>NC_048267.2:31927784-32552784 GCF_005286985.2 Setaria viridis | reverse complement strand
GGTCTATCCTCTTGTACATGGACTCGTGCTCTTGTAGAGACATGGTCTAGTAGTGCTCCACAATCTGGAGTCTCTCGACATAGAACAAACATGATGAATTAAATTACATATGACTAAGTTGACGAAATGTAGGAGTTCATAAACATACAATACACATTACTACTGCTGCATACATGAATCACAGAAGCTCGTCATTGTTCCTACGTGCACGATGACCCCGACCACGTGCTGGAGCATTTGTGTCACCTATTGATGGTCCAACCCGCCTCCATATGTTGTTGCAGGGCAATTCTTATACGTGTGACATGTTTCATGTCACATGGAGCATAGGCGGGCATCAGGACCAGCTTCAGATTGATATGTGTTATTCCGGATGCGTCTGTTCTTGCGTCACCCGACCTCTTGGAACATTTCTAGATCAGGGTTAGGAATGTAATACGCGACATTACCAGGATTATTTATAAAGTTTCCTAGTAAACGATATCTATAAACCTCGTTCCTCCAAGTGTACCATATAGTTTCTTTTAGGAAGTAATGTGGTACGAACCGACGATGCTAAAGTCCCCTGTCTCAATGCATGCAGCAATGATATGGGTGCAAGGCCTGTGAAGCAGTCGTGGCTTCTGGCATGAGCAAACACACCCTTCATTGATAAGGATGCACTCCTGTGTGTGCTTCTCGTGCCTCCCTCCCAATCAATCTTTGTCCCTACAAACAACCTCGAACCGCCATTCAATGGCACCCACTTCATTAACATGATGCTTATGAGCCTTTTTAATCACCTTCTCCATGTACTCTGTCATCTTGTATCCACAAATTTTGTGATTATCAGCCATTGAGTTATTTGCCACCACGTACCATTCCCTGAAATATTTCATGGTGCGGTACAAGAAGAATTCCACGATACCAACAAAGGGCAGTCCCCTAACACCGCGCAGGACCCATTTGTACACCTTATCTAGGTTTGTAGTCATTATACCCCACCTAACACCTCCCTCGTCATAGAGTAATGCTCACTTTTCCTTCGGATCATTCTCAATTCACTATGAAAATATCTTAATGGACCTACCCTATCTTCACTTGACATTTGGACCATCCAGTCCGACGTCCTCTAGAGACACAGGGTGGTCGGCCTCGCTGTTTACCGACCTCTTGCCTAGTTCTTCGGAATGTTTCTTTGTAAGCTCATCAAGTTTCTTCCACAGTAGATTGAATTTTCTCTCTTGATTTTGGGTACATAGCCATTTAAACATTTTCATCAGGGTTTTGTTTTTGAATTGACTATGGAAGTTTGCCCCCATATGCCTCATACACCACCTATTGTTCAAGTCCGGCCACTGCGCCATCCTGAAACGCTCCACACTGCCATTCTGCAGGTCTTCGATTGCTTGTAGAATGCTTTTGTGCCGATCATGAATTAGACAAACACCCTCCACATCCTTCACAATCATCTGTTTAACCCTTTCCAGGAACCAATATCAACTATCTCCAGACTCTTCCTCCACAAAGGCAATCGCTAGCGGCAACACTTGATTGTTATCGTCGAACCCAATAGTTGTAAAGATTGTGTCTTTATACCTTCCAGTCAAAAATGTGCCATCAATGCAAATGACTCGGTAACATCACTAAAAAGCCTCAATGCAAGTACCCAAGGCCAAGAATGACTGCTGCAGAACCTGTTTGCTTGGAAACTGAGCACAGAGATAGGCTTTCAGGTCGTAGTAGCTTCCTGGGTTCCTCTGGCATATGGTGTGCAACAGGGTAGGGAGGTTATCATACGATGCTTCATATGTACCCCACTTCATCTCCAATGCCTTCTGCTTGGCTCGGTAAGCTTTGTGGTAGCTAATCTTGTACTTGAACTTCTCCTCTATGGCACAAACAATCGACTTGGGCTTGTAGCTAGGATTCTCCACTATCTGAGGATACATGTACTGAGCAACAAAATCAACAGTGAGGTTGCGGTGTTATCCTTCCAATTCATCCAGCAAGCATTGGTGCTCCACCACTCTAGTCACCTTCTAGTAATACTTCCACTTCCCCTTGGATGCATGCAACCTAAACAGATAATTGCTTCTGACACAACACACATCATACACTATTGGATTGCTCTTTACCACCCTGAACTGCCGTTGCAAAGATAAAGTAGACCATCGCTTCACAGCTGCCTTCACCTCATCCCCACCAGGATACAAAGCACTCACACAAATCTCATTCTCCCTGTACTCCTAAGGGACATTTCCCCTACATTAACCTCTAGGTTGGAATGGTCATAAATTGACCAGTTCCGCGGAACAGGATTAGCATCATCCTCATCCGACGAGTCATCATCCATGGCACCTTGGTCCTCTTCTCCTTCCCTCTCTACCTCCTCAACTAACCCAGGGGTCTCTTCCCCCTTATCAGCCTTGCCATTTGGCTCACGGATTGTATCTTCATCCTCTGCATCTCCTTCTTCTACCCTATCTTCATTATTTTCTTTATTTTGCCCATCAGCACTCCCCACACCTTCCTCGGCTCTAACTTCACCACCTTCCACTTCTTCTTGCATCTGACTCTTAGACCCAATCTTGCGAAACACTTCAACAAACAATATCAGCGGTAAACCATGCTTAGTACAACCATTTACATACACCCTCCAATTCTAGATTCCTTCAAGCGGCATCAACTCCCAAAATATTATATCAGGCCATAACCTCACTACAGCCCTAACAGACAACTCCGCTTGATCTCTATCAAGATTGAAAGCCTTAAATAGCCAGTTGCATATTGAAGCCCAAGTTCTCTATCTTGCTCTTGGTAATTGTTTGCAGAACGACTGAAATTCAGATAAATCTACCCCTTCTGGACCATATCTAACCTCCCCTGACCATTGAACACTTGGAAAAATAAACTTTCTGACATGCCTGTCAATATACATGACACGAACGGATATTATTACTCTCATGTATTTAATTGAACTAACTCCAACAACACCTACATTTCAACAACAGTAGAAGCATCTAACTCGAGCACTGCCAATAATAACAATTTTAAAGTTATCTAAATATATGAACAAATGAATTTTAGTTTAGCCTGTCAATATACACGACATTAACAAAGAGCATTACTAAATATTACTAAATTTAACTAACCCTAAACACCCTTACATTTCGAAAAACTATTACTAAATTTAACTAACCCTAAACACCCCTATATTCCGAAAAACTATATAAGGATATGCAGGACATGAACAAAAATTGTAACTAAATGTAATAATTTTAACTAACCCTAAAACACCTGCATTCTGAATATCTATATAAAATATAACTCGTGCATTGCAAATAATATTCATCTTAAATTTATCTAAATAAATCAACAAACTAATTTTACTATAACATAAATAACTAAGCTAAATCTACTATACCGACAAACCTATATTTTTCTATATCTCATATGAACACCTAGATTTCATCTACTAATTAACACTACAACATTTATATAGCTACTACATCAACTACTACATCTACCAACTACAAGTTAAGCTAAACTAGAGGATTTGTAATAATACCTGAAATGAAGCAAAGATCCGGGCTTCAATCTCTACCCTAGTCCCCTCCTCTCCTCACTCCCTCCCTTCCTTTCTCTTCTCCTCACTCCCTTTCTTTCTCTTCTCTCCCGGCCACTCCCTCCCTTCCTCTACTCTCCCGGCCACTCGGCTCCCCCCTTCTCTCGGTTCTAGGTGTCCAAAAACAGGCGCACGTGAGCACGCCCGAGGTGGCTGCGCCACGGCTTTTAAAGAGCCGGGAAAGCTACCACCGAATTAGGCGGCGGTAAAGATCCCGTTCCCGCCGTTTGAATCGGCGGGGCCTATTACCACCCCCTGATCTGGCCGAAAGCGGATACCGCCGGATGGCACGACGGAAACAGCCTCGTCCCACGTGCCGGTGCAACCTGTGTGCCGCCCGCCGGAGCAGAAGGTGGTAAGCTGATCCGCCGGAGCAGAAGGCGGTAAGCTGATTTGGCAGCTGACGTGGGAGCTACCACCGTTTCACTCGACGGTATCTTCTCTTATCGCCGGTTGAGACGGCGGTAACCGTTTACCGCCGTTTGATCCGGCGGCAGAGATCTATTTCTGCAAATTTTAGATCACCTATTTATTTCTGCAAATTTGTAAAATAAAAAATAAAAATAAAATTCCGCAGACAGAGTCCAAGCAGATTCGGACTGAAGGCCCGGTGTTCCGAGTCTTTTGACCCACTGAGCTTTGGATGCTGCCAGCTTTTTGGGCTTGGATGCTGCCAATCTATTGGGCTCTCGATGCACGCTACCAGAAAAAAAAGGCCCACAGCAGCAGCCCATCGTGTACTGATTTTTTTTTTACCATCGTACTTTTTTAAAATTAAAATCGTACTAAATTTGAGGTTGCTACATTCACTGTAAATATTTACTCATATAATTTTATGAGATGATATAAGGCACCAATTTCATTAAAAAAATGTATGGCACGAATGTGGAAGAAATGAGCTCTGAACATATATTCACCGGAATGAGAGGACAGCAGGGTGGAAGAAGAAAAGGAAAAGGGGAAAACTGATTACAGCTTATCACTTTTGCATTGCAATAAGGTACATTTCTCATTGCATTAGTATCTGAACAAGGGTGAAAAGAAAAAAAAAAGAAAAAAAGAATCAGCAAGATCACCACCACAAAGGGGTAAAAAATGAAGTGGAGGGGAGAACGATGGATCACCGCGGCCCAATCATTACGTGCACCGCGACCTCTGGAATCTGAGCCGTTGGTTTTTTATATCGAACTCCCACAGGTGCTCCTGCTGCAGGATGTTGCCGATGACGGACACCCCGGGCCACTCCCCTTCCTGCAAGCCGATGCACTTCACGCCGGGCGCCGCGTCGATCACGTAGCTCTTCGCCGGCGGCTGCAGCCGCGCCGACCCCGCGAAGTGCACGAACAGCTCCGGCACGGATACGGTCAGGTCCTCGCCCGTCGACGGCGACGTCCAGTTGTAGCAGTAGTCGAACGGGTCCATGGTCACCCTGGGCAGCCCCGCGAGCTTCTTGCTCAGCGCCGCCACGACGGCGCGGTACGCCGGGCGGACCAGCACCGTCAGGCTCGTGCCGGAGTCGAGGATGGCGCCGCCGCCCTTCTCGATGTCCCAGACGCGGCGCGGGATTTTGAGGAGCTCCCCGTCGACGGAGATGCCGTTGACGGTGACGGCGTAGAAGGGGCGCATCCGGTGGTCGAGAAGGAGCGGCGTCTGCCTGGGGCCGGGCGCCGCCGGAGGCGAGCCCGCGCAGGCGGTCCTGGCCTTGGGGGCCGGCGACGACAGGGCCGGGTTGGGCCCGAAGGTGAGGTAGCTGGTGGCGTTCCGCGGGGCGAGGTGGTCGACGAGGCAGTAGGAGAAGCGGCCGCCGAAGCGGTCGGCGGCACGGGACGCGAAGGAGAAGTTGCTGTACCCGAGGCTGAGCACGCCGTCGGAGGCGAGGAAGCTGTCGCCGTTGTAGGAGGTGGTGCAGCCCAGCACGACGCCCCGCAGCTTGGCCCGCCTCTGCTTCCTGCTGGTGCTGGTGGCGGCGGCCTCCGCGCCGGGCCCCGACAGCTCGATGGTCGCCGAGTCGGTGCCCACCGTGCCGCGCGCCGCCGACCCGTCCTTGTACCTGCGTCGCCGCGGATCCCGCAAAAGAAATACGTGGCGGTTAGTCACCGCATGCACGGCACATGGCGCGATTCGAGGATCTATCTGTTCAAGACAACCGCTGCTACCTCGGTGAATCCTCATCTGCTCCGACTAACTGAAGCACTCTCCTTTTCTTTTGGCAAATTGCAGTTAAAGAATTACTTGGTTTTAGCTGTTTGTACGCCTATCGAAACATCTCCTGAATGCTACTACTACCAAGTTTGACCAAGAACAAAAACTGTACAATTTTGCAGCAACAAGAACCGGCATAAAGTCCTGTGCGTACGTATCTATGCAGCGTACGTGGAGTATGTTACTCTCTCTCAACTTGCAGGCAACAGCAGCGGCACGCCATGGCTGCCTGCCTTGCAAGCTACTCTCTCTCTCTCTCTCTCTCTCTCTCTCTCTCTCTCTCTCATTCAGCAGGTGCAGGCCCTCTCGAGCCCAATCATTAAACGGCAGGAACAAGGAGAAAGGTGCTCATGTCATGCGTCTTTTTCTTTCATCAACTGTGCAGCAAGAGGATCCAAGAAATGGCCCCCAACATGGCAGTACGACGGCAACTCTGCTAGCTCAGGCGTCATCCGTGTGGTCTCAAGGCTCTCAGCGCCAGCCAGATTTAGCAGCCTTACGTTACGTGTCTCGGCAGAGGGACAGCGATGGCAATCATCGTAGCCGCTCATACCACCGGACGCCAAGCCATTTTTGTTCACTAGCACAGGCATTTGAACTGGAGGATCGGGCTAAAAATAATCCGGCCAGCCAGAAGGAGGTTTGACCGGAGAGAACGTGGCCCGGGTATGGTCTAGGAGAATGGGTCTTGTTTAGTTTTCAATTTGGGAGTGGCAAAATTGGCATTTTGTCATAAATGCGCAACTGTAGCATTTTGTTTGTATTTGTGAATTATTGTCCAAACATTGACTAATTAGGCTCAAAAGATACGTATCGCAAAGTACAACAAAACTGTGCAATTAGTTTTTGATTTCATCTACATTTAGTACTCCATGCATGTACCACAAGTTTGATGTGATGGGGAATCTTCTTTTTGCATAGTGCCAAAGTTGAGATTTTGGAGGGAAGTAAACAAGGGCTGGATTGTACTATAGCCTTATCTGTGACGCTTGGCGCCCTCCCCGTTCCCAGAATCCATGCACCAACTCTTCCTATCAAAATTGTGGTTCAACAGAGTTGCTATGTGGCTCTCCATCCCATCCGATTTGCCAAATTTCTCCTCACACTTGCCAAACTTAGCAAGTCAATTTGCCTTGCCAAAGTGTGGGTCCCACGTGCAGTAATTGTCAGAAGGGAAATGTTGTTGTAGTGTAAAATGGAGAGGCTGTTGGAGTGGATGGAAAATATATATTTTTAGAGAGAAACCTAACCGTTGGGATTTGAAGAGTGAAAAATAGATAGTTGAGCAACTTAATATGGAGAGAAATATTTTTGCAAACTCAAATAGAGAGGCAAAATAGGTAGTTCGTTGGAGATGCTGGGAAAAAAGCACATGTACCCACCACAGTATCTTGCCGAAACACCTGTGCATATCCTACGATACACCGGTAGTACCTACCGGTAGTATACGCAGGCAGATAAGGCAATAATAGTAGTGAGATCGAAGCATCGAAATCTTCAAGGGGAAATGATTTTCCCAGACAGGAGGCCGGCACTAGATTGTCGATGATCAGGATCGCGGGGCTGCAAGCTTGGCAGGCAGAGGAACATGATGAGACCGGGATGTCCTTCTGGTTATGCAGATGCAGCGCGACACGGCGACACCTTGCTGTGCACTCCACATGAGCAAACAACCCCAAAGGCCAGAGGCAGCCGCCCAGTGTCCTGCAGTCCAGCCCAACGAACCCGTGGAATCCCGAAGCGTTTTGTACCGTTGCTACAGCGGCTGTTTGTTTGCATTTCTATTGGCAAAATGGGCATACGGGCGACGGGGAATTGGGAAAGGGCAATGCAGCAGCCAGCAGTGACAACTGAGAAGCAAGCAAATGCTAGTGGTGAAAATTGTGAAAAGGGAGGATAAAAAACATCTGGTCGCAGATGCGGCCTAGATATTCCCACCGACCCCCTTGTGCCTAGGAATATGTTCAATGTCCTGACAAGCTGACACGGCCACCGATGGATGGAGTACAGCCCAATCCGCCGCGCACATGACGAAGGCAGGGGGCAGGCCTGCTGCGTCGGCAGCGGCACGCTGTGTGTCACCGCCATGTTCGTCGCGGCGCCGCTCCGTGCCCCTTGCGCGATGGACGCCGCTGTTGGCAGGACGCGGCAACAGCAAGCGCCAAGCCTGACACGAACGCCCCCGCTAACGTGCGCGCGCCCGGCAGCCGCAGCCGCCCGCGTCGACGCGCGAACAGCCGGAACAGAGGGAAAAACAGAGGCTGCGGCATCACGCACGGACACGGGACACATCATTGATGCCCGCCCGCCCGGCCGCCATGGGCGTCCTTTTCTGGAGCTAGGATCCAGCGCACATGCGCGCGCGCGTGCACGTAACATGATGCTCAGCTTATCGGGACGCCGACGCCTGCGCCTCTGAGATCGATCGATCGATCAGTGAGGAGATGGAGATCGGCATCGGCAGGCGTCGTCAGGGTCATTGCTTGCCCGGGGGTGGGTTCCTCGTCGGCTTTTTGGTGAGCAGGGCGGGGCGCTGAACGCACGATGCCTCCGTGTCTCGCCGTGCCTCCGTGACTCTGCTTGCTCCACGCGAAAGCGAAGATCCGACCGCCAGAGAGCTCCTGCGAAACGCAATCGTCGTCCACCTCCGCCCTCGAAATCGCGATCAGAAAGAAGGCTCGCATCGCGTGACCCCCAATCACAAGAGGTACAGTGCTACACAGTGCCATCCTGCCGCGGCGATACGCTGGCGAGTGGCGAGGGAGAGCCGGAAGAAGCTGTGCCGCATTGAACACGCGCCCCCGATGCCCACCCCGCCCTGCCTCGCCGTTGCCGGCGCCGCGGCCTTTGCAATTTGCATTGCGTGCGTCCTGAGACTCAGAGAGATCTCCCGACTCCACCCACCCACCAACCAACAAGGCAGCCACTAATTGCTGGCTGCCGCGGCAGCTGCTGCCGCTGCTGCTGCTCGCATCTCATCAATGCCAGTACCCGAATTAACCACGCGCGCCCCACACCCCCAGGATCGATCGATGATGGGCGGGCCGAGCGATCGATGGAGACCGCCATTAACGCGCAGAGGTTTATAGGGCTATAAGTAAAGCACGGGGGTTAAGGGCCCTGCTTATCATGTCGCTTGTCGCGAGGGGAACGGATTGGGATAGGAATGAGAATTCGAGCGCGTGGTGGCGGGGAGGAAGGACTCACCGGTAGTCGTAGGCGCAGGGGCTGCCGGGGGTGGGGCAGGCGGCGAGGGAGAAGGGCAGGGACGCGATGCAGGTGTCGGAGGAGCACGGGATGGGCGCCCACGTCCGGGACTTCTCCGGCCGGAACACGCGCCCGTGCGGCGGCGGGGAGGAGGACGAGGGCGCCGGGAGCGGGGCGCCGTAGCCGTAGCCGGCGTCGGGGGCGGGGCCGCGGCACTTGACCCAGGTCAGGTCGCTACCAGTGTCGGCCACGAGCAGGAACGGCTGCGCGGGGGTGCCGACGCGGAAGCGCACGAAGTACTGGCCGGTTCCCGTGTAGGCGCCCGAGGAGAGCGGCATCGCGAAGGCCTCGGCGGCGGGCGCGGCCTTGTGCTTCTCGGTCGCCGTGGCCCTGGTCCCGCCCGTCTCCGCGGCGCGGCGCCGCCCGCGCGAGCAGATGAACGCCATGCGCGCCCGGTCATTGCGCGCCATCTCGGCCCAGGTCGCCCGCTCCCGGTGGATCAGCTCGAACACCGCCGCCGAGGGCTTGCTGCCAGCTCTGGCCGCGGCGGCGGCCAGGAACGCCGCCGCCAGCACCAGCGGCAGCAGCAGACGGCGGCCCGCCATTCGCGGGGGCGCCGCTTCGCTCCTTGGCGGCGCCGCTGGCTAGAACGCTGGGCGGGCAACCAATCCCACGGAAGCAATGGGCGCCGGCGATCGGCGTCGGCGGTGCTGCGGCGCGGCGGCTCGCGCCGGCGGCGCCCAATGCGCGCGTGTAGCTCCCAATGCGCGCGTGTAGCTCCTCGCTCCTCGACGCAAGCAAGACGAGCTGCTGCTGCGGCTGCGGGTGCGGTAATGGCGATGGTGGTGGCCTTGATTGTGCTCGCGTTTCGGGCTGCGTGTGCGCGCGGCCTCGGAGTGCGTATTTATCTTGCGAGGCCGGAGGCGGAGGCGGTTCACTAGTTTATTTACTGGGCGCATAGCAGCTTGTTTAGTTTAGGTGGCTGTGCAGCTGCAGGGAGACTAGGGCGGGGCACCTGCCGCGCTTGGCGCTGTTGGCTGGCTCTGTGGCTCGTGGCCAGTCATGGACATGGGGGCGGAGGCGCGGAGCCTTGGGAGCGCGTCGCCTCGCTTGTGCTTGTGCGCGCCCCGCTGGCCGCGGCAGGTCGCTGAGCTCTCGGCGCGGGTCAAAGCCCCCCTTCGCTGCGCGCCTGCGCCGGATTTCGGTTGGATTGGGATCCCTCTCGTTTACACGGACGGCGGATGCATCCGCCCGCCGTATCCCGTGTGCGGGTGGCTGCTGGGGATGGCCCGCGCAGCCGCGCTCAAAGGCTGATCGTCTTTCCGTCTCCATGCCCCATGGTGTGCCGGCGGGTATTTCATTAGCACCACGTGTGTTAACGAACTTGGCTGTGATTATGAGGTACTCCATCGTACACTTTTGTGGTCCGTAACGCTGGTTGTTTCGATTCCAATGTACTTGGGAAGAGTGGAAGGAGAACACACGCGAAAAGTTTTATGCCGCGCGGCAAATATATAGCTGCATGCATGAAGTCAGCCATAACTAATCAACTTTGTCTCTGTTTGGTTTTCTAGCAATGAATCAAACGACTCCTTTATTCATTGTCCTGATTTGGCCACACAGCCATAGAACAAAAAGTTGGATTGGAGATCGAACCAGTCAGATTACTGGTTCACCGATCTAACCACTAATCGAACAAGTGGTTCATTATGTATCAATATAATACTTATTTCTCATGATTTATATGAGTAATATGCAAGTTTTATTACCAACACATATCACATATGACGTAATAGGTAATAGATGGGATTAGATAGAAATAACATAATAGTCTATTGTCCAAAGTTCCAAAATCAATATCCAAACGTTGAACCGTTCACTGATTAAAAAAAAGATTCACTGGTTCGCCGGTTTGATACGAAACCGGCACACCGGTCCAATTGCATGACCGGTCTTTTGGTTGAACCAAACCGTTTGTCACGATTTTTCTGGTTCAACCGGTCGGTTTCTTCTATGCACACAGTAAATGAAGTACACCTTTAACTTTTTCAGGAATGTTTTTTTTATCGGTGGTTGTGAAAGGTGGCGAACAAGAAATTAAGGGGCGCTCATCTATACCATGTTTCTTCTTCTTCCTACTCTTCTTCTTCTTCTTCCTCTCCTTAATCTTTGTATCAAAAAAATGTTGGGGGGGGGCATGGAGCCCCTTAGCCCTCCTGTGTATCCCTCTGATTGTGAATGACTTATTCTTTTAATTTTTTTTATTAGTATTGTGAAAACTTGCACATTTGAAGTTTGCAATAATGCAATGGAATGAATGACAAGGAACTTTACCCTATTATTAATAACAAAGTTTCTATTTTTGGTGTTTGGTTCGGCTCAAATTTAAGTAATAAAACAAGTTCGATGTGGACATTAGAGTATTAAGAGGATCTTTCCCAACTACAGATAGATCATGAACGAGTAACAATTCCCAACTACAGAGAGATTAGGAAGAAGTAACAAAACTCGATGAAAACAACCCTACAAGGCACCATGCTCGGAGACGAAAACAACCCTACAAGGCACCATGCTCAGAGACGGAGCTAGGGACAGGCTGGCAAGGACCATGCCCCCACTCCTACCCCACCGCCACCTCCAATGCTCAAAACATCGACACTACATGGTTGTAGTGCTTGTATTGAAAAATTATTCAAATATATAGCATTTGGCTCTTACATTTGATAGCTTATATGATATAATTTTTGGCGCTCTTAATGTTGTAATCCTGGTCAGGAACCGTTCTCGACCGTGCTTGTTGTGGATGCGGCCCACTTGTCATAGAGACACGTCACGTTTTCTTGCAAAAAATTTGTCGTAACCGTGACCGTGAGGAACGTACAAGTACGTACGTGCACACCGTGCACGCTGACAGTAGCCTTTTTGTTTGACAATCGTCTGACTCGTCACTGGTGACTGCGTGCGGTCAAGCTCGAGATGACCAACCGGTGTAATGACAAGGCACAACAAAGGGCTAGCAGTATAGCAGATCGGGTCATTTCTGGTAACCACTGGTCACCTACATTGAGCAGAGCTGCTGATGCTTCTGTTTCAGGATAAGTTGCTTGTAGCTTATGACTTGATACCAGTGCCTTCACCTTTTTCTAGATTGATTGGATGTTACAACGGTTTCCCATCTGCTGGAAACTGTGAAACTAAATGTGTAAAATTATGTTATGTGTGTTACATTTGAAGCTCATTTGTTGTGCTTCGTTTTCTTGTATGGGGAGTCTTGTTAATACGGTATTACTCTTGGGATAATAATATTATTGGCAAACTTACGAAGGAGATATACGAGCTCTTGTGGTTATGTCTTCTATTTCTTGATGAAAGCATATATGTCTTCGTCCAACTTATTCTTTTTAGGCGCTGATAAATATGTTTTCATGTGAAGAAGTCACAAGCGAAAATACCCCTCCGTTCCAAATTGTAGGTTGTTTTAGCTTTTCCTAGATTCATAATTCTTGCTATACATCCAGGCATAGCGTATATCTAAATGCATAGCAAAATTCCATGAATATAAAAAAAAAATCAAAACAACCTATAATTTGGAACACGGAATTTGGAATGGAGTGAGTAGTAATAAATAAACACATTCAGTGTGAGAGCACACGCAAAGTAATCTTTTCGCCTATGGCCTTGTTTAGTTTGGCGAAGTTGGCGCCGCCAAAATCACTATACGGCACTGTAGCATACTGTAGCGTTTCGTTTGTATTTGTGAATTATTGTCCAAATATTGACTAATTAGGCTCAGAAGATTCGTCTCACAAAGTACAACCAAACTGTGCAATTAGTTTTTAATTTCGTCAACATTTAGTACTCCATATATGTACCGCAAGTTTGATGTGATGAGAAATCTTCTTTTTGCATAGAGCCAAAGTTTGAATTCTGGAGGAACTTAACAGGGCTGTGTCTAAGATGGAGGGGGTTTCCAATTTTTCTAGTAACTAATTGACACTAGCGTATAATTAGACCTGAAAGAAACAAAATATCCGATCCGAGCAGCGTTCAAAGAAAATGCTTCCTCCATTGATAATGTGTACGGAGTAGAATCAATCCATCGCCAACATATGCGTGTACGGTGCTGTTGCATCAGCTCGTTTCGCTATCTCCCTATCAATAATGCGAATTTGTGGCTTGTTATTAATACCTGATCCGCTCTAAAACAAAAACGTCGATCGATCGCATTCTTGTAGCACGCACGCCAGACCAAAATGCGGGTGTGCTCGAAAGCTCCGAAGCAACTTCACGTACACTACACAAAGAGCCCATGTATGAAGCCAAATAGACCGCTACGATCACGTCCACTCAAACTCAACTGCAGGCGTCTGTGTTCCTCCTCCCCTTTTGCTTTCGAGGTTGTGCTGGCCGTGTCGGGATCGAGCTCGCACTCTGCGACGCCGGCACGCAACAAATGGAGGCCATGCGCGCGTTGCTGTGTGCCGTCTCATTCATTCGGATAGCACCGATAGCCGCTGTGCTACGCATGCACTGATGCACAGTATAGTGGAGTGTGCACTGGTGCAGGGCTCCGGGCCTCCGGCCTCCGGCTATGCCATAATGTGCGCAGACACAGGTGCCTGCTGAGTTAGGTTGTGCACTTCTATGAACCAGCCTTAGGTCTCTCACGTATTGAGATTTGAGAAAGGACAGGAGAAGGTATGGCGTCACAACGGTTGTCCGATTTTTCAAAGGAAAAAAATCGCAGAACCAAGACTGCTCCCGGTGAGTGTGGCTTTGTACAAAGGATTACTGACTGTTGGGATGGTCAAGGACCTCAAGGTGAATTTCCTATGCAAGGTCCAAATAAAGGACCTGTATCTTATACTGGACCTATATACCGAGGAGCTAACTGGGTTCACGTAGCGGACAGCCGGACACCTGCGCTTAAAGTAGCTGTTCCTATATCTCCGGTCTGATGTAGCCTGAAAACCTCAATCCCTCAGGCCCTCAGCAATTATACCCCGGCCGGCTTGGAATTTTGCCGTTGGGCCATGTTCTATTCCGGAGGGGTCGTCGTCGTCGCAGACCAGCTAGCGGCCGGCGCGCGCGTGTGCGCTGTACAGCAGCAGCAGCCGCTACGGCGGATTGGATAATGTGTGTGGTTGGTGCCGGCCCCCTAATGCCCGGCGCTGAACGCGGCGGCACATCGCGCCCCCGCCCGGCAGCCGCCGTAAGCGGCCACATGCATGACATGAGCCCTGCCCTTTGCCCGGCCAAACGATCACCGGCAAAAGTCGTCGCTGCGTGTGCCTGAGCCAGCGTCGTCTCTGCTTCGCGGAAGAATAAACAGGAACGCCGAGCGCGCCCGGTCGTTGCGTTCGTTGCGGAACGGCCAACCTGCGGTGATATAACTAATGAGCATGCAACTAACGCGAGCACGTCAACGCGACCGATCGAACGCGTGTGGCCGGGCCAGGGCCCTGCATGATTAGCATGTCTGGCTCCGTGTTCTGTACTGGCGTACGTTATCAACAATGTTATCATGACAACACTTAGAGGGCTGATCTCGCGTGGATATATTGAAGTTGTTTGGTTCTTTATGTCATATCAAATATTTAGATACTAATTAGGAGTATTAAACATAGACTAATTACAAAACCAATTGTACAGATGGAGGCTAATTTGCAAGACGAATCTATTAGGCCTAATTAGTCCATGATTTGACAATGTGATGCTACAGTAAACATGTGCTAATGATGGATTAATTAGGCTTAATAGATTCGTCTCGCAAATTTAGCCTCCATCTGTGTAATTAATTTTATAATTAGCTCAAGTTTAGTCCTCCTAATTAGCTTCCGAATATTCGATGTGACATGAATTTTAGTCCGGAGTAAAAATCCAAACAGCCCCATGCACTGTTGTTGAATGCACCTTCGGTACCGGGTCCAAACCTCCCTTTAGTACCGGTTGTACAACCAGTATTGCTATTTCGGTACTCCCTTTAGTACCGGGTCAAATAACCGGTACTAATTTGGGGACCCCACACGGCCACCCCCGCGTCACCGCCGACACCCTTCCTCCTCGTCCCCGCTGACCGCCCTTCCTCCTCGTTATCACTGGACGCCCTTCCTCCTCGTCGGCCAAGCCTGATTCCGGCCCTCGTCCCCGCCGCCCCCGCGTCACCGCCGGCTGCCCTTCATCTTCGTCACCACCAGCCGCCCTTCCTCCTCGTCGGCCGGCCTGGCCCTCGTCCCCGCCGCCTCGCCTCCCCCGTGACCCGTCGCCCAGTTGGCCGCCCTTGCGATGCACTCCGTTGGCCCCCTCATGCCGCCGACCGCCATCGCCCAGAGAGTGAGAAAGAGAGAAAGAGGTGAGGCTGCGCACCTCGTCCTGCCGCGCCGCCACCCCTTAGATCCTGCCGCCCCCGCCGCGCCTCCGTGCTCTCCAACCGCACCAGCTTGTGGATCCGCGCCGCGCTGCAGATCTCCCTGCAGCTCCACGTGCTGTCGCCTGCCACTCCACCTCTGCGCTCCCCCACCGCTGTGATGTCGCCTCACCTCGCCCCGCCACTGCTCCTCACCTGCGTCGCAAGTGAGAGGCGCGTGGAGGGGAGAGGCGAGGGGCAGCCGTGAGGAGAGGGGAGGGGTGCCTGGAATGGGATCCGGTGAGGAGCGGACCGGGGGGGAGGGACCAGGGGAGAAGGAAGAGAGAGGGAGGCCGTTCGGGAGAAATTAAAGATTGAGAGTCACGAGCGGACGAAGAGGAGTGGACGCGTGTGGACTTAAATCCAGTAAAGACCAAATTTCGGATCCGCACCCACCAATTAGTACCGTGTGGAGCCTCCACCCAGTACTAAAGGCTCTCAGGCATATTAGTACCGGTTGGAGGCTTCAACCGGTACTAATCTGTGACCTTAATACCGAGTGAAGCCTCCACCCGGTACTAAAGGGGGTCACGGGTGGCTCCTCAGGGACTAGTTGTTAGGCCTGGTACTAATGCTCGGTCCAATACACAACCGGTACGGAGCTTCAGAACGAATGCTCAGTTTTCCAGCAGTGATACGTACCGTTGACCCGCATATCATAATTAATTCATATCGTCGTCGTGTAATTTGTGTAATCATCGAGGAAGACACCTGGCGTATTAAGTTTGTATAGAAGGCTAGCTAGGAGCCGTTAGATTCATCGCCGGGCAGCATTAATCTGACTGTTTAGGATCACTCGAAATGATTGAGGATGTGGAAGGAAGCTACATGATTACCCTATCATATCGTGACATGAACTTTGAACTTTGAAGTTGAAGGATAGTATAGCTAGACTACTTTTCTTTTTTTTTAAAAAAAAACCTTTGAGATGGCAAGGAATTGAAAATAGTGAAAGGAAACGCATGTAGATGTAGAACCGTCATGGCAGACGCAACGCAGTCAGTGGTGGGAAACAGAAGAAACCAACGACATTAGCACTTGCACTTGTGTGTACGCACGCGACAGGTACATTGCTAGCTGGATTATACTAGAAACGAAGCATAGTAATGGTGTCGATTGATGACAAAAATGTCGTCCTCGTCACACAGTCACATGGGGATCGTCCAGCAACCCACGTCACGACGCGCATGGCCCCTTCCTCCACTGCTCCACATCACCGCCTTCCAACTGCGCATGGCCCCTTCCTCCACTGCTCCACATCACCGCCTTCCAACTGCGCATGGCCCCTTCCTCCACTGCTCCACATCACCACCGCCTTCCAACAGCCCACGCGCCCCGTCACAAACACACGGCCCCGAGCCCCCGACGGTGCCAAGTCCCGTGCCGCGCGGCCGTTTCCATCATCGGAGCGAGACCAAGCCGAGGACGCCTCGCGGCCGTGCCCGGGTCCCCGGCGCCGGCGGGGCGTTGGCTCGCGACTAGCAAGGCATCGCGTCAGCTACATACTACGGTCGCGATCGCGACTCGCGAGAGGCGATGGAGCTCGCGGGTCGCCCGTCGCGGAGCGGCGCGGGTCCGGGGCGATTGGCTGGCCATGTGCCGCCGCGCGCCAAAGCCAGCGGGCAGCGGCCCGGACGACCCAGGCTGCCGGGGCGCACGCGCGCCTTTCGAGCGGAGCCATTGCTACGGATGCCGGCGGGGATCGATGTCGTTCGGTACGGCAGGCAGTCAAGCACCGCTGCTGCTAGCTCGTCACGTCACGGGAGCGCCTCGGGACTTGCGCGCTCCCCCTTTCGCCGAGGCCGAGCAGCTCTGCCGATCTGCCTCTGCCCCCGCTTGGGAGAGTCGGGACTGGGGGTTCGGGACGCCAGCACGGCCTGGTGCTCTGGCCTCTGGCTGCCTGGCTGATTGTCTGCCGGGGGCTATACCTTTAGCGAACGTGCTGAGCACGTTTTTCATTAAGTGAGGGAGAAAGAGTTTACAGAGTTTAGTTAAAATAAAACGAAACCAACTAGTAAGAAACGACCTAAAGAACGAAAAACGACCGAAAAACAGAGAAAAAGAACAGGAGGTACAACATGCGGGACAAGCAGCTCACCGCTGAAACCTAACAGAAGAGAAATTCCTACGAAACCTGCCGAGGCCAAGGTTCTCGCCTCCTCCGGAACGGCGGGAGGCAGCGCAATGGGTTGAAGAGCCGAGCGCTCGTGGATCCTCCTGTTCCTTTCACGCCAGAGCGACCAACTATACGGGGGTGTTTGGATAGCAGGTGCTAAATTTTAGCACCTGTCACATCGGATGTTTGGACACTAATTAGGAGTATTAAACATAGTCTAATTACAAAACTAATTGCACAACCCCTAGGCTAAATCGCGAGACGAATCTATTAAGCCTAATTAATCCATCATTAGCGAATGGTTACTGTAGCACAACATTGTCAAATCATGGACTAATTAGGCTTAATAGATTCGTCTCGCGATTTAGCCTAGGGGTTGTGCAATTAGTTTTGTAATTAGACTATATTTAATACTCCTAATTAGTGTCCAAACATCCGATGTGACATGTGCTAAAATTTAGCACATGCCTCCCAAACACCCCCTAAGGTGTCAAACCTTTTTCGTCGTTCCTTCACAACCCGTTTCCGTGTTTGTAGCCACCAACCTGCAAACATACATTCCTTTTATGGTACCAACATCTGGAGGTTGACATAGGAGGTTGACATAACGAAAGATTCGAAACCATGTCTCCCGACTATGGACGCACCCGGTAAGCAGGTGGTCTAGTGTCTCGACCTCCTGAGCGCATAAGGCGCAATCGTCCCTATCTCGAAGCCCATATCATCGGAGATGGTTGGATGTCCAAGAGCGATCATGTAGAACCAACCAGCCAAAGAAGCGGCACTTACCTGGAGCCTGGACTTTCCAAAGCTGTTGAGCGCCCAGAAGGTGTGACCGGCCCAGGAAAAGTACTTTGTAGGCGGAGGCAGAGAAAAACTATCCTGAAGCCGACCAGCGCCAAATGAATCTATCCGGTGAATGGTTGAGGGGCCAGTCGTGAAGGAGATCCCAGATCTTGAGGTACTGCAGAAGGAGCTGTATCGTGACGGCGTAGGAGATGTCTCGAACCCAGCGCCGGTCCGTCAGTTCCTCCCGTACCGTGCGCTTGTTCCTCACACAGGCCGGCACTGCCCCCCAAAGATTGGGAGCAAGCGCTTGAATGTTGCAACCATTTATCCACCTGTCCAACCAAAACAAGGCTCTGTCGCCCATACTGACCTCAACTGAAAGGGATGCGTTGAAGAATGCAGAGACGAGTTGGTTGTTAGGAAATCGAAAGCCTGCCCAAGTCCTAGCTCCGTCGACATGGCAAGCCACAGCCAACGCATCCTCAGTGCCATACCCATCGCTTAGGTTAGGAATACCAAGATCACCAAAACTTGTAGGCAGGAGACATTGACCCATGCGACCGCACGCTTTCCTCCTGAAGCGACCTTGTTATCGCACCAAAGGAAACCCTGATCAAAGTCTCCATAGTCTTGATGGCTATACCCGTACATACGCAGGCTCAGGTTCACAAAACAAAACGTGTCGCGCCTTGCGGACCCGTATTCTGTTTTCATCCGGCTCATTTCGTAGGTCCGTGGAGGATCAGGGAAGTGAGCGGTAGCAACAGACATCACACTTCCTATTGTGGCGCGCATGGCAGGCAGATCCTGCTGAACATGACCCTCAAGCCATGAACGAATCGAGAGGTCACATGAACGATCCAAGCTCTTCAGAAGGCCGTCAAACAAAAAGAAGCATCGATCCAGCACGCAATGAGTGTTCACGGGACAAAACACCGTACTGATTAGGCCAGCCAGTCAGCGGTTGCTACGTCCAAATCACTAATCTTTTTCCCCCTTATCTGATCTCCTAAACAAATGCAGAATTCCGTTTCTGGCTAACAACTGTATTCCATGTTAAACGAAAGAAGTAGAGGTAACATGAGTTCGAGGCGGCGTCCGAATCCCAGTTCCACGCGGGGGATCATGCCGCGGCCGGTCGGGCATGATAAAAGCGACGTCGCGGGGAGGGAGGGAGAGGGCTTGAAATTTGTCCGCGACTGTGTGTGTTGGGGGGTTGAGCATTTTTGAGCGGGGAAGCAAGCCCACATGCTCAGGCAAATATGCTGTCACGTCACATGGCCGTGCACGAGCCCAGGGGATCGGGGGGCGTGGTGGCCATTGGTGGCCTTGGGCTCCAGCTCATCATCCATTGACGGTGCGACGTCAGGGACGCAGGGTAACACCGGACACCACCACATGTATGTTTGGTGCTACTCCGTCCACTGCAGTAGCGCTAGCGAAGAGGAATACGTTACGGACGCTCCACAGGTCAAGGGTCTTCCAATCATGCGTAGCTGCCGTTTTGTTCTGCTTTGCGACCAATCAAGAGGATTCCGTGACCTCTATTGGCCTCGTATACGTAGGCTGGTTCTCGTAGATTAGGCATCACAGGAGAGGAGGTTGCACGTCTGCCTCTGCGGCGGTGATCAGTATATCATGGTAGAGCCTGGTAGGTGACAACAGAGTTGCAGAGTGATCCTATTGTCTATTGAGTGGCATAGAAATCCCAGCCGCCCATGGGGGTGATTGGTTTGCTGTGTCTAGCCCAACCAGGCTCTTCAGATGCAAGCTGCTGCTGATTGGTTGCCCAAACCAGCCTTTGGGCCTGACTCATGGGGGTGCAAAAGGGGTCTATGCAGATACGAGAGAAATGAGCGTGGCTGGCCGGCTAGGCTCGCGCGCGACCTGTGTAAAAACTAGCTCGCCGTACCCACATGAAGATAACCCATCGCTGTTTCCTTTCATCCCGGCTGAAACGAACCAGCAAATCAATCACGCTAATATCGCATGCGCCGAGCCTGGCCAACCGGCTAACCGGGGAAGCCAACCACCTCCAAGGTGATAAGGTGAAGCTGACTGACATTGCTTCGCCTTTCTCCGGGCGGCAGACGGAGTATGTCTGCATGGAGGATTGCTTGTTCTGCAATTGTACAGCAAGTTGTCGCAGCAGCAGGCGCACACAGTGACACAGGCACACAGCCTCGTGCCCTCGTGGCCAGCAGTGGTCGGTGGAGCCTTCCCTTCAAGAGACATCGAACTTTGGCAACCACCGCGGCACCGGAGTAGAAACTGCTGCTCATCAATGGATTTTTTACAGCTGCAAACCACTTCACCCACTCCGGATTTTCCGTGTTAGGAAACTGACGTTTCGCCTCGAAACAGGGAAATTCACGCTTGAAAATAAGCGATCGACACACATGGTGGTGATTCACAAAGAAAGGGCAAGTTCAGCCTGAGATTTTCAGATGCCACTTGGATGGAAGCACCAGTACTATATCCAGCAGACACACATGATGCATCACATAATCCACGCCTATTTGGCGCACTGAAAGGGCCATGTCGACAGCTGCTTCCCGTCGTGTAGATACGCATACGCATGCCTGGATTGGCGCGCGGATACAATCATGGATGCAAGTACGTACGGCATTTGTCTTTGTACGCGGAACAACGTCTGACTTGCGCACAGCCTTTTTCATGCGCCCGATTGGTACGTCGCCGGCCGAACATTCCCTCGCATGGACAGAGCGGATGGATGGTTCGTAGCTTCGGTTGTTGGCTACGACGTATTTGCCTCCAGCTAATTGCAGTTGACCTGACACGGCAGTGTACCCTAGCTGGAAGTGCTGGTACGCACATGGACGTGATACGGTAGTGCACGTCTCGCAGGAAGTCCATGGTCATGCACGGCCCACGCGGTTGCGGCCTCAGTTCAAACGATAACGATGATGCCGTTACAAGTGGCGCAATATCCGAGTTCTTGCAACTTGATTATCCACTTGCAATCATCGGTGACAGGCCGGTAAGAGCAGGGTTCGGTCAGCGAACGCTTTTGGCATCATGACTGAGAGTACTGAAAAAAAAGGGGCAACAAATGGTCGGTGCATATAAAATTTGTGCATCTAACGTGCGTGAATATGGGACAAGTAAGGGCAACAACATTACTACACATCAGCGGTCTCATAGGTCGTCTCATACAGTGCCATGTAAAATTTTTGATGATGTGGAGAGAGAGCTAGGAGAGAGAAAGAGGTCGTTACTTCGCGAAACAACCAACTTATGAGCTAAATTGTAGGACTATGAGACAACTTAACCACCATTGTACGAGTTATTGTTGCTATGCAACTCACAATATTTTATTTTTCTTATGCACAAATTAAGGAATTATATACTACTACTAGATAACTTATAGGACAAACCATTATACATTGTATAGGTTACCTGTTAAATCGTCTCAAGATTACGTATCAATGCATGAGACCACCTATTAGACGACACCAATGTACTTGCCCTGACGACAGTTTCGAGAAAACGGAGAGAGCCCAGTTAGACAATGGAGCAAAATTTGCGCGTGAAACTTAACTGACAAGGGGAGCAAAAATTCGGCTTTAAACCAAACAGTTTGGATTTCCATTTCCACTTTCAAACTGGACGCTATGACAGCGAGGACTCGTCGAACAACTGAATGCACTGAGTTGCACAACCATGAATCATCCATTCATCTTCATCAAAACCCCAACACAAACAATTTTGCTAACTCAAATGAATTGACGTTACCACGCCTGTGCATTAAACAGATGTGGTAAATGCAACAGAAATTAATGTACCGGCTGTCTGAGATAAGAAACACACTGACATGACACGAGTACCCAAATCACAATTCATTTGTATGGTATATGAAAGGCCGAACACAGCTCCCAACTTCCTATGGTAAATATCGCATTGTATCGGACACCATAAAATGAAAGAAAAGTATGGAAATGGCATCTGCAAAAGGGGTAAGCTAAGATATTCAGTCATCTAAGTTTACATAGTAGGGCATGTTAGTATGACATACCAGCACCTGTTCCTGTGTTCTCAAAAATCATGGAACAGCATGAGGGACTCATCATGTCTAGCGAGAGCTAGGATCAGAACGTTCCTTCTGTTCCGAAGCTTGGTTTCATCCTTCTCACCCTGAAATACATTGTTTTTAAGCGATGTATGAGGTTCAGATGCACACAGCAGTGTTACTCTAAATACAGTTAGTCTGATTGGCTAGTGTCTGATTTTGCATCAATTGCAATCTAGTACATTAATTCTGAGTTTCATCTACATGTCTCTTGTCTCACATATAACTCGTTTTGTTGTCGACTAAACACAGGGAAGATCAAATAAGACAAGCCAAACTTTGCAGGTTATGGATGATGACTGAAAACAATGGTACTCCCTCCATTCCAAAATGTAAAACAACTTTAATTGTCCTAAGTCAAACTTCTCTAACCAAGTGAATTGAATAAAACATCTACAACATCATATTAATTTCAAATTTATCATGACATATGTCTAATGCATTTATTTGGTATTGCATGTGCTAATATATTCTCTACAAACCTAGTTAAAGTTAGAAAAGTTTGACTTAGAACAAAACTAAAACTGTCTTACATTTTCGAACAAACCGACTAATAAATTGATAAATCTACAGGTTGCTATTCTATGCCATGAATTTTGAATGGCACTACTAATTCCCCATTGAATAAAATTGTGCATCCAATTGTTCTTTGAATCAATACATTATTAGCTAGACAAACTTTCACAGTTCTGTCCCTATATGACAGGAAAGGAAATATTAATTTTCGAACTAACTTAGAGGGCTACTTAGATGCTCATTTCCCTGTTCCGCACTTGCAATCACCACTGTATGATTTGGCATGTTTTTATGTATGCACTTGTAAAATCATTTAGTTCCAATGAAATCATTAACTTGTATAATCTACTTTATATTTGTTAAGTCGAATTCCGTTGATCAATGAATGTTGTTTTTTTATCCCCAAAGATACGCTCCAAAGTATGATTTCTTTGTTCAGGCCCTCTATGTCCAAAACCTAAATCCGCAGCCACTGCTTATTAACTAATGAGAGTGACAGCCTGACACCAAGCAATTAAGTTTATGGAAATACGATTCAGTAATGAAACGGAAAATACACAATTGTAAAATAATTTGGCATGTTTTCATGTTTGCACTCTGAACATATCAGGAATACAGCAACCGGTCCTGAGGTAGATCTTGAAAAGTAAAGAGAGTATGCAGCAGCATGACATAGTTCCTAAAACTTGAACAGATGTCATTTGGGCCACCAAACTTGAGAATTGTACACACATTTGCATATAAGCATCAAAGGCAAGTATAAACTTAAAATTCAATTAGCATGAACTAATGCAATGCAACAATGATCATGTGTAAGCTAGAGTACAGCTTGCTACAATATATCGAAGGGAAGATAGTAAGATTCATTGAAATGCGCATATAAAATACAACATGCAGTCAAACAACAATTCAGATAAGCCAAGGCACTATATAATCTGCAGTTATCATTTTTCTAACGAAAATCTTGACCTTTGTTAACCCACTTATAAAGTCAGGGATCTAAACATGCATTTCTCATCTTTAGGAATGCAAGTGAGACAAGCATGCCAGCCTAGGAACTTGCAATGCAATTACTCTAAATTAAAGAATATAACTTCAGGTACTACAAGTTACTACAAGGAATTACTGAAGTTGCGGAATATGAATAGTAGCTAACCTCAAGTAGAAGTTCAGCCATGCAATTGACCAGCTGGCGCAAGTTTAAAGCAGCATGATAAAGTTGATCTGTGTAGTGTTCCCGATATGTATTTTTCACTCTCCAAACAAAAAACTGTGTGTTTCCTGTTCCTGATGTCGCAGAAGGGACTCTCTGCAAAATGATTGACTTATCTTGTCAGCAGGAGCAGTTCTTTTGTTGTGTCTATGTATATGGAACAATATGCTTACAAATATTTAACTCACTAGTACTCAACTAAATATGTGGCAAGTGTAACAGTTCAGCAATTGTCTTTAATGCTGAACCCATGCTTCGATCAGGTCGAAGTATTCTGAAACTTTTGCTGATAAAATAACATCCTATTTTTTCACTCAAAAAATTATATCCTATTTGGCGAGGACTTAGTACTGATGGTAAGGCTGACATGTTTGCAGAAGGAACTGTTACTTTGTAATCTACTAGTAAATCATTAAGAGCAAACAAAAGCATAGAAAACAGTGATAATAGAAAAAAACTAACATTTCCTATTTTAGCCTTGAGCTTTAGGAACTGGCAGTTGGGCAAAATCACTCACATGATTTTTTTGTGTTTAGCTCACTGATTACCTAAATATAGTTGCTAGCAGAACAAATTCAACCATCTATGCTATTGTGGAACTTTAGGGTGGAAGAAGCTCTATGATTTCTGGGTGTTAAAACTTACCATACAAGTCTCCATGTAGGTTGAGTTAAAGGTTTTGACTTTTCAGCGACATTCACAGAAGTGAGCCTCTTGGAAAAGCAATGGCTAGTCCACAGGACTCATACTACTTCAACACTTGGTTGTTGGACCCTGGCTCAAGGGATTTCTCTACCCCTTCTGACCCTGAAAAACCAGGATCACCTCATGTCCTTAGATATCAAACCTCCTCCGTCCACCATAGAACAAACAAAAGATATGGTTGTTGGACCTTGGCTCAAGGCATTTTCTCCACCCCTTCTGACCCTGAAAACCCAGGGTCACCTCGTGTCCTTAGATCACTAACACCCCCCCCCCCCCCCCCAAACACCACCACCAAAAAAAACACCCACCACACGGCACATGCACACCAACACCATCTATTGAGCAAATGATGTGCGCATTGTGAAGATTTCTAAAGATGATAATGTAGCCTGCCTAGTAACATCCATCGAAGTATACCATTGTATGATACACATGTAAGACAAAACAGTTTGTAAGATTTTCTTCACTCCGAACTACTCATTCTATTTCACAATATTTATCCACAACCACCTGTGAAGACCCAGTGGTTGGTAAGAAAAGGCTAGAAAGAAATGTCCTATTAAATGATATACGTCTTTCACATCATTAAAGTAGGGGCAGAGAGTGAAAACAGTGCAATAAGTAACTGTTATTTTCTTCAATTGAAAAATATTTTCAAGTAGCAACTCCAAAGTAAAGGGACAAAAATATTGTAAAAAGGATGGGATTAGACAAAGCTTGTCTAAGCAAGAAATGCTTCATGCGTAGAGTTTATGCAACAAACCTCTGAATCTATGTATTCATCCTTCCAAAGTTTGTATAAAGTTTCATGAACAATCTGCTTGTCTAGAATAGTCCTGTCAGTAATCTGCAAATTTCAATGGAAGCCCACCATTATGCACTGAAGTTGGTAACAGGTATCATGTTGTCTAGTGAAAATGAAAATAAAAAAAAACATGAACATACCAGTGTAATGAAGACCAAAGCATAATTGATGCATAAAGTGCAACTGAAAACATACAAGAGTACAATTTCATCTGCATAGAAAATTACTTACTTCATCGGTCTCAACTGCACAGCCTTGTTTCAGCAATAACCTAAAGATTGTATAGGCTGCTTGACCATGTTTCTTTTTCACAAGAGACTCTACCTATATGCACAAAGACAGGGAACCAACATGGGTCTCATTTACGGATATTTGTGTAACCCTAAATAATAAACAATGAAAATGTAAAGCAATCATGTACCTCATCATTTCTACATGTCTCGACCAACTTGTTTAAATCTGCAAAGAACATTACAACTGTCACGCAAGAGTCTTACATAAATTTTTTTGTAATGTCAGGGCTGATATAATATCATAGTGAAAGTCCAAATAAAGCATTATAGGCAAATAGCATGTTAAGTCAAAACAACCAGGATTTGGGTCAGCAACCTCACAGGCTAGTTAATTTTGAGAGCAGAGTTAAGGTCATATGTACCAAATAGTGATACAAAACTGATGCATTAAAGTTTTCATCATATAGGAATTAGATCAGAGAAACAGACAATTCCTGTATACTGTGATGCAACAGTCCAGTCTCCAGATCATGTACAGCAAAATAATTTATATGAAATGGATGAAACGAACTTATGCACAATAGTACAACAGTATAACTCTTACCGAATGCATATTGTTCTGGGTCCCTAGTGGTAGAAATACACTCTAGATCATTCAATACACTTATTATCTGATCCAATGTCATTGATGAGCCTCCTTCCTTTTGTCCTACTCTCTCCAAAATTCCATCTATTGGTGATGTCACTGCAAAAGTCAGAAATTCAATACTCTGGCCACAAATACTTGACACTTTGACCAAAATCCAATCAGACTTTTGATACTTTGTCCATCTATTAGCTTTCAAAGTATTTAGTTTGGAAACAGAAAACGAAGTTCATATATGTAGATGTCCTAAGAAGCGCTTTAACTCCATCTAATTCCAAGGAGGTATCATGGTACATAGTGAACCAGCAACAACATCTCTCAGACATTCTGTGATTACTGTTTTTGAAGAACGTACAGAATTAACATCAGGAGTTAAATTTGTTCTCTCTTACATACCTTTTGAATTCAAATCCCCCACCCCACAGTGCCCCAAAAAACACCCACCATTCTAATTGTGCAGAGTTAAGTGAGGAACACATAAGAAACGAAATTTAAGGGTTTAGGGAGTCAGAAAAATGACGAAACAGCACAACTTTAACAAAGGCAACACCAGTGTTGAACTAACTAGTAGTCACTTCATTTCAACATAGTTTACCAGTTTATCGGGCTTCTTCATTTCAGAACAGTTATCCTATAGAGGGATCAATATTGTAATTATTACTGCTTTTCCAATCCTACACCTCTGCTACTAATAATGATGTTAAAGGTGAGTGGCCCCATATGTCTTTAATAATGGTCAATACCATTAATTATTAAATTTTATGCCTCCTAGGTCTTTGCATATAGGGTAGTATTTTGAAATGGATTAAATGTATGACATGCTCCAAGTATCTGGTTCATAGAAAACACTTACAGATAAATAGATTCAAATGTCAGCTTAATGAACAACTATCATGTTGTGGTTTACTATAAAAACAAAATTGTTGCTCTTCGTGAACTCTCATCTAGTTTTTAACGAAGGCCTTGTTTGGTAGGGCTCCAGCTCATAGTTCCACGTTAGACTCGGAGGTTGTAAGCTAAAATGAAGTTGTATAATATATATTTTTATTCTAAAATAAAAACAAATTGATTCACTAAAACACTTGCTGTGTACCCACAGCTCCAGCCCCACAAATTCTTGAGCTACGAATACCCAGCTACAGGAATCCTTCAAGCTGGAGATGTGGACGCACAGCAAGTTTTTTTGGCCTGATGGCTCTGCAGTCGGTACCATGCGGCAAGACAACAATTAAGAACAAAGAGATTCGTTAAAAATAGTCTACCTTGACAAAGTATACAGGAGAGCTATTTAAAAACAAAAGTTGGATTGACCTAGGACCAACCATGTGGCTTTATATTATACTATATAGGCACCCAAATTCACCTTGACAAGGATTGAACTTGTTTGGTCTGGGTGTACATCCACACATTCAATGAACTGAGCCAGGCTCAGCTCCTGGTAATGTAAAATCATAAGACTGTTATTTCAGGGTCTAGTATTCAGAGCATTTGAGCAAGATATTCGATGTTACCAGTCTTGTTGTCGTTGTCCGTTATATTGGCCTCCAAAAATGCTTCCCATATAGCAAGCGTGCTAAGCTTCAGCTTTGTTTTCTTTCGCTCTGCACAGAACTTCAGTACAAGAAAGAATAAGCAGTAGGCATTGACATAGTTCAAGGTCATGCTTCTCTCAGCTGCACTGAGCATATAGACAAACAAAATATATAATAAATGTGGTGTTAATATTTTTTCCTTCTTTTCCTGTACCCTATGCATGTATAGACAAATAATATTAAAGAACATGTAAAGCTAACAGCTTTCTATTTTGAAATGGAGCTGTTCAGAGGATTGTTTTACAAACAAAAAACATAATAATAATTTTTCCTTCAACTTAACTAAAACAAGGAAAGCAAGACGCGCAGTGCAAATACACCCAACTCAGTGGTCAGTGCCACATACGATAAAGCATAGTCTTTACAGAGAGAACCGAGTAATAGCTCAGTTGGTAGAGACTCCAGTTAAGAGGCCACTCACTCGGGCCCAAACCGGGTGCTCGCAGATCATGTGAGTAAAGCCAAGGGGACATATCTGGAGGATTTTTTAAAAAATTCTTTATAGAGCAACAAAGTTCGACTTACCTACCTCTGATATGCAATTAACATATATGAATTTTTATTTTGGTAGTGCAAAACTTTTTCTGTAGTTTCATCCTGTTCTTAATTCTATTTATTGATATAAATTCCAAAATATTCAGCCCCTATTGTTTCTAGGAAAAAGTTGTATTGTGCTGGCACGTAGAATATATTAGTTCAGAAAATGGGCATTAGAATAAATAGGACTGCATTTAGCTAGACTAGGATTCTGCTTCAAGAAGTCCCAATTGCAGACATGGAAAGGTAGGGAAGCACAAATGCACATGGGAAAAACACTACATAGATATGCTATATAAAGTAGTGCTACGAGTACATAAGCCTGTTCAAGAAAAAAAACGAGTTCTCACCTTCTTCTTTAAACAAAATATGAACTTCTCAAAATTTGCCCGCCAAAGTACTTCATTTGCTGCAATTATTGATTCCTCTTCATCTACTTCTAGGGCTTCATGTTTCCGCTGAGAAAAAATAATTAAGATAATTAGCGGATGATAAACAGAATAGCATATTTCATACATATTTCAAAGAGTGTAATAGTATGTAATGTAAGCCAATTATGCATCCTTTAAAGCTTTCATAAAAAAGAAATATGATATAAATTAAAAAAAAAAGATTAAGATAATTAGCAGATGATGAACAGTGTAGCATATTTCAAACAGTGTAATATTATACAATGAAAGCCAATGGTACACATTTAAAGCTTTCGTAAAAAAGAAACATGATATAAATCCTAACAAAGAAAAGGTTCCATCTACTCAACTAGGTGGGCCACAATGATGATGTGTGGCTGAAATATCTCAGAGAAGGAGAAATACTGTAATCATAAAAACAAGGGAAAAATCTGTCCAAAATTTCGTGGATACTAATTAGAACTACATCCACACCATTAAATGAATTTATCTGCAACTTATCCAGAACTTAATTTAGCGAATCTTCTGTACAACTAATAAGTAAACCTATGCCAGAAAATGTACTATCTGGGACAACTTTAAGCTCAAAATAAGAAAGGGGACAAAGCTCATTTGGATCCATACTTAAAACAAATTTAAGTTTTAGTGTTTCACAAGTCTAGGTATCCTCTAGACATGCCGTGCAAACATGTTGGCTAATCAATCTAAGTTTTCATTAATAAAATAAGTATATCTATACCACTAAATGTGTTATCTGGTTTAATTTTTTCTCGAACACGCACAAGAGCTGTGTGTCATTATATCTAAGAAGAAGGTATCAGGGACAAATTTAAGCTAAAAAATACAAAAAAATGTTTGGACAACAAAAACATCGCTCATTTGGATTTATCTCTAAGTCATATTCCAGCTTTGACATCTCTGAAGTATATGTCGTTTTCAATTATAATAACCTGAATACCATGTTGCTTTTTCCAGTTTAACAAAAGGAAGGCAGAAACAGGATCAGCATAGACATTTTGTTTTGTAAGCATTAAACCACCACATGACAACATAATGATGACTGATTAACTATAACTGAATGGAGCATAATACCTTGCCACCAGCAACAGCATGATGATGATCATCACTTGCATTTGATGACCCTTCCATGGAGTATGGGATCTCAGAAAATCTTTCAGCATCAGATAGAGCTGCAGTACGGATAATTTTCTGCTCAAGTGAAAGTACCGCCTCAACAGTCTGTCCCAAAGATACATTTGTCAGCTCACCCAACCAATCATCGTGTATATATATCAAGATCAAGACTGTGGTATTAGGGGGGAAAACAAAAACCAGCTTAACATGACGAATGCAGTTAAGGACAAGATACGTTTTCATCAATAGCCCAGAATCAAAGCAAGATGGGCAACTCCTTATCGTGTGGGGGCAATAGCATGCTATTTCCTTCTATCCCTGCTCTCATCTACTGTCAGTCATGACACTCCTTAACCAGTGATCTAAAATATTTGCTTTGAATGCTCTTTGGCTATGTTTAGGCTAGTCAGTTTTTATCATTCCCTGCAAGCACTATCAGATGCAAGTATTTCGCAATACAGATCCAAGCCAACAATGCGCACAAACAAAAGAGGCTCAAATGCCTTCTCCATTACAGTATTAAAACTGGGGCACTCGATGGACTTAGTGAAACAACAAATTCCAAGAAAATAGAATATTATTGTAAAACAAAAGGAGAATGAATCATTATATAGTATGGTAGAGTATGTCAAAATCTAAAGATGCAAATTAATACTAATAATGGCCAATAAGGAATAAAAGTTACTTACTTTAGGAGCTCGCTTCCTTATGGATGTAGGCTGTTCATCTAAAAGTGGATCAAAAAAAGGTTCCGGTTTTGGGCAGCGTTCCACATAATGCGCATATACAAGTTTGTTGAAGTTCATTCGTATTTCTTCCCTTGTTGGTTTGGGGCTGCCTGAAACATGTACTGACTCATTAATTGGAGGAATAAACTTGAAAAAAAGTCACAGACACTGAAAAGGGTCAAAGTTCAGACAATAAGAAAGCAAACACAAGCAAAGAATGGTCACATAACCACTTCAATATAAGACATACCTTCTGGTATTTTAGAGATTGCTCGCTCCACAAGCTGATCAAATGTTAGCCTACCATTCTGAAGTAATCCTTCGAGAAGAACTTCTGACTGCAAGTTGCATAACGTGATCAAAATGCCAACGATGACTCAAATATGTTGGGACCTAAAGTTACAGCACATTATTCTTTCTGATAGATAACTAAATGAAATGAAAGACATTTCAGTGGCAGAAGTGGCACATCCACAAGCAAAGTTGTATATTATAACCATGTCCGTCATTTCTCTTTGCAACTATCACAAACCCAACAATTGCAAAAGAGCATGACCAATTAAATCAAACAATTAGGATGACCATTATAAGTTGCATTTTCTAAGGTTAATCAATCAAATCAAACCTATATATGGTCACCAACATGCTTTCTACCAGTTGTCACGACTCACAACAACAGGCTTAGGATACAAATACAAAATTGGACTAATATCTTTTACATACTCAAGCTTTACGTGTAGGGATCCCAGAGCACCAATTCTGACTAATCGTGCACATTCTAGGTTGTTTAGCATGTCATAACAATCTTCAGTGTACCGCTCAGAAACTCAACTGACCCATACCACTACTATGGAACATTAATCAAGGTGAAGATGCATCTAACAAACAATCACATTCACCACACACTGACGATTTCAGCAATTAGAGAACAGTGGCGACTGACTCCAAAATGACCTGGCAATTTAAAATGTATCAGCATAAACACGACTACAAGACTGACTCCAAAATGACCCGGCAATTTAAAATGTATCAGCATAAACACGACTACAAGCAAACTCATGTAAACTACCTCTGGAATATCCACACGGACAACAGAAAGGAACTTTGAGAAGCGCAGCCTGTGCAGGACATTGTCGAAGATGGCCAAGTAGACCGTGACCGTCTTATCGCCGCTCCCTGCAAGCCGCCCAATTGTGGCGTCAAAGTCTGGCGCGGCGCATCAAATCAGATTCCACAAGCGAGGGTTTCGCAGACGGGCTTGCCTCTGGGGGTTGAGTAGGCTTGGACGCAGTTGTGCTGGATGAGGACGAGGAGGGAGTTCTTCACCTGCCCCGACGAGAGCCCGAGGCGGCGGACGATCTCCTGCAGCGACAGCGCGCCGTGGCGCAGGAGGCAGCCGCACACCTTCTGCGAAAGGGGAATCGGGAGGGCGGGCGTAAGGGCATCGCAATCGTTGGCGCGCACGGTCCCTCGGCGAGTGCGACGGGGTGGGGAGGGGGAGGAAGAGGAGGAAACGGAGGCGGGCTTACGGATACGAGGGGGCCGAAGTGATCGGAGATGATGCTGACGGCGAGGAGGATGCCGTGCTGCGACACCATGGCCGCGAGCCGCGCGGCGGCGAGGGAATCGCTGGGGTTTTGGGTGCGAGATGCGGTGGCCGGTGGTGGTCTCGCCGCGCCTAAACCCTCGTCCAGGGGAGGAGGATGGAATGGGGAATTTGTGGACGGCCAGGATCGGGTGCGTCTTGGACGGCCGGTGATTGAGGAGGTAGCAAAGGATCACCGGCGGTTTGACACGCTCTGTTCGGTTTTGGTGGCGTAGGCCGGCTCGCGTTGTCTCGCTGGATCGTGGGACCCACTTGCGACGCTGTGATTACCTTTGGTAAAATTTCCCCCCTTCTTTACGCATTTCTTTTCTTTATTAACTTTAATCAAGTTTATAGACAAATATTAACATCTACAACATCGCGAAATCCACCATGAATTGTGCATTGATAGCGTGTTTATTTGGTATCGTGAAAAATTATATATGTGTTTATATACTTGGGCAAACTTAGATACGTTTGACTTGGAACAAAATTAAAGTGATCAATAATTTAGAAATGAAAGTATTATGGATCAGAAAGAAAAAAAATCTAATTATCGACGTATGGATGAAAGTTTGAACTCTAGGGAGACGCATGACATGATGGACACATAATAATGCAAAAATTAGTAGGAAGTGGGTTTATACTTGGCATTTACTAGAGAGAAAAAAACACCTTTTAACCGACGTTCCACAAACCGGTGATTTCACAAGCGCAGCAATGGTGTCGGCCATACATACATGAACCCACCAGAAGACTTATACGGACCCACATCAGGAGACGTATACCGAATTATATCAGGATATGGAGACTACGGTATAGAATAGCGTGGTCTACATGATCTACCAGGAGACTAGCCATAAACATGGGAACTACTCTTCCGAATTAGAGTAGAACTCTGTAGTCGTATCCGACTAATACTTTTGTAAAACAACTACCATATAACCCTGCTCCCGAAATATAAGGGCGGGCAGGGACCCCCTCTAGACAAGTTCAATCGAATACAAGCCAAAAAAACACACAGGATGTAGGGTATTACGCGATCTAGCGACCCGAACCTGTCTAAATCGCGTGCCTACGTACACCATCAAGCTCCTAATTTCGACGACACCCACCAACCAAAACTCTACCTCGGGTACTCTATTGGTAGGTTGCCAAGTTAAAACACCGACAAATGGTGCCTACGAGCTCTCTATAAGCCTCCACGCAGGAAAGAGTCTTGTGTTTATAAGAAAGAAAGTGGGAGCGGCGTGGGCGGGGAGCATGGAGGCGGCGCGGCCAACACGCGGGGTGGTGTGGGTGCGGCGCGACCAACGCACGGGGACGGGGAGCCGCTATCACGGGGCTGCTGTGGCCGACAAGCGCAAGAGGCATAGCCATCCAGGAGGGTATGGCCGTCGGGCCGCCGCGGAGGAGGCCGTGGGGCTGCGGACGGTGCGAGGCGCCCGCGGCCAGCCGTAACAACCCAGGTGTTTAAATTGTAATTAGACTTAATCATCTGCATAAACATGAGCATCATGTCATTGATTCAGTTTAAACTCCTTTAAATTGTCATTTATTGTTCAAATGCAACATTATGGCAAAATTTTGCATAAACATGAGCATCATGTCATTGATTTAGTTTAAACTCCTTTAAATTGTCATTTATTGTTCAAATGCAATATTATGGAAAAATTTTGCTATGTAACTATGCCTCCTGTTCTTTTATTTAAATACTTTATGCAAAATGATGAATTTACAGATTTTTGCTTAATTTTTGGATGACGATTGCCAAGGTTAAAAAAATTCGGTGAAGTTGCAATTTAACTATTTTCCTTTACAAATTATGTGCAATCCTTTTTTGCTCTGTAATTGGTTCAAGCTTCATTGTGTTCTTTGTGATTTTATCTTTCCAGTGGGTATTTTTGGGGGATTTTTGGTCAACTGCATCTGGCTCTTTTGAAGTTGGGAAGATCTTTTTCAAAAATTAGCGCGAGCCCACTCGTCACTCCTCCTTTCTCCCTCCTCCCATTCCTCTGCTCTCTGCCGCAGATGGCAGGGCTAGGCTCGCCGCCACGCACCAGCACCCGCGTCCTGTCCTGCGCGGCCTTCGCAGTCAAACCCCCACTGCTCCATAAACCCCGCGGACGCCCATACCGCCGCCGTCCCGTCGCCCACTGGCTCCGACGCGCCCCTACCACTGATGGCACGCCAGCGCCTCCTCGCCGTCCCTGCCTCTGCCCCCGCCTGGCCGTGCCACTGGTTGCCAGGGCGAGATCGATGACCGCGCCCTCAACCTTATCCTCTCCACCCAACCGGCCTCACCCTCCCTCTCCCTCTCACTTCCACCCCCATGCCCAAGAACCAGAACGGAAATGAGCCAAGCGAGCCATTCCACCCGCCAGGCAAATCCACCCCCTTCCCTCCACCATTTGCAAATCGACGCCACCCACAGCTCCCACACCCCTCCAGCTACCTCCTCCACCCTCCTTGCCCTGCGCCATAGCCTCTGGCTTCAGGGATTGAAGCCCCTGCGCCCGCCATTGCCACTAACCGCCACCACCCACCTCACCATCGACGCCCACCTTCCCGGCCTCCTCCTGCCCAACTAACCATATAAATCGAACTCCGGTGACCTCCTTACCCTCAAGCTCTCGCCAGTTCGCCGTCTCCACTGAGTTGCCACGCTTAATTTTGCGCTCGCCGCCGCTAGCCGTAGGGTAGGCTAGGGCTAGGGTTCCGGGGCAAGAAGTAGGGGAGGAGGTGCGCTAGGGAGAGGGCAAGGCGCCAGGGAAGTCATCTAGGCAGGAAAGCACGCTGGCGCCGATGCACCGCCGCCGCCGGCCGTGGGCATGCCCGAGGTTGAAGAAGGGGCAGGGTACTGTGTGCAAAGCAAATAGAAGCTTATGGGGTCATGCGTAAAGTGTCTCGGTTTAAGTGCTAAGGTGGAAAACTTCAAGGGGCTTAAGTGCAAGATCTAGGGGATGTAGTGAATGTTGGAGGTATGCCCTAGAGGCAATCATAGAGATGATGATATCTGATTGTATCCATGATTTGTATATTGTGTTCATTGAATATCCATTAAAGACTACTTGAATTGATCTGCAATTATGTGAATTGTATGTGGAACTCTTTACTTGTATGATTATTCTAAAAGTTGTCCCTAGTCGGAGTTCATGTGTGGACACACATGAATATTAGGCTAGTACATGTATTAGTTGATGACTATGTTTCACAAGTCATGGACATGGAGATGTCAAACTAATAATGTAGGCACATGTAGAGACATGTGTTAGGACTGACCCAACATGAGAAGTAGTTCTCTCTTTACACAACATGTACGCTTTGTCCTTAGACCTAAGATTGTTGCATGTACTCAAGATGTGGATCGTCTTACTTAGGGGCTATCAAACGCTATACCGTAACAGGGTAGTTAAAAAGGTATCTTTCGGATTTGTCAAGAAGCATGCTGTGAGGCATGGTCAAATCAAGATGGGATTTGCCCCTCTCTGATTGAGAGTGATATCTTTGGGCCCCTCGAGTGATCGGATCCGAAAATGCATGGCCATGCTATGTACAGTTAAGAGTTAACCTACAAAGGGATTCTGAATCACAGGATCGAGAAAGAGCGGTCGGCATGGAGCTAGACCAAATATCGTGAGGTAAAGGGAGTAGCAGGTACGTGATGTCGTGACGGTCTATCTGATATGATCTTCGTATGCGTATAGGAGTTGGCACGTCTTGCTAGAGACCGCTACCGACTATTGGGCCGAGTAGGAGTACTCGGGTCATGTCTATACGTATCCGAACCTATAGGGTCACACACTTAAGGGGCTGGAAGCCCAATTCGGATGTGATCCGAATTGGATCAGGTTTAGAAGTACTAATGGATTTCGGACCCAGAGGTCCATCAGGAACCTCTATAAATAGAGGGGTGGGGGCGCCCTAGGGTTTAACACCTTTTGGCTGAAGCATAGCCGCCGCGCCTCCCACGCCCTCGCCTCGTTGCAACTCGCGGACCTAGCAGTCCGGCTTGCGACGCTTCCTCCCTGCACGTGTGGATACCTTGGAGGTGTTGCACCTGCAGCACTTGGATGAGCCGCTGACGAGCCACGACGAGCCTCCGACGAGCCACGGCACGAGGAGGACCTCGCGATACGTGGACGAGCTGCTGAGGAGCTGCTCGACGTCGACGTGATCAACTACGTGTTCGACTATGCTGATCAACTTCACTGCCCCAACGCGATTCTACATCTTCCGTACCAGTGCGTCGAGTGGTAATCCCGTGATCCATATATGACAGTTTTCCTAGTTTACGCGGTAGAAAAATTTTATTTTACGCTAGCGTAGCCTACCTCGTATCCCAACAGTGAAAAGGAAGGGCTATTCTGCTGTTAAAGTTTGTTTCGTGGGGGATGTAGATGCAAAAGTACTTTTCCTTTTAGTCTTTAGTTTTATTTGAAAAGGGCTGGAACATTGGAAATCCATATACAATCGTAGAACCATGCTAAAAATGCAAACTAAATTTTGTTAATTTCCTTATGCTCAGTTATACCTAGAAAAAAAACTTGTTCTTGTGAAATATGTGTTTCTATTGCTGATTAAAATGCATGTGGTTTAATCACTTTAATTTGGAATAAATAGCTCTATTGCTTATAAAACCCTGATAAATTCACCGTAATATAGTTCAGTATTTAAATCAATATGGAAAGTTTGTAGCACCAAAATGCTGATAGATCTTCAGATATAAATCATTCTTCACATCTGCAGTTTAATCATGTTTGATTTTCAATAAATTATGTGGTAGTCCATTCATGCTGGCATCGTTAAGGTAGGATATTTGTTTGATTAGTGAGCTCCTGTAAATGATTCACGTTCAGATAACAACTAATGCTCCTTGAATAATTATTCTTATTGTGAACTTGTTTATTTTACTAAAATTACTTGCTGCTGAAATTGTAGGCCAACAAATTATTTTACGCTCTTTATCAGTAGTATATTCATCCCTAAAAAGTTACTGGCAAAACCTTTATGGTTACTTGCACATGTGATATTTTCTTTGCTGTTTCGCTACCTGGCTCCACTCCAGTACTGTGACACGCAACCCAATTTGGTTGTGGTCCAATAGTGACCCACGAGCGCAGGTGCACAAGTTTAGTAGCACCTTGAGCAAGGGTGGAGTCAACTTATAAGCCTTTATCCACCAGTCATAGCAGCTTTGGATTAACCCTTTACACAAAGCGAGGACAAAAGTGTAAGCAGGGTGCTATGTGTACGCGTGCCCGCCCCTCAGAAGGGCGAGGCGGTGCGGCTTTGGAGGACGGGGTGTTACAAATGGTATCAGAACCGATCCTCGCGGTTGTGCATACGGGTCAGTGTACAGGCATATGGTGCATGGCGCGTGTGAGCTCGGATGGGACACACGGCATGGCATAGGGCGCTGGCACTAGACGCACGGCGTGCGACAAGAGGGAACGTTACTAAATATTTGCCCATGTGTAGGTGAGTTGGACCCTTGGAACGACGAGGACGTCGGGTCCTTTGAGGGGGTGTATGTGACGCCCGATCCAATTTGGTTGTGGCCAGTAGTGGCCCATGACCGCAAGTGCGCAAGTTTAGTACCACTTTGCTAGCTGAGGAAGGGAGGAGCCAACTTTATAAGCCTTAGTTCACCAGTCACAGGACCTTTGAGTTAATCCTTTTATACGAAACGAGTACGAAAATGTAAGTAAGGTGCTATGGGAGTGTTTGGGAGCACTCCACTCCACGAAAAATTGCTCCACTCCACCAACTCCAAAAATTTCGCAGCCAAACGCGTCTAGCTCCAGCAACTCCGGCTCCAGGAAAAAGGTGGAGCAGGGGGTAGATCCACGTTTTTTTGAGTACCTTAAGAGGTGCTCCAAAAATCCCCTTTACAGACCTCTTCGTGGAGTTGGTGGGTATTTACCCACCATTGCCACTCGTTACACAACTTACCGGTTCGCGAAATAAAAGAATCTCCCGTCGCGCCGGCCGGCCGTGCCTACCGCGCCGTCCCCGCCCGCCGCGCCCCGCGCCGCCCGCCCCCGCCCGCCGCGCCGCCCCCGCCCGCCGCGCCGCCCCTGCCCGCCGTGCGCCGCGCCGCCTGCCCTGCCCGCCGCACCACCCCTGCTCGAAGGCCTCGAATGAAAAAATTCGATCCCGACCAGCAAAGGAGAAGAATGGGAGAAGTAAAAGAGACTGACAAGTGGGACCCATTTACATGGGTATAATGGACTTTACACAGTAAGATCTTCTGTTTCCGGAGCTGGATCTGTGCATTTTGCCAAATATGTGGACAGCTCTGGTATTTTTTTTTGGAGTCGGTGGAGTGGAGCTGCAATGTGATGGAGTTGGTGAAGTGGAGCTCAAAAATTTGGAGTGGAGTGCTGCCAAACACCTCCTATGTCGATACGTGCCCGCCTCTTGAAATAACTAGGTAGTGCTGCATACCGTTTGGCAGAATTAGAAAGGGACCCTTCCGGCCTTCTCTAATCTTCGAGCAAACCATGTATCGGTGCCCATCTCAGTAACTTTTTGTTTATCTGTTAGCAGAGTTGGGAGGCGGAAAAGGCTAGAATAGTGACAGAGCGAGCATCGAACTTTTTTTTTTTCATCTAGAGTATATGCAGGCAGGCTAATGTACACATGAGCTGATGACTGGACAGACCAGGTCACCAGGGTATCAGGCTGAGGTACATATCGTGTCAGCCCCGGCCTAACATTCCTATCCAGAACATTCTCATCTTCGACCGTTTGTTTATGTATGTATACACGCACCGGCCGGCCTGTCCAAAGTGCAACCAAACACAACGGAATAAATCAAACCCCAATTAGAACGGTTTGGCTCCCACGTGCTACAGTTTAGCACCTATCACATCGGATATTTGATACTAATTAGAAGTATTAAACATAGGCTAATTAAAAACTAATTGCACAGATGGAGTCTAATTCGCGGGACGAATCTATTAAGCCTAATTAGTCCATGATTTGACAATGTGGCGCTACAGTAACCATTTGCCAATGATGGATTAATTAGGCTTAATAGATTCATCTCGGGAATTAGCCTAGAGGTTCTACAATTAGTTTTATAATAGTTTTATAATTAGCTCATGTTTAGTCCTCCTAATTAGCATCCGAACATCCGATGTGACACGGCTAAAATTTAACACCTATTATCCAAACACCTCCATATTCCCTAAAAGCAACAGTATCAATATCAAGGCTCGATGATAGCGAAGAGAAACAGGAAAAGGTAGCCGTCCTGTCACCCACGATCTCTCTCGCTCTAGGTACTTAAAATCCCATCTGCTATTTGACAAGCAAGCAAGCAGATCGAGAGGCAGCAAGAAACCTCCCGTCCGGCCCGGACGATTTGGTTTGCTTCGAAGAAACGTTCACAGCACGGCCCGCACCATCTAGGGAGTTACCCTCAACTCCTAACTTTGACACTACGCAAAAAGAAGATTCCCCATCACATCAAACTTGCGGTACATGCATGGAGTACTAAATGTAGACGAAATTAAAAACTAATTGCACAGTTTTGTTGTACTTTACGAGACGAATCTTTTGAGCCTAATTAGTCAATATTTGAACAATAATTCACAAATACAAACGAAACGCTACAGTGTGCTACAGTGCTAGCACAGTAATTTTGCACCTCCTAAATTTGCCAACTAAACAAGGCCTAGGGCGCGTTCAGCAGGATGCATGATCCTTCAGCCAGGCCCAAATGGTGCAAGTGCCCTTTGATTGGTAGCCTGTAGAGGATCACGAGCCCAACTGATGTAAACGAGGCCTCTCAGCCTGCACCACATGGAACGTCAAAAATCGGTCGTTCCGTGCGATGCAGGCTCGGAGGGGTGGTTGGTGCGACCCCCGGTCCTTTTCTGCGCGCTCGACAACGAGGCCACGAGGGCCCGGCGGCGCGGGAGCTGCCCGGCGGCATGGAGCTGCCCGGCCGCGACGGAGCGGTGGTGGGAGGTAGCCAACTGCCGGCTCCCCACCGCAGCTCCCTTCTCCAACATTCCCACCGCCTCTCCCTTCTCCACCATTCCCACCGCTGGCTCCCCTCTGCAGCTCCCTTCTCCACCACCCCCACCGTTGACTCCCCACCGCAGCTCCCTTCTCCACCATCACGGGCCACGCGACCCTCCTCCCCACCGCTAGCGCCCGCGGCCCCCTCCTCCCCGCCGGCGCGTGCCGCACGATGCCCGCTGCCCTCCTACCGCTGCCGACGCCCGTGACTTCTTGCTCCACCGCCGGTGCTCCATGACTCCGCTGAACTCAAATTCACCGTGCTAGGAGCCATGGCGGCGGGCTAGGAGTGGTGGAGGATGGAGCTTGGGAGGTGAGGGAGGCGTGGGTGGTAGCAATTTGATTTTCGTGAAGGGACGATGGTGGATTTGGCCCAAGAAGCTACCATGCTCTCGGTTCGGCTTCTGTCCGGAGGAAGAAGAAAAGAGGGTCGGGGCGACGACGGCCTTGCTAGCTCGACCATGGCAGCAGTGGGGCAGGGCGTGCGACGCGGAAGGGCGGGGATGCGGCGGCCGTGACGGCTGCGATGGTGCACAGCGCCGGGTGGCATGGGAGGGTGGGGGTGCAGCAGTCGCGACGGCGCGCAGCGGGATGCTCCCGCCGGCGGCCGCGACGGCTAGCTACGGGAAGCCGCCGCTGTCGTCATCCGACACCGGGCAAAAGCGTAGGTGCCACGAGAACGTGTACTCGGAGAACGTCGCTGGCGGCAAGTACAGGGCCAACGGCGGGTGCTGCCACTGCTCCAAGTGCATGTAACTTGGAATTTGTAGTCGTGAACGTTGATGCTTGATTGTTACCGAATCAATCAATCAATTATGCAATGAATCGGAGCGGAATTGAACGAACTGAATCTAGTGAATTTTGCAGGAAGCACCGGATGAAAGCGCACGATCCACGTGCCGACGATCAGCCTAAAGGTTGCGGACATCCCCGCTGACGAGTACTCGTGCTCGACCATGGCGGCAGTGGGGTAGGGCGTGCGACGCGGGAGGGCGGGGATGCGGCGGCCGCGATGGCACGCAGCGCCGGGTGGTACGGGAGGGTAGGGGTGTGGCGGCCGCGACGGCACGCAGCTCCCGTGCAGCGTCCGCGGCAGCGGGGAGCGTGTGGGCGGCGTGAGGGCCGCAACAGGCGAACGGTGACAGCGAGATTGCTAGCAGAGAGGAGAGAGGAGAGATGAGGGAGAGGTGGTAAGTCCACCATGTAGATGATACATGACCAACGTATCCATCGGTCCACTGTAACCGACACAATCCCGATCCAGCTAGCAGCAGCACCATGCGGTGCAGATTTGCGTGACCCGTCTGACTAGGCTGCCAAGCGCGCCTCTAAATTCTCATCAGCTCCCCTTGCGGAAGACCACACGCGAAGGCAAGGCAAAGCAGAGCGGTGTGAGGCATGCTGGAGCTCCTGCTGATGGGGTGCAGCAGCGTGGTGGTGCTCCTCCACGGCGCCAGCCTCTTCCTCCGCGCGCTCTTCGCCCCGCGCCACGCCGTCGCCAGGCCCATCAGGTGCGTCAATGCGTGCCGATCGTCTCGTGCTGCCCTGCGCCAAGCCAATCTCTTTTCAGCTATTCCTTTGCGCCCCCTCCCCTTTTTTTGCGAGATCTCTCACGGCTGGGGCTTCTTGTTTCGTGCAGCTTCCTCGGGTTCGTGGCCTGACCGACCGACCGTGCGCGACGGGCTGGTCATGGATCGGGTGGGAGCTGGGAGGGCCGGCCGAGGTGCGGAGATCGCGTCACCTTCCGATCGCGCTGCCAATGGATTAGGGGATGCTAGTGTAAGTTATGAAACAGAGCCCCCATACTCATCAAGGAGTCGATCGATGTGGATTAGCTTGCTGGTCGTGTGACTGTGGAGTGTGAAAATACGAATACTACGCGTGTAAATTGTAAGTTACAGTACGCCGCACCAACTGTGCCCACGGGTTAAATCCGCGTATCTCACTTAATGCAACCATTATCCTCGACAGATCAGAGTATCGTGTCTCATTTGCATCGCCTGCGTCCTGTGCTGCTGTGCATGTGTTATAGTGTTATTGGCAAAGTTCGGTAGAGCGTTCTGCGATTCTGCTCCATGGCACGCGGAGTTTGTGTGCCGCTTCGGCTTGGCGCCTTGGCAGTTGGCACCTACCCGTGCGCCGGCCGCAGCCGTGACCTTTTCCAAGGGCCGGTGGACGGCCGCTGTTGGGTGATACCAAAACCGGCCATCTAATTCCAAGCAGCAGGGGAGGGTTGGGCTTAATCAGTGAGCAACAGCAGCTGAACGTGATAGCAATAACTCGTACATCACTGAAAGGCCTCTAGTCGTTAGTGGCTCTAGTCGTTAATGGTTAAAGTACCTGAGTAGCATACAACAGCTCCAGATTCGAATCTTAAAGAAGCGAATTTACGAGGTTGGAGTTAAAATATCTCCTCGCCTACGCAAGCTCGGGGTTTGGGGATTTTTCTTGACCCGTGGTCAAGGTTGCGGTCAAGGTTGCCTACTACCTTGATTACAAAACCTTCGGGAGGTCACCCTGTCAAAGTTTTCTTAACAACTCGTACATCACATCACAAGTGCTAGCGACAGTGCTGCATCGGCCGAGCTAGTTTTGCAGGATAGTTTTCTGGGTTTTCAGGCTACATGCACCGGCTCCATCCAGCTATTTGCAACGCCAATGCAAGTGGAGCAACATATCAAGGAGGAAATGGGGCTGTGGCGGCAAGTTTGCGGTGGTTCGGATGTACTTAGTAATCTCATTTATGTTTATGCAATTGTTTCGAGTCTCGAGTTATTAACGTTATTTATGTAATCAAACATACGTAACTTTGGACTTACATCATCTTCTTAAATACTACGGTAGAGTTTCTACCTTTCCTTTTCTAAACAAATCCTTCCCAAGCAGTTGTCCTTCAAAATTCGTGCCATCGCATCCTCACTGCCCTACCAATCTATCACCCCTGCGTCCACCGCAGTGCCACCACCTCAAGTTAACCTATCTCCCAAAGTCCCAACTCACATACCTCCCTGGCCAGTGAGTCAGAGAGTGAAGCAGGGGCAAAGCTAGCCAGGCTAGGGGAGCTATGCCCCTCCTCTAATTAGTACTAAAACATTTCAAACAAATTAATTAGTACTTTGCATGTCCTTGATGTCCAGTCTATTTTTCCCTGGCTCCGTCCCTAGACTGAAGGGTCCTTGATGGATAAATATCCTTCATAGGAATCTTGTATGAAACTCTCGTTACTTCTAAGAGACATCAGAATTCTCAAGTTAGAAAAGGGAATTAACGCGCGACGGGTCGTGTTTTAAGGGATCGCGCGACCCCGCCACCGTTGCATCATCTTCCTCCTCCCAAAGCCACCTCCTCCTTGTTGCGCGATGCCGCCCACATGGCTAGCACCTGCCACCTGGCTCCGGCAGCTTCGCCCACCTCTGCCACCCACCACCACCACCGGCCACACTAATCCGTCAAGCCTCAATGCCCTTGCCACCACCGCTGACCACCGGATGTCTTCCACTACCCGACTCCGGCAGCACCCCGCCACCTCCGCTCCCCGCCCGTCACCCGCAGCCACCGCTGGCCGGCGAGCCGCCCCCAACCTCCCTCTATACCCACCGTTCATTGGATAACCCCCAGAAACCTCAAAACTCTAACCCCTCAGCCAGTAGCTGCCACCATCTCGACCTCCACCCGCGCCGGGTCGCCTGCTCCCAGTACCACATGACCTGTCACATGATAGACTTCTCCTTCGAAAAGACTCGTTTGAGTGTGAAATCAAGATGTAGATGGAACACTTAAGAAATCGGGTTTTAGATAGTCGAGGCTAAAGGCAAAATGGTGTTTCGTGCCAAACCAAATTGTTAACTCGGAGCCAAACTGCCGTATAAACACTACACATTCTAGTCTTAGAGTCCATATTTAACTGAGATAACAACTTAACAAGGCAGAGATCAAATCTTTTCTCAACGCATGCATGTCTTCTCCTGTGCTATGTTATCATCAGATTCCCAGGAACCTCAGGAATCAGTATTCAGGGACGAGATGAGAGCAACAACTTTGACAACATATGAATCCCAGCAGGTCTTCGTCAGTGACATCACGCCAATACTAAAAACCTACAGATATACCGGTACTACTGCACTACTACTTCTCTAATGATGTTAATTAGTTGCTGACGTTTCCAAGTTGCCACCTACTCTAACTTGTCACCTCGTTCGTTAGCGAATATCTAAATAGCTAGAGAAGAAGACTATCTAGCGTGTATTAGTATACGTCAACTCCTGCCATTGCGATGCAGGAAACCGGAGCAGGCAGGAACATGCATCCTCTATCGATTCAGCGCTCTGATTAACCAGCGAGAGGTTGCATATATTCTTTGAACTGGCTGTTAAGAGTACCAACTTGCCGCACCAAATTTTTATATCGTGAATGATAGGGAGATTTCGATATACTCCACACCTTTTTGCTTCAAAATAATCCCAACGACCGTGTCTCTATGTGAGCTGCACCTACTGGTATTTTGACTTGCTTGGTCTCCCATCTCACATTTCTGCGAGATTTTATATTTTTCCCTTGAGGAAGTGATAATTTGTGGGTGGGGGGCGTGTTTGTATACGGCCATTGACCATCGTCAAGGACCCTGTATAAAGCTCCCTAGAGGAGAAGAGGCTTGTTAGAAGCGGAGCTTAACTTTAGACACGCTGCCAATTAGCAACCAGGAAGTATCTCAAGGATCAATCTCGTGGTGACAATGAAGGTTAGCATTTAAATTTCCTGTTGCCCATTCAATTTTTCATTCATAATTCTTCCTAGATTGTGTTTTCCGTCGGTTTAGTCATCGTTGTTATGCGTCATCAGATAGTGCTCAAAGTGGCGATCACCTGCAAGAAGTGCAAAACCTGCGTCCTGGGAATCTCCTCAAAAATTAAAGGTGGGTTATCTTTCTCCCTAGCCATGGCTGGCCTCCCTTTGTGTGCATTTTTCTTGGTCAATCGATGCTACAAGACTATGTGATGTTGATAACGATGCCAGGAATCAAGTCGCTGACGTACGACGACGAGAAGAGCACGCTGACGGTGGTGGGCGAGGTGGACGTGGTGGAGATCGTGGCGGCGCTGCGCAAGGCGAAGCACCCGGCGGAGGTGGTGTCCGTGACCGACGAGAAGAAGGAGAAGGAGGCAGAGGAGAAGAAGAAGAAGGAGGAGGAAGAGAAGAAGAAAAAGGAGGAAGAAGAGAAGAAGAAGAAGAAGTGCTGTTGCCCCTTGCCGTGTCCGCAGTGCCCGAAGCCGTGCCCCCCGCCTTGCCCCCCGCCTTGCCCCCCGCCATGCCCGCCACCATACATGAAGCCGTGCTACATCCCCATCGAGGACGAGTACCCCGGCCCCTGCACCATCGTCTGAGAGAGCAACGCCATGGCCATCTATGCCACAGTTTGTTGCCGATGAAAAAGCCACATCCTCTTCCAACAGGCGCTTGAATTTCATCTGTAGGTCGCGGCGATCGGTTTGAAAGATTTGGTTTCATGGACATCCCCCTTTCTGAATCTTTTCATTCTTGAGTGGCCTTCCATCATCCAGCAGCCCAGATTAACAGGTGCCTGAATGAAATGATGTAATGGCAACATTTTAGGCAGGTGCTATGTGTAACTTTGTAACAAGCTTCCAATCGAACGCCAAGATTAAGATGCCATTGCAAGAGATTCCAAGCATCCCAAGTTCTTCTAGGAGAGAATTAGTTCTGATTTTTATTTGCTTGAAAGATTTTTTTTGTTGAAAGGTTGTGGACGCTAAATTGCTAACGAAATTGCTTAATTGGTCCATGAAAAATGCAACTTTGGATAGGCAGGTCTCATGATGGGTTTCCCAGTTCCCACCAGACAGACTCAGACAAGCAGGCTGGATCTAAATAAAATGACAGATAAGTAGGCTAGTCAAAGCTTACTGCAATGTCAAAAGTTGATTAAACTAAATCAATTTGCCATTGATACGAGACGATAACTTCAGCATGTGAAACGGACTGGTCTTCTTTTGGAGGCAAACCATTTTGCGCAGAATATCAATCTAATGTCATGTCACGTACCAACTTGTGTGCAAACTCAATGGTCCTTTTGGCATGCATTGAGTGGGTACAACTGGACTCGGATTTTTTTTTCTCAATCAATTTCATCGCATTTATCTATTTTTATTTACAGGAAGCGCCTTTCGTGCTGCGGCAAATAGATTTTTTGCACAATCAAAGAAAATCGTGTGCTAATTTTGGTGTTCGTGACCGGTTAAGCAAAATAATTATTGTTTCACTGTGGTTTACCTGGACGGCTTCTGGAACATGTAAGGTAGTACTGCAGTATCGTAATTCCTTTTGGGAAAAGTTAATTGTACTGGTATTTATTATTGGTAACAACAAAAAGAGGAAGATAATAAAGCTTAATCAACGGGCAGATGTACCTCTCCATCTTTGGACGGCCACTGCCGAACGAGAGCCCTCTTGGAGTCTTGGTCTTGGGTGCGCTCTCGCTCCTGCCTTGTGCCTTCCAAGCCCACTTTACTCTGTCCCTGCCTCTCCCTAGGAGAGCACGCCGCAATGGCGCCCCCCTGCGGCGATGCCGCGGCGGCAGCCGAGCTGACCAGCCTGCGCATCGGCGATGGAGCCGGCTTACCTCCGCTTCCTAGACGGTACCGACCATTCTGTTGTGCACTTCGGATTCCTTGACGAACTTTTTGTGTCAGCCTTCAAGCGAGGGTTTTGGGTTTTGGGGCTTTGTTGATGCAGCGGCGGCGGCGGCGGCGGCGGCAATGCGTCTGAGAGGGAGGAGGAGGAGGGTGATAAGAGCAAGAAGGCGAGGAAGGAGAAGGCTGGGGTGCAGCGGATCGCCGGGTGGGGGCTCCGCGAGTACAGCAAGATAGGTGAGACGACGCGCCCCTCGCCGAAAGACCATTTGTGGCTTGTGATTGCGATATAGGGCGTCTGATTGTGAGTGTGTGACATTGAGCTGTAGGGGTAACCGCTGGGGAGCAAATTTCTGCTTGCTCCAATTTTGATCTAGCTGCATCGAATTGTGTCTGGTGCTTCTTTTGGGAAATGGTCCTCATGAGGTGGGAAATCTAAACCCTAAGCTAGCAGCCCCTTCATCTTTCCCTTTGTGTTAAAGATTGTGAAATCTTGATGTGTGTGAGCCTCTAGACAAGACTTGGTCTAGAGAATAACTTCATGTAATCCCACAAGCATAATGGAATATATTTGGCTGGCCTAGGGGCTTGTTTGGTTCAGCCACACAATGGCACACCTTAGGCAGCCATGACCAACTGTTGCAGGTCCTTTGGTTGGTAGGTACAAGTACAACTTAGCGGGCCAAACATTCTCTTCACTGGGACCCTACTGTCACTGTCAGTGATTCATTTTCTTGCCAAGTACCAACACAGGCCCTGTCTTGTTTTTCTACACCGCTTTGGGAGGTTTTCCATGTTGAAATGGTGTCCCTTTTTTTGACGTCGATGCTACTGCCTGTACCTAAATATATATGCGATGCATATGTATTCTTTAGTGAATGTGTCACTTTCTTGGGCAGATTTCAGTACCGAAATTAATTTGGTTCTGCTGAAATAAGTTTCGTTAGTGTGGTTAACCTGACTGTTTCCATTTGTTGGAGCATAGTACAGGTGAATGTTAATCAGGTTACCTTTCAACAGAATTAGATAAAGCACGTTTAGGTTGGAATATGTTTGCTGTGACTTATGAGACCCTCTTCTGTGGATTTTGATCTGAACGATGGAATTTATGCTTTGACATTGTTTACATTAGCTCAAAAAAGTTATTGCTTAGTATAAATCAAGATTGCATTTGGAGCATGCTATATTAGGTGGAGGAGGCATCTTTTGTTGCAAATGATTTATGTGCAACATTATTCAACCACTGAGGTTCTTCCTGTTTACAAGTTATACATGCTAGGACATAGGCAGTAGTGTAATAGAACAGGATAAACTTGAAGCAAACACAGATGTTTTATGCTTAACACTATATATGTTTTTCTTTCATGATGTAAACTAAGTTGCCAACCTGCTACTATGATGTAATCAGCATTTGATTTGACATTGCAGTTTCTAAAAAAGTTGAGACCAAAGGACGGACTACTTATAATGAGGTATTCTCTTAAATTTGTATCCCTCAAACTTACAAACAACAAAAAGAAGAACAAAGCCATCGAGTCCCAAGCAAGTTTGGTAGGCTATAGATAAAACCCAACACGAGCCACCAACAAAAAGAAACAACTAAAATGAAACAGAAAAATGCATTAATTATAATAATATTACTATTGACTAGAGGCATTATTTTTATTGAAGGATAATTCTTTGATAAATGCTGAAAGGCATCTCCATAGTATTACATTGGTAATTTGGTACAGTATTGCTTGTTCTTGATACATAGCATACCTTCTACAGAGTTTGGCCTTGAATGTGATTTTGGGTTATAACCTACCTCAACTAAGTACTTTATATTCCAGGTTGCAGATGAAATTTGTGCGGAGCTAAAGTTGACGCTTAATGGCCAAGAGGTTACTTCATATATATAGCTGCACAATTTGATCTGCCTGTGCATCCCCACCCCCTCAAAATGTTGATCTAAAGAAAATAAACTTGTCTTTGTAGTTTGACGAGAAGAATATTAGGAGGAGAGTGTATGATGCTTTTAATGTGCTAATTGCACTACGTGTTATTGCAAAAGACAAAAAAGAGATAAAGTGGATGGGCCTGTCAAATTTCAGATATGAAAAGATTAAGAAGTTGGAGGTCAGTATTTGTGCTTTGCAGACAGATAAATAATGATTGAGGATGATTTGTGATGTGATTGCTGTCATGTTCTATTTCAAAGGAAGGTCACAAAGAACTCATGACCAGGATTAAGAACAAGAAGAAACTTCTCCAGGAAATTGAAAAACAGGTAAGTTGTTTGCAAATATAGCAATAACTCTTCTGTGCTTTCATGCAGAGATATAGCTACCTATTTATAACTGGCGTAGTTATTATTCTCTGATGATTCTTTCTTGTGTATTTCAAGTTTGATGACCTCCAGAATATCAAGTTTCGCAACCAGGTACTACAGAGGCCAGCAGAGAGTGCGAATGGTATCTGCCTTCCATTCTTATTGGTGAAGGTATTTTTCTTGATCGACAACTGTTGAAAGTACTTACACTCCAAGTTACTTGCAACTCAGCTGTAACATCTGGCTGTACATATATTGGGCTTGTACATGTTTCAAATGTTCTACTAACTATGGTTGACTTAGATGGTTTAGTCCAGGCTTGTTTCATTGCATGTTTCAAATGTTCCATTATAGATGGTTGACTTAGATGGTCTGGCCTAGACTTGTTTATATCTGCAAAGATGCTATCAGCTACCTTATTTGAAATGCGGATTATTAGAACAGCTATTGTTTAGGCACTACTTTAGATGGTACAGTTATTTCAATTTTGTGTCATGATATCATATAATATAGTAGGAACAGTATAGAATCGATCCTGTTATATAGAATGGTTATAACTTGTGTTCGTTCGGAACTTAGGATTTACAAATGCCAGCTCAAGTATACATAGTGAAAACAACACACGCAAGAACACACCAGGCAGGAGACGAGTCTGATGCTTCTTACATTTCTTCTCAACACATCTCAAAGCAAATTACATACCCACATATTGAGGCACTACCTAGCTGTTTCCACAGTGGTGACTCGTCCACACCTCTATCTACTACTTGGTGGCTCTTCAAGTAGCACACAACTCCTTGAGGTTACACATATTGAAAGGATTCACACCTCATGTTTGCTAAACAAGAAGATAGTAATAGCTTGTGCTAGACATCTTTGGTAGTCTTGTAAGTAGTAACTGTGTTTATCTTTGAGCAGGCATCCAGAAAAGCAAGGGTGGAAATTGAGATATCAGAGGACTCAAAGTTTGCAGGTTTCGACTTCAACTGGTATGTCTCTGGTTACTACCAAGATTCAACTGATGCTCCCTCCAAATTATCATGTCTTGCTTCTAAGTTCTAACCAAGTATTTTCCATTCCATTTTTCAGTACACCTTTCACCTTGCATGATGATGTCTCAATTCTTGATGGGATCAGGCGCAATGGCATGAGAAGAGCTGGCTAGCTTTGCTACCCTTCAATAGATGCTCGACAATATGATTGATCAGTTGAAAGTGACAAGACTGGGACAACCCGTTTTGTTTGCACAGCCATTAGTATGTTTAGGTATATATATAGTATGAAAAAACTTGACCTAGTCTTCAGTGCAGCCTATCAACCGTATGAAGATTTAACCTGCAAATTTTGCCCCCTTTTTAGTGCCTGGCAGGTTATTAGGTCTGAGATAGATTATTTTTATATATGATGGTATGTATTAACTTGATAATTGGTCAAATTCAAAAGCTTGTGCACAAGCTTTGCCTGTTATCATGGTGTCTGGCGTTATGCCGTTGGCAGTTCATGTACTCCATCCGTCGCAAATTACCTCGTTTTAGCTTTTCAAAGCGAAACGAATAGTAATTTAAGATGGAGGGAGTAGACTATCTGACTGAATATTCCGTTTAACATCAATGCCTCTTGCGGTCCTGGCTTGTTAAGTACATACTGTTTTTTTGTTCCTTTTCCTGGTACATTGTCTCGGAGTAAAGAAAAAAGGGTTTCAATTAGTTTTTTATCCTGTTAATCGAACTTTTCTTGATAAAGAGCAGAGACATGGAAAAACTATTTGAATCATGTACTGTAGTGCAATCAAGCAATAGGGCTGAGTGCATGCTGAGATTGGTGTAGTCGATACACATTCTCCATTTACCGGTTTTCTTCTTTACAAGGATTGGATTTTTGCTAACCAATCAGGGTGCTTACATTCACGGATGAAACTGGCAGCAAAGAGCTTATTTATTTCTACCCTAATGGTCTCCTTGCGATCTTGAGCGAAACGGCGAAACTTCTAGTTGGCCGGTCTTGCTGTCTTGCTCAGCTCCAAGGAGTGCTCAGCCAGCTCCCACGGAACACCGGGCATATCGGATGGTTTCCACACGAATATGTTCGAGTTATCCCGGGGGAAACTGGTGAGCACGTCTTCCTATTTGGGGTAAGGCCGGCCCCGATGAGGGCCGTCTTGGAGGGGTCTTCCAGGCTGAGGCTGATCTTCTTAACTTGCGGATCGGGCTGTAGCGCCATGGGCATCGGATCCGCCTCTAGGATCGTCAGCTGACTCTGGTCCACCTTCTTGAACTCGGTGAGCATCATGGTAGCGTTGGCCGAGAACTCTAGGGTCTCGGCGAGCTGCACAGCTTCTATGTCGCACTTGTAGGATGTTTCAACATCGCCGAATATAGAGAGGACGCCGTTTGGAGCCAACATCTTAAGGATGAGGTAGGTATAGTTGGGGATCACCGTGAACCTCGCCAGCATTGGCCTACCAAAGATGGCATGGTAGGAGGTCTTAAAGTTGGCAACCTTGAAGGTGATGTGCTCGGTGCGGTAGTTGTCAGGGATGCCGAACGTGACCAACAAGATGACTCTCCCAATAGGATAGGATCCTTTGCCAGGTACTATACCGTAGAACGGGTCTTCACAGGGAAGGAGCCGCTCAAAGTTGAAGTCCATGCGCTTCAGGGTCTCGGTGAAGATGATGTTGAGGCCGCTGCCGCCATCGATCAATACCTTGGAGAGGACTCTGTCTATGGTGGGGCACACCACCAACGGGTAAGACCTGGGGTTCGGGATGTGCACCCAGTGATCTTCCCTCGAGAAGGTTATGGGCATCTCCGACCAGCGCATATACTGGACTGGTGTGATGGAGACGAAGTGCACTTCCCGCCTTTGTAACTTGTGCTTGTGGTTGCTGCAGAAAGCTTTAGGACCGTTGATGATGATGTTCACCTCTCGCTCGGCGCATTGGAACTCGCCGTTGTCGTTGCTGGTGCCCTGGTTGGCGTCGAGGTTGGGCTGGTCACGGTGCTCTTCTCCGCGTTGGTTGTCGCAGTCGTCACGCCGGCGGTTATCTTCCTTGTGGTAGTCGTTCAGGCGAGGCCGCTTGTATTCCACCGGGACGTCCAGCTCTTTCTTGAGGACCGTGCAGTCCCGAAGATTGTGGCGTGCATCCTTGTGGAAGGGGTACGGGACGTTCAATGTATCGTCAAACTCTTCCTAGAGGAAGGTTGTCTACCTCACAGGGTCGGCTTCAGCGGCGAGGACCTCAGGGGCCCTCTTCCAAGGTCGGGAGGGCTCCGGGCTGGACTAGTGCTGGTGGTCTTAGTGGGTCGGTGGTTCGTAGTCATCATTGTGGCGGTGCTTGCCGTCCTGGAATTGGACGTTCTTAGCCTCATCTGTGTTGGCGTGAAGGTTAACGATCTACATCATGTGTCCGACCGTCTTGGGAGCAGCTTGGATGTGGAACATCAAGCAGTTTTTGAGGCCGGTGTGGAAGTACGAGATGACGTCGCGATCTTCAACGCCGGCCAGCCTATTGCAGTTGCCGAAGAAGCGGTTGACGAACTCGCGGAGAGTTTCGTTCTTCCGCTGGCGGACCTGGCTGAGGTTTTCTGTGTTCTTGGGTCGGGTATAAGTAGCCGGATAGTTCTGGGTGAAGGCTCTGGCGAGCTGACCCCAAATGTGGATATAGCCTCGTGGGAGGTACTCGAGCCAAAGGAGAGGTGCGCTTCCCATCACCACTGGGAAGTAGGCGGCCATCTGGTTGTAGGTGTCGTTCGCAGCCTCGACTATGGTGCAGTACATCTTCATTAGATCGTCGGGTTGGAACGACCATCGTACTTCTTGTTGATGGCTAGCTTGAAGGTGGGTGGCCATTGGACAACCCTGAGGCGGGGGGTGAACGCGGCGAACCCGTCGATGTCCATGTCATCATCTTCCATGAGGCGGTATTGTACCGGCGGGGGCTTGGGGCGTGTGCTGTTGTCATGCTAGGGTGGATTGTAGTCATCGCTAGGGGCGCCGTAGCGACGGTTGTACTCGTCATGGCGGCGCAGCTCCTCCTCCCGACGATTGCGAGCCTCCAGCTCCACGTCGCGATTTGGCTGGTTGCCGACCCCTAGAGCACCGAAGTCGCGGTTGTACTGGGCGCGCCGGCGGAGCTCTGCCTCATCCCGCTCCTAGTGACGGTTGTTGAGCTCACCACGGAGGTCGCGGAGATCGCGGTTAGGTTGCCGACTAGACCGGCCGCGGTGTTCACCATCTCCTCGTCCATCGCGGCGACGATTGTTGGGGTGGTGGTTTATCTGGTTGACGATCGTAGACATCGGGGTGGTGGTCGTCACTTTGGGATTGGTCCACCTCCTCCTTCTGAATGGGTTCCAACAGACCTCCCTTACGGCGGCCGTGATCGGGTCGGCTGCGATCGGATCTACTCTAGGTAGATTGGCTTTGGAGTGCCGAGTAGATTTAGATCTAGAGTGCGAAGATCGGCTTCTTGAGCATTCTGGGACCTGGACCCTTTCCTCGATCTGAGCGTTGGCAACGCAAATGCGCGCCCAGATCCGCTGCAGTTGCTCCGAGTTTGGATGATTTTTTAGGTTGGCAAAACAACCCCCAAGTTAGCTTGGGGTGTGGCAAAGATGTCATGACCGGCTTGCTCGAGATCGGCCTGCAGATTGCTGGCATGTAAGGGACACCTGCGTCGAGCTCCAGCGTCATCCTGGCCACCATTGATGGCGCCATTGGGTGCCGGTGGGACAGGCAGTGCGCCGGCCACTATGGGGGTAGCGGGCAGTGCTCGGCTCGTTCCTGTTGGCGGCGCCTGCCGCAATCTCGGTTGCTCTCATTGCGCCCTTCCTCCTGGGAGGAAGTTTCATTGTCACGAGGAGGTTCGTCGGCGGAGACAGCGAAGACTTCCCGATCTTGTGACGTAGAGCTTCTATCATCGCCCTCATCGTAAGGGTTCGGGGTTAGGGCAAAGCAAGGGACCTAAATTCGTCGTAGCCTAGAAACTGGGTAGGTTTGGGTGGGTCGTCAGATTGGATCTGGAAAGACTGCACGAGTTTTTTGGAAAACACAGCAACCGAATTCTTGATGCCAAAAGGGGCGCAGGGTGCGCCAACCTTTTGGGGCGTAGTGCCGCCTCGAAGAGGTTGATGCACTCAACAATGGTGTTGCTCATGCGATCAAGCCCCGTGATTAAATCAGAGGGCGTGGGTGGGCGGGTTGCCGCAAGGATGTGTGGGACCCTTTTTGAGAGAGAGATCGCCAACCTGCTGGACAAGCGGCGTGATGATCCTCAGGTGAAGACCTTGCTCCGTCGAAGCAGATCCGACGGATGTTGAGCTGGCGGCGCACGCCGAGTCGACGAAGGAAGTAGGGGAGTCGGAGTCCACCAGCATGCTCCCGAAGCGGAGCTGGATCGAGAAAGTCCTTCATGCTCTCGAGGAAAATGACGCCAGGGCGGGATGCCATCGAGCTCGCTGGGGAGGATCTCACGATCACCCCTACCTGGAGTGCCAACTGTCGGATTTAGTGACCAGTAGTCTGCCATGGGGTTACCCAGGTGGTAGATTTGTAAGCGGGGGAGATCGTAAGATCAAGAGCTTGAATGATAACATAGGGTCGCAAGGTTTAGACAGGTTCGGGCCTCCGGAGAGTAATACCCTACATCCTGTGTTCTGGTGGATTGTATTACTGGTATGGGATGCGAAGAGTCGATCTGCCCTCGGGGAGCGTCCCTGGCCGCCTTATATAGGCTGATGATCTAGGGTTACAATCGGATAGGATCTAATCCTAGTCGGTTGTTACATGGAAAGCAATCTGAGTCGGTTTACAATAAGTATCTCGTGATATCTGTATTGAATTGATTTACTTGATCTCCTAGCTTGTGCTCCACGCGTCTACGTGTCTTGGCCCACATGGCACGATCGGGTGGGCCCACTAGGCTAATAGTATCCTGATCGGTGGGGATCCGTGGGTGCTAATTGATTTGATTTAAAGTGGCAAGAGTTGGCGCCGCTCCATTTTGTTTTTGAAAAACAGCGCCGCTCCAGTTACACGAGCTCAACATGCCAAGCAGGAAGCAGCCCAGGCCATCGGAAAGCCCGTTCTCTAGTGCCAGTAAAGCCTCCCAGTTGCTTCAGCAGCATGAACTTTGTACGCGAGCGTCTCGGGTAACTGCTGGGCAGTCTACAGAAGTATAAATTCAGTATATCGTTGCTGTTGGCAATCTGTTCCTGAAGTTTGAAATGCATTGAAATAATCCATAACAACTATGATCATTTTAAAAAAATCTCAGGGTATAAAGTAAAAGAAATATTAAACAATCCCGTCAGTAGTTAGCATTCAGAAAGGAAGCAATGCGTTGACCGGCCTCACACCTTGCCCTTCGTACCAAATGAAATAGTTGCGATGGATATGCAACCATTTGCACAATGGCAGGGCAATAATAGGATAGAAAATGCGTACTGATATATTTTCTCCAGCTGAAGAAATCTGGACAGACCAGATGACAGCTATATTTCAAATTTTCCAATCTGAAGTTTTACAACAGTGAGGTGAACAATAATAGAAACAGGGGAGAACTGGCCACTCTAGTCACGGCTTCTAGTACAGAGAAAGCACATAACCATAGAAGATGATACAAAAAGGTATAAACAGACCACTTGAATGGTGAGAACTTGGCAAGCAGTTGAGATCCGTGAATAACATACGTTGCCCAAAATTGGTGAGCTTTGATGAAAAGCTGCCGCAAATCCTTGATGATGATTTCTCAAGAATCCTAGGTTGCAGCAACAGGTTCAGCATTTGGAACATACCAGCCACGGAGTATCTCGATGGCCTTCTTCCTCCTTGCTAATCTGGACTTGCGATGGTTCCCAGTGTTCCTGTGCAGTGCACCAACTTGCACTGTCTTGTCGATGGCTTTGTATGCCTCAGCGATCATTTTCTCTATTTCAATTATTTCTTCAGGCTGGGCATCAGCTTTCTTCCTAAGCTTTTCAAGAGCTCTGAAGACCTAATGAAAGTGTAAACAGCTTAAGATTTTTTTAAGAGAACAACAGTAAGGGGGTGTTTGGTTCCACTGACTTATTTTTAGCACCCGTCACATTGAATGTTTAGATACTAATTAGGAGTATTAAACGTAGACTATTTACAAAACCCATTACATAAGTGGAGGCTAAACGGCGAGACGAATCTATTAAGCCTAATTAATCCATGATTTGACAATGTGTTGCTACAGTAAACATTTTGCTAATGATGGATTAATTAGGCTTAATAGATTTGTCTCGCCGTTTAGCCTCCACTTATGTAATGGGTTTTGTAAATAAGTTTAATACTCCTAATTAGTGTCTAAACATTCGATGTGACACATGCTAAAAATAAGCAAAGGGAACCAAACGCCCCTATATGGTTCTTAACCCCGTAAAAATTATGACGATACTGAATGCTGGATCAAAGTGGGATTTCATATCCCATCTGCATTAACAGTCTCTTTCGTGCCATGTGATTTATCACAATAACAGAAAACAACTATAGTTCACATGCAAGATAACCAAGGAATTGAACTCACTAACTGGTCTCCTTTTTCTTGAGCTGGTTTTTCTTTGAGGGAAATGATTCATACACTATTACCGTGTAATCGAATAGCAAAATATTTACTTCCACATATATTCAAATAATGAGCTGACATTTTAATAATTCAATTAACATCAAATCAATCAACATTATCATATTGTTCAACTCTTTAAATGCTGAGGATACAAATTCATAGAGACTGCATTTCTCCATGCCCTCCGATCCATACACATTAACATGATATATACCAGCTAACATAAAAACCAACCAAACTGCCAAAGTAGACCAAAATTCCCAATTACTTAATGAATAACAAACTCAGAATTTCGATTGATCTAAATGGTTCACAAATCGAGTCCATCTAGCAAGCTGAATTCTCAAGATAAAGCTAATTCAGTAAAATGTACCTTCAAAACTAAACTCCCTTTTTTCTAACTGCCTAGTGCCACTTAAGCATTTCTATCACACAATGCGGTTAGATTGCTGGCGAAACTATAAGCAGCAAGGGGGAGAGGAATGCAGCCGCCGCCACTAGGCGTCAGTCAGCTTACCTTCTTCATCCTGGTGCGCATCTCAGCCTTGCGCGCGTGGTTGCGGATGCGGTGCTTCTCGTTCTGGCGCTCCCTCTTCGCGACCGAGTCAGGCCGCCGGCCGGTCGTGGCCTCGCACACCACCTCCAGGCCCCGCCGCCTCAACTTCCCCGCGGACGACGTCGATGTCGCGGCCCAAGCCCCGCACCCTCCTGAAAAAACCAACGAGCAACAGAAACATCGATGAGGTAACACGCAGAATTGTCGAGGAAGGGAAAGCAAAGGCGCCAGACAGAGAACCGTACCATGTGGGGAGGCGAAGGGGAGGGAGGCCGAGAGGCGGGCGCGTGGGGAGAGGGCGCGGAGGGAGAGGGAGGAGGGGAGCCGGGTGGGGGAAGGGAGGGAGGCGGAGAGGGAGGAGAGGGAGAATAGCGGGGAGGTAGAGGTGGCGGCCATGGCTGCTGGGCAGGGAGGCGGACGAGCTGCTGCTCGTGCTTGTGCAGGTGGTGTTATCTTATCCCGGATGATTTGGTGCTGCAGGTGGGGTATGGTGGTCAGGCCATGGGGTTCGAAGGCGGGCGTTAGATTTACGCGACCCACACGCAAAATACGGGATCATCGCATCATGCGTGTTCCCTTTATATAAGCATGAACACTGAGAAAGGTGCCGAATGGGTTAAAAAAACGTCTTCCACAATAATCCAGCTTGCCTAGATTCCACAATACTCGCCTAGGATTCAAGTATTCTTGTTTGTCCTTTTCTTTTTGAAGCACATAAGGAACATACACGTGCAACCTCCGCCACTATCACTATGCCACTATCACCATGAGTACTTTTCGTGAGACTGCGTCGAAATATATCGAATTCGATGAAGTCGCCACAAGCATGTTTGATTCGTTGGGTGTCAAAATAATTTATCATGAAACTTTTTTAATGAAATGGTTATAAAAATTTTCTAGGGAGGTTTCACTATCTTTATTTAAGTGTTTATTCAGTGGTACAGCTGTATTTTGTCACACTGCTACCTCGTCTGTTTTAGACACGACCTTTTATTCCCTAATCTTTGCCTAATGTGGATGAGTAAACAATTTATCGTACCTCAGGTGTGCTTTGGTAAAAAATGTGATAACACATAGAAGATGACCAAACAGGTAAACACACCTCATATCTCGCACTTGCTATGTAGGACGAATCAAAGGGAAAAGAGAAAACAGAAAGTTGCAACATGAGCAAAGTGTCGTGACCGGTACAAAGCAGCATTAAAATAATCCCCCCCCCATCAAAGGGAAAAGAGAAAACAGAAAGTTGCAACATGAGCAAAGTGTCGTGACCGGTACAAAGCAGCATTAAAATAACCCCCCCCCCTCATGGTCGTGACTAGCGAAAGATGTGTCACTTAAGCTGCAACATACTCATGACTTCATGAGCTTAAGCAAGGAGGCGCTTCGAGAATTTTGAGCCTGAGGAACGAAAATTACTCCCTCCATCCCAAATTATAAGTCGTTTTGACTTTTTTGGTACATCCACTTTGTTATGCATCTAGATATATTGTTATATCTATATACATAGCAAAGTGAATGTATCAAAAAAGTCAAAGCGACTTATAATTTGGGATGGAGGGAGTACCAGCGAGAGTCGGGCAGCGCCCCTGATGATGCGGAATTCAAGCATCCTTAGGCGAGTTTCAGTGCACGACTTCATCGTATTGTTACCAAGAGTGATATGTTAGCTTTTCAATAAAATAAAACCATCACTCTCAGTATAGTTTCATTACACAGTTTTATAGATAGCCTGCATCATTTAATTTTTGCATTGAGTTATGATCAAATGTGTCATGCTATAAAACCATAACATGCTTAGTGCGAAGTTTCATTGAGTTTCATGGATTTAATAACTGTGTTAGGTGGGTTTCATGGGGATGAAACTCTCTTCTCCTCTCTCCTCGTACTAAATATCAAGTTAGCAGTTTTGCTGATGTGTTATGAGATTTAATGTCCATAAAATCCATAACACTTCCATTGAGCAGTATAACAAAATTCCTGCAAGGGAGTGGACGGCGCTAGAGCCCTTTTTATCGGGTTAGCTGATTCAGACGAACTTTTATTAATTCCTTGACAAAATGCTGCCTTCGCCCGGGTGTCTGTCTTGTCATGCCCGTTGCCGGATAATACCCTGGTGAGCTCAGCCCCTATCCGTTCCGAAAGCTACGCGTTTGGGGCCTTGCGGCCGACGCCCACGGCCAACGCCCACGGCCAACGTCCGTACACGTCAACCGCACACCAAACACCGTCGCCCACCAATGAACCCGCACCCGCTGCGCGCGAGCGTGTAACGCGTAGTACGCGTGTTCGTCGCGACGGTGCCCCGCTGTTCCTGCCGCTAACTCCGCGCTCCAAAGCTGAAAACTCCGCGCTCCCAAAGCTGAAAAAAAAACCGCGACATGAATGCATGATAACGATGGAAATGTTCGCAAGCGTGGCGGGCTACTAACGGAACACGTTCGCGTCGGATTACTAAATGTCTAAATCCCACTCCCAACCCCCACTTCTCCACACATCACTCGTAAACTAATCCCCCATCGAAGCCCCGCTCCAGAATTCAGATCGTCGTCGCAGATCTCCGCCGTGTCGGCCCTGCGGCTTCCCCGTCGAAGTGTGGAGAGCGATGCCGATGAGGGGAGCGTTGGCGCCGCTCATCACGGAGGCGGAGGGGGAGGAGGGTCGCGGCTCCACGTCCGCCGGTGGCGCCGGCAGCGGCGTGCGGGGCGCGAAGCAGTACCACCGCCGCTCGGACGCGCTCGCCTACGGCAACCGGTACCAGAAGGCGGCCGCCCTCGTCGACCTTGTCGGTGCCCGCTCTCCCTCTCGCTACTCTCGCTCTCCGTGTTCTGCTTCGTTATGCGAAAATGCTGTGCTGCTCTGCTGTAACTGAGAATTGAGGTGCTGGCTGGGCTTGTTGGTCCGTTAGCTAGTCGGTGAGTTGGCGTGGTTGTAGGAGTGGATGACTGGATGGGCGGTGTTTGACGAATTGTCTGTCGGAGCGTTTCGCGCTTACATTGTGAAAATGTAATATATGTTGAGCTCGGGGAGTCCATGTGGTTGCGCAGAAGTTATTTCGGAGTTTGTGCTCTGTTTAGGACGGCGAGATGAGGCTGATGTGCTGCTTCATGTGGGTTTAGTTTTGGGTGGCTTGGAGTTTTTTACTTGCCAGTGCTCGTGGAGTTGACTGTTGACCAGTGTGTGGCTTCCATACTTTTAAGTTTAATTCTAAAGCTCGTCTGGAGATGATGCAGAATTGCTGTGTTGAAAGTCGTATTTCACAAGTGATTCTGCAGTTTGAAGTAAAAAAATGTTTATAGGTGGCGCACAATGGTTACATTAGAGAATTGACATTTTACTGTACTAACCATGGCATTTCATTTTTAAATTATGATTGGTACCACAAAATAAAGTGGAAGTCACTTTCCTTGAGAATAAATGAATAACACACATTGAAGCTTAGGTTTTTGTTCTCTTTCCTTTGGCAATTTTGAAAATCTCATTACAGTTTTTATTCACAGGCAGAAGATGGTGTGGGTATCCCTGAGGATGTCTTGAATGACACAAGGTTTGAGAGGGCCATGCGGTTTTATTTTGTGTATCTCCGATTGGATTGGCTGTGGTCACTTAACCTATTTGCTTTGATTCTGTTGAATTTCCTCGAGGTTAGTTCCCAAAAATTGTATATCCATTTCCTATGGTTCTTAGGTTAAGAGATTGAGCTTGTGTTACTCTTAGCTGAAACTAGGCATCTGAAGTGTGCCAAATTTGCTTTGGCTACAAAAAGACGCGTCATCGCAGGGATCATTACAGCCCTTAATGAGATTTTTCATTTGCATTTTCAGAAGCCTCTGTGGTGCCAGAAATATGCCCCACATACTTGTGATCAAAGGGATCTTTACTTTCTAGGGCAGCTGCCGTACTTAAGCAAAACAGAATCACTTATATATGAGGTAAGGCTTCCCTCGATACGAGTAGTGCTACCGTGTTCAAGCAAGAACTTAATTACACAAATCTCAAAGCATTATGGTTAGCAGCGGAGTAGTGGGTAGTTTGTGTCAAACCATGCATATGGAATAATTACATTCAGTTACCTGAAGTACTGCTTTACAATTTGTTTCAGTTGAGCTATCATAATATGCGAATGCACATGTTTTGATTGAAGAACATGTATTATTTATAAGGAGTCTGGAATTTGGAGCTTGATGTTGCTTGCTCTTAATTTCAGGGGATTACCCTTGTCATTCTTGTCTTGGATGTCTTCTATCCACTTTCCTATGAAGGATTACATCTTTTCTGGAAGAACTCTATGAATAAGTTGAAGGTAATAAATATGTCTTCACTTATGTCTTCGATACAGCAAAGATCCAAAAGCTTGGATATTAACTAATCCATAGTTGTGGGCTTGAAATATTAAAAGCAGGTTTAATACATTGTAATATTTTCCGTCCATTAAAACACAAGTGACACTTAGAATGCACAGCCAAAACTTTTTTGTATTTAGGCTATCAATATACTCATGCATATTTTAATTGAACATATAAAATATAATGTATAAATTCCATCATATAATGTTAATAGGTCCTGCAAATAACTAAATAGTGTGGCTAAAGTTGTGTTTTGGAGACCATGTCAATATCCAACATGGTGATTTTTTCTTTTTAGTGTAGTAATGACCAAAAATAGTAAATAGAAGCAGTAGAGTTGATACCAGATAACTCAAACATTTGGTTCTGCATAGATGTTGACTCGAAAGAGTTACAATAGCCTCTATACATTGCGATTTAGATGTAAATGACTACGAGTTGAAAATAGAGACTGGTATTTACTTCTTGAGTGCCCAAGTTCAAAGAGAAAGGCCACCTCAAAAAGTAATGGAGAATGGAGAAATGTTCCAGCAAAATATTTGGAGCATTTCTGCCTCATCCGCTACAACACATTTTGGCACAGTAGAACCCTATTTTTGTGAAATAGTAAACTTAGGAGCAAATGCTTGATTTTTGTGCTAAGTTAGTAAACTTGTAAAAAAAAAATGTTGTTACACTCAGCATAAGCTTTTTTCCTTCCATATTTTGTATTAGATGAACTAAAATTCAGTCAGTAGCACACTAGCTTTGCACAGGTCTAGATCCTTTTGGGTTTTGCATTTTAGATAGCAACTATGTTCAAGCAGAATATGGGCTTTACTAGTGTTACCAAATTTACCATGATGGGTTTGGGTATGCATGTTTGCTGTTCCAGTTGTAATTTGTCCATGGTTCTGCTTTTCATTCCAGGTTCTTCTTCTCTTCATCTTAGCATGCGACATATTGGTGTTTATGTTTAGTCCTGGACCTTTCAGAATAGCTCCGTACATCCGTGTTGTGTTTCTTATTATGACTATCAGGTATGTGTTTTATCTGCTCAAACTGTTCCGCTTCTGCTACCATAATGAACATAACAGTTTGGCTTCCGACTGAATCCATGTATAACTGATGGCAAATAGAAAGCTCCAGATGTGGGTCATACTGTTTAGAAACCGGTTTGAGACACGCATACGCATGCACAGAGCATATTCGTTTTTAATTAAGGGCTATTCTGCATTTCACACTCTTATTGGTGTTCCTTTTCTCCATAGGGAACTGCGAATGTGTGCTGTTACACTGGTTGGTATTGTTGGGACATATCTCAATGTTTTGGTAAGGTTTTGTTCATTATACTATACCACTTATGTTATCATAGATCTATACATACCAAGTTGACTCCAGAATGGACCATGATTTTCTCCAATGCCTACAGAGCAAAACTAACAATGAAAAATTATTAATTATAGTTCAATTGTACTCCCTCCAGCCTTCAAATAATTGTCATTTCAGACAATGATGCGGGGTCACCAAGACACTGTATTGATCATGAATTAATAGTATCAAACACATTCAAAATATAGCAAATGTGTAATATTTGAAACTACTATTGAAGATGAATCTAGCCATACCATTTTAAAAAGTTAATTTGAAATATTCAAAGAGATATTGATGGTCAAAACTAAAATGTGTTGACTACACACATCTTAAAAAGACAGTTATTATTTAGAGACTGGAGGGAGTATGGAGTAAAAGTTACATGTGGAGTGGCTGCTAAATTTTTGGGGAGGGTACCATCTTATAAATAAGGTGGGTGGTTAGCTAAGTAACATACTATATCGTTGAAAATAAAAGGAAGAGGAAGGTGACATTAAAACAACTTTCTCAGGACACACTGTTATCGTTCATTTAGCAGATTCCAATCTTATCATCTCAAAACGAAAAAGAATATTGGATAACCTGTATCTGTAAATTATTTTCTTCACTTTCAGTCCAGGAAAATGATTTTCAGATTACCTGTCCAACAGCCTCCTTTCTTCTATGGGCAAAAAGATGAAATAGAATCTACAGGAGCATGGTGGGACATTCAGTTACACATATATTTGCTCGTAGTTCTTTGTGCTTTTCTATAGTAAAGTAACCTTTTTTTTCATAATCATCCTTGCACTAAATACCTTTTGAGGTGTAATTGTGGTGATACTAGTAGCTAAGGTGGTCGTCTTTTTATCTGCTATTGACTTCATCATTCACCAGTTGTGCGCTTCTTCATGTTGAGATTCTTTCTTGCATTAGTGCATTGTGCACACTAACTTTTCAGTTTCATCACATAATTTTTTGCATCTGCATTTCTAGGCTCTTTCGCTGTTGTTCCTATTATTTGCAAGCTGGCTAGCCTATGTAACATTTGAGGACACACTACAAGGAAAGACCAAATTTACATCATATGGTACAACGTTATACCAGATGTTTGTCCTCTTCACCACATCCAATAATCCTGATGTATGGGTCCCTGCTTACAAGTAAGCTCGCGTCTCGATTCCTGAGGTGTATATGTTAATTCCTTCTGATGCACTCATATATGCTCACATGTATTTGAGCAGGAGCTCTCGTTGGTACGCGTTGTTTATTGTTATCTATGTGTTGTTAGGAGTTTACTTCCTAACAAATTTAATTCTTGCTGTCATTTATGATAGCTTTAAAGAGCAGGTAGATTCTCCGTACATCCTAATTATCTCGATCATTAGTATGTTCTTATATTCTGAATTCTGATGTGTTTTTTCTATGCCCAAAAGTAATTTGAATGCATACATGGCATGGTTTTTGTGATCCAGCTAGCAAAACAACTTGCTCAGATTGACTCTATAAGGAAAACTATTCTACAGAAGGCATTTGATCTCATCGATACTAATGTGAGTGTTTTTGGTTTATGTTCCCTTGGACACGTATGTACTATTTCACTTAGCAGTAATACCATTTACCAAGACCCTTTTTTACTGTTTTTCCGCCGGGAGGGGCGGTGGCGTCGCCGGAGGTCAGGAGGCCGCCGCCGGACAGGGAGGAGTCAGTGGCCATGGGAGGGAGGGGGTTGCGCCGGCGCAGGTGGGCGCCTAGGGTTTAGGCGCGCAGGGAAGGAGTGGAGCGGAAGGAGATTTCCGGATTAGATTGATTCTGGTCTCGTGATACCATGTAGGGAAGTAGATGGGAAAACACTGCACACCCTAATTGGGGGGGGGGTGACCTCTATTATATAGCCAATATGGCTTAGAGTACAAGGAATACAATCAAATGTACATGGAAAGAATAAATACTTCCTAATACACATATATACTTCCTAATAATTGCTTTCTTGCCTTTTTGTGTGCATCAGGGTCAGGGCTATCTCAACAAGGAACAGTGCATATCATTACTTGATGAGCTAAACAAGTACAGGTAACCAAATAGTCTCCTTTTACTCTGGGGAATTTTTTATTGTTACAGAGGTTCAAAATATTTATAATTTTTAGTAATGATATTAACTATTAGTTTATTTTATTTGATACTCTAACTGTATTTCGTCATACACACTTTAAAATTACTTTCGGTTTTCATCTCCATAATTTACTAATACCTTTTATTTACTTTATATCCTTGTTGCTTTTATTTACTTTATATCCTTGTCGTTGGTGGCTCTTGGTTGCTTTTATCTCTAGCATACAATTGTATACACATTATAAATTTCCTCCTCTAGTTAGGACATTCATAACTAACCTCAGAACCAATTTTGTATAAAGGTCCTCTTTTGGCAGCTAGAACATTGATATAGTAAATGCATCATGTTATGCTGTGTGCTTTTCAGTTTTGCATTTTAGATGTTAGTACTGATACAAACATAATAACTTTTGAGTTACTTCACTTGACCTTTTCCTTATTCGTTAGTGATCGCAAAAGTTAAAGATGGAACTTTTCCATTAGATATTATTGAATAGATCATAATGTCCTTATGACTAACGCTATGGAACCTCTTTTTAGGTCGTTGCCCAAGACCTCAAGGGAAGATTTTGAACTAATCTTTACCGAGCTTGATCAGAGTGGTGATTTCAAGGTATGCTCTGTTCTTATATTATAATACCCCTGAAAAAGGTTTGTTATATAATATTTAAATATTAGTTTTTTTTTCATTTGGTGATTTGTCTAACGCCTTATTGGAATTTCAGATTTTAAAATGATTTACTGTGAATATTCAAACTATCATCTTTAGTTTGAATGCTATTGAGCTGCAAAAATGTTGTGATCTGCTTATTTATTTTTATAATGAATTTGGTATTTTTCAACGCATTTGAGTTTCTAGCATTTATAAATCAGAAAATAAATTAATTTACTGAGTTCATTAGCAATAAGCATCACTATGAAGAAAAAATAGTGTCAGTATTGATGATTTTGAATTGTATACATTTATGCAGGTTACCCCGGAGGAATTTGCCGACCTATGCAATACTATTGCAATAAAATTCCAGAAAGAACCACCAGTATGTTTACTTCTTCATATGCTCATAATCCTTTGCTTATTCTGTGTCATGAATTTTTGCTTAAATTTGGACTAGGTTCGAACCAATGCGAAACAGAGAATTTTGAACATTTTGTCACAATACAAGGAAAAGCCATAATACAGCATATTCGAACTTATAATCTTATGAAATCATATTTTACGCCCAATAAAATCCTTTCATTTTTCAGGGCCTGTACCAATACTTGCAATGTATGAATAGTAGTGTTGTTGTGTTCAACCATAAAAGGAGAACTGCAAATCTGAAAGTGTATAGAGGGCCTGATTTGTATCTGATAGTGTGAAATATCACACGTAATCGATAGATGTATTGATGGAATACCAATTACATATATAGACCTGTCGATTATGTGTGATATTTCATGCTATCATGGTATTAGAGCTAGAGGTCTCGAGTTCGAATCCTGGCGGGCGCGATTAAATAAAATAATTGCAGTCCACTCCAATTTCCACGTATGCGGCCTAAGTGAGCTTGCACGTGAGGGGGAGTGTTGGAGTATAAGTGAATTGCCCACCTTTCCTCATCAGCTTAAGCTTTTGGGTTGAACTGTTTGGTGCATGAACTCAATAGTATCGATGTGCTGTTCCACTACTAACAATGCTTTTTGATTTTTGCATTTACATTTTGGGAGACATTAAGGGGGATCCCTGCTCCCCAATGCGTGATGTATTTATCTATAGTAAAATTTTTCATGTAAACAAGAGGAAAACCTTTAATTAGCACCCTTTAATGTTTAGTTACAGCTATATGGCCCCCTGATAATAACTTTCTGGCTTCCTTGATGCATAAAGCACTGATTGTTAGCACTAATTGCAGTAGAAAAATATGACCGCCACTGATGTAAACTTGGTGATCTTTTCAGATCGAGATTAGTACTGCATTGAGCTGTTTACTTTAGTGATGATTTCATGCTGTTTTTTTTAGAACACGCAGGAGAGCTGCGTATCATTATATTAAGAATAAATGGTTTGGAAACCCATACAACACCACACATTCACATCACACTCACATGCACTACTCGCCTTTTAAACAACAAAGAACTTGACCTTGACCAGATGAGAAAACCTAGTCTGCACTTGGCACTAGTGCGAGGAGATGGGAAATTCCTTGAGCCCCAGCCAAACTCCATAGGTGTAACTCTTCTCTAATGAGTAGCAAAACCTCATTCAGATTAGGGTTAGTCCCATCAAACACGCATCGTGCGGTGATTCCATACTGACCAGGCCCCCAACATTTTCACTTGTTTGACTTGATGTTGTACTTGTCTTTGCAGCCTTCTTATCTGGAGAAGTACCCATCTTTCTACCATTCACCACTATGTGAAAGGTTGAAATCCTTTGTACGAAGTCGCCAGTTTGAGTATATTGTTGTCTTTGTTCTTCTGGTGAACCTAATCGCTGTCATTATTGAAACAACGGTAAGGCACAGTATTATTTCCTTTTTTTTAACATTTTTGTACACCTAGTAGTGGCAGCCTATGCTTGCTTTGTTTCATTGAAAACCATGATTCTTCAATCTCTGATTTCTGTTAAAACAAAACATATACTAGATAATTTAGCGTGCCTTTCTTTTGCAACTACAAACTTTGGAATGAATGAGAGTCTGTGACGAATCTTATGTGATCTGTTGACTGTGATCTTTTGCAGCTAGATATAGAGAACAGCTCTTCACAAAAAGTGTGGCAAGAAGTTGAATTTGTTTTTGGTAAGTTTATTGTGGTGAACATAAAGAAAAACTCGACCAGGGGGAGAGACATCCCCCTGATTTTGTCTTAAGAAGATTGTGCCGCGACTCGAACCCGGCTGGCTCAGCAAACCGCTTCTTTGGCGTGTTCTGCTGACCAGTTGCACCGTGAGAGTGTTGGCTATTGTGGTGAACATGTCCTCAACTGCACTGTTTAGCAAGTATTAACTTATGTCTGATGAAATTTGTCTTTTGTGCTTAATTTTGTCAAAGGGATATTTACATTTGTGCTCCTGTTGTAGTAGCCTGATAGGCTGCAGTACAACCCTAGTACTGGGGCAAAATATGAATCAATGCAATGATTTGTAACATGTAAACACAACAGAAAATGCTCAAAGTACACATCAAACTTTCAAGTTTTCAAATGAATAAACATCTGCATTATTTCTGTATTTTTCCTCAAACACACTTACACACCGGAGAGCTGCATTTCATTTCATTAATAAAGGAGAAAAGAAACCATTTACATCCCCCCCCCCTCACACGGTCACACCCACACACCCACCCAGACTCAACCCTCACACACCCATAACGTTCTTAATGGGATAACATTATAGTACCAGTGTTACCACCACGTAAATTGCATGTCCTACATTTCTTCTTTCTTTGTCACCTCCTATGTTCCCTGTTGGGACCTATCTGAGCATATGAAGTGTTCCGATGGTGCTATTTCATCCTGGAGGACACATTTTCTGAAACATTTATCTAACCATATATTCCATTTCCCTTGCTATCATGAGAGGCTAATACTAAAATTATGCTGCAGGATGGATCTATGTTGTGGAGATGGCACTCAAAATATTCTCATTAGGATTTGGCGCCTACTGGATGGAAGGACAAAACAAGTTCGATTTTGTGATTACTTGGACTATATGTAAGTATGCTCTCATTTCTAGAAGGGGAATTTATTTGTACTCTTAATTTTTTTATCTTGAATTATTAAACAAAAATCCATGCACTGCAAAATATTTCGGTTCAAAAGAACTTATTTTTTTTTCCATTTTTACAATAAAACTTGTTAATTCGTTCAGTCATGCATTACATTGATATTTTACAAGAACATAAATCTATCTATCTATATATATATATTACATAATAACAGCATACATGTTTATAGTGAAGGTATAGATTACCATTTGTTAGTTTTGGATCTGATTTGAGTGGTATAACTTCCTATTCCAACCCATGTTTTCGTACAGAAGAAATATGATTGTGTCAGATATTGATGCTTGTTAAGTTTTAAATTTCTTATGGTTTTATAGAACACAGAACAATGTATAGCCTTGCATTAAGAGGGTAATGAAAAGAGTGCAGAAAAAAAAGTGAAAATAATAGCAGAAGTGAATAAGCGACAAAACAATAATCAATTGTCTATATAGCAATCTGAGGTGCTCCCTCTGTTTCAAATTGTTGGTTTGGCTTTTCTAGGTTCATAGATGTTTGTATGCATCTAGACATACACTATATTTAGGTGCATACAAACATCTATGCACCTAGAAAAGCCAAAACGACCTACAATTTGGGACCGAGGGAGTACAAAGGAATATTTTCTTTATAGTTGGGGAGTTTGGATCCATCTGCTGTAGTTCTTGCTGTAAACAAGTTAATGCTTACTAGCTGTATGACTTGAGTTACTTATTTCATTTCTATGATGGCATCTTCTGAAGTCGTGGTGATTTTTTGGAAAAAAAATTACATCACTAGATGATTGTTGCAGTATCTAACATCCCCATTTCTGTGTAGTTATTGGAGAGACCCTGACATTCATCTTCCCATCAAAGCTTCCTTTTCTTTCAAATGGAGAATGGTAATATCACTGTTTTGGATGCATTACTTTGCAAAGTATTGTTAAATCGTAAATATATCTTATCTTACAAGTATGGTACCATGCTTTTTTAATTCCTGGAAACTGAATAAACAAGATGCTACCTTGTACAAGGTCAGAACTCAGCCCTACCCTAATGTTCTATGATAAGGCCTAGAGGTAACATACATAACTAAACAAAGTCAGTATGCTTGGGAAAAAAATCTACATTATGCATCTATAATATGCTATTATTCAGTTCCCTTATATTGTAATTACAAGAAAGTCAAAAACCTGCCACTGCATGTTGACCTATATGTGGTGATGAATTAGGCTGTACTTCAGAGGTGTCCTGTACTTTATTTCTAAGAATTCGAAATTTAACAATTTGAACCTTAGACAGGTTTCAAGAAGATACGGTGCTGGAATAATCTAATATGACATTTTTTTATTGTTGCTTGCTGTAACAATCTTACTATCAAATATGTGATTTATTTTCCTTATTTTTCCCTGAACAGGATTCGATATCTTCTCCTTGGAAGGATGTTGCGTCTAACAAGAATTTTGTTGCAAGTTCGGCGATTTAGAGCATTTGTTGCGACATTTTTTACTCTGATGTCTAGTTTGTTGCCGTACTTGGGGATTGTGTTCTGTATACTTTGCGTATACTGCTCCATTGGTTTGCAGGTGCTAATATTCTTGTGCTTCTGTATTTCAAGTTTTATGCATGAACTAGTTCACCTGAAAGCTTAATTATTATAAAAAACATGTCATTTGTGATTATTTACCAACACTATCCAGCGTAAAGTTTTAGCTAAATCTACAGCACCAAGAAGGGCTGCAACGAACTGATTCAATTTGTTTAGTTGAACACCTATGCGACTACATACAATCACCCGATATTTAAGCCAAACATCTTCTTTGAAACTTTGCTCACAAATTACTCATAACACCTGTTACTTGAGCTTTTCCTGTGGCTGAACTTCAATGTTCATTGTTGAAGTATCATATGCATTTTTGGCATCTATGTGTTTCTCATTAAATGATAGCTGAGGCTCTTTTGTTTGCAGATTTTTGGGGGCATTGTGTTTGCAGGAAACCCAAAGTTGAAAGAAACAGATCTTTTTAGTAATGAGTATCCTTTTCTTTGCTGTTCACCACATATACTACCACAGTTTTTCATGGCTCATGTAGTTTCCACAGTGAATAAAAAACCTAGACCAGAGGGAGAGACGTCCCTCTGATTTTGTCTTAAAGAAGCTGGTGTAAGAGTCGAACCTGGGCCGGTAACAGGGGTTTCATTGACCCCTGGAGTTCAACGCTCTAATAGTTATGCCGTGAGAATCTTTGGTTCATAGGTTCCACAGTAAAACATGGACATGCAATTAGAATGTAATTTCCGCTGCCATTCACAATTTTTTTCCCTTGACATATTCAGTTATCTTCTTTTTAACTTAAATGATTACCCAAGTGGTATGGTTACTCTGTTCAATTTGTTGGTGATGGGCAATTGGCAAGTCTGGATGGAGGTAAGAATATAACAAGCACCCTTAAGCTGCAGTCTGCTTTGTTTCTTGCCTCATTTTTTTGTGGGGTCTTATACGTATCCAGTTGTTTATGTTTATTCTTTTAGTTTGTTCACTCGACTTTCTTGGTTATTCTTTTATTTTGGTTGCTTGGCTTTCTGAAATCTAAGAAATTAAATTTAAATACCCCTGAAGTAGTAAAATGAGCAAGGGAAAAAGCTTCATTTGTCCCCTCAATTTTTCATGGGTTCTTGATTGTCTGCCTAAACAAGTTTTTTAAATTATCTGCCTAGAAGTATTAAAGAAATATTTGTATTGGGTAACGTGATTATTGTAACCTTTCACATTTTTTCAGAGCTACGCACACCTGACTGGAAGTTCTTGGAGCCTGGTTTATTTTGTCAGCTTTTACCTTATTTCAGTACTACTACTGCTTAATCTGGTAAGATATCGATTCTTTTTCATTTCACTTCATCCAAGGAAGCTTTGTTAGTTATGATTGGTTTGCCCTTGGCTTTAAAACTTCATTGATGAATGATACTTCCGTTGCCTAATATTTTTGGTGGTCAGATGTTTAGTTATGGGATGGCGTAGCAAAGAAGCATCTCAAAATAAATTGCATATTACCTTTTCTCTTTTCAGATTGTGGCATTTGTGCTGGAGGCATTTTTTGCTGAGATGGAACTGGAGAAAGCTGGAGAATCTGACATGCAGGTTAGATTAATATATCTGCTCATAACAAATTATCACTACACATTATTATACTTGGAAAACCAGTGGGTAAATCTGAGTAACCAGGTATTGCTGGTACCATATTTACTATTGAAGCCAGAACACTAGCCAGTTTTAACTTTTACCTTATCTTTTATGTATATCACAATGCCACAATATTGTTCGGAAAAGTTGGAAAAATTCATATCTCTACTCTGAAGTTTATCTGCTTACCACTTGGTTTGATAAGGGAGCTTTACAATACTACCAATTACCAATGGCGCATCTTGCAGTAGTAGCATGGTTTCAGCAAGTTTTAGTGTGCAAGTACTTGCTGGAGAACAAGTTGACATGCATAGATTGTTTTACTGTGTTACCAGCTTTCATCACTTCCACATTTTCCACTAAGTATTTCATTATATGCAATTATATGGACCAAAGTAGCTAATGTTTTGAGAGCATTTGTCCATCCTTGCAGGATTCTACTCCCCAAGGGAGAAACAAGCGGCGATCTATGCGGTAATCCACTTCGTTATTGTTTGCTATGTTTGTTTGTACCTTACTGTTGCAGCTTTAACTTAGCATTGGTTGACGTGTTGCAGTGTGAAGACAAAGGGTACGATGGTTGATATTCTTCTCCACCATATGCTGAGCAACGAACTTGATGGATCTCAAAACACAGATCAGTAGCCTATCTTCATGGTACTACCTGCTGCTGCTGCTGCTTTTTTTTACTTGGACCACGACTTTGGTCATGAACCACACCTATCTCATCTTCAGCGTCAAGAGGTACACCGATTGGTAGTATATACCATTTGTATAGCTTAAAGATGATACTATTGATTCTGACATATGCTTATTTATCTTCTATTTGAGTTGATATATTTACCCCAATTTTTGCTTGTATATCTAGACGCATTTCTGATTTCAGACTAGAGAATATGCAGTGTAGAAAGCAAGGGGAGTTCAATTGATTGCTCTGTATTTAGCAACTCTTAAGAAACTGAAGAAATGGAAGTAGAGACTAGCTAACGGAGTCTGATAGAGTGCCATCACGGCTTCTTGCTAAAAGCTAATCGTGCAGATTGGAGACCATCTGCCCATCTGGTACCCACCCGACCTGCTCCTCGAACTAAGGGAGAAGTCGCCACGAAACCGCTGCTGCAGGAACAGCAGCAAGGCCAGCGACGCCGCTCCGAACGGTACGACGACGTCCCACGCGACGCCGAAGAGGCCGTCGCTCGGACCCGCGTACACGTAGGACAGCTTCACGCTCGGCGCGTAGCTCCGGGCCCTGGCCGCATCGTACAGGTGAGTCGCCACGCGGATCGCGGTGCCCCCGGCGTAGAACCACGGCGAGATCGCCTTGGTGCCCCTGGAAGACCCGGAGAGCGCGTTCAGGACGACCTGGGGCAGCAGGAACCCATCCAGCACCAGCCCCGCGTAAGACGCGAGGCCCTGCCACAGCGTTCCCGGCTCCGGGCCGAGGCGAACGACCAGGCTCTCCCGCGCGGCGCGGCTGCTCCTCAGGTGAGCGACGCCGGCGAAGGCTCCCCCGAGGCCCCGACCAGGTACAGGGGCAGGCACACCTGCAGCAGCGCGTTCCGCTCGGCGGCCATGTTTGTCCGGCCGGCGGGCCACGCCAGCTGAAGGAGGCGCAGCTGCAGCACGAAGGCGATCACCGCGGGTGCTGTCAGCATCAGCTCGTTCAGCTCGAGCATGCCGCTGCTGGAGAGCTGCACGAATTGCTTCCTCCTGTTCGCGAGCAGGGCGTCGAGGTTGACCACGAGCGGGGTCGCATACCCCAGGGCCGTGACGACGAGCATGGTGACCGACGTGGCCGGGCCCGCCTCGCGGTTCCTCTTGGTGTGGAGTATCTGCAGGGCGGTGAAGACGCTGGACAGCGTCGTGGATGCCACGGTTACGATGCTCTCCAGGTCCATCCTCCGGATCGACTCGGAAACCTGCCCGCTGTACATGCCGAATAGGTCGATGCCCCTCGCCTCGAAGTAGAGCTCGTCGGTGCTGTCTCTGAGGCTGCTGATTCTCCCCTTGCCGTCCCCGAACCCCATCCTGTCGGCGTCGAACGAGGTGAACTGGACGGTGATCAGCACCTGACAGTCCGTCGATCCGTTGAGCTCCCGGCAGCCGACCATGGACAGGTACCCCGTCTTTGTATCGTAAACACCCTCCGCTTGGAGTCTCTGATGCTCAAATGGAACGCGGCGCGATCCATATCCAATCTAGCTAAGCCAGTGAGGAGGTAAAACTGAAGAGAGGACGAAGACGAAGCAGACCTGGCGAGCGCAATGGCGGGGATTGCTGGGTGGTGGTGCCATGTGTTTAGCTTGGTGATCAAAGCAACTATATATGCTCTCGTCGCTCGTCGGTGTGGCTAGCGTTTTAAGTAGAGGTGGAGGTGAGACAGGCACACGGGAGTGTTTGATCCATTGGAGATCGCTGTCTACACACTGGTCATCGATCCATCATCCATGGCTGACTGGATTCCTTAGCCAAACCGAACCTTAACCCCACTGTTAGTTTTTTTTTCATTCTTAAATGCGTTTGAAATTCTAAAATTTTGTTGCCGATCGAAGCTAGCTAGTGATAGAATTGACCAAATTTGACACCTTCGATGTCTACATTCATCCAATCGTTCAGCTCATTTTAGGTAGCACTCTGTCAGATTCTGGTGATTCAGACGGCACGATCATCTATCTAATAAGGCAATTCTCACCAAACGTTCAAATTATTGGAGAACTTTAACCACTTGCTTAGTAACGCATGTGGTTCCTTTGGTAGCACCGAAGCACACTGGTCACAACTCACAAGAACGCTGAACAGAGCTTTCGGAGTTGTTTCGAACGCATTTCATGGTTTGACGCATCGATGACTATCTAAGGGAGTGTGCATTTGTTCCTTCTTCTGTGTCCCTGCGTGCTCCAAATTATCTAAGGGACTGTTGCAAATACTTAAGGATATGTCATTTAAGGCTGATCAATGACAGCCTCGCAGGACCTAATGGCCAACGTGCATATTTCCTGACAGAGTATTGTTCCTTTCTCATGGGAGCAGGTGATGATCGAGGCTGCTTCCGGTATGGGAGTAAAGAAAGAGAGATGCATGGTACAGTTATGTTCATTCACGTGATGGTGCTTACTACTTTTCCAAGTAAACGTCAACCTTTGCTGTTCCTCTGGCACTGTTGTTTAGCAAAGAGGCATACGGAAATCAGCATAGAAGCTTCTGCTCTGTTCGCTTCAGCTTCTCAACCGGCTTATCAGCCACCAAACAGTGTTTTTCTCTCACAACAAATCAACCGTTTCAGCTTTTCAGTCAGGTTATAAGTCCATTATGCAACAGTGTACAAGGTGATGTACAAGGTGATCGTTAATTTTCTGAGGCACTTGCAGAAGATGACTCATGATGACGTGGGACGGGAGATTCGATTTTGGGCTTCTCTGTTCTCAACACGAGTCAAAAAACTCCCCGACGTTGCAATTTTCTGTAGGGTGGGTGACAGAAGAGCAGACAACGGATTGAAATACAAAAATCGGACAACGGGTTTAAAATATAAATTTTCTGACGCATGCAACTTGGGGAGAGCCGACTGATTTTTCTCCTGCAGAACGCAAGGAATACTTACGTCACGCGTGTCACCGCGCGACGCACACGCGCTTAAGCCTCGTCATCAAATTTTTACCAATGATTTCTATAAAAACATGATACTTTAAAAAATAATTAAATTTTTACAAATATTTTTCATGATGAATCTAGTAATATTCCTATACTATCAATTTATGTAATTGTTTACATAGTGATGATTAAAGTTAGAAAATTATTTTTTTGATCAGTACAAATCCAAAAAATACATGTATTTTGATGGACCTAGGACAATTCTTGAGGGAGGGCGCACCTTAAGAGCAACTAGATTATGAAAAATTTAACATAGTGTAAATTTGCAAGTTACGGCAGCATCAAAAAAATTAACCTCAACATGGGTCTGCTCCTGATTTTAAGTCTAGTTAGGTATTAATTTCTTTGGGTTGTCAAGGCAACAACCAAGCATTTGGGTGCCCCAACCACTCGGTTTTGAGTCTCCAGAAAAAAAATCCAACACTTTCTACTTCCAATTCTGCAGGTACAATTACCGCATGACTTACAACCAATGTCTTAATTAGTGCATGCATGTCAGGCACTCTCTAGCACGCGATGCCCACATGCTCATCCTATAAGCAAAACTTACTACATTGCCCAATCGTTCCTTTTTCATTCTTATCTTTCCTTCTACGCTCATCCTATAAGCAAAAATTACTAGTTACTACGGTACCTAATCTTCTTTTGCTTTTCAAAAACATTTTCTATTGTTTATACCTTTCTTTTCCAGAAAAATTTACCACAAATTTTATTTGAAGTTCTCAAAAAAACTTGTTGTAGATTTTTTTTCTAAGAAATTTTATGGAAAACTTGCTTGGAGAAGTATTCGAGAAAACATGTTTGGCAAAGCTATCTAGAGAACTTGTTTGATGAGCCCTTCATGAAAAGTTATCCCCAAAAAGTTTGCTTGAGAAGTTTTTTATAAAAAAGTTCTCTAAAGAATTTTTTTTAAAAAGCTATTTGGAGAAGTTGTAAGAAAATATTGTGTGTGAAAAATTATAACTTTCCAAAAAGAGAAGGTTATAGCGGAGAAAATTTAGTAAAAATGAAAAATCGACATCACAAGTTGCCGGAGCTCACGTGCATCTTCATGACGCAGCTGCAGAGCACATACAGTACGTCGAAAGGTCTACACCCACACTGATTTTGCAGAACCACTGTCAATTAGTTTCGAAATGTTTTGCATAAGGCGGGACGATGATGGGAGTCCCATTGATGGCATATCATCCGATCCCTTGTCGTGCCGAGGCGTTAGCGTTAGGTCCCGTTCTCGTTCAGTTCAAACTAGCGCACCCTTGCCGGAGAGCTGCACGGACCGCTTGCTCCTTATCGTACGTGCGCGAGCAGGGGGCATCGAAGTTGCGCACGAGAGGGGAGGAGGACGTGTTGTGGCGAGGTGCCGAAAGCGACGCGAACATGCATGATGACACACGCACAGAACAGACGCGATCACCTGGCTAAAAAGCGGAGTGCACACAAACAGAGAGCGCACAAGACTACAAGAGGATAGATGTTTTTGTGCTGCGTGGCAACGTTGCAGCTTTTCTGATGTTCATCTTCTTATTATATGACCGAGGGATTACAGAAAGAACGGCGTCGATGACGTACGTGAACTCGTGCACGTACGCCTCATCAGGGCACACTAGCTAGCTAAACATGTAAACGAACGTGACGAGAAAAAGCACCCAGTGCGACAGGATCAGATCCAACGCGACGCACCCCAGGGACAGAGCGACAAACGTGGTCTTCGACATGGCAGGCGGCGGCGCCTCGTGCTTCATCCTGTTGCGGAGTATCTGGAGGACGACGAGGACGCAGAACAGCGTCGTGGTGGCCGGCCACGCCCTGGCGATGCTCTGCATGTCCATCCTCCTCCAGATCGACGACCCGGACACCTGCTGGCTGTCCATGCCGCGCCGGCCGAACAAGGTGACGGTCGGGAGCTGGGGCCGGGAGGAACTAACAGTATGGTGTTGTTGGGGGCACGACACCGGTGCCGGGGGAAGACGGAGGTTGACCGGAGCAGGAGGGTGTGCGCGTTTGAGCCGGGAGAACTGTGTGGTGTGCTCTCGTTAGTGTGGCGCTGGCGTTTAAGTAGCGGTGGAGGTGGAGACTGCCGTGGGCGTGGAGGTGAGGGAAGATAGGGACGTCGCCACCGTCGTCTACGCCGACGACCGACCGATTCATGGTTGATTATTAGGGCGTTGATTAGAACTTTCGTTTGGACTTTCGAAAGCGACACTAGCTCCGTGGTTCCGTGCATCCACGATGCGCGTTAGGCCGGTCATCACGGGGAAAACCAATGCAAGGGACGAGAGACCACCTCTACAGTTATTCAGTGTACTGTTACGTCAGTGCGTGCTTCAACCACATGGTGGATTATTGACAGCCTCACTGAACACCAGTGGCGGACCTATTTATTTAACCTTTTGAGCTTTTCTAGAAAAAAAAACTGCTGCTGCTGTTGGCTAGCATTTAGAAGATGTGTTTAACTTTCTAGACTCAAAAAGTTATGAAAAGCTTGAAAAACTGATCTTTCCATATAAACTCAGCTTTTCTGAGCTTCTGGTTTTTTGAAGCTGCACAAGAAGTTTGCTGTTTATTTAAACTTCTGACTTTTCACGCTAAGAAGCTACCAGGAAGCTCAAACAAATATGGCTAACTCAGCTTTTCTAAGTTTCTGTCTTTTCAAAAGTTGCGCAAGAAGTTTGCTGAGCTTATGACTTTTCACGCTGAGAAGCTGCCAGGAAGTTCAAACAAACAGGTCTTACATTCGGGCAAAATAGGAGACATCTCTTCTTTCCCGTATTTGATAGACCACAGAGACAGAAGGTTTAACAACTAACCTCTTGCAATTATGAGGTTTAACAGCTAACCTCTTGCGATTATGGCACAGGAGCCCGGGCAGGCGACCAGGGTCCCCGAGCCCTAGGTTCGCCCCTGCCGAACACGATGGATCGGAGAACATAGGGGCCCTGTCCTTTTCATGATCTTATATGTGCTACTAGTGGAAATTCCAGCTGGGTCTGGTCCACGGTGATTGGCGATCGCCCGAGCTATGCTGCTTCCTCAATGAACCGAAGCAAGTAAAGAGAGCTGCTCAAGAGCAACTCCAGTAGCATATGTATATTTGATACCTAAAACTTGTTTTAGGTATAGGGGAGAGAAGGTTTTGGGAAAAATTTTGAGCTTATCTTGAGCAGCATACCTATATTCCATTTGAGGACTAATCTGCAAAATGAATCATTTTTTCAAGGGTCAATCTGCAAAACAACACATCCTCTCTCCTCACCTCTTCTTCCCCACACCCCACGCTGGTGCCCCCATCAGCCGCATCGACCCACCGCCGCTCACCCGCCCTCTGCTCCCTCTCCTCGCTGTAACACCCGTGGACTCGATCTATGAACAACAGGGCCCACGTGTAAGATAATGTGAGGGAAGTCATAAAAGCCAACAGCTGCTAGAGAGAAGGGAACGAAGAAATCAAATAGATTGTTCGTCCTCGGTGGTAGCGGTGGCGGCGGTAATTCCATCGCACGTCACGTTGATCTCGTCGGTGGTCACGGGAGAATTTATCCGGTGAGAGCTTGTTATCTTCCTCACGTCTCGATCCTCACTGCTGGTGGCTTTGGGGTTGTGACAATTGGTATCAGAGCTAGCTTTTTCTCGGTGTGGGTACTCTGATCATTGCTCTGCATCTGCGGCAGCATATCGGCGGTGTTGTGGCGGCAATAGATCTTGGGGTTCTGCAGCGTGTGGTTGTAGCGGCGAACCGGGCTGCTCCGACTACATTAACCAACATGTCGATGTTTGATGCGGACGTGAACCGGAAGGCGCGGTGGTCACGGCTACAGAAGGGCCTGAATCGGCTTCACATCCGCATCGAATCCATTGACACCACACAGCAGTGCATGGCACGCAGTTCACCCTAGCATCCACATCGCTAGATCAGGTAAGGATAAATTCTTGTTTCAGGTAGAGAGCACTTTGGACAGCGAGAAGGCAAAGTCAATAATTGAGTTCGATGATGTTGGGAGCATCATTTGGGATGAGGATATGCCACACAACCTTGACATGCACATCAATCTTTTAGAGCAGTTCGCTGATGTTAAGTAGGGACATGGAGACAATGATTTCCTCGCTGAAGTTAGTGATTTACCATTGTTTGTACAGCATGACGTGGTCGTAGCAAATGACATATTTGATGTGCTTGCTATCTAGGAGCTGAACCTTGGCATTGAGAACTTGGTCAATTGTAAAGAAATGAAAGGAGCAAGTGTCTGCAGCTTTGAGAAGTGTGGAATTGATACTGCTCACTCACTGCTTGGCAACTTATCGTCGTTGGGAGGTTTCAGTCAGTGCAGTAATGTCAATAGACATGTGCTTGAGAAAATGACAGCATGGAGGTATGGTAGTTTTAGTTCAGGACAAAGTGAGCTCAGCGTGGTGGATTGTGAAAAATTACACAGTGAAATAGCCTCAACGCCAATGGCAATTTGCATCTGAAAGATCATGGAGCTGGTTTTGGTATGGTGTTGTCCTCTGCAGGGTGCATGGCAGAAAAAGGGAGTGCTCGTTAAGTGATTTCTGAAATGCCACCATTGCGTCATAATACTTTCAACAAAGGAAACTATCACATGAAAACTGATTATTCAGTTTTTGACAAAATATCTTCATGGAAGCAAAATGGTTTCAGTCCATGGAGTAGAGTCAACCAAACAGTGCTTGAGGCAATATCAAAGCGGAAGCATGGTGGAAAAGTAGCAGGTGTTTGTACCTCATCAATAGGCTCCCAAGGCAGATGTGAGCTAAACGGAAGGATTTGGGATCCGGGCATTCATAAATCAGCTTAGATAAGTTTAGTAATGAGTCATGACTGCTTTGCTTGCACAGACAAGGTGAGAGAATGAGCTGAGGCTGCAGCTTAAATGAATCTAGTTATGACTGATGACCTGCTGAGTTCTTCAGAGAAGTTGGGCAGTAAAGACTAAGCAAAGAGTGGGCTATGCGGTTGCTTGTGGACAAGTAACTTTTCGAGGCCGTGGAAGTGTAACACCCGTGGACTCGGTCTATGAACAGCAGGGCCCACGTGTAAGATAATGTGAGGGAAGTCATAAAAGCCAAAAGCTGCTAGAGAGAAGGGAACCAAGAAATCAAATAGAAGCTTATTCCCTTGCTTGTTCGTCCTCGGTGGCAGCGGCGGCGGCGGCGATTCCATCTCACATCACAGCGATCTCGTCGTCGGCCATGGGAGAATTTATCCGGTGAGAGTTTGTTATCTTCCTCACATCTCCCGGTCCTCACCGCCGGTGGCCTCAGGGTTGTGACACTCGCCCACTCTCTGCTCCCTCCCTCGCCCTCTAGCCACCCTCTACTCTCTCCCCTCGTCGTCATGGACGAGGACCCCGCCATGGAGCTCCCTCCCCGCTCGCGTGCGGCGGAGCGCGCCGGCCAAATCCCGCCACCAGCCTCCACCAAAATCAAATCACTGCTATGCATCGCTCCACCACATCCCTAGCTCCGCCTTCGACCTCTTCTCGTGCATCCTCATGCCTCATCCCGCCGTGGATTAAAATTTTTCTGGCCGCCATTGCCACCAGTCATCGAGCTCGAACTCGTTGTCGATCTCCGCCCTGGGGTCGCCGCATGCGCCTCCGCCATGGCCGCCGCCATGGGGAGCTCCGTTCCCTTTCCCCTACGTGCGGTGGAGCTCAAGCCCCTGCAGCAGAGCTCGTTTGCCCGCGTGCGGTGGCGCCCGCCCTTCACGGCGTCCAGCCGGTCGGCGCACGGCTGGGGCTGCCTGGGGCGGTCGGCACTCGGTCGGGCAGTGCACATGGGCCGTTTGGCTGCTCTGGAGTGTGGTTGGAAGCGAGGATGATGGCGGCGGCGCTGGAGCGGAGGCAAGAAGACGGCATGGAAGTCTCCGTTAGAACAGTTGGCTTCTCCCGTGTGAGAAAAGAGGAAATAGCAATCCACTCTTTGGATATGTATATTTGCATATAGGAGAGAGAAATTTAAGTTATAGCCTAGAAATTTTAGGTATAGCAAACCATATAGGTCATTTGGAGCTGATTTTTGTTGATTTTTAGGTAACGTGGCAGTTTTTAGGTATAGCAATCCAATTTTAGGTACTCTACTGGATATGCTCATCCGGCTGCTTCCGAGTTCCTATATGGGAGCTGGGAGTGAAGAATGAGATGCTATGGTTCGGTTATATGCCCACGTGATATTTTTCCAGGCCATTGCTACTTACTCGGTTACTCCTATCCAATGGCACGGCTGTTTAACAAGGAGATGGTACGAAACCATTATAAACGCTCCATTGCAAGTGAGAGGCTTAATTATTTGTTGACACAGTTGCATTGGAAGAGGGTGATGCATGGCATCGGACGGGGAAATCCCCTCCTGGGGTTCGCTACTCTCACTCGGGGTCAAAAAGTTAGAGCTGCCCTTGTTGCCATTTTCAAATTAATCTGTGCTGCCCGTGGCCGTGGGGCAGCTGGCAACGACGAAGGCTGCGCGAGCTGGCCAGCCACGGTTTGCTACTTTTTCTTCCGTAGAGAACGCGTTGAAACAGCTCCCCGAGCATTTTGGGTGGGCCAACTTTGTTTACATTACAACCCTCTCCTGCCAATCATTGATAACGGGCAGTCGGGCTCGGGCACGGCCGGCAAGCGCCTTGTGTGGTGATTAGGGATAGCAACAGGTACAAATTACCTGTGTGCCCGCGAGAAAAAATCTTATAGGATGAGGATACGGGTTCTATTTTATGGTCACGGGCCAGGGTGCGGGTTTGGGTTTGTGCCCGCAGGCAAAAAATTAGCGGATATAAAAATATCTTACCTGTACTCACGAACCCACTACATAGTGCCTGACGTGTGGACTCTGTACAACTATATAAGCGATTTCTAGGATTCCCTCCTTCATTCCTCCTAGCGATCTAGCTGCACCCTGCACACCAGGCGGCCGCCGCTACCTTCCTGAGACCTTGACTCCCGCTCCCTCAGTCCTCCCACGAGGCCGCTCTGACGCTCCTCGTCGCCCGCCCCCTAGCTCTCTCGTTGCCGCCTGACGCTCGGTTCCCTCGTCGTCCGACGCTGGTTGCCTGACGGGCACAGGTGTGCCTGTGGGTAGAATGTGCCCACGGGTGACGGGCGTGGGCACAACTTCTTGCACGTGATGGACGGCGGGCGCGGACACGGGTACAGGATTTGCCTCACGGACGAGGGTCTGTAAACCCTTTGCCGGCAGGCAATATGACCGTTGCCATCCATAGTGGTGACAACGTTCTTCATCACGCTCCTGCTTTCACCTCTAACACGAAAACCGCTCAAAAAAGGATCTAACAAAAACAAGTAACCTCCAAAATCACATATACCTCCAGCAAGTTCTATAGTTGTGTTTTTTCAGGATCTGAGGCAGAACGAACCATCACTTGGCTGTGGCTCTCAAAGTGTACACCTAGACTGAAGTTCTTTGCATGACTATTGATTGTGGATCGGTTAAATACGAGAGACATCATGCGCAGGAGGCATTTTAATATATAAACAGGGTTCAATTGTGTCCTGTGTGATGCCACCGCTGAAGAAGGTAGGGATCATTTATTCTTTAGCTATCAGTTTGCAAGAGATTGCTGGTCCAAGTTGCAGATCAATGGGACACTTCACTGGATATTCATGAGAGGATTAAAACTGCACGGTATGTATCTGCGAAAGTATTCTTCATGGACATTTTATCATAGCGTCGTGGGAAATATGGAAAATACGTAATGCTGCAATCCTTGACGCAGCTTTGGACTGTGCGGTTCAAAGATTCAGTGTCTTCTCCAGCTCCTTCGACTCCAAGAAGACAGTAGACTCCAATTATATCAATGGCGTTCCCCCTCACCCCTCCCTCTCTTACTCCTTGTAAATATTAGTATGAGACCCTAACCCCCTAACCTTAATATAAAATCGAAGTGCTATGGGAACTCCCTCACAGTTTGGCCTGAAAAAAAAGTAACCTCCGAAACAAATTTCTCATTTCTTTCAAAAGATTGTTAGATCTAAACAAATGTCAATGTGCTTTTTAATTTTGTGCTGGTCTCTTGTCTGAAAAATTTTGTTCTTTCTACTCTTGTTTTCCTTGGTAATAACCGTGAAAAGCTCTCATCAATGATTATATTGTAAGTGTTGCCTCGACAAAGTTGAGATAAAGCATCCCGAGACGACACTCCTGCAGTGATTAATCTGGTTTTCCATCTTAGTGTCGAGGTGTGATAAGGGAGGATTTTAGGATATCCACTGGATTTCCATCATGGCGGCGGTTTGAGAAAAGTAAGTAGAGCATATTTAAGAGTTTAAGAAACAAGAAGATGCAGGTTAAGCACCTGGCAAAAGATAAAGCTCTCAGCTTCATAGGTACACATGGCACCAGTGCATGCCTGTTAGATGGAATGGAATGCCCGAAGAGAGAAGCAGATAAATAAATCTTTGTTTCCCATAAGAAGATGATCTACGACAGAGACTATAATGTGTCCTGGGGCATATTCCCTATTCTTTTCCAACCAATTTCAGTTTTTTTCCACAAAGGTATAGATAATAATGAATTAAAATTATAAAATTAAGCAAACTAAAGATCCAGAGTAAGCCAAGCGGACAATAAATAAAATTAAGTAAAGTTAGCAGTTTAATTTTCATATGGCTAGAAAATTAAAGAATCTATGTAAAATAGATATGAATAAATACCTAATTTTTCTTTAAAAACTAAAATTAGTAGGGAGGGTAAAATAACTAATTTATTAGAAACAGAAAAAAATAATATGAAAAGTAGGGGGGGTGGGGGCTGGTGATGCTGTAAGGAGAGAGTACAAATTAAAGTAAAAGATATTGATGGACACTAACAACAATGGATCACCAAGGATGATGATGTACAAAGCATCCTCATGAAAAGTCATATGTAACTATGTCTGATAAATTTATCAGGAAAATTCAGAATTTATGTATTGGTCGATTGTAAATTAATTTACAGTTTCTTGGATCATAAATCTAGCCACGATATTTGTATGGGCTACCCTATTGGTTTAACCAAGTGTCCTAGCAGCTTTAGGGACAAAAAAAAACATCATTATCTATGGCTTGTGGTCTGCTCGACTATGAACAAGAAGCATGATAGATCGTAGATGTGATGTATGCTGCGAAGACATCTAGCGGGGTGCATGGAAGACCGGAAAAGTAAGCGTGGGACGAAAATATGACAAACCTGAGAGGGACTAGCACATGCACGTACGAAAAATCCAAGTAATATATCCACAACTATCTTTTCAAAGTAAACGTCAACCATTAAAATTCTTATGGAGCTGCCATTCGAGAAAAATAAAATATAAGTAGACTCTTACGCACTGGCCAGCGAAGATTCTTGACAAGATACGGGCGCCACAGATAAACTCGCGTGCCGTCGTGGTAATGATTCCTGGCCCCGGCCGTCCCTCCTGACCTTTCCGGACGTGCCAAGCAAAGACTCCAGCTAAAGATTAGAGACCATCTCGTATTCACCCAACCTCCTCCGCGAAGGGAACAGAGGCGCCGCCGCCAGACGAACCCGCTGCTGCAGGAACACCAGCACGGCCAGCAGCGTCGCCCCGCACGGCACGGCGACGTCCCACCCGACGCCGAACCGGTCGTAGCGGGGGCTCGCGTAGACGTAGGACGGCCTCAGGTTTGGCACGTACCCCCGGGCCCTGATCACGTCGTACACGTGGGGCATCGCCCGAACCACGGTGCCGCCGACGTAGAACCACGGCGAGAGCGCCCGGACCCCGGCCGCGCCGGCGACCGAGGCGAACGCGTTCGTGGCGACCTGCGGGAGCAGGAACGCGTCCAGCACCAGCCCCGCGGACGACACGAGGTCCTCCCACAGCGTCGCCGGCACCGGGCCGAGGCGGACGGTGAGGGAGCCCTCCCGCGCGGCGCGGCGGGCGTTCACCGCGTGGGCGATGAAGGTCAGTGCGCCGCCGATCAGGTACAGCGGCACGCAAAGCCAGAGCGCTCGCCTCTCGCCGGCCCACGACGCCTCGGCTCTGGCCCTGCCGGCGTCCGTCGCCGTCTTCCGTGCGGACCAGGCCAGCTGGATGAGGCGCAGCTGCAGCAGCAGGGCGATCAGAGTGGGCGCCCGCATCATCGCCTGGCTCAGCTCGTACGGCACGTAGCTGTCGAATGGGAACGGCATGTACAGGCTCCTCCTGCTCAGGAACAGAGCCTCGGAACTGATCACCAGAGGGGCGACGTAGCCCAGGGCCAGGATGACGAGCATGGTGATCGACGTCGCCGCGGCTGCCTCGGGTCTTTTCTTGACGTGGAAGATCTGCAGGATGGTGATGACGCATGACAGCGTCGTGGAGATCACCAGCATGACGCTCTCCAGGTCCATCCTGGAGATGGACTCGGACACCTGCTCAGAGTACATCCCGTACAAGACGATCTCGATCTTCTCGAAGAAGAGAGGGTCCGTCGTCTTGTTCCTCAGGCTGCTGATCGCGCCCTTTCCATGGCCCTGGTCCTTCCGGTCCAGGGAGGCGAAATGAACGATGATCAGTATCTGGCAGTCCGTCATCGAGCTGTCGTGCTCTCGGCAGGCCATCATGCACATGACGCCCGTCTTGGGATCAAAGACGCCCTCCGCTGTGATTCGGCGCTCTTCGAGGCTGACCATGTACGAGTTGTTCTTGGGACGCACCCAGTCCGCCGGAGGGACGTGGTGGCGTATGTCGTAGCTGACGTTCACCAGCTCCTGCTTCGTGTCGACCACGGCATGCCGGGAGAAGGAATCGTCGGCGGCGAGCTCATCACCGTAGACCATCGCCGAGCCGATCGTAACAGGGTAGGCGCGCCCACTCCCCACCGAGTCTTTTGCCTCTTGGAAATGGAACGCGAAGTCATGATCAGTGTAATTAGGGGCCACGAACGACCCCTTCACCTTCTTCCTGGCGTCGCTCAACACAGGGTCGTTGAGATAAAGCTTCCTCGCCTCCTCAACCATCGTGTAGTCGTACCTCACGTCTAAGAAGTTGCTTCTATGGTTTGTTGAATCGATGCTGGACACCCGTATCTCACCGGGGCCGCCGAAGCCGCCAGGGGCTTGGTTCGAGTCCCAAATCATGCCGGCAAGGACACTCCGTTCCCGAATAGTCCAGGCGCCCGGGAACCAGAAGCTCATGGCGATGCCGCACTCCTTCACTGATACTGACATCTCTGACTCTGAGTACACCACATGGCACGCCGTGAGGCAGAGCAAGCTCCGCTCTGAATCCCAGCGCCCTTCAGCGACGAGCACTTCATCGCCGACCATGAAGGGCGGGTGTGGCTGCAGCTGCCTCCACTTGTTCGTGCCGTTGTAGAACGCCGCGTACGCGCGCACCTCGCCGTCCTTTGTGCACTGAACCTGGCCGACGTGCAGGCGCGGCGCCTGCAGCCCCATCGGCGGCGAGGAGCCCGGCGCGTGTGCGCCACCGCCGCTGTACTGCAGCTTGTAAGAGGTCGCGAGGTGCTCTTTGAGGTGCGCGCACGAGAAGCTGGCGCCAAGCGCCTGGAGCGCGCCCCTCGCCGTGGAAGTAGAAGATGGATGCAACGTGGGGCAGGAGGCGCTCTCGCCGTAGTGGTACGCGCCCTCGGCGTACGCGACGAGGGAGATGGTCTCGAAGCTGGCGCCCTTGAGGCGGCCGGTGACGAAGGGGTCCGAGAGATTGGACAGCCCTGGCATCCGGAGCTTGAGGACGACACCTTCGAGGCGTTGGATGGTGCCGTCATCCGAAGGATAGGTGCCTTGGCCAGTCATGCAAAGCTCATCGGTGGCGGAGGAGTAGTAGCCGTCGAGGTAGAACTTGATGGAGTGGTCGCCCACGTAGCGATGCCGTCGTCGATGGGATGTCAGGATGCTGCGGGCGCGGCCGCCGGAAAGGTCTAAGGTGGCGGCGACGTGGAGGAGGTCGCTGTCGCTGGTGGGATCGACGCTGTGAGGGAAGAAGGAGAACGAGCGGGTCACAAAGGACGACGATGAGTTGCTGTCATCTTTAGCAAAGTGGATGTCTTCGCCGCCGAAGAAGTAGCCGGCGTTGAGCTGGAACAAGTTGAGGAGTACGAAGGCGTCGTCCTTGCTGACGTCGTGGTGCTTGGGACGAGGGGAGGGGATGGTGCAGATGGCGTCCAAGGAGGAGGCAGCGGCGGAGGAGAGGGTGGCGGTGGACAGGAGGAGGAAGGCGACACAGAGGCGGCAAGCGGCTAAGTTGTGAGGTGCCATTTTCGTTCGGGTACGGTGCCGGGGAGTGTCGTCCCGAGCACCTGTGTGTGCTGTTTATAGCTCGGAGGATACCGTGTCCGGGACTCCGTGGGCCGTGGTGTAATGGATTCTCTAGTGCTGCACAAAGTTCAGCTCATGGAGTGACCGAGGGACCTGTGCTTGTCTGCTGATGGTGACAGCTCCTCTAATTTCTACCCCACACCCACTCCCAACGAAGCTTCCCGGTATCTTATCAGACCTTTTTCGTTGACTTGACCCGTTGACCGCAAGAGTTGAAACTGTCTTAGGACTGTTTGGATATGAGGTGCTAAACTTTAACAGTGTCACATCGGATGTTAGGACTGTTTGGATATGAGGTGCTAAACTTTAACAGTGTCACATCGGATGTTCGGATGCTAATTAGGAGGACTAAACATGAGCTAATTATAAAACTAATTGCAGAACCTTGTGATAATTCGCGAGACGACTCTATTAAGACTAATTAATCCATCATTAACAAATGGTTATTGTAGCACCACATTGTGGGCCTGTTTGGTTTCCTTTGCTTATCCATAAGCAACTTAAAAATAAGCAAATAAGTTGCTTATAACCCAAACACTCTTGCTTATAGAGTTGCTTATAAGTTGCTTATGCATAAGCAAATAAGCAAGTTTTGAGTTGCTTATGGTTGCTTATGGGGCACTTTACTCCTCCTACCCTTATTCTCTCTCCTCTCTCCCCTTTCTCTCTCCTCTCTCCCGGAACAGAGTCGCCGCTTCCGCCCGCCGCAGCCGCTGCGCTGGCCGCCGGCCGCCTCCACGCCGCCCGCCGCCGCTCCCGCCCGCCGCAGCTCCCGCGCGCGCCCGCCGCCGCCGCCGCTCCCGCCCGCGCCCGCCCGCCGCCCGCCGCCGCCGCCTCTGTACTAGGAGCTGGTAATGGTTGGGGGTAGTGGGAAATGGGATGGTAGGGGCAAATATGTCATATGCAATCAGATAAGCAACTCAAACCAAACACCTAGACTTATAAATAAGCAACTACAAATAAGCAAATAAGCAACTTATAAATAAGCATCCATAACCAAACAGGCCCTGTCAAATCATGAACTAATTAGGCTTAATAGATTCGTCTCGCGAATTATACTCCATCTGTGCAATTAGTTTTGTAATTAGCTTATGTTTAGTACTCCTAATTAGCATCCAAACATCCGATGTGATAGGTGTTAAACTTTAATAGGTTGTTCCCAAACACCCCCACAACTGACCAGTATTGGCAGGGAATAAAAAATCCATTTCGGGAGATCACTTCACAAACGGATTATCGTGCCTCTATGAGGGCGACCACGATGTTGTGGAAAACTAGCGACCACGATGTTGTGGAAAACTAGTAGGAATATAATATTCCATTCAGCCCTCTTATCCCATTGTGGAAGTGGTCCAGGAAGAGATAGTAAAAGCCATAGTACTATGAGCAGGTCACAAGACAATAAAATAGCATATGTGTGCAGCAGGTCACAAGACAATAAAAATAGCATATGTGTACAGTATAGCAATAAACAAAAGAAGGTAATTAGCAGGGTACCGTTGGCAAGCAAGCAGGTTGCCGTTGGCTTCTTGGGCTCCCGTAACCTACAAAAGAGAAGCAGTACTGCAGTACTAGTACACTCAAATAATTTTGCTTGAATACTACTTCCGATGGATCCATCCTCCAAAAATTTTACAAACTACATGGCTCAAGACTCCCCAAACTCTGAGAGTAGTGGCCAGATCTCACCTCTTACACCCCAATCTCAGTTTCACTTTACATCACCCAATTTTATGCACAACTTCAACCCTTTTGGTCCATCAGTCCACCAGCCACCATATGCTCACTCTCCTCCAGGATTTCAAGGCGTTCAACATCAAGGCAGTTGGCCGCAACCTAGTCCACCAAGCTTTCAAGGTTTTCATCTACAAGAAAGCTTTTGTCCCTCACCAACTATGCAATTTGGAGCTGCAATCAATAGGTTACCATCTGTTCTACAATTTAGCTAATCTGCTAGAGCTACAACCAATACTTCTTCCCATCGATCTGAGTCTAGTTCTCCATGCCCTACAAGACAACATGAGAAAGAGCCGGTTTCCATTGAAGAATCAAGCAATAGCAGTGAAGAAGTACCGAAGAGGCGTACACACATAAATTATACTGAAGAAGAGAACCTACAACTACTTAGCTCTTGGATACACCATTCCACTGATCCTATAAATGGCACTGACAGGAAAGGAGAATACTACTGGAAAGATGTCGCTCAAGAGTTCAATAGCAACGCGCCAACAAATGCACACCAGAGGTCAGTCAAGCAACTAAAGTCACATTGGGGTGATGTGAAGAGAGATATCTCAAAGTTCAGTGGGGCATATGGTAGATTAGAAGTACATGGAGCAGTGGGCAATCTGATGACATGGCCATGAACAAAGCCCATATGATATTCAAAAAAGAAAATAAGGACAGACCTTTCACCTTGGAGTGTATGTGGAGAGTGGTCAAGGATCTGCCTAAATAGCGTAGCCTTGTCCAACAAGCGAGCAAAAACAAGGACCAAGATTTCATCATCAGGAGCGTACACTTCTTCATCCAACCAAAGACACAGAGGAGGAAACCATGAGCAAAGAGCAGCGCCCAGAGGGGCAGAAGAAAGCAAAGGCAAGGCTAAAAGGAAAAGGAAAAGATGCTGCACCATCTCCTTTGGGCAACCAACCAAGTCAGAACATGGTTCTATATCATGAAGCTATGACAATGAAAGCATGTGACAAGAATCCCATGATGTAGGGCCCATTGTGGCCTTTTCTATAGCTATGGACTCCCAGTTGTAGGGCCCATCTATTTAGACTACTTTGCCATATACATTGTGGTTGCCTTGGCACCGAGAAGTCATGTGAAATAGCTTAATTTTGCAGTACTTGAGCCAATGAAGATGCATGGATTTCCAGAGTGGCTACTGTGACAAGCATCACATATTTTCAGATGGCCATTCACTTTATTTTTCAGAGTTCAGAATGTTCAAAGTTAGGTAGATAACACTGTGAGTTCAATGACAAGCAACTGATAATGAAAGTATCAATTTCTAACATTGCTTTGGTTCCGTCTACTGCTCTCCCGGTGGTATAAACTCTTGAAAACTATCGGTACAATCTCTTATTACAGTAGTGTAAGGCCAAGCTTTAGAGTATAAGCTCCATTCCTGGTATCGTTCCTAGCCTAGGATTATACCGCTTGTTCTCTCTTCTTGAATCTTATGCCGCTTTAGAAGAAAAAAGGTTCTAAATGACACTCATTAAATATGTACGTCGGATGAGCCTTATAGACGTATAGTGTTACACGCGAACGAAGTGACTGACCGTGGACTCGCAACGCGTAGTAATCTGACACATAGGCTTGATAATGTCTAGTTCAGTGGTGGCTCTCTACACCCATAGCCCCCTTTGTTGACAACTTGACGTAAGCTAGCAATGCGCATCGCTACTCCCATAGCCCCTTCTGTTCACGTGGTCGTCGATCGCCTCTATATCTCAGGACACACCATATACTCCACGTGATCTTATCCCTAAGGACACGTGTGTGTGTGTGTGTGCGTGTGCGCTATAGTACACGAAAGTTGTTGGGCCAACCGTGGATTCAAGTATTCAAGGTAGAGGCGCAGGTGAGCACAATAGCAAATGTACTATGTGGTCTGAGGTAGAACTTGGCTAGCCACCAGTAGAGGTAAGAGTGTGTAGAAGGCTATAAGAAAGCTCTGTGACTCTGCTGATTACACTCCTCGACAGGTTAGTAGTAAGAGGTATCAAATTGTAATTTGAAATTTTACCATGGCTGGTAAAATTACTCTGGTAAGTGGTAGGCATGACTTATTCTATTGGGATAAGACAATACCATTTCTACGCACTTAAGCGCGTGCATTCAATTCATAGAAAGAAAAAAAAGAAGACATGTGATGACTTGAAATGTAGAGGTCTACATCATGGAGAGTATAAAATACTGATATGAAGCTGGAATGGCTTGGGATATTCAAGGAAGGCCACTGGCACCTCATTCCAGCACAGAATGAAGACAGACCGAAAATAGGAGTAGGCAAAAGCTATATCTCAGGCAAGTGAAATCTGGCCTTTGCTTACTCAATTTTTCTGGCCGTCCAATCTGCTTTGTGCGTCCAGATGAGATCTGCTATGTTTTGTATCTGTTCCCTCCATTTGTTCTTCTTTTATCCCTATCTTGTCGCTGACTTGTGGGGTCCATTTGCTAGGCTTTACTGTTTTGCAATTTTTTGGAAGCCACTGATATTTCTGGTCGGCATTTCCGACGCTGCTCCACTTCTTTGCCCGCCCCCAAGTCCAACACCCTCGTCCCCACCCTGTCGTTGCCAACGGCGAAGCCTTCGCCCACATCACCCTGGAAGGCGAGCTCCCACCGATGTCGAGCTGGCTTCCCCAGCTGCTTGTCCCACGGCTCCTCAAGTCTCCCAGCACCGCCGCCTCCGTATCGCCCCCCGACCCCGGCAGCATGTCCGCCTCGATCCTTGCTGCCGCAGTCACTAAGATGAGCCTCACTGTGCAATGGAGTCATCTTGCCAGCCACAGGAGCCGGAGGAGGAAGGGAGCAGTCGCCTAGCTCCCGTGCTGCCGAGGAGAAGCAGCTCTAGGGTTCATCCGTTCCAGTTAGTTTTGCCGTTGATTTCTATTTCCACACCCATGGATCTCGTGTTTCCTTTTTCCCTTTGTCTGATCTGATTTTGGTCCTGTTAGTTGTAATCTCTGGGCCACTTTATGCTATGGAATTTTTTGATCTCTATCTTTTTTGGCTTTGAGTCTATAGTGATTGGTTCATGTCGTGTTACTGGCAATTCAATAGGATTTTTGTTAGGATATTTTAGCATTGTAATAAGATCAGGTTACAACAGGTTTCGAATGTTTTGTTCTCATTGCTTAGGGTTTTGACTTTTTGCACCTTTTGATAGCTGATTGGGTGAAGAGAAGGGGAGAAGGAGATATTTCCTAATGAAATGGTGGTTCTCGGTCCTAGAGATCAGGCAGTTGTTTCCTTATTCATGTTTATGTGGAATTGATGATATGGTAAGGCTATATGATTGAGGGTGGGGGTCGGGGTGGGGGAGGGGGATAAGGGGCATGATCTTTATTTCTGATTATGAACAGTTGTGCAAGATGAATGGAGTGGTGTCTATTATTGTTTCACATATCTAAATCTTATTGATTCACTTGTATCTGCGTGTGTTTGCTTTGCCCATCAGGGGATGTCGTTCTTCCTGTTCCGGCCCCTGTGTTGTTTGCGTTCAGCAAACATAGGCATCTTGTGTTATAGAGGTTCGGTGATAATAGATGTAGCACTTTAGTTAGTGCAGGATACTGCTCTCATGACTTGCTTGTCACTAAGCTAGCAAGCACTTTTAGTTTGTGTGTGCTTCATATCTGTGTTGTGTGCTTATCTAGCTAGGCATTAACTTTTATCTTTATGGGAAAATGAGAAACAGTCTATCGCTGGAAAAGATATGTAAAATCATGGAACTATGCTTATCTTTTTTGTGTTATCTTTGAAGTTGACTTATATCAAGTGGCTAAAATATGTGTTATGAAATTGGTATTATTAATCTGACAGCTAGCAGTTAACCTATACGATTTAGTACTTTGGTAATTAGGCTATCAATGTTTTTTATTTGTGCCATTTCCTTGGAGCAAGCCATCAGTTGTAGGAACTCTAGCCCCTACAGAAATCGGCTTTTCTATTCTCTAAGTAAAACTTAGACTACAGTTCGTAGGTTACTAGTTTCCAGTAGTCTACTAGTTTCAATTTTGTGCAGTGTCCTTATCATGCTACAACAATCGGTTTTTCTATTCTTTATGTCAAGCTCATGTTGTTGTGAATGCATTACTACTACTGTATAGGATGAGTGATCCACTTGTTTGCCATTAGGCCAAATCAGCCTAGAGGAACTTTATTCCTTGCCACTAGCGAGGAGCAAGCTAGTTGTGTGTTATTTGCCTGATTTTATCATCAGATTGTGTTTTTTGTATGAAATACTTTATTTTTTAAAGAAGTTTTCTGTTGATCGTAACTCTAGGCTGAGTTCCAATTCTAATGGTTTTTATGGGATTTTCTTGTTATTATAATTTAATCTAACTGATTTTAAATTTATTATCACCTATGACTATAACTTTATCAAGATTTAATGAGAGCTAAGAGCAATTTCGCCTGTTGTCTATGATTTTTGGGTGTGTTTTTTACAATTGTTTGCCTTACTGATTCAAAAATTAGTTCTTACTATAAATACAACCTGTCATTCTCTTAGATTGATTTGTGCCCTTAGATGGTACAATATAGTACAATATATTGATAAAACAAATCGGGCATGTTATATTGTAAGGCTTATTCAATATTTAACAAGTTGAGTTAACATTTTAGTAGATCAATATGTAAATCATATTCTGAAGTCATATATCTGAGTATCCATGTACTTTTCCATCTTTTTTATGGATGTAGTGACTGTATAAAAGCACTTGAACGAGCTAATATGGTTTGCATAAATTCTTATAGAGATTGTGGTCAGCTATTCTTATTGGTAATCCTCCAATTGTGAGATCGAGAGGGCATGTTGCTATATTGTGACAGGAGCTTTTGCATTTTTGGCAGTTGTACTTCTGCTCCTTCTTTTTCCTCATTTCCTCAGCTTTTGGTACCATCCTCTTATTTGATTTTAATTTTGTTGGTTTTCCCTTTGTTGCTGCAACGTCCGGATCTATGAGATGTATTGAAGCCCCAGTGATGTTCCTGTTACTTGCACCTGACATCATCTCATTTGGGTTTGATCCTGTATCAGTCTCCCTAACCTTACTTGTGTGCATCTTTTTAAGCTTTTTGTCAGCCTTTCTATCTCTTTGCTTAGGTAATTGTATTTATCATCTGATTTTGCACCTTTTGAGTTCATTTCTGCCGCCATCAGTGAAAGGTTATTGAACCTTAGTGTTGTAGCTTCTACAGGTAAGCACTCATTTGTTCTTTGTATCATCGTCTCCTTCTTTCTCTATCTGTCAATGATATAGTTCTCTGGTATTTTGCTGATGTCATTCTTCATCATGACTTTCAGGATGTGGCAACATAGCATACCATCTTTCTGGAACTTTGCACATATACAAGATAAGTCCTCATTCTGCAAATCAATTATGACTATATACCTCCTCCTCCTGCATTCTTGAACCAGTTGATCTTCACATGTGTATACTTCATACATTCTATTCTTTTCTATTTCATCTGCTTGTAGTTTAGTTGCATGTCTAAGCTGCCACTGAAACTTATGAAATATTTTCAAGTTGTAAGCTTCCATGCTTGGTGTTCCATGTAGAATTTTATCCATAGCCTTGATTTTTGCTTTGTGCCTGTCTCATGGTCAGCTTATGCCTCATTATCATAGATTGTTTCTTAGATCCTCTCATACTCTTTCAAGAAGCTTGTAATGCTATATTGTGGTCCTACAATTCTCTTATACCTTTCATTTATCCCTTCACTTCTTGTCGTTGTACTTACAAATGGATAAAAGTCTTGTTTGAACCATACTGGTGCCCACCTCTCCCTGGAGTCATATATGTCCTGGAAATACTTAATGCGTTGAATCTCATGTTTGTTTATTGTCTGCTACCATAGTGTCTTGAATTCTTCCTTTGTTAAAGAGTTGTCTATGGTGTCATATAACTCTTCTCTTAGGTCAGCTTTACTGTCTAGGAGCCTTCCATGTTTCAGTTCAGCTTTGTACTTGATGTGAAATACACAAATTCTATGATTTGCATGTGGGAAATCTGAGCATTAGCTGACTTCATTGCATTGTCTTGATCAGCCATTATTGACTGAGGCTCCTTTTCCCCCATTGAGTGCAGAAATGTTGAAAACAACCACTTGAATGTTTCTGTTGTTTCATCAAACAGAAGAGCACAACCGAAGATGCAAGTAAGCCCATGCCCTCTGATTCTAGCAAATGGTGCAAAGGGCATTTTATATTTGTTGCTCAGGTATGTTGTATCAAATATCACACATTTGGATTCCATAGATTAATTTTGAGCTAGTCCAATCCTTTGTTAATATAACTTTTTGACATTTGCATTTGTGGGGCTAAACTTTGTCCCACAATATCTTAATACATAGATAACTTTTGAGTTAGTTTGAGTTGGTACAGTTTCAAATTTGTATTAATGGGGTTAAACTTTAGCCTACAATATATTAAGCTTATTAATTTTTCAGCTATGGAAAATGATCTGATTATAATCCACTTATTTTCCTATTATTTTAGTATAGAAATACACTTGGCGCTTTTGGTAATTACAGCAGCAATTGTAACGTAACTTGTCGGATATAATGATGTAATATAGTCTTCTGGCTCTATAATTTTCCATTACTATTAGTGTTGATCTAATAATCATTTCTTGATGTCTTATACAGTCCGAATAAGTGTTATTTGTATCTGTTGCCTGTATGATATACCTTAACATTTATAATTACACTCGGCGTATGAATTTGCGGGGTTCCATGGGGAATGGTGTTAACAGGGGTGCTAACTAATCAATGTCGTAGTCCTGATGCTTTTGCTTATGGATTTAGCTGAATGTTCTCACTAGGATTCAGCCTAACTTTAAGGTATGTGAGACCAATTTTTCATAGGTTCATATGTTTCTTGCTCGGATTTTGATTTTTTGAAAAAAAATTTGAGAAATTATGTTGTACGATTTGAGAGGGATAGGAAGCTGAATGTGAGATTTTAGTGCAGCTAAGGGGTACGGATTTCTTATCCTTATTTTTCTATCTTGTATTTAGTAGTTAACACAAGAGCAACAAGCATCTTTGGATGTATAGGTCTGCAAGTTGTCTTTTCTTTCAAATATGTTTTCTCAACCTTTTCATTTCTTCGGTGCTTAAAGTATCATCTTGATTTGGTCCAATGGTACTTGTACATATTATCATTCAAATTCCAACAAACTGAAATTTGTCCAATACATTCAAACCTTATAATTCCTAGAGTACTTACAACTTATTAATTCTAAATTTCCAGCACTTATTGTACCGTAATTCCTATGGAATCTAGGTGTAAGTCCTACATGATTTGGAATTTTTGTACTTACCAGATATCCTAGTTGTACAAAAATACAAGATGATTGGTCCTTATAGTTTTTCTTTTCTTCAGTTTTCATAATTTCACCTTCCTATATTTGCTTTTCTCAATTTCTGCATCAGCTTCATTGCGGTGTGCATATTTAAGAATGCTAATAGGATATGAACAATTTGAAAATAGATTGTACCGCAGATTAGCATATTTAGGTAGTCATTCATTTTATAGAAATTTTTGAATAATTTTCTCTATAGTCTCTCTCCCCCTCTCTCCATTTTCCCTTTCCTGTTCGTCTTCGCAGAAGCAAGAGCTCCAGCAGGTGAGGCTACAGGCTAGGGTTTTAGTGATTTGGTTTTGGTCCCCCCACCCTCCATTGATATGTGTTGATTTCATTCTTATGATTCAGATTAGGTCTCGTTCCCCTAATTTGTCCCTTCATTTCCATCCCGAAAGCACCCAATGCAGTGTGAGGCAATTTCCAGTGTTCAGACTGCTATGTTCTTTTGCAGATTATCATCATACAGTCTTTTTTGCTAGTATTTGTAGCCTGCTCTGCTCTGTATTTCCACCACCAATTCAATGTGTTGTATACACCTAGGCTCAGACACAGTTAAATCTGTGTTTTTCTTTGATCTATATGTTACTTCGCATTGCCTATGTTATATATACAATTGTTAATTTGGTATTTCCAAACGGTAAGTGCCAGTAAAAATGTATGTGCCAATATGTGGTGATTTTGAGCTGTAAATGTGATATATTAGCAGAACTAGTGGTGTTTATCATGTGTACGTTATCTATAGTATCTTTTTTAGTTCAATTCATTTCGAACATTCATATATGATGTTCACTAATTTTATTTTGTTTTCTATTTTTTACATAGTGCAAGATGGCTGCAAAGAGACCATTTGGAGTAGCACTGGATGATGGAAGTGAAGGTTTTGATGATGGTTTGTTTGTTGCTGCTGGCCATCTGATCCTATTGTGATTTCACCTTTCACTAACACTTCGGTTTGAGCTAGGTCTCCAAGCAACCTGACATTTCATATTCCCCTTTCATCGTTAATAGGAGTCAAGGAAGCGATTCTTAGGGGTTCATCGATTATTCACACTCTTTGTCTTCCTTCTGATATTTAATTTGCTTGCGGATTTCAATTCCCTTGCCACGAATCGGTAATTGAGGTTAGGACGCAACCGATTCACTATTCTCACTTCATGTTGTGAAGGCATGGTCGTAATTTGATATGAAGTAGTGTTTTGTAACATTTGTTTCACTTGATTTTTGATACACTTGATTCAACCATAGTAGATTTTGGGCGGTTAGGGTTCAAATTTCTCATTTTGGAACTAGATACATGCCTATCAGTTATATTTTCTGCAATTCATGTTCGCTGTACCTCTGTGTGGTTGCTTTGGGTTCCATAATCTTGATTTATAGGTAATCAACTTTAATTATTGGCTGCTTTGTCAAATCCTTGACAATTTGTTATGTGACTTACAAATATCATTGTGCTGCTAGCTATGTAGACTAGGTAAGTTTGACTGCTGGTGTTCCCTACATCATTCTATTTATAGCTATATAGTTTTGCTTTTTGTATTGTGTTCCTATCTCTTCAAAATTTAGCAAGATATATAAACACAGTTCATTAAATTGATGTACAGCTAGGCACTATATCTTTTACAGTGTCAAACTTGTTGTAATTTCTGCAACATGCATATGTAATTTACCTGGACATGCATAGGTCAAGATGAACTTGAAATAAGAGAGTTTTCTTTAGCATTCCGGTTAAAACATCATACACTATATCAATGAAGAATTATAATAACCCTTTTGAAACAATACCAAAGCTATGTCAGACTTAAGAAACAGTTCAATTAATTCACATCCATAATAGAACGATTGATTCAGTTTCTAAAATAAGAAGCCTTTGAAGGAAGAGCGAGTCTATGCCCACAACGAAAGCTGCGGCAAGATTTGATTGGCCGATGGCACCACCCAGTCGCAGTATTGCCTGACATGTCAGGACATGGTCCAGCTCCGAACATTCTACTCTATTCATATTATGAGTCTTTTATCTTATTTTGGGCTTAATTTTAGTTTTAGGAAAAATAATTCACCTGGATATGTTCTCCAAACTCTCTTGTTGCTTGTTTAGTAATTAATGTTGTTTCTTGCCTTGGGATCTGCAATTTCACAGAATTTTCCAGAGGCAATTCCTACATGTACTGTCTGATACATGTCTGACTTTCCTTTTCTTTGGTAATTCAGATTAATTCTTCTATTTGATTCCAACAAGCCACTGCTTTGTCTGTATTGTTCCTAACATATTTTACAAAAGGTATATCTAACTGACAGTTCATATGTATTGCATATTCATAAGCAATAGAAAAGGCATTGTAGATCTATATGTATGTGAATTATTTTCATACAGGAGTTTTATATCATATATATTTATCATTTGCATATGTACCTTTTCTGTAAAGGGGTCATGCCAAACTCTATAGTTTCATAATGATTACTTTATCTTCTAAATCTCTATGAGCTGACCATAGTGTCATTTAACTGTACTTGAGACAGTTGAGATCAAAGTTTGAGAAGCAAATTTTTTCTACCAGGAAGATACGAACAAGATGTACAGAACAAGTAATTATCTACTTACCTCTTCAATTCTTCTGTCTTTCTTTTTGCCCTCCCATTGGCTTCTTGTCCTTCTAAACTTCTCGTCCTCTTTATCCCCGATCTACTTTTCAGTTTTGGAGATGTGTCGTCTTTCTTCTTCTCGGCAGCCAAGTTTGGTTTTATTTTTCTTTCTATTTTCCGCATTCCCTAGTGTGAAACCCGATGAACCTCTCCGCCTCCTCTATTAACTGGCCACTTTACTGCCTCCATCTGTATTTCTACCTACTCTTCCCTCTGCTGTCCTCATTACCTCTCCACTTTCTCATCTCTACATCTGATATTTCTGCTATTGGTAGAAGCTGGAGAACTCAAGGAGGAGAAACTACAGAGTCCGGAGAACTCGAGGTAGGGTCTCCATTCATTTCTCTTCTTTTGTATATTGACCTAAACATTCATTTTGTTTTGACAACTCTGTAGACTCAGCTTCTTCATTGGATCATCATGTTTCTTTCAATTCTTGCCATGAACTGCACAATTTTTCATGCCTTTTCTCAGTGACTTCCATGTTTATTTATGCACAATATGCATCATTGATGTGTAAATTTCCCTTTTTTTCCTATATATGTCATAAACAGCTAGCCGGTCCAATTCTTACTAGTCCCATTGGCTTGTCTTATTTTTTTTTTATAAATTCACACTTCTCAATGATTGGGACTAACCCTTTTCTGTCATTTGCATTTTTCATTGCGGTAATTTGGTTCATTTGTGAAATGTGTATTTGGGCGTTTCAGTGACTCCCCAAATTGATTTGTTAATCTACATTCCATAGAAAACAAATCTAAGTTATTTAAGTATTTTGCATGTTTCATTTGGGAAAATTTGGTACATTTGAGAAATTTGTCTTTGGGGGTTTCAGTGACTCCCCAAATTAATTTGTTATCTGCTTTCCATAGAAAAGAAATCTGAGTTATTTGAGTATTTTGAATGTATCATTTGGGAAATTTGGTACATTTGATGAATCTGTCTTTGAGAGTTTGAGTGACTTGTCAAATTAATTTGTTAATGTGCATTCTATAGAAAAGAAATCTGAGTAATTTGAGTAGTTTGCATTTGTACTTCGGGAAATTTGGGTCATTTGAGAAAGTTGTATTTGGGGATTTTAGTGACTCCCTAAAATAATTTGTTAATCTGCATTCATAGAAAAGAAATCTGAGTAATTTGAGTAGTTTGCATCTTCTTTTTTGAAAATTTGGAACATGTGAGGAATTTGTCTATGGGATTTCAGCGACTAACCAAATTAATTTGTTAATCTGCATTGGTTGGTCCCAATTGTTAACAGTCCAATTGTTCCTAGTCACATTGGTTGTTTCCAGAGTTTTGCATTTCTATCCATCTATATGTGAACTTTCATGATGCAGTTTTTCTTGATCTACCATATTTTTTAAATTTCTCAGTATATATTTACTTATCTTTTATATATTACATAACTCTGTTACTATTCTTACTTGAGGCAAAGGGATGTAATTTTTTCATTTTGCATATGTAATATATATTGCATATCTTGATTCTATGAAAATATGGTAATTTCAAGTGTTGTTGTTCGATGATACTGCTGCATGTAGTCTGTTGATATGCTGCATGCAATATGTTTCATCATGTAGTATGTTTTTAGTTGATTTTTGACTTGAATTTTGTTTGCTCTTCTGTCTAAATCTATGTAAATATAATATACTTCTGGTTGGTTAATATCTGAATATGTGTGGTATGGTTGATAGATTTCATATGTATGATTGATTTAGATTTACAACAGATTTTAGATTTGAATTATGTCTACAATTCATTTTTGGGTGAGCAGCTTCTTAGTTTCACTCAAATTCAAATTCTAGTATATAGTTTTTTTGTGTGATTTGGGTGCCCAAATCTCCCATGTGAAGGCAACCAACAAATCACTCAAATCCTATATCTCTAAAGGTTTTGGGTGATTTGAAGAACCAAGTCACTCTGGTGATGATAGACAGATCCTAGGAGTAACCTGTGTGAAGGCCTAGCACAATGGGCCCCATATCCATGTTTACTTTTCGATCTAGGCAAACGTCAACCATTTAGTAGACACACTATGTGAACCGTCTTCTACTTGACAAAAATAAAAGGGAAAGTCCAATTTACACCAACAACAATTACCACGGCAGTTTGATTTTCAACCTTTATTTTTCATTATTATTGCATCGGAAAAATTCAGAATTCTGTCCAAAGCGTAATTGTGACATTGTTAAATTTTCTGTACAGACAAACCGATATCAACTGCCATATTTAGCAATGATAAGATGATTTTGAATACAAGTCCATATTCGGGATCTCTCTTCCCCTTCTAATTAAGGTCCTGCTTGGATCTGATATTTGGACGATTCTAGTGAAAATAATAGAGTAAATTGGACCAACAAATGCTCTAGTTAAAGAGGATAGAGACCATGTCGTATTCATCTGATCTCGGCTCGTCAGCAATGTGGAGCTGAGGGTGTCGCACAAAGCAGCGTCATTCCTTTTTTTTTTCCGAAGGGGCTGGATCCCATGTATTCAATGTAACAAGGCTTGTAAAGAAAACATCCCGGAGGATGTTAAATTTGCAACAAATACCCTAACACACACACTCCAGGAAAGAATGATTACAAGAAGGACCCTGATAAAATTCGAATTTGAAACAGCAGTCCTCAGTTCCTCTTGCAAAGCTCCTGGACGCATATCTTCCTCCTGATCTGCTGGAGACGGGGAAGAAGCACGTAGACCAGGCAACCAGATCAGCCACAACGCCCGACGAGACCTTCAACTTTGAAGCCGCAAAGCATCCCCTCTAGCGCATATTGGCCGTCACCGTTCAATTGATAGGAAGAAGAAAGTTGTCATTTGATGACTTGAATACTCCCTCCATTCCATAGGTCATTTTGGATTTTTCAGATGCATAAATATTATTATACATCTAGATATATAGTAGACATAGGATATAAGTGTATAACAAAGTCTATGAATCTAATAAAGTCAAAATGACCTATAATTTGGAACAGAGGGAGTACCTTGATATTGATATATTGTGGTCTACATCGTGGGGAACACAAAGAATGACTAATATGAAGCTAGCACAGTTTTGAATATTCAGAGACCGTTTCTGAGCTGGTGCGTTCGCATGCTTAACCCGCTATCTGTGTGGTTTTTTCTTTTCCTAATTTTTCTCCTTTCTAAGCGCCAGGCCTCCTGGGCCGTGGACCGTGGTGCTATATTCTATCAGTGGTTGTGACCAACCAATGCACCCACCGCACGCTTATCTTAACGATTATGCATTTTTATTCTTTTTCACATGTTGGTAGTATAAGTTGTGGTTTGTTAAGTTTTTTCCTTAAAAACTTAGTCGATCGAGTTCTTATGAAAAGGTTTTTTTATAAAACTTGGTCGAACCAGCTATTCAGGAAACTTAATTCCAACAAGTTTGTTCTACCAGTAGAAACCAATGGTTTAATTAGAAAAATCGGCTTGCTCTAAGTAAACTTCTAACTTCCTTTGGAAATTGCATATGACAAATAGAACTCCGTCTGGAAAATCCATATCCAAACCTAAAATTGAAAGTTTGAAGATTTCTCTATACCTAGAACGAAACCCGACATCAGGGAACAGGGTCTCCTTTAACCTGCAAAATTATGCCAAGCAAACTAATGCTCCAGTTGAGTAGAGACCATCTCATATCCACCTGACCTCCGCGAACCGAACAAAAAGGCGCCACCAAGCCGCTGCTGTAAGAACAGCAGCACGGCCAGCAACGCCGCTCCGCACGGAACAGCAACGTCCCACGCGACGCCGAACCGATCGTCACGAGGGCTCGCATACACGTTCGACGGTGTCATGCTCGGCGCATATCCACGGGCCCTGATCGCGTTGTAGACACGGGGCATCCCGCGGACCACGGTGCCGCCGGCGTAGAACCACGGCGAGATGGCTCTCGCCGCCCCGCCGCTCGAGAACGCGTTCATGGCGACCTGGGGAAGAAGGAACGCGTCCAGCGCCAGCCCCGCGGACGACGCGAGGTCCTCCCACATCGTAGCCGGCTCCGGGCCGACGCGGACAGCGAGGGACTCCTCCCGCGCGGCGCGGCGGCTGTTCGACACGTGAAGGGCGACGGTCAGCGCTCCGCCGAGCAGGTATAGCGGCAGGCATACCCAGAGCGCTCTCCTCTCGGCCGCCGCCGCCGTCTCGGCCTTGCTCCGGTCAGCGGCCGATCGCCGGGCTGACCAGGCCAGATGAAGGAGGCGCAGCTGCAGCACGAACGCAATCAGCGTGGGCACCCTCAGTATCGCCTGCCTCGGCTTATACGGCACTTTCCTCTGGAACGGCGTGTACTCGGTTCCCCTGCTGACGAACAGAGCCTCGGAGCCGATCACGAGAGGGGCGACGTAACCCAGGGCCAGGACGACGAGCATGGTGGTGGACGTGGCCGCAGACGCCTCGGGGCTCCTCTTGGCGTGGAGGATCTGCAGCGCCGTGAAGACGCACGGCAGCGTCGTGGAGATCACCAGCATGACGCTCTCCATGTCCATCCGCGAGATCGACTCGGACACCTTCTCGGCGTACATCCCGAACAGGACGATGTCCATCCTGGCGAAGAAGAGAGGATCCGTCCTGGCTCTCAGGCTGCTGATCACCCCTCTTCCATGGCCCTTCGCCTTCGCGTCGAGGGAGGAGAAGCGGACGGTGATCAGGATCTGGCAGTCCGTGGTGGAGCCGCTGAGCTCCTGGCAACCGATCATGCACAGGACGCCCGTGTTAGGGTCGTAGACGCCCTCCGCCGTCACCAGGCGTTCTTCAATAGCAACTGCGGACGTCATGTTAGGACGCATCAGATTCACATGTGGAGGAAGATGGCGTATGTGTATGTCGTAGCTGACGGCCAGCAGCCCGTCCTCCATGTCGGCAGCTGCATGCCGGGAGAAGGAATCGTCGGCGGCTAGCTGATCCCCGTAGACCATCGCCGAGCCGATCGTGACCGGGTGGGCTTCTCCAAGCTCCGAGCCTCCGGTAACGTTATCCATGAAGAAACGGAACTCGAAGTCATGGTAAGTAAAGTTTGCGGCCGGGAAAGGCCCCTTGGCCTTGTTAATGTGGCCTCTCAACACGTCTGCATAATAGCGCTTCTTTGCCTCATCGACCATCGTGTATCTGTACTCCACGTCTGAGAAGTTGCCTCTGTTGCTGTCGAAGTCGATGCTCGACGCCGATACCGCGCCGGCAGCCCCATGGCTGGTGTTCCAAAGCGCGCCGGCGACGATGCTCCGGTCCCGAACCGTCCAATCGGCCGGGAACCAGAAGCCCATCCCGATGTCGCAATCGTCCTCCTCCTGCACCGCCAGGGACGTCGGCCCAGAGCGCAGCACACGGCACGCCCTGAGGCAGAGCGTGCCCAGGGCGGAGTCCCAGCGCCCTTCGGCGACGACCGCCGGCTCCTTCACCATGAAGCCAGGCCGCAGGTGTCCCGCGAGCCACATGTTGGTGCTGTTGGAGAACGTCGCGTACACGTGCACGCCTCATGCCGCGGTACACTGCACCTGGCCGACGTGCATGCGCGGCTCCTGCAGCCGCAGAGGCGGCGCCGGAGAGGTGCTCGACGGCGACGCGCGCGCGCCGCCGCCGCCGTGCTGCAGCTTGTACGAGCTCACGAGCTGCTCCCTGAGATGCACGCACGAGAAGCCGGCGCCTAGGGCCTGGACCGCGCCTCTCACGGTAGAAGACAGCGGCGGGCAGGATGGGGGGTGGCCGTACTTGTACCCGTCGCCTTCGGCGTACGCGACGAGGGTGATGGCGTCGAAGCCAGCGCCGTTGAGCTGGCCGATGACGAAGGTGTCCGAGAGGCTGGGCGGGCTGGGGACGCGGAGGCGGAGCACGGCGTCGGGGAGGTGTTTGGGGGGCCAGCCGTCGTCCTCAGCGTAGGTGCCAGCGCCGAACATGCAAAGCTCGGCGGAGGTGGCGGAGTAGTAGCCGTCGAGGTGGAAGGAGACGGTTTGGACGCCGCCAGAGAATTGATTTCTTCGCCGATGGGCCGCCACGGCGTGGAGGGGCCGGCCGCCGGTGAGGGTTAGCGTGGCGGAGACGTGGATGACGGTGGAGTTGGTGGTGTGTTCGACTTGGAGCGGGAGTAAGGTGAACGAGCGGGGAATATGGAGCAAGCTGTCGTCGTCGCTCTCATCTCTAGCGAAGTGGATGTCTTCGCCGCCAAAGAAGTAGCCGGTGCTGAGCCGGAAGGAGTGGATGAGTGGGAGCGCGTCCTTGCCGGCGTTGTCGTGCTTCGGGGCAGGGGAGGGGATGGTGCAGAGTGGGTTGTCCGTGGCAGAGACTACGGAGGAGAGTGCGCGATGGAGAGAACGAGGAGGAAACAGAGGTGATCGGTGGCCAGGTGGTTGTGATTCTTGGCTGGCGGCGCCATTTTGATCGGGAAGAAGACCGTGGCGGCGAGGTGTGTTTCATCGGAAGCACCCGTGCGGTGCGGTGTTTATAGAGAGACCGTGAAGCGGAGTGGGCTGGCTGCCTAGCTTTGCTGAAGAAGTCCTGTACTCCTGTGCGTGCTGCCTGTGCACCTCAGATTGCGTTCAGTGTACTAGTCTGCCAATGACACGACGTTGTGGTCATATCGTCGCAAGGTCTCGGTCACTAATTTGTACTCACAGCACGCTCTCCACAAACCTTCCAATCGAATCTTCCGTCGACTTGATAATGATCCATTGGCAATAGCCAAGAGGAAAAAATCCACGAATGAAAGCGGAATGAACTCACGGCGATGGAATTCTCTATTTGCTTGCCACGACTAGTCTTATCAGCACATACTCTGCAAAGATTAATAATTTCAAGAGAGAGAAATAACAGAAATTTATTAAAAGGAGATCATAGCTAAAAATCAAAATTATTTATCTTATGATAATGTTGATCTATTAAACATTCTTACACAATACTCGTGTAGATGCTACTTTTTCATCCAATTGTGATAATTTTGATTATTAATTAGGGACTGTTTGATGCTAGGGGCTAAAGTTTAGGCCTTGTCACATCGAACGTTCGGATGCTAATTAGGAGGACTAAAGATGAGCTAATTATAAAACTAATTGCAGAAGTCCTGGGCTAATTCGCGAGACGAATCTATTAAGGCTAATTAATCCATCATTAGCAAATGGTTACTGTAGCACCACATTGTCAAATCATGGACTAATTAGGCTTAATAGATTCGTCTCACGAATTAGTCTCCATCTGTGCAAATAGTTTCATAATTAGATTATGTTTAATACTTCTAATTAGTATCAAACATCCGATCGATATGACAGGGGCTACAGTATAGCTCTGGGAGCCAAACAGGCCCTTACTCTATACAACTTGTGGTGAAACCTGCCTCGGGTGGAGTCCACGACGACCAGTCCTCCTATCAGCACGTACTTTGCAAAGACTAAAATGATCCTAAAAGATATAAATAACAGAAATTTATTAAAAAGAGGTCATAGCTAATAACCAAAATTATTTATCTTGCGCTCTCTCTCATCTATTAAATATTCTTACACAATACTCACATAGACACTACTTATTTTATTCAGTTGTGATAACTCTAGTTATTAATTACTGAATACACTTTTCTATTCACACTCATAGTTTCTTTTTACTATGCATGGCATCTTCCTAAATGTTTGATAAGTGTTTAACTAAATTCTTAGTTTGAGCTATATGTTTAATAGGAAAATAGTATTCACATTGCTTCCTACATACATATAGACATGGTCTGCATAGCCACATATTATGCATATATACTTTATGTTAATATTTTTATATTAACAATGACATAACTAGATAAGTTAGAATCATATGTAGGTGTACTTTGGGATACTTTTTTAATAATGACACATCTATATAATTTAGATTTATCAAGGATTAACTCTAAGTTACTTTTAATAATGATGATGTGGATAATTTAGTTGCAAACTTAGGATATCATTTTAAGTTACTTTGACAGTAGCATATTTGGGTAATTTAGATGGAGTTAGGTGGCTAATTTATATTACTTTTCATAATGGCAGAGATGCAAAATTTATATATGGATTTAGGAATTTACTTTAGACTTTTTTTATAATGACATGTGAGCAATTTTTTAAAAATATAATAGATCCGATAGGTATGATGATCATAATAGCTACGTGTTTCTTATCTTTATGCGAAGTTTATAATTTAATTTTTGCTAGTGCGTATCATGAGGATTTTGATGTCTATTATTGTGATTTGCATTGTTCACTAATTTGACACTTGATCAATCTCTTTTTGGCTTGGGCCAAATACTTTTTCTCGCTGGTCGAGCTTTCTAAAAAAGCGATGCGAGAGCGTATTCTCTTATTTAAGCTTCCTCCCTTCGCTCCCCCCATCGTAGATGGTTCAGCCACACCTTGAGAACTACGACGGGGTTGCTGCTTTCTGTTCCTGAGTTTGCCATTGCATTTCGTTCACTCAAGTAATAAAGAACATGGACTTCAACGGCACAACCGTGCAGGGTGCAGGCTAGCGTGATGACGGCACAATCGGCCAGGAGCAGCCTGTGAGGCTGTGACGCACTGCACAGCTCACCGCCTGGGCTTCTGCATGCAACGCACTCGTCGTACAACGCCAAGCACGGGCACGGTCCCGTGCCTCAGACTCTGCCAGCCGGGCCGGGCAGGGGCCCCTCCACATTCTGCCCCGTCACTGCTTGCTCCCCCCGCCCCCCGGTGCACGGCCAGCCTGCTCCGTTGGTTTGCCGATTCACGTGTGCCACCACGTCCACGCACACACTGGCACACGTGACTACGTGAGCCAGTGAGCCCGCCGATTCGGACCATCCGAATGATCCCGTGCATCGCGCCATCGGTGGCGAACGAATTGAAGGGAACTAACTAGCGACGCACGGCGCGGCGAACGCCGGAGGAGGATCACTGGGGATCGCGGTCGCGGTTCTCAACAGTGCCACCAAATTCCTCCGTCACTCGGACAAGGAGCATGCCGGAAAAATGTTTGCCACATGGTCGCTGCAATTTCATTTGGTTCATCTTTTTCAATGTTGTAATCGGATTCTTAAATTCTGGCGACGCTCAAATCAAAACCTTCCCAAAGCTGACTATTATTGTCTTCCCAAACATCGCTGCCAGGAGCGCGCGCGCACACAAAAGGGAAAACATCTATGATCTATCACTAAGCACAAAACAGTAGCATGCATCCATCCCAAATTACTATTCGTTTTAGCTTTTCTATATACATCACTTCTAATATATATATATGCATATCAAAAGCTATACATCTAGAAAAACTAAAATAAATAGTAATTAAATAGTACTTTTGTTACTGCATATACTTTTGCTTCTACTAGACTACCACACAACAAGAATTGATGGTCCAGCAATTACGAAAATATTTGGGCTAGTAGCAACGATTGGCAACTGTCGTCTCTCCCACGAAAGTTCTATACCTAATCAAGTGAGTTAGTGAAATTTAATATGTGTTCTTTTAATTTGCTTTGTTAATATGCAATATTAATTTGTACCTTATGAGATTACATATGATTGATTAGTCCACTTTGCTAGCAAAACCGTAGTTGTCCCATCACTCATGAATGCTTAGAATCCTCCTATAGGCTATATCAAACCTACTGTTAACTGTTTTGCAATCTAAAAATCGTGGTCTCTAGTTATTCCCGCCCAAGCGCTGATAATAATCACACACAATTTTAATTTCTCGGTTTCACGAAGGAAAACGACACATTTTACTAAAAATGAGCTCATAAAAGTACAACTTATACCATTCTAATAAGCACATGATATGTATTTTTACCGTTCTACTATACCATACCCGGCCGCATTGCATTAGAACCCTGCAATAAAAGGGCTACAGTGGCATGCTGTGATCCATGCTCTTTGTCATGTCATCTCGGCGGCCTACCATGATCTGTACAAACATAGTGCAACACATTAGTGCCCCTGTGCCAGGTTCATTGTTTTACTAAAAAACAATAGTATTCGTACTGCACACCTTCATTATTACTACCTCCGGCCCTTTGTAAAATAGAAAGCGTTTTGTCAAGAGTTATCTCATTTTGAATGCTGGTGCAAAAAAAACTATTTAATTGATCATATGGAAGTCACATCGTGTGTGAAACTGCTTATGTTAGATATTTGAGCATTCTATCATCCAATAAAATGGATCAAAATGTGTCACTGATTATAAAGAGAGGCTAAAAATCAATACAATATGTATTAAATTTTGGTACCTCTGGTACCAAACTTAAATTATAGTTTTGATACATCTTGGTACCTTTTCAATGACTACATGCAAAAAAACTCCAAGATAATTTAAATGCCCACGTTCCTGATAAAATTATTCACGAAGTACCTTTGCAGTCTAGTAACTTTACAGTGCTTTAGTAGATAGAAATTAAGTTTTAATAGTTTGATATAGAAGGAGAGGTCCATTATATACAAACCATATCTACGTCAGTATTTTACATGTTTGAAATCGGTATAGGTCACTATATAGATTTGTCTGGTTGCAATAGATTCAGTGGCGGACCTGGAGTGAAAATTAAAGGGAACCAGACAAACCTTTGCCGGTTCAAGTATTTGGTAATTTGTCCCAATTTTTCGTTGTGCGCACAAGCATACAATAGCTAGTCATGACTATAGTAGTTAATTATGCAACGCCAATGCACAAAAGTAATAGTTTGCAAAAATGATCAATATACCTTATTCATTTCAATTTGACTGCACGATTCTTCACTATATTGAAATCATCAATAATTGAATATGTCGTGACCTTCATTGCAATCTCTCTATCAATATAGAGTAGCAGGCAATCTTTTAAAAATCCACCTTCCATTTTGTTTCATAGCCTAGTCTTAACCAATTCCATTGCAGAAAATGTGCGTCGGAGTTGAAACTACAAATGAAAAAAGAAATATTACTACTTGATGTTGTAATTTCCGCTTACAATGGTTTAAGTTGCAGGAGGAACATCAGAAGCAGGAGGGTCAGCCATGATGTTGCCCTCCATTGCAGCCACGCCGTCGTGGCCACCGGCTTGCCCGTCGTCAATAGTGCAATGGCACTGCAAGATTCCGGCAGACCGCAGGTGGCAGGTGACTGGCGTCAGGCGAGGTTTTGGCAGCGTCAGCGTGTCGTGGGATTGGAATGAAACGTCGCGTGATTTAGGTGATTAGGTATGTGAACAGGCACCTGACCACCAGTCTGTGTGTGTACGTGCATTGTTGGACAGTTAATTGGGCTTGGCCCTGCGATCTTTGGGCTGCTGAGTGCTGATATGGTCTACGGGCTGACAATTGACAAGGGGTAGTAGAATTTTTTTGGGCTGCTGAGTGCTGACATGATCTATGGGCTGACAATTGATAAGGGGTAGTAGATTTTTTTGTTGGGGGAGGCCATGGCCCCCACCGCAACCACACCCCCCCCCCTTCCACCACTAAATAGATTTTACTCTTGTAAATATAACACTGAACCTCAGTTTACTCTTGTACCACAAGAAGTCTCAAAGAGAGGTGGGGCATGGTTCCACCTGTCATTGGGACATCCAAGGCTAAAATAGCAAATGGAGGTTTGACCATATGGTATTTTTTTGCAAAATCACCATTTTGGCTGGAGGTGTAGACAGTTTAGCACAACAGAATAATTATCCCTACACTCAGTCTTAGCGTAAAGATGGCATGATCATGACTCCGATCCGTTTTCGTCATTAAAACTAGGTAAAATGGACAAAATTGGTCCTAAAAAACAAGCATCTAAAACCTATCAACCTACTGCAGATGTTTTCAGTAATGATATTTAAAATAACCAAGGAAAGGTAATTAATACTCCCTCGTTTTCTTATGTAAAGCATATTAAGATTTGAATTAGTTTATCTTAGAATATATACATTATTAATTGTTACAAATCAATATCATATTAAAGATATGTGAAACACAAATCTCGTGATATAACTTTTAGACATTATCATGCGCACAATGACTAACAAAAATATTTGACTAATTGTGTCAAAAGTTATATTTTCTACTTTTTCCAATTTCTAATACGTCCTACATAGAGAAAAGGATGGAGTAACTACTAATATAATATTAGGTAGCTAAGAGCATCTTCAGCAGTCTTCCAATAAATGTTTCCCAATAACTAGTTAATAGGGATATCTCAATATCACTTTCATAGTTATTGGGAGAGTTGCTTTTATAGTTTCCCAATAATCTTATCCCAATCCAACTACCGTATTGGGAGAGTCACAACTCCTCCTTTATTTAGGGAGAGTTGGGGTGAATTATTGGGTTGTTCCAATAATTATTGGGAAAATGGAAAGGTAAAGGGAGACTCCTGGAGCACTATTTTCTTATCAACTCTCCTAATATGGTAGTTGGATTGGGGAAAGGGAGACCGCTGGAGATGCTCTAATAAGTGGCTACAATGTGCTCTTTCTAAACATTACATCTGATTGGCAATGACAGAAAATTGTGTCCATAACTCAAATAAGAGAGTTTCCGCTATACTAGTATGGTGTGGCTAGAAATCAAGAATTAATAAAGGAACGGGAAACAATAGGATAACTAACTTTGATTTTCAGAATTGGTACTCAGTTGTACTAGCATGGTGAAACTAACACCATAAAATATGGCATGCATTGCATCCTGGGTGTAGATATGGTGGATGTGCGCATATTTATACAAAATATGTTAAATATCATGTGCCCAGTAATATAATTTTAGTGAAAATTGTTGGGAAGGTTGGGTCCCTTCTAGTAAACAAACTACTAGCAGTAAAACACCCACAAATGGCAGAGCGCCAAACCCCCAAAGTAAGACCTACAACTTAGTTTTCTGAAATTTGATGGAGGAAAATTCAGATCATATGACAAGATTGGAAACAAAACTATTAGAATATTAGCTACACTTTGCTAAAGTTGCAAGCGAGAGAAAAGCACCACACGCACATACACTTACTCCTCCAATATTCTTTCTCATCATTCCACCCGGCATCCAGCATGGAATAATCCCTGCCCATGACCAATAGGTCCAATACCAACAAAACCATGTCACGGGTGAACAGTAGCCAGCACTGCCCAGTACGTGGACTGATTGCACGACACAGTACACAGACAGGCTAGGCGCGCATATGTAGTATCAATAAAATAAATCGCGGCCAAGTAGGCCACATTTGTCTTGTAGACAATAGAATGCACCTACAAGTAGTCTGGTGGTCTACAGTCCATACACAAGGACTCAGTTCATTCACACAATCTACTGTACTCTCCCAAGTCATGTCACCAAATAAACATTGGATTTTAAAAAGAAAACCATCTAAAAAAAGTTTACTATGTTCGTTCTAGGCATGTAAAAATGTAGTACGGATGCAATGGAAAATTAGCAAAGGTGATGATGATGGATCCATGCATGCATTATTACTGTCACATAGCTATATATTGGTTTCCCCTTGATTCGATCTCTTCTCCAACCACCTAAAAAAACCCAAATAAACTACAGACTCCCTGCGTGCTGCTATACCGTCATCATCCATCCAGAGTTTGGAAGGTTGATGGCTTGCATGATCAAGTTGCAAGGCCATGAGACCATGAGATGATATGGTGAACAGAAGCAAAAGATGAGCTTACCCGACTCAAAAGGCATGGTGCACCGGCCGCCCTAGCTAGCTTTGGTTCTGCACTGCAGCAGCTGCGATCAGATGAGAGGGTGTGGTGACGGATGATGAGGACTGGTGCGAGGAAGAAGAAAGTAGCTGGCCGGAAGGGTAGCTAGCTAGCGAGAGCTTAGCTATGGCCTATGGCTTCCCATGCCGTGCGATGGCTCGTTGCTGCTTTGCTGTTGATGCTGCTGCGCATGCGCCTGTGTATGCTGCTGCGGTTCGTAGCAGTTCATGTTGGCGTTGGCGGCGACGGCGCCCATGCACGAGGAGTCGAAGCCGGCGAGGCCGAGGATGTCGCGGTGTGAGAGGGCGCGAAGGCCCAGGAAGTCCCTCGTCATGGCGTCGCCTCCACCTCCCCCGCCGCCATCGCCGCCACCACCCTCGCTGCTGCGGCCGTGGGAGGCGGTTCTCGCGAGGCCGCCCATGACGCCGCCCGCCGGCTGCTGCGCGTTCAGGCCAGGGAGGACGAGCCCGAAGGCGGCGCTGCCCGGCGCGCTCGTTGCGGGGCCCGCCATCTGTGTGTAGTGCGCGCCCGCTCCCGCGGCGCCGGCGCCGCCGATGGTGGCGCCCATCTGCGCCGCCTTCAGCAGCAGCGCCGTGGCCGACAGGTGCGCCGACGCGGCGGGCAGGTGCGGCGGCAGCGCGGACGTGGCCGAGCTCTGGCTCTGCGTGGCGGCGGCGTTGCAGAGCGGCTGCAGCAGCGGGTGGTCGTAGGGCATCGCCGGCCACGGCGGCATCTCCGTCTTCATGGCGTAGTTATTGCAGTGCTGCTGCTGCGCTTGCGGCGGCTGCATGACCTCCTGGTGGTGTTGCTCCTGCGGCGCGGCGAGGTCCTGGACCTGGTGCTGCATCACCTGCGGCGCCGGCGGCGAGAAGAGCAGCGGGTGGTGGTGCGCCGTCGCGGGAGCCATGGCGTTGAGGCCGATGGCTTTGGCGCTCTCCTCGGTGAGCGCGTCGCAGAAGGCGCGGTGCGTGATGAAGCTGTCCCGCCTGCATGGGATGCAATAGAAGAAGAGAATCAAATCTTTACCCTCCTGCAGCGCGGATCAGAGGTCAGAAGCAAAAAGTAAATGAGACAGCTAAAGGCAAAAGTTTCCTCCCTCCCGTTTCATCTTGTTCGCATGTCATGGGCTCATGGCTATGCTATGCAATATTGCAATGCAACGCTGCCTTGTGTGACGGCCTGACGGGGGTTGAAGAGAAAGAAAGAAAGAGCCGGACCTGGAGAAGACGGTGCCGCAGTCGCACTTGTACTCCCTGGTGCCGCAGATCTTGGAGTGCGCCTTCCAGTCGGAGTGCACGGCGTACTTCTTGGAGCACTTGTCGCACTTCCACTTCTTCTCGCCGTGCTTGCGGAAGAAGTGCTTCTTGATGCCGGTGAGGTCGCCCAGCGCGCGGCCGGGGTCGTGGTGCACGCACGACGCCTCCGGGCACACGTACACCTTCTTCCGCGGCGCATCCTTGCCGGCGCCACGCTGCTTGAGCTTCCACGGCAGGTTGTGGCCGCGCCGGTGGAGCTGCAGGTTCTGGTCGCGCTGGAACCCCTTGCCGCAGATCTCGCACACGAACCGGTTCGTTGCCATCAGCGTCGCCGGCGACAGCGCCACCACCTCCGCGTCGGGGTCTGCAATTTGATCGATTCCGCCATCCAGCCATGCAAGAAGATGCGACTGATCAGATCAGTGGGTTTAATTCTTGGATGGAGCTAGCCCATCAAGCTATCATCAACAAGAATTATTATTGACTCGTGAATGAATCAATTGGAAGGGGAAAGGAAGATCATCTATCATCTCATCGTCCACCTACCGGGGTTTCCTGGGAGGCTCCGCTTGCGCTTGTTGCCGGAGGCCGGCGGAGGAGGAGGCGCGGTGGGCCCGCCGCCGGAGGCGGAGGAGGTGAGGTTGGACATGCTGCTGTCCTGATCCGTGGCTTCTGCTCGATCCTGCAGGAGCTCCTGCTGGAACATAAGTGAGCTGAACCTTTGCCTGATCTTGCCCTCGTACTTGTATAATTGGGTGTATCCGTGTATGTGTATATAACACTATCTTGTTGAAACTATGCTGCTGAAACTGAAGGAGCGAGTGGCAATAAATCGTGATGAGGAATGTGCTATCTGCTGTCTGAGAGGGATTTAACTCATTGAGAACGGAGGAGGAGGATGGGGGATGGACCAAGCCGTCGGACAAGGGGGTATGTAGAGATGCTCAAACTGCTGATGAGACGAGGTCTCGTCGGCACTCGGCACGAGCAGGCTCCCAGGCAGCTCAGGGAATAACGAGGAACAGCAAGCAACACAGGAATCAAGGAGGCGCAGGGGACAAAACGATGGGGGAAACTGAAACTGGGTGGTCAATGATCGGAAACCAATTGCAGATTCTTTCTATCATTCTCTCTCTCTCTCTCTCTCTCTCTCTCTCTCTCTCTCTCTCTCTCTCTCTCTCTCTCTCTCTCTCTCTCGTGGCTTCTTGCTCTCTCTCTCTCTCCCCACTCCTCTGTGCTGTGCAGCGGCAGCAGCAGATGGCCACAGCTGTCTATCTATCTAGAGCTGGCAGAGCATAGCCGTGCAGCGCGCAGGGAGGGAAGGCTATAGAGAGAGGAGGAGGAGGAGGAGGAGGCAGCAGCAGCAGCCGCCATGGCCGCGGCCGCCGAGGACATGGGAGGGAAGAGGAACAGTATCAGCGGAGAAGCGAAGGGGAAGGAGGTCAATGGCACCAAAACCGACCCGATCGAGCTTTATCTGCCGCTCACTTAAGGCCGGGAGGACTGGAGGAGATAGAGATAAAAAGGCTCAGCAGCTTAGCCCTCCTTCCATGCATGCTTGCCCTCTCGAGGAAATAAAGTGAAAAAAATACAAACAAAAAAGAAGACTTTTCTTTCTCTCTTTAAGCAATCAAAATCAATGTACATTCTACAACGGAGAACGAATGGTTAGCACAAATCGGTAAGTACAATTTTCTTTCGGTAACACTGGTGGTCTAGGAGACTAGGACAGTGAGTGTATGAGCTCAGAGATGAGGAGCACGCTGCACAAGCAAGCGTGCACAGGTGCACTTGTCCACCAGTTTCTCTGGTTTCCACCACCCACACTGCCAGCAGGCGGCGGTAGCCCGGTAGCAAATGGCAATGCTACAATGATGGTGATCTTTCTTCTCTTGTCTCCTTACAAATGTGGTAGATACTACTCCCAGTCCCAGGCTACTCTCTCTTTCTCTCTCCGATCAGCCCCATTTTGTTTATGTACCCTTTGCGTCACCTACCTAGTTGGTACATCATAGCTATACATCTCTCTCTCTACAGGGAAATACACAGATTTTATCACTGCCTTGTTTTTCCCCACACTAGTTTTGAAATACTCCCTCCGTTCCCATTCCAACTTTTTTGAGAGTCAAAGCATCTCAAATTTGATCAAATTTATACAATAAAGTACTAACATTCATGTTACCAAATAAGTAGTATTAGTTTCTTCATTAAATATATTTTCATAGTATATCTATTCGGTGTTATAAACCTCTGTGATTCTCTCTATAATTTTGATCAAGCATAAAATGATTTGACTCTTCAAAAAAGTTAGAATAAGTTAGAATAATTTATAATTTAGAACGGAGGGAGTATCATTTAGGACCTCCATGACAATACAACCCTCTACATATGATGTGCTCCATGTACCAACCATGCATGGGTGCATGCATCCACCATGCATGTCGCTCTCTGTATATGTACCAACCATGCATAGTGTACATACCTGCAAGTTATGCGCCTTTTTCGCAAACGTATTTCCCTTGATGACTCACCTCATGGGGCCTGCTCATATCATGTTTGGCCATAATTAAAAAATATAGAAACCATGTCTTGTCATGGACCAGTGCTGGGTTTAGGTCTGCAGTTGGCCCTACAGTACCGGCTCATAATGCAAGCTCGGTCCAGTTTTCAAATTTACAAACTCTGGCGCGGCTTTGAACGGCGCCCTGTGTCGCCTTAGCTTGGCCAGTGCAAAGAAGTGGATCAGTTTTAAGGACATCGAGGTGTTAAACTTTAGCAGGATTGGATGCTAATTAGGATAACTAAATATGAGCTAATTACAAAACTAATTGTACAGATGGAGTCTAATTTACGAGACAAATCTATTAAGACTAATTAATCCATCATTAGCAAATGGTTACTGTAGCACCACATTGTCAAATTATGAACTAATTAGGCTTAATAGATTCGTCTCGCGAATTAGACTCCATCTGTGCAATTAGTTTTGTAATTAGACTATGTTTAGTACTCTTAATTAGTATCAAACATCCGATGTGATAGGTGCTAAAGTTTAGCAGGTGTATCCTGGGAGCCTTCCCCAGCGTGCTAGTGATGCTGAAGAAAAATGGGTATTAGGTGCTAAACTTTAGCAGTGTCACATCGGATGTTCGGATGCTAATTAGGAGGACTAAACATGATCTAATTATAAAACTAATTGCAGAACCCCTATGCTATTTCGCGAGACGAATCTATTAAGCCTAATTAATCCATCATTAGCAAATGGTTCCTGTAGCACTACATTGTCAAATCATGGACTAACTAGGCTTAATAGATTCGTCTCGCGAATTAGACTTCATCTGTGCAATTAGTTTTGTAATTAGTCTATATTTAATAATCCTAATTAGCATCCAAACATCCGATGTGACATGTGCTAAACTTTAGCATGGGTATCAAACGCCCCTAAATGGGCATCGGTTGACCAGAGCTGCAGCGTGAAAAAAACAGGCACCGAAGCTATCTCCTCCGCTGGGACCCACGTGAAATATTTTACAGTACTGCCTGTCCTCATGCTCAAGCTTCCTTAATTTGCTTCTAATTCCGCCCCATGGCAGATGGACAGGCCAACGAAATGTTTTTTTATTAGGTCTAATTTGATTTCTCTTGCTTATTTTTAGCACCCGTCACATCGAATATTTAGATACTAATTAGAAGTATTAAACATAGATTATTTACAAAACCCATTACATAAGTGGAGGCTAAACGACGAGACGAATCTATTAAGCCTAATTAGTCCATGATTTGACAATGTGTTGCTACAGTAAACATTTGCTAATGATGGATTAATTAGGCTTAATAGATTCATCTCGCCGTTTAGCCTCCACTTATGTAATGAGTTTTGTAAATAGTCTACGTTTAATACTCCTAATTAGTATCTAAACATTCGATGTGACACGTGTTAAAAATAAGCAAAGGGAAACAAACACCCCCTTAAACGGGCACCGGCAAGTATGTGCCCTGCTCCCTATTTTTCAAGCGTCACTCGAAATTAGCATCACCCACTACAGCGTGCGAAGTGATGCTCTAATCCTCTTTCTCCTCTTTGAGCATCACTCTGGGCACACGCTGTGGAGAGCCTAAGGGCTCCTTTGATGGAGCTTCGTGGTGTTCTGGTTTCTCTGACTAAAGCACTATTGTGATACTGTTTATATGACATCTTCTTCTCTCTTGTGTTAAAATGAGGTCTCCTTTGTCAAGACTCCAGCTCCAAAAATGGGGAAGAGTCGGAGGAGCCACTTTTCTTTGTATAAAACGGCTCTAGCTCCTTTAGTGTTCTAGGCGTGGAGCTATTTTTAGCATCTCTATTTGGTAAGACTCCAACAGGAGCTCCAGGAGAAGCCGGAGCTAGAGTCTTGCTAAAGGGGCTCTAGGAAACAGCTGAAGCTGGTCAAGCCACAATTCTTGGCTTCACCGGCTCGAGCTCCTCTGATGCTACAGTAACACTACAGTGATGGAGCCAGAGCTGGGTGAAGCTCCACCAAAGGACCCTGATTCTCAACATAGAGAGCAACTACTAAATTGTGATTGTTTGAGTGGATGATAAATATCAGTTGCCTCCCGTTATTCAGCAAAGATATCGCATATCGCATAGTTTTTTTTTTTGAAACTGTGGACCTGGCAAAGATTACCAGGTTTGTGTTAATTAATAGAGAAGAGAGCATATCGCATAGTGATTTATGAGTGCACAAAGTATTTCTTCTATAAAATATGATGTGCAATCCAATTGAAATATTTTCTTCTGTTCCTCTCTATTTCTTTAAAGTTTGAGCAAACGCAACACATTTATTTATAGAAGAAAAGCAATTCAGAGGGTAGGCCAACATGTAAAAGTGTAGTGTGGATGCAATGCAAGATTCAAATCCAACACCTTTATTTATAGAAGAAAAGAAGTTCAGAGGGTAGGCATAACATGTTTCTGTCATTTAAATTTCATTGTATTTTGTGTTATATCAATTGAATATGTCCAAGTCCAACACACCCTTCCTTGCCCCCCACGTCATCCACAAGGTTCATCTTCATCAGGCGATGTATGGAAACTTTAAAACATTCCGAACAAGCGGTGAAGTAACAAACGACGAACTCTGCACGAGAAATCTACCACACATTTTTTTAAGAAGAAGAAAAAAACCAATTAACTAAACAATGGCGAGCTCACATAGGATACTTTGATTCCCCGACCCAATCACTGTCACGTCGGAACCATTTTATTAACAATAACATACCAATGCAGGAGATAAAAATACACTTAATTATTAAATGAAATAGTAGGTGCATGCACGTAAGAAGCAGAGCATCAGGCCGCCGTCTGCTTCCAACCCCTAAAAACGAAGCAGGGATTGGCCGAGACAGACCGGAAAGGTTAACGAGCACTTACTTAATCATCAGTTAAATCAGGCTCCTGATCACTTGGATTGGATTGGATTACACTAATTAAACACGAGGCGAGGCGATTGGATTGATCGCCGGCTGCACTGCATCTACCGTTCGATCTAGCTATCACGGCCCTGCGATTGATTAGCTAAGAGATGGATCTGGCCACTGATTTGTTTGTGCTGATCAGGTAATTAGCCTGAGCGCGAGATGATGGGCACGGCTGATTAGCAGCGAGCAGACGAGCAGCGGGTAGCTGTCCGCGGCTGTGGAGCAGCTGCTCGCGTCCGGACAAGGGTCAAGGAGCCGGAGGACATGCCATGTGCCACCTCACCTCCCGCGCCTAGAAATTAGAATTATCGCTTCGGTTTTCCTTCCCCACTCCCTGTTGTGATCACGGCGTGCGGCGTGCATGTGCGTTGCAGAAATGCTGGAGTTTGGGACAATATGCAAGACCCTAAATGATGTGGCACGCTCCTTTTGTTTAGTATTATTAAGACTCTTTGGAACAAAAGGAAAGGTCATAGAGAATTTCTTAGGTCTCCCTTTAGGACAAAGGGTTGCACTTTCGGATTCGTATGGGATAATTGAGTTACCTTCCAATGTGAAATAAGGAATTTTGAAAAAAAAACTAACATGAGATTAGAGAAAAATAGGTAAAACGCCTAGGGGAAAAAACGCTTATATATATGCTAAGCAAAGCGGTGCTACTTTGCCTAACGGCATTGCTAGTCCCTCCGCCAAGGTACCACTTGATTTGCAACTTCTTTCAAATAAAATTGGTTTTATTTCAGTTTTAAACTAATCAAATTCTACAGGTTTTATAGCAAACTTTACTAGAAGTACCTGCCTTGACCATGAACTCCATCGAAGAATCATTTGGCCTTAATATGTTAAAGCTCAAACTGTTACACCCTGGACAAAACTTATGACACCAATGCACATGTATCTATTCAGTCCGTGTCTTTGCATTGGTCCTTTTGGGCTGCAAAGGGCACTTATCCACTAGTCCACTACGCGACTTGTTGGTCTGCCTTTTTTCAGCACATCATTGACAGATTGCAGCAGCAAAAGTCGCGCGGAGCTCTTTAGCATCGATCCAGAGAAAGATTAGATCCAGCCTTTCCCCAACACCACCAGGCCAAAAAGAAGATCCACAAGAACGACGACGACAATGATTAGCATATAATTTGGCATCGTGTACCAACAGAGGCAGTCAGCAGCAAAGGTAACATACTTCATCCTTGTAATTGTAAGAACCAAAACTGTGCAGGCATCATACACACAAAACACAATTACATGTCAGCGGACAATGCACACAATTTTGTATGCTAGCTGGATCCATGAAGAGAAGCTCATAATGGATACTTGTGTTTTCTATTTGCAGGTAGGGCCATACTGTATATGTCAGCATCAATGTACTCAAATTCTAATTGTGTATGATTTTATAAAAAGACGGTCAAGGCGCGAATAATGAGCCCGAATATAAGCATGTCTGTGTCATGAAAAGGACAGGTGCCCCCACTCTTGTAGACGCCAGTTTTTGAATCTGAAAGCTGGAAGTCGACCGATTGGGAGAACGAAGCTCAGGATTCAGGCAAGATGAGACATGAAAGCTGGGATACAATCCGATCGACAGCACAAGACATGCTCCCCTGGACGATGAATTGCCCATTTTGTCATAGTCCAAACAAAACACAGAACTGCTAAGATAGAAAAATGGTAAGTTAGTTAGCTATCTCGTACAAGATTGGACAGAAAGAGATCATGAGTCATAACATGAGGGAAAACGATACTCACATACAACACCTTGGTGAGAAGAAGCATAAGTATTTGCGTAGATTGTGAAATGATATATGATGAGCACAAGGCACTCGGCAATTTTCCTGTGTCCGGTAGTGAGGACAAAGCACAATCCAGGGTTCAAGGATGGCCGTAGTCGCCTCTGTCGACATTGTGTTCTGGAGGTTCTTGGGTGATAGGCCTCCGTTCCTGATCTTGACCGAAGGTGCAGGATCAGGACTACAGGAGGCCGACAGGTACCTTACCTGCAACCTGCTTTGCCCCAAAGAAAATGAGTTTTGGTAGGACGCACTCATGATGCCAATATCACTTCACCAAATACAGTATCAAGAAAGGGATGCACAGCACAGAACGAGCTAGATGGCACGGAAAAGGCCCAAGGTCTGGAGGTCTGAAGCCCCATAATTAGCCTCCCAAACTTTCCTGCTCCTTATCTATAAGCCGCGGCTGATGGCGATTAACCAGCTGCCGATGGTTGCTCAAACACTTCATGATTACCTGAGTCCACATGTCCAATGAGTCAAGACCATGATTTATAGACATGTAATTAAGTAGTTAAAAACAGTAGTCAAGCCTCTAGATTCTAGGGGGTTTAAATATTTAGTCTAGTATCAACTGTACTTGTTATTGCTGCTGTCTGACAAGGCCGGGAAAGGGACATAAAGTCTTGAACAAAGGATTATTCTCTAGCAACGGCCACCACTGTTTCGATCTCAGATTCTCAGCAGTCAAAACACAACAGCTGCAGTGCAGGATCCATCCTGTTAGGGATTCAACTGGAGCAGAGGTGTCCCAGGAAGTGGCTGTTCAAGCTGAATCTGAATTTAGAGGGGCCCAGGTCTTAGACATTGGACGAGCGAATGCAGGAATTTTACCTGTTAGCCAGCTGAGGAGTTGTGTTTGTTAGCCTGCATGATGCCTGTGCAGGATTCATATGGAGAAGGGGCGTGTAGGCAATGACATTCTGCTCACTTTGCGGCTACGGAACAAACGCAGCTGAGTCCAATAGGAGGCAGCCAGATAATGTGCTCTCATCTATGCTGTATGCACCTACAGGTTCAATCAACTTTTGACTGAAGAGAGACAAAGAACACAAAAAATGATCGACCCTGTGTCAGGTGTTCAATATGGAAGTATTTTAGGCCTTGTTTAGTTGCCCTGAATTTGGGTGTCCAAAATTACTGTTGCAGCACTGTAGCACACTGTAGCGTTTCGTTTGTATTTGTAAATTATTATCCAAATATTGACTATTTAGGCTCAAAAGATTCGTCTCGCAAAGTATAACAAAACTGTGCAATTAATTTTTGATTTCGTCTACATTTAGTACTTCATGCATGTACCGCAAGTTTGATGTGACGGGGAATCTTCTTTTTGCATAGTGTCAAAATTGGGAGTTTGGGTGAATCTAAACAAGGCCTTATTTTGGAGCTCGACGCAGGTGTGCCGTACCGTGCCGTAGAGCCGGGCAGTGAAGAGGAGAGCAGGAATTCGGCAGCTGCAGCTGAGCTCAGCTTCTCAGTCGTGGGTGGAGGTGACAAAAAGGCTCCTTAATGCGAACTCTTCACCAAATAGGAAGGGAAAGCGACGGAGTAGCTGCTCACTTTCTCAGAGAGACAGAGACAAGATTTCACTGCCTCGGTGTTGCTTGGATACTAGGTGCTAAACTTTAACAGCGTCATATCAGATGTTCGGATGCTAATTAGAAGACTAAACATGATCTAATTATAAAACTAATTACAGAACTCTTGTGCTAATTCGCGAGACGAATCTATTAAACCTAATTAATTCATCATTAGCAAATGGTTACTGTAGCACCACATTGTCAAATCATGAGCCTTAATAGATTCATCTCGCGAATTAGACTCCATCTGTGCAATTAGTTTTGTAATTAGTATATGTTTAATAATCCAAACGGAGCTGGAGAACACATGTTCAGGTGCACAAGTTCAAGTGCACAAGTCGCCGTTGCCGTGACACGAAACAGGGACACGTTCAGGTGCACAAGTCGCCCAAACCGCAATGCCGAGTCAGTTACTTTCAGGAGTGACAGTAATACTTTTTGCCACCAAGGTAACAAACCATGGCTTACCTCATCCCTATTCTGGGTAACAAATCAAGTGACACCTGCCAGCAACTATCTGGTGCATGCACGGTCATCACTCTTGGTAACGGCAAAAGGCCGGCTTCTAGAATTCTGGCTGGTTACACGGTTAGCATCCAAAGGACATCGCGCCACTACTCTTCAACATCTTAAAGAAAAAGAACAGGATAGTTCGCGATGCCATCAGTAACAACAACTGGATCTGTAACCTCAACATCAACAACAACATCAGCACCTCACATCTAGCTTTGTTCGTCCAGTTATGGAACATGGTCAGACACACGGAACTTCGAGTAGGAGATGGAATACTATCAGCTGAAAACTAACGAAATCGGGCATGTATACAACAGCATTGGCGTATAAAGCACGGTTCCTAAAGCTGCACCAAAACATCGAATATCTCATCTATCTGGAAAATGTGAGCGCCACCAAAATGTAAATTTTTCGCATGGCTAATTTCACAGGACCGCGTTTGGTCCGCGGATAGGCTGGCCACACAGTACCACTTGCACCCTTTGCAAACGAACAATGGAGACTAGTCACCACATATTGGCCGAGTGCAGGTACACAAGAAAAATCTGGGATCTAATGGCGACATGGATAGCGCAGCCTAATCTCAGGCCAAGCGCATGGCGACCCTCATCCAACGCTGGAATGGTGGACTCACATAACCACAACACCAAATTCACCGCGTAAGGTTCTGAGAAGTCTAACTCTACTCATCATGTGGGAGGTTTGGAAAAAACGGAATGAGCACATCTTCAATGCACATGAGAGCTCTACAACGATGTTGCTGGTGAAAATCAAGAAGGAGGCGTCAGCTTGGATGCTGACGGGGGCAAAAGACCTAGCGTTACTCCTAGCGCGAGAGTAGTCCTTTTCTTCTTACACGGCAAACATGGCTAGCCGCACGGCTGGCTGTTTGTTTCCTTTAATTTGTTTCCTTCATGTAGACTCCTGCTTTATTAATGAAATAGGCACAATCTCGTACCCATTCATTAAAAAAAATTCTTAACCATTCCTTCCATGCACACGAGGCAGCAACGCGGAAACACAACGCAAGATGTGGATTTGCTGCTGATTGCAATTTGTTCTAGGGTATTGGACATCATCTCATACGATCCACAAAAACAAATTTGACTATTCCGGTGAGAAACAGTGTCACAGTCACCTGGTCATGTGACAGCGCCCAGCAGGAGTAGAGGGACACAACTCACATGCCTGCTTGCATGCATCGCAAGCTGCAGTGATGAATCAGCATGTGAGCCCTCTCAGTGACCATGTGAATGTAGTTCTGAATAGATGCAACATCAGCAGAGATTTCGACAGCAAGCAAGTAGGCACAAGACACGCCTGCGAACTGGATTTGAGTCTAAGCAACAGCCATACGGTGCAGCTCATACCTGGGCCCTCCAGCATCTGCCATGGCAACCACGGTCTCCAGCTAGTTCACAAGTAAGTAAGTCTGAACACAAGGGATAGGATTGCTGGATTGGAGATCCTGGGAGCACCGTGTGCATGCAAGTCCAGACCACGCACTGCATCAGGCTAATGTTGGTCGCCAGCAAAGGACCATAAGTCTGCCACAGATGTGCCTGGAATCATATGATGATGATCCAAGACTAATTGGCAGCCCCCAGTAGCTGCCTGCCATTCTCATGTGGCAACCGACGTAAAGCTCTTGCATGGAGGAATCCGGGCTCCCTGGCATGAAAAAGATTGACGCGATCACTTTTCTTTCCTCAAACTCTTTCTAAGGGCAAGGCAGAAGCTTGATAGCAAAGCTGCTGAAGAAAATCGGGCCACGTACAGTATGTTCTCATGAGGAAGAATCTTTCAATCGACAGCTCAACAGAAATAAATGTACGGAACACACCTGACAGGAGAGGTGCCTCACAAAGCAGTCCTTGTTAGGAACCAAATAATGACACATCAAATCCAATTGCGATACCTCGTGAATTGGAGTTCAACTTTTCCATGACATCTAAACAAATGAATCACGTCAGATTTCTGTGCCAAAGCTGCAGATAAATTCACCACTCAACCAATATTCACAAGGAATCAACTAAACATGGTCAGGGCATAGCACCCCACAATCCCTACAAATCATCAACTTTTATAACCACCCCAAACTGAACCAGAGTATCAGAAGAGTCGCATGGCCATGAACATGAATTCAATCCATATAAACTACAACCAGCAAAAAATTGTATTGACTAGTCAAGTAGAGGTATCAAAAGGCAGGATAGTGCACACATACTTTCCTCTAACTGCCAGCACCGAACAAGAACTCCAGCAAAATCCTAGAGGCCTCTTAGACTTCATGCTGAATATGTACTCATGTTGCGGTATAATTAACACGCAAACTAGCTTCTTTTGGGTCTGGACATGCATAGTAGCTTCGTTTGATGAATTCTTCTCATCTAGCAGTGCCTGGCCATTTTGCTTCACAATTTTTCGCCTTTCTGGTTCATGTCCTCCAAGGTACTGATGTTGACTGCCATTTGCATTTCTATGCTTCCCAATGGACTGCTCCATCTGGGTGCAGGCTGCTCAAATTTGATCACTTTAACTGAAGGGGAAAACACTGCACCTCCCAATTTCTCAACTTCAGCATCATCACCTCCAAGCTCGGAACACCAGATTCTTCTGAATCCAAATCCTGAAACTCAATGCCAATCTCTCCTTCCTCGAAACCACCATCGTCATTCAGCTCACGATCTAAACTGCCCATAGGATTTAATGGATTCAAATCCTCAGATGCCTTGCTATTCTGCAGCTCACCTCCAGAAATCACACAAGTCTGCACTGGTATCACGCCAGCTCCAACATCATCAATCAGCTCCGTGAAGTTGGTCATCATTGCGTCAAGCTGCAGCTGCTCATCGTCATTACCCACTGTTCCGGCTACCGATTCGTCAACCTCCGTCGTCTCCAAGCAAGCAAGCCATCACCGGCTTCAGAGCATCGTCCACCACCACCACCAGTCCAGCTCCGATCCCCGACTCCTCAGCCCCGGCGCCACGATCTAAACTGCTCATAGTCATAGCCTCATAGTTCTCTGTCTTCAATCCCACCTCCCGATTATTTCGAATCGTCAGATGCCTTGCTTTTCCTCAGCTCACCTCCAGAAACGAGAAACCACATTGGTCTTCTGGCATCACGCCAGTGTCAACTTCATCAATCAGCCCCGTGAAGTTGGTCATCCTCGCGCAAGCAGCAGCTGCCCATCGTCATTACCCACTGCTCCCTCTACCAATTCGTCAACCTCCGTCGTCTCCAAGCAAGCTTTCACCCCGACTCCTGACCCCCGGCGCCGGTGTTACCACACGTGCTTTCTACAGAAACTGCCTTGTCCACATCCTCAAGCGAGCAATGTGGAGCCTGACCCTCATAAGGGATCGCGGATTCGCGGTAGGGTTCACCGCGAGCGGTTGCTCCCTCGATGGCGAGACGGTTCCGTGGAGCGAGGGGCCTTCCGCATCCGCCGCCTATTCCTCCACATCCTTCATCGGATCAAAATCGGCGCCTCTAGGCACCTGTGGGGAATCGCCGGAGTCCCCGCCGGTAGCGTTAGCGCCGGCGTACTCCGCCTCGGGCGGCGTGGGAAGTGGAGGAAGTGGGAGAAGAGGCGGGAGAGCGTGCGGAAGGAGGCGCTATCGAGGTGCGACCGCTGGCGAGTGAGGACGGCAGCGGCGGCGAAGTGGGGAGGAAGCGCCACGGGCGATGGAGCTAGTGCGTCCTCCACGGTTAAGGAACTATATTTTTCCACCAAGGACCTTGCCCGAATTTCATTACTAGAAGCAACGAAATTACAACGATCCAGGTTCAGGTCACGCATCCAATGTGGGACTACTACAAAGTAAACGGACGCTAGCTCCAGTTGAGCGGCACACAGGGCTCTCAAGCTCAAGACCAAACTGCAAACCACCAGAGATATCACCAGAAAATAACAGACTCTATTTTATGAGCTGCTGGACATCCAACAAACTCCCAAAGTTTGCCTTTAACTCCTCTATCAGACTATCAAAGACACAGCTCCCTACTGCGGGGGAATCCACGGTCCTTCACTGTAACAGCACCACGCCGGTTCCTGCTTCCTCCGCCCTTTCTTCCTGTGGATGAAAATGTAGTGCAGCCTCCTTCATTGCTTCCGCTCCCATTTCCAGGTCCATCTTGGCCTCCTGCTTTTGGAGACGTGCCCAGTATGCTGAGCATATAATCTCAGTAGGAGATTTTATTTGTTTTTTTTGTCAAAACACATAGAGTTTCTAGCTTTCCAAAGCGCCCAGCAAACAGCATACTCCATTCCCAGAATTGTGTGAAGTTAGTTGGTCTACAGGGGCACCAATAACCAAGGCGATCAGGGAGCAAAGAAGAGATGCTCTTCTGATTCATCCATGCTGCAGAAGCAGCATCTCTGGTCTCCTTGCCAATTACGTTTTAGTAGATTTTCTTTGGTTAGATTATCTTTGGTTAAGGAACTAGATGGGTCGGAACTTGGTATGGGGTCCGAGACGGCGGCTCGCCTCACCAGCAGGACCTCGCCGTCGGCGGCGACGGCTCGACGAAGAGGGAGGGGGGAGGCATCGCGAAGGCAAACGACCAGAGCGTGGGCCAGAGTCCATTAGCAGCAATTCGGCCTACTGGGCCTCGTGTTAAGGGTAGCCCACTAAGCCCGTTTGTTGCTTCTTCAAAGTTCCTAGTAGGGCATGTTTGTTTACCACTCAGCTATACTCCGGCTTGTTCTGGTGCTCATACTACGGGCAACTGCAGAGCAAAGACACGACTTGTTTAGGTGAATGACAGCTGCACATCCCCTTTCCGCTCACGATAACTAAACGCACTAAAGTTGTCACATCGAATGTTTAGATACTAATTAGAACTATTAAATATAGACTAATTATAAAATCAATTGCACAGATGGAGGCTAATTCGTGAGACGAATCTATTAAACCTAATTAATTTATGATTAGCACATATTTACTATAGCATCATATTGTCAAATCATGGACTAATTAGGTTTAATAGATTCATCTCGCGAATTAGCCTCTATTTGTCCCGCGAATTAGCCTCTATTTGTGTAATTAATTTTATAATTAGCTTATATTTAGTCCTTCTAATTAGTATCTAAACATTTGATGTGATAGGGACTAAATTTTAGCATGTGGAACCAAACACCCCCTAAGAGCTACTAGGCGTGGAGCTCCGTACCCGGGAGGGGGATCTGCGGCTTCTCCCACCGTAAGCTCAATGCCTCTTCTGGAAGCATCGAGGAAGGGGGCAACCGGTGGAATCTTGAGGCCGTGACACTTGTAGTACTCGAGGGCGAGAGGATTCCCTTCGGAGCAAGGAGGCCCCTCGACTTCCGAGGTGACCATCCGTCTTATGGTAATCCCTCCGAGATGCGCCTCCTTAAGCTCTTGGAGATGCCGATCCTGAGCTTGCTTAAGGGCTTCCATAGCTGCACTCTCTGCACTTCAGGCGGCTGCCACTTGTGCTCTAGCTTCCCTCAGCATTGCTTGGAGCATCCTTATGTGAATTTCTGCCCTCTCTACATGACGAACTTGTTGCTTCAGCTTTGCGGCCTGCTGATCATAGAGTCTATCCAAGCTGACGAGATAAGCGGCCATGTGATATACGGTGGTGTCCTCTTCACGCCGTCCATGTTCATCCAAAGCTCTCATCCGGGCTCTCCAACCCGGATGGTCCTTTTCGGCCGACGGAAAGTACCTCATAGATGTGGGCTCGAGGTGCATCTCGTACATCTGACATAGGTAACCAAGAGCCTTTCGAGCCGCTACTGGGTAAGTGTCTTGGTGCCTGAAACCCATAGCTGATACTTGGAGTGGCTCAATGTTAGGGTAGCGAGCAGTCCTTCCAATGTGGATGATTACTTCACACTGAGGGATGCCGTAGCGCTCGTATTCTCTGCCAGAATACTCCGGGGGTTCTCGGATGCCAAGGCGCTTCAGGCAAACAAGCAACAACTTGGGGAATTCGGGCTCTTCCGTGCAACGGCTGTGGGTCCACAACCCTTCTTCCATCTGGAAAAGAACCGGGGCACAAATTAGTTTTGCAATAGAGCAGAGGTAGGCAGAAATTTTGTAAGTCTTTTATTTTGGTCAAAAAGGGCTAATCCGATCCTAAGGTTGCGTCCTACAGCCAACGACGGCTCTGATACCACCTGAAGCGTTCCCACATAAGTAGAGACTAAATGTGATACAAATATCAGTCCCAGGAGGCCGATAACATATTTATTTGACAGATAATTCAGTTACCGTACAACTCCCGAGGGAGTGGGCGTGAAAGCCACGCAGCAATAAGGAGTAAATAAACAACAGCTGCTAACCAAGCGACTGCCAAAAGACAGCACTCGGGACTACACGGCAGCAGCAGCATCTTGGAAAGGCCAACACCACAGGCAGCGTTGGGTGCGGACACAACCTCTACTCAAGGTCTTCGGTGATGAAGTCCGGGTCTTCCTTTGTAGTAACGAAGCAAGGGTGAGTACGAACGTACTCAACAAGTCCAACCCCATCCACGGAGGGGGATACAAGCAAGTATATGCACAGGATATAACAAGGAAAGGTTAGAGTTTAAATGCGGGAAAGCTAGAGTTTTAACACATGCATGGGCTTATTTTCAAACGAGTTTTCGTAAAGCTGTTTCTTTAGTAATCGAAACATTGAGTGGGGGTGAACCTACATAAAGGATCCAAGTTTTATCGCTATCGGACTCCCCGTCCGCCATAGCTCACGGCACAACTGCCGGACACTTCCAAAATCCAACACACACACACACACGCGTGTCAACCATGCCCAAGTGCTAGTTATGTGACCAAGCCGTAACTCGTCCAATGCCGTGGACACGGCTACCCGGATAGGTTTTAACTCTGCAGAGGTTGTACAGTTTTCCCACAAGTAGGGTACCGCAGCACGATCACCTTAGTGCCGGTGCGGATCCTAACAAAGCCATTACCCACCTTAGCTGAGACTGGCTAGTCCTCACGGAAGCACCCAAGGGGTTCACGGCTCATCCATGAGACCGTAACCGGGACCTAAGTCACCAAGATCTTACTCCTTTTCCATGGGTTCCCGTTGCTCACCAGCACCCCTGAAGACTAACAGTTTAGCTAGTGGGATTTATGCTAAGCCGTTGCCCATACAACGGTCAAGTGGTTGCACGATGGTGGAATTAGGCAAGATGACACATCAACTCGGTCCTTAACCATGACAAGATGGATATCTCCCGACACCGCTCAACCACTAAGGTACGAGCACAACATCCTGGCATTTCACACAAGAAACACCCATCCATCTCGTCTACACACCCCTTTCCTTCGAACCCGGAAAACCACTTTCCCAATTGAACACACACACACTAATTTTCCAAGTAAACCATTGTAATAATGATTGTAGTTGGGTAGCCATTTCCTAAGCATTCTAGCGGTGGTTATCGCCTAAACAGAGCGGGTCATATTTAGAGACAACCATAGGATAGCAAGGAATGTTCATAACAATCAAGGGGTGGCTATCCAACCATGTCTTGCAATAAAATAAATTAATATGCATTTTATAAAATAGGCTAATAGGTTGTGTTTGAAAAACTAGGTATTAAGTATGCAGCAAAGGGTGAGATTGGACTTGCCGTCTTCAAAGCCTTCCGGGAGTTCCGGCTCGTGCTGCTGGTCCTCGGGCTCGAGCTTGCAGTCAAACTCCTCCTCGGGCTCCTCCTCGGGTAAATCGCGATCTATGGCACACACAAACGGACACATAAATAAATAAAAAGAAAATCGGTTTTTAACCGTGAGCTCCGAACAGAAAACGTGAACGGAAAATAGGTAGAAAGATTATTTTTGGGAAATTTGGATATGGATCGGCGAAAGTATTCCGGAGGATGACGTGGTAAAATTTGGGATTAATTGGAGGAAGTTTGGCGCATGAAATGACGAGTTAAACATGGTTTAAGGGCTTAAAAAGGAGGTTTATGACTGATTTGCAATAAACCAGGGACCTATTTGTGAATACTTTTGGAGGTGGAGGGGCTTTTCTGCGAATAGGTTTATGAGAGTAGTGGGAGGACCTGCTCGTAATTTGAAAAAAAGTGGGGGTCAGATCGGGATTTTGGGGAAATTTCCCCTTATCCTTCACTGGGCCGGCCAGGAGGTGGGGGGGGGGGGGGGCGACGGCGGCCTCACCGGCGGCGACCGTGGGGTGGAGGAGATGGGGAAAGGGGAGAGTATCCCGTTTTGCCCCTTACCTCGAGCACTTAGGGTAGGAGAGGGGCAGCCGGCGGTGGTCTAGGCGGCGGCGGTGCTCGGGCGGCGCCCGGGTGGTGGTGGTGGCGGCTTGGCACGGGCGGCGGTGGCGCCGGAGGCGTTGGCGGGTGGAGGAGGTCGGGGTGTGGCACCGTGTGGGGAGAGGGGCGGCCGGGCGGCCTCCTTTTATAGCCGGCGAGGAGGCCGGCGGGTAGGGGTCCGGCAATGGCCGGCGGTGGTCTTGGCGGCACGGCACCGGTGGCGTGCCGGGGCGGGGAGGTAGGGGCCAGTGGCGGGCGGTGTGGAGCGGGGCCGGAGGCGGCTGGCGCAGGAGGGGCGGCATGCAGGGCTGGGCGCTGGAGCGGGTGGTGCAGGCAGCCAGGGGTCGGGTCGAGCGCGCGGCCCGAGGGAGGCGGCGACGGGGCCGGCGGCGGGCCCCAGGCGCGCGGAGGGCCGAGCGGCGTGGCGCCAGTGGAGGTGGGGCACCGGTGGAGTGAATGCACCGGGGGTGGGGGGCGGCCAAGGAAGTGGCGCCAGGAACCAGGAAGAAGAAAGGAAGAGGAAAGAGAAGAAGGAAGGAGGAAGAAGAAAGAAGAAGGAGAAAGGAAGGAAAAAGAAAAACAAAAGGGGGAGGGAAAAAGAGAAAAGAAAGGGGGAGACCGGCGGCGATTGCGGCATGCGGTCGGAGCACACGCGCAGCGGTCTGATGACGGCACGCGGCGAGATTTACGGGCACGGGTAAAATGATGGAGGGCGGCTTGGGTGCCGGGACGGCGAAATCGCCGGGAAGATTTTAGATTTCCGGAAGCTCTGCGGTAAAAAGATTTTAAAAGCTATTTTAACGGGTGATTTTAGCTGGTGATTTCCGCGGATCTTACAATTGAACAAACCCACAATCTTGTCAAGATCCCAACCCCTTCCATTGGTATCCAGGAGCTCTGACACCCATCTTAGTCTGCATCGACCTTGTCTGGATGTCACTCTGAAAGAGTATTCTCTTGGGATCCATGGATCACGCCAAATGCGGACCTGAGATCCATTCCCAATTCTCCAAATAAGATCTTGTTTAGTTCCCCCTTTTTTCCAACTTTGGCACTATGCAAAAAGAAGATTCATCATCACATCAAACTTGCGGTACATGCATGGAGTACTAAATGTAGACGAAATCAAAAACTAATTGCACAGTTTTGTTGTACTTTGCGAGATGAATCTTTTGATCCTAATTAGTCAATGTTTGGACAATAATTCACAAATACAAACGAAATGCTACAGTTGCGCATTTATAGCAAAATGCAAACTTTACCACTCCCAATTTAGGAACTAGGCCTAATCCCTTTCTTTAGCAATTCGAGCCCGTGCATTATAGCCTGCCAGGTTGTCAATGGGTTTGAACAGAATGCCGTGTCAACTAAGCTTCCTCTTGGATAGTATTTTGCTTTTAGTAATTTGGCACAAAGACTGTCTGGAAATTCCACAAGACGCCAGGCTTGTCGAGCAAGCATGGCTTGGTTGAACAGGCGCAAGTCCGTAAACCCGATACCTCCACAACATTTCTTCTTAATCATCTCTTGCCATGAAATTCAAGTTGTCTTCCTTTTTCCTTTCTCCACTCCCCACCAGAACTCCCTAATAACACTTGTCAGGTCATCACAAAGTCCCAGAGGAAGTTTGAATACACTCATAATGCAGGTGGGCAATGACTGAGCAACAGCTTTGATTAGAATTTCTTTGGCCGCCGCCGACATATTCTTTTCTGTATAATCCTTAAGCCTTTTGCTCAACCGCTCCTTTAGGGGCTGAAAACGTTCACCCTTCATCCTGCCATTCGGAGTGGGGAGACCCAAATACTTGGCATCAAAAACTGTTCTCTCCACCTCTAAAATATGTTTAACTTGATCATGCACAGCTAGCTGTTCCTTTTCATTGAAATAGATTGAACACTTTGCAGGGTTTATTAATTGACTCGTGCAACGAGCATAAGTGCCCAGTACTTCTTTCACCTCTTCCACTCTCTTCCACTTGGCGTCACGTCGCCTTAAAAAAGTGTATCATCTGCAAAGAGAAGGTGCGAGACACCTGACGCCCCCTACAGATCTTCAGCTCCTGCAGCCCTCCTTGCCTCACCTTCCTGTTGATCAGAGCTGACAACCCGTCAGCAACAAAGAGGAATATATGGCAACAATGGATCAGCTTGCCGTAGTCCTCGAGTTGGAGTAAATGGTGTCGACATGACACCATTGAAGTGAACCATGTAGCGAACCGAAGTTACACATATCATCACTCGGTCTACCCACGAACTATGAAAGCCAAGCTTCAATAACACATTGTTCAGAAAAACTCCATTCTATTCGATCATACGCCTTGGAAAGATCCAACTTGTACGCACAAAAATTACTCCTCTCATCTGCATTTGAGTTGATAGCATGTAAGCATTCAAACACAATAATAGCATTATCAGTAATTAACCGTCTAGGGATGAAGGCACTCTGATTTGGCGATATCACATCCTGCAAAATAGGCATTAACCTATTTACCAAACACTTTGAGACCACCTTGTAGATCACATTACAGAGACTTATAGGCCTGAAATGTATTAAAGATTCAGGATACGGCACCTTTGGAATAAGAACTATGCAAGTATCATTCACCCCAGCTGGCATAGTACCTGTCTCAAAAAAAAGTCTTTGTCTCCTGTACTACGTCCGAGCCGTCGATCATGATGGTGATGACTTCGGGGGAATTTGTAGCTGGCGACGAATTGGTGAGTGGATTGCTCCATGCATCATCTTCGTCTAAGCTACGATTATGTGGTTCAGAATTCAGAGGGAGACCAAGACCTGAGGTGTAAGACAAGTAAACGTCAACCATTAGTGGCCTCTTGACACGGTAACATTGCTCCACTGCAGAGTGCAGACCAAAGATGCACGACTTGTGACTTTGTGAGGCAGAAAGATGCCGTGGTCAGCACGGGCTGCGGGGGACTCGAGTCCTGGCTGTCGGAAAGTGCCAGGATGAGAACGGCTTCACCGTTATCCATCTCCACAAAATTTCAGAGAATACCTGTGTGCTGTGTTGCCTGCGCGTCGAAGGGCTGGTGGGGCAGAAGAACCACTCTATTACACACAAGCTAGCGCGTCGGCTCGTAGCCGAGCTCCACTGGCCGGCGACATCCAGCCCTGCCGGCTATACGCCGGCCCGGCACCACCTTAACCATCAATGTCTTGGCTGCAGAAGACAGAGCAGCATGCATGACAAGCATAACCTGACACGGCTGACTGAGATCACCAAGAAGAAAACCAGAGGCATATAACAAAACAACCTGACAAACAGCATTGTCGTTGCTAAAATCGTTGAAGGTGTAAACGACAAGAGAAACGCGCACATAAAACCGGCCGGCACACACCAAAATATCGCACAGGGATAACGCCAGACGGATGTCAAAAGTACTACTGTTTAACGATAGATCACTTTCATCAAAAAAAACGATAGATCACACCACATGTGAAACTTGTCTCTAAAAATTACTGGAAGAAAAAGGGGGCAAATTTGCAGAAACTAATTAACGACTAAACTGAGAGGTCCAGACATGTGCCCCAGATATTCTTCTGGGGAGAGAACCCAGCAACTATGCCGCCTACTCTTGGGTCCCAGCAGAAGCAAAATATGTCAATTCTCCTGTCGCGAAGCAAAATCTGTCAACCTCCCTACTCTTAAGTCTTGATCACTTGCTGCTCTTCTAGCTTCTGGTTCAATGGGATGTCTGCTGCAGCTTTGGCAGCTCCAGGATTCTGGAACTCGTCGCAGCTGACACCTATCTTGGCGAAGTCCTTCAGTAGATCCGCGAATTGCACTTTCAGCGAGGCCTTGAAGTTGGTGGAGGTGGAGCAGCTTCTGTAACCCTCGTTGACATCCTGCACTCCGTCTCCGACGAGGCAGCCAACTTGGGCACCGGCCATGTAGGACTTGCATCCTCTCAGGATTTTGCGCCCGTAGTTGCAGAAATGGCCAACAACGAAGTCCTCGAAATGCTGTAACAAGTGAGCATACATCAAATTTAGAAGCATCAAGATTGTGAGAAGGGTTCGATTTTCTTTTAAAAAATCAAAAAATGGTTTATCGATAGGTTTCTAGTCATGTTTTTTCTTACACAAAAACATTCTTCGCCAATGCAAACGAAGATTAAAGACCATGGTTCCTTTAAAAACAGAGATAAATATATCCACAGAGCATATATCTTCGCACCTTTGGTGGATTGTGAATAGAATACTGCATTGTTCTGCAGGATAGCAGAAAAACTTGTTCATTATACGTCATAGATGCCTTCGCGCCTTGAGGAGTGTTAGCATACATAGCATACCCAGGTTCGTTGAAATAAGGTTTGGCATTCAAAACCAAGGCCTGAATAGAGACCAAGACTTGCAGCATGGTTGAATCAGATGGGATCCACCTCTCACATCCAGTACCAGTCCAGGTGTTTAAGAGACTGAGACAGACTTTCCCACATTCATAGAGATTTGGGTTAAGCCGCAATCCTCCAGAGCGGTAACTCACTTCCTGAAAGAACAGTCGAATATATTGGCATGCATATTCTTAAAAATGGAACGTGGCATCAGAATATTCCTTACCGGAGGTTTAGTTGGATATCGATAAGGGAAATAGACATCAAAGAAGAAAAGCCCATCATGGTAAGGAGTGCCTGCTGATCCAACAATGACAGCTCTAAGCAGGTCCATCCTATCCTCGTAAGCTCTTACATATATTGTGTCTGTTCAATTTGCACAAAATACCAGTAAGTACATGAAAATACATGAAAACAATTGCATCCCATGTTATTGCCTGGTTAAACTGAACGCAAATTCATTTTAGGCACACATGCGAATTGGTAAAGATCAACAAGTCCTCGTATCTGCTGAGCATGTAGTATGGAAAAGGTAAAGGACCAGTATTATGAAACAATCTGCATTTAACAAACCTGTAATATCTTTAGAATATTGTACCATGAAAAAAAAATAGTAGACACTTACCTGGCAAATCATTTTCTAGGACTTTCCATTCATGTTGAATCCGCTTCACCCAAGCCTTCGTTGGCTGTTTAAAAACCAAGTTAATATTGAATTGAGGAAATAAAGTGAAGATAGAGCATGACCAAAGTTTAAAAATAGCTACCTTTCTAACAGCACGAACTTTTGTTGAGTAGAAATGATCACCGTGGTCATTAACTGTATCAAATTTTTTAAATGCCATGTACTTCTCATGAACTTCACCATTGACTATCTCAGTTTGACTGGGCTGATGTGGCATCTCAGAAGAAGTTCCCTGCGGTGAAACTGCTTCCACACCTGGTGGAATGCCCACGTAATTATTCGCACCAGAGTTAAAGCTGCTACCACTTCCCATCCCAGGGGTGCTATTAATATTGTATTTATTGTGCTCCCCTCCAAGTGCCACCACAAACTGATGATAATAATGAGCAAGCAAATCTGTAGGAGGGATAGTACTTGAGGCGGCAACATTATTATGATAACCTCCCAAGCCAACCAATGGGCCCACGTTTGTGACAGGAGTAGCAGTTTTTGGGCCGGCAACATTATTATGATTACCTCCCAGGCCATCCCATGGGCCAATCTTTGTGACAGGGCCAATCTTTGTGACAGGAATAGCACTTGGGCTGGTAAAATTATTATGATAACCTCTCAGACCAGCCCATGGACCAACCTTTGTGACAGGGATCGCAGTTGGACCAGTAAAATCTGCAGACATGCCACTCAGAAGCTGCCCAACATAAAAGGAAAAATCAGCCACTAAAATAGTATAATAATAACCAAGGGTATCAAAAAGAAAGAAAGTCCGCAAAATACTTCACCTTTGGATGCTCTGGCCAATCCATATGAAGAGCAGCTTGCTTATTCTTGTCATTTTCTATCTTCTCGTCAATTACTATAACTCCATCACGATCATTATCATCGGCATCAAGTTCAATTATTTCAGAATGAACAACCTATAGATTGGACATGTAACATATTTAACAACAAAACCAAACTTAACTAATGAATATTAATCTACCAAGACATAAGCCTGGATGAAGATAGAACACAATTTATTACCATTTACCATCCAAAAAGTAAAATAAGAGAAACATAATCATAGTTAAGAATCATTGCAATTCGCATACTGTAAGAAAGGATTCACACAAAAAAGTCGCAGAATCTGTTACTACGTAGGAGAATCACATGAATTCTAATAAATGAAATTATGAGGCACCCCAAAATATTCCATAAATCAATCACTATAAACAAATTAATTCCATTGTTCGCAATGGATAGAAGAAGGCAAATTCAATAATTGCATACCATATCCAATGACTGAAGGTAATAAAAACATGCTATGTTAGCTATGAAGAAAATTTTGCTGCTACAGGTGAAGATGTATATAAAATACTCATGTTAACATGCAGCCACGAAAAATATTCCGCAATAAGTAAAATATGAGAAACATAATGCCAAAAATATAGCTGGTCACTGCTTATGAAAAGAGTTGCATACGCAAATTAACCTAGATTCTAATGAGGCTAAGGTATATTCTGATCCGATAGCAAGTGATATCCCTTAATATATATGCATATATGTATCTTATCAGTTTAGAGACTATATACCATAGCTTTTTAGTGATTGCCCAAACACTGACTAGAAAAGACCGACAACGCAACAAATCACCACAACAAAATCCTTAACACTACAACATCCAATCGGGCAATCAACCATGGCCAAACACAATTTCAGCTTCTATTGCCCATGGAAGCATTCATGATTTAGATAACAAACATTTCAGGGTGTAGCACAAAAGTGAGTCACAATCCAGCACCAAAAATGAAAAAAAGAAAAAGAAAAGAAGACACCCAATACTAAACGATTTCCAAACAAAATCCTTTCCTCCACACTACACTGACATGGGCATCACCAAACCAAAGGATAATAATAATCCGATGATCATAAACGACCCAAAAAAATTGTGGCACTAATCACCACACCTCAGTCGTGCATTACAACATCCCTACTGAGAACTCGAACAGACAACAACCATTGAATGTAGAAAAATAAAAGGAGGGTAAAAACAAGACAATGAGAAATAGAAACATTCTTCCGATTTCAGCCTCACCTGAGCCAGTTTCCGTTTCTGGCGACCGGAAGAGCTCCACCCGACGGCTTCCTCTGCCGACACCTCAATGACCTCGGGGTCATCAAGTGCAGATTTCCAACCATCCCCGGAGCCGGTAGGATAACCCCTACGGCCAAAACCAATACCGAGCCACCAAACAAAAACATGTGAGAAATTTCAAAAATTGGCCCCAACCGCGGGACGAGGGTGTGAGAACGGTGCGTAGATGGATTTAGAGGCGCTTACTTGGAAGAGCCCTCTACCATGGCCACGAAGCTTGGGCACCCTCAATGCAATCACTCACTTGCCTGCGAGGCGGTGGCGGGAGTGCGTGGAGCCCTACGAGGTTTGGGGGTGCGGGTGCGGGCTAGAGAGCACAGAGGGAGAGATTTGTGGAGTAGTATATGAAAGCAGTAGGGTGGGAGAATAGAGCAATCAATCAACAAAAGGGTCAAAAGGATCTCCAATTTTTGGCCTTTTTTGTACTTCCGTTTGTGGGATTTGGTGAAGGAATGACGGGCTCGCATCTAGTGGCAGGTGGGGCCTGCATGTGACTGGCTATGGCTTCTAGGGATGTAGAGATAGTGGAGTATACCTCAATGCCCATCGCTCGGACTAGCTTATATATATGTGCGTGGCTGGCACAACGGGACGGTAGGGTGGACGGCAGTTCTTTCCGTTTCCATAATTTTCGTGGGGTATTTTTGTAGTTTTGCCATAGTTCAAGTATATCTTCATATAGTAGTAATTAACATTATCTTGGATGATTCTATAAATCTATGTATGTATAGTAGTAATTAATGTGTGCTGATTTTGTAAATCTCTGTAGGTATAGTAGCAATTAATGTGTGCTAATTTGTATAATTTGACAAATATCTATAATTAAGTAGTAATAATTAATGTTGCCGATTTTAGATGACCTTGCAAATCTATGTACTTCACTAGTAGCAATTAATTACTACTTAGTGGTGTGCAACATTTGCAAGATCATCTAAATTAAAATTGGCACATTAGTTCATATAGTACTTGCAAGGTCATATTGATTACTACTCGAAATCACATATAGATTTACAGAATCATTAAAGGTTGGCAATTTTAATTACTACTAGCTAGCGAGGTACATGTTTTGTAAATTTGTATCCTCACTATTTTCAGCAATAATATTGCCAGCTTTATAAGATTTTGTAAATCTTGATGCCTATCTCTAGCAATAATTAGTATTGCCAGCTTTATAAGATATTGTAAATTTATGCACTGTCTGTTTTTTGGGTATGGCTTTATCTTAAGAGAGTGGCTTAGATTAAGGTAGCAAAACTAGTTTTGTTTATCTACTGGTTTCTCCTCTAAGTATTTATTTTTCTCTAAGGTTTAAGAAAATTGATTTGTTTTTACACTAGCACTTTTGTTGCAAATTTATATATGAAAATAAATCAAATGCAAATGGATTGTCTAACCGTCTACTAACTCAAATTAAATAGATAACATTGATCCCCTTATTAAAAATACAAGTTGTTGAGCATGTCAAAATGGTCTACAATGTAAAGTTTTGACTACCATATTCTATGATAATATAATATTTTGAATAAAAAAGTCACAACTTGTGAAAAACACTTTCATGATAAATCTAACAAATTCAATAACATCTTTTCAATCTACATAATTTTTCATCTTTTGATGAATAGAGCTATTTGACTGATAGGAATTATGGAAAAAAAACTTATACTTTGCATTTAATTGAATTTAAGGAGACAAAATAGACAAATGTTCATACCATTCGATTTGATTGAAGATGTTCTTCAGTGAGCTTCTAGTCATCTTTGAAGTTAGGAGTCAAGGTTCGAAGGATCCGGGAAGCTCGTTGGCTGACTTGGGGTGGTGATGTTGAATCTTACTAGAGAACCATGTTGGTCACAGGGGCGAGATGGTGTAGGGGACGAGCACCATCGACCATGGGCATCAAAGGGATAACTTGTTGGATAGAGATGGCAGTTGTGTGCCATGTTGGAGTGATTTGTAGGAGCGACAACAAGGTGCGGTGGATCTGATAGCAACAGAGGTGGGTGCGCCAAAGCCACAAAAGAAAGATGAAGGCGGTGAAGGGTAGTGGATCTAGAAATGGTGGCGGTCAAGAGCGGTGGGTAGACACCGACGACAAGGGGGTGCCGAAGTTGTGGAAAAGAGTCAAGAAGCGAAGGGCGGTGGATCCAGAAATGGTGGCGATCAAGAGTGATGGATCTTACCGTGATGCAGGCACAGGGGGTACCAAAGCCATGGAAGATGAGTCGGTGGTGGTGTTGGATGATGGATCTTGAGATGATGGCGGTTGAGAGCGGTGGATTTGGCGGCGATGGAGGCAAGGGGTTGCCGAAGCCATGGAAGATAGTCAACGGTGGTGAAAGATGGTGGATCTGGAAACAAGAGCGGTGGATCTAACGATGATGGAGGCAAAGGGGGCACTGGAGCCATGGAAGATGAGTCAGTGGCGGTGAGGGGTTGTGGATCTGGAAATTGCAGGAGTTGAGAGCGGTGGATCCAACGACAATGGAGGCAAGGAGCACCAAAGCCATGGAAGATGTGTCGGCGATGGTGAGGGGTTGTGGACCTGGATATTGCGGCAGTCAAGAGCGGTGGATCTATCGACGATGGAGGCAAGGGGGCGCCAGAGCCATGGAAGATGAGTCGGCGATGGTGAGGGGTGGTGGATCTAAAAATTGCGGCAATCGAGAGCGGTGGATCTGGCGATAATGGAGGCAAGAGGGAATCAGAGCCAAGGAAGATGAGTCGGCAGCGGTGAGGTGTGGTGGATCTGAAAATTGTGGCAATCGAGAGCGGTGGATCTGGCAACGATGGATGCAAGGGAGAGCCGAAGCCATGGAAGATGGGTCGGCGGTGGTGACAAGTGGTGAATCTGGAAATGAGAGTGGACGATGGTGATCCCCATATATATAAGGAGGCAGCTGCATCTATGCGGTCGGTTTCCTATCCGACAGTCACAAATTCAAAGGATTAGAGGTCTCCATGTTTGCCAGCACATAGGTAGCAAATCCCAATAAAATTTAACTATATTAGATTGGGCTCAGGTGTGGTGTTGCAAAGCAAAGCCTCCTATGGTAAATTGCATTTTCATAATACTATTTTGTTGGTGCTAGAAGTGTTCCTATGGCGGTATTGTTTTCATGCACAATTGTGGCCAATCATGCTAAATCAAGTATTGTTTTTCTTTTGAGTAATACTACTAGTAAGTATTACCTCCTATCATAATTTTTTTTGAAAAGTCTAGTTAGACTTATGGAACTAATACTATCAATAACTTTTAAAATATTTAATCTAGATAACATGAAAATCATACCTATAGATTTGTCTTAAAATGATATTGCAACATCATATATTTATTTTTGAATTTATAAACATATTAAAGTAAAAACAGTAATTAAGGGCAAGAATGTACCATGTCAAAAAAACATAAGGTATTTTTATGGAAAAAGTCCAAATTACTCCCCTCAAGTATAACCAAAGTCTAGATAACCCCCTAAAGTATTTTTTTCAGTTTACCCCCTCAACTATGTCATTTAGTTCAATTTACCCCTTAATACAATTTGTATTTTTTTGTTTCTCCATGCACAAGTGGAATCTTAAGTTCAAATTTTGCAAGACGATAGAAGACATCATAAGACATGTTAGAAAAATATATCATGAATTTCTTATCATTATTTTGATAGGGTAGTATATTTAATAATAAAATTTATCATTGAGATACAAAATTATATAAAAAATAATGTTGAAAAAATTATAAAATATTTTTAAATATGTATTATGATGTCCACTATCACTCTACAAAGTCTCAAATTAAAATTCATCTTGTGTATGGAGAAACAAAAAAGATAAATTGCATTATAGAGTAAGTTGAACAAAAATAGTATAGCTTAGGGGGTAAATTGAACCAAAATATAGTTTAGGGGGTTATCTGGACTTTCACTATACTTGAAGGGAGTAATCTGAATTTTTTTCCTATTTTTATTGGAGGGGTATTTATTTATAGTGTCTATATTTTCTGATGTTGCGACTTGCAAAAAGTCTTGTGGCATGAGATATCTATATCATGAAACATATGGTTAAACAAATCGTAGTTCTAACTGATTCTGGCCATATTGCCGCAGGAAAACAACTTTCATTAGTTTGTGCAGACACGATTTCCAGTCTTTAGTTTCGCATTGACAAACTCGAAACTTATTCCAGCCTCAATTTCCAGGAAGATCGTCCTTCCTGTCGATCTGTCGTGCACTATGACCCTGGCACACAAGATTGCTTTTGATCCAGCCTAAACCATATTTTCTCCATTTCTATATATGTACAATTTCCTGTTTTTCGAACCGGGAAAAAAACGGAACTCTAAGGTTCATTGTTGAAGCCTTGAAGGTGTGAATCTCTGACTGTTGGTCCATCGTCCATGGAAACTGTCAGTTCTTTCCCAAGAACTCTGTCCAACTCAACTGTTGTGCCAGCTTTGTAATCTTTTAATTGGTCGATCTAGACCTGGTTCTCCCTGTCCAACTGAAACTTTGGGGCTCTACCGGAAGGAGAAGCCGTTGGGCTAGGGTTCTGAACCAGCACCAGTAGCGGCTGGGCAGAACAACCTGAACCAGTCCTCTGCAACATTGCAAGGCGTCAGATTTGACAGACAGTTATCCCGGCATTGTAAACATATACAACAGTATAAATAATTTTTGCGAGGTCACTTGTGCCTACCACTCCGACATGCCATTGATCTGAGACGAGGCCTTTGAAATCGGCTGCGTCCATCTCCTGTTTCGTCAGAAGCAACAATATGAGATGTTTCATTCTTGTCTGCAGAACGGGCAGTGTGAGAGCTAAAAAAGACTTGATAAAACTTACCACACTGTAAATAGGAGGCATGGCGATCTCCCATGCTGATTTCATAAGGGGTATGACCGGCAGATGAAGCGATGCTTCAGGGATTCTGAAGTTCCACCTGAAGAAAAAAGAGAGATGGGAACCAAACTGAATTTCATTCCCTTTTGAGCTTAGGAGGGTGTTTTGTTTACTGTCAGCCCATGATTTTTGACTCACCCAATGTACATGAAGATGCAGAACTGCACCCACTCACGCACTAACACGCGAAACCAGTAGTTATCCGGCGTGTCGTCAGCCCTCATGTACACCTGAAATCACACCGTCAGAAGCACTGCCAAAACGAAACTGATCATACCACAACAATGTGCTGTGTGATAAGTCTCATACCATGATGAATGCCACTGCTGCCACCTGCATCGTACCCTGAAATCTCCTGAAGAAAAAACAAGAGTAGGGAGCTTCAGCATATAGCAGTTTTAGGAGTTTTGCATCAGAAATGAAACCGTTGGGAAGAACCGCATACTTGAACATTGTGTACTTTGTGTTCAGAGTGCCGTGCAATGAATGGATGTCCTCCTCCTCTATGAAGCTCAGCTGCTCCTGCAGGACTATCAGATTCTGGGACGTGCGCCGGAATATGATGTAAAATGACGCGAAATAGTTGATCAGCAGAAAGACCTGTTCCAAGTCACACGAAAATTTCAGAACACGGCCGGCCGCCGAGTAATCCTGATCACAAGTTCAGACAAAATGTTGCAATGCTGCAGCAGAAGATAACATCCTCCACTGAAAATTTCAGGTTCAGCGAGGACTCACCGTGAAATAAGGGACTGCAGCCTTGTAGCCGATGAGGCTCAGGTAGAGCAGGCACCCCAGAACGGCGGTGGTTCGCCTCTCCCTGATGGACAGGCGCTCGCACATGATGCAGTAGCCGTGGGAGATGAGCATGAAGGAGACGAAGGAGGCCGTCTGGAAGAGGATCCCCGTCACGTACGCGCCAAACGACATCCACAGCGAGCACGTCTGGAGGTGCACGCACGAGTACCTGCGCAGCATCTGAATTCAGCCCTTGCTATATAAAAAAGATTTGGCCAGCTAACTGCTGGTTTTCGTGTTCATGGAGAGATATGCCAGAGAGAACAAAGTGAAAGGCACCCGAAAGCTCACCAGAACAGGAATGAGAGCGCCATTTGGAGCGCCTTGATCAATGGGACCAGAGCCAGGATCCACTGCAGGTTATTTACCTGGGCGAAGCAAATAGAATTACTACATCAGAGCCACAGTATCAGTCTCTGAAAATCTAGTACGAGTTCCGAATTCCTCTGCATCAGGTTTCAAATTTTAATGCTTCTTCAGAACAGACCCAAGATTCAGAAAACTTGTTGAAACCACACCAGAAAAAGAAAGGCAAAGGACAACACGTCAACCATGCTACTTCATTCCACCAGATGCTGTAAGCAGCAAGAGCGCAAGAATCGAACCGCTGAGAGGAACCTAACCAAATGAAGAGAGAAACCAAATGGAGGAAATTCAGTATACAGCCTCTGTCTGATGGTACCTGGAAATGGCGGTTCCTCCAGGAGCTGAATGCCCATGAGAAGCCGGAGGCCGCCCATATGGCCAGGAACCCCAGGTAGAGCGACGGGAGCGGCTGGTAGCCGTTGCTGAGCGCCGGGAGAGGAGACGACGACGACGACGCCTCCTGCATCTTCTCCCTGCACAGGCCCTTGCCTTCTTGCTCCTTCCTTTGTAACTGACGAGTGGATTAGCGAGGCACGATGGCGTGTACGGCTCGACGCAGGAGCACTAGATCATGGGGTAGCGGTGGTAGCGGCGACCGTGCATATAAAGTGGCTGGAAAACTCCGGTTCCTATTTTATCTCATGCTTGCGCGATGGTTGTGTTGGGTTTGGCGTCTGCGGGAGGGGAGGGGAGTTCGTGTCGTGCGCCTCCCCCTTTTTTCTCACCAGAAGCGTTATGCGAGTGTAGGAGTAGTTCGAGGTTGGTTGCTTCTTGGAGGGAAAATGATCCAGGCAACGGCCCTGTTTGCGTCTTGTTGGCTCAGAAAAGTACTAGAGGGAGAAACCTGTCGCCGTTGGCAGGGTGTTCGTTTTGACTCGTGCCTCGGATAATCAGCACGGCAGCGTGTCACGTCGTAAGGAGACGCACTCGTGGCCGTAAAGAAAATTGCACAGATTACCGTCACAGGGTGGGTACTGTTAACAATGCTTACGACTAACAGATTCAGAGGCCACGCCGCCATGACCACAGAGGAAACATGTGCTAGAGTGGTCTGTATGACAGACGAGGAAGAAAGATCGTGTCGCGGGTTTTCAGGGTTGAAAATGTTCAAGGAAAACTTGCAAGCCGCCCCAAACCAACTGCCTGATACTGTACGCTGCTAGGGCATAGCGCCACATTAGTTAACCTAGTCCAGGAAGAAACTGCAACAATCCTGGACGCACATCGTGCAGCTAGATTACGCCGGGTCAGCACATAATTTACTTGGTCTATCTACTTTCCCTTCCACCGGGAAGGATCCGAAGCTATCTGGAATTCCAGACACGGGAGGGCAATAAAATTAGTCAAGATCAGTGAACCACACGTACTAGCGGCGCCGCCGCAGGAGAGTGGGGGTTTGCAGAAGCGTGGGAGGAGATGGCGTGGATCGGATTGAGGGGAGGACCGGAGGAGCAGTTGGTGCCGTGGTAGCTCACTGATTCCACATGCTGTCTCAAAGAAGGCCGCTTTGACTGGAACAGGCGCCTGATCGGAGGAGATTTAGGTGCGGGGAGGCTAGAGCATTAGGTAAACCAACCTTCACCCAGGAGTGGAACGGATGGATCCATCATCCATCCCTCGTTACCGAGCACCACCGCGGCACTGCTACGCAAGCAATGCAATTCCTGCACCACCCATAAAAGAAAATCATTCGACGCCACGGACGGCTCTTCTTCTTCTGAAATGATATATTTTCGAGTGAATGCGTATTGAATTAAACGCGGGGTTTTAAGAGGATATTCATGTTCAATTACGCGAACTGAAGGGATATTCATCAGAATGGGCCCAGCCCATGGCCCATGCCTAAACTGGGTTTGCTGCTAATATTGACGGCCTAGTCTTAAGTGCGGGCCGGATTTCTTCCTATTCAAAAAGAAAGCGTGAATTGGGCCACCATGTTCCTCCTTGCCTCGTCCAAGAAGGAAAGGTATCGTGCTTTCGAAAAAGCAAAAAGAAGAAAAAGGTATATTTGCCCCGTTCAAAAAGGTGTAGTCCGACAGAAAAGATCCATATCGAGTGGAGCTTATTTGCATTGGCCCACCTTGGCGTAATAACAACTTCTGTGTTTCTCGAGTGTCCGCCACTCGATTTTAGATGACGTCAGATCTTCATCTAATGGACTGTGCTTCTTCTTCCACCTCCAGCATAAGCTAATGCTTCGCGCATCTCATTGGAAAGTATCTATCGCGGCTCGGTACTCTGGTGAAATCCTACCGTGTCTACGGCAGGAGCGAAAGTATGTAAAACCTAGTGGGGGATGCAGATGCACCCACAAAGAAAATAAAAAAATGCGGTTATTTGGATCAAATTTTCATCATAAATGAACCCCAACTGTTCAAGTTCAAGTTGATGCACCCATAAAATAGACATAACCCTCCTCCTAATTTGCCCTACCTTCGCCAGCAACCTCCTCTCATAGTCGCATCATACATGGCCTATTTCTATTCTATCCAGCGATTGCCCTCCACTGCCCTTGTTAGCAAATAGCAACATCACCTCTGCCATAAGTGGACATCTCACTAAGCCCGCCGCCTCCCTCCACAAGAAACTCTCCCCCCTGAAACTTGAAATCCTAACCTTTACCGCACCGAGAGTCATTGGAGTCGGGAGAGAGGACCGGGACGAGGAAGATAAGCTCTCAGATGCAGCAATGTCCATTCGTGCAAGGATAAAAATCAGGTGCTGGAACTTTGAAGCACCCATTGCTAGTTAGGATTCTTAAAAAAAAATCATATCTGGAGTATATGTATATTACGTGCATCAAGACGACAGGTTTGTTTGCTTTACTGATTTCTGAGATGTCTTGTACGATTCCAAGCGGCATATATAGCGCCGGCGTTTTTGCGCTTTGATAATCATGTGTCCCAAATGGGCTTTTCAAAAGAGTGCTTCTCTCCATCATCAAGCTAGGAGCAGCGTGATCATCCTTCGGCCATGAAAACAGCCCACCCCATCTTTCCCTTGATTGTCTGTCTGCTGCCTCGCCTCGCCAGAATGAAGGCGGCCTGCTTGTTTATGTTTTGTCTTCTCCCACAGCAACGCCGGCTTTTCTTTCAGATGGTGCCTCTGTTCATGTGGTGCTAAAGCTCTTTAATTTAGGGGCAACACAGTAGTACACTGTACAGCGCACGCAACGTGAAAACTGCAAAGTCATAGCGATCGATTCGAAGAGCACAGTGCGCGTCACACTTTTTCCAGCTCGAAGAGGCCGGTCGGCTTATTAGCTAGGCGTGTTTTTCGGCGAGCGTGGCTCCGGCCGGCTCGGTGCAAATCCCCTGCCCGGCTGCCCCCCCGGCGCCGAGGCCACGCGGTCGCGGGAGGCTCCCCTCGCCCCGGCCCCCGGGCGCGCACTACACGCCGCGGTCGTGTGCACGCGCGACCCCGAATTCCGGGTCGTGAGGCCGACGTGCAGCAAGCGCTTTGGTAAACACGAGCCGCGCTCTGCTTTTCGCCGTCACGGCCCCATGCACGCCATTGCCATCCACTAATCATCATCATTACACAGATGACTTGTGTTGGTCTGTTGGATAACCATCCGCTGAGAAAAAAGAAAGAAAGAAAGCTTTTAGCCACATTGGAACTTGCCTAAGAGGCCAAGACCGAGAACAACTTCGGACTCGACGATTGCTGCGTGAGTGAGTAAGCATAATCTGTGAAGGTTGTACTAGTAGACCAGTAGATGCTGGTACGTGGTACACAGGACGGACGGCATCGGTTCCTCCTCTTCATCACCAACGAAATGCACGTGTGTCTCTGTTTGCCTTGCCGGTTAACCGAAGACCAATCCTATCAAACACAGCGCCGAACGCTTTTGTTGCAATTGCAAACTAGCAACACCCTTTCGACAAAGAGTGTTTGTCTGGGCATTTGTGGTAGGGCCTTGTCTTCGCGCTCCTGGGGAGTCCTGACCGAGCGGAAAGCCCCTTGACAGGGAGCATGTTTGCCGGAAGCTACGAGCCGTAGCATCCTGACAACATTACCGGGCCTTAACCTCAGTGTTGCCACGCCGATCGAACGGCGATTTTTCTATCACAAATGCTTGTTTACGAGGCTAGGAGCAGGTCAAATGATCACCAGCTCGGGGCTAGCTCTATTTATAGGGGCCTCATCTTAGCTTGGCATAAACACAGAGCAGAACACTGCACTTCTGCACCCACACAAACGTAGAGTACTAGACGCTGACAGACAGGTAATCAGATATCCTATCCATTAGTATTTTCTCCATCATGCTTTTTTCCTTTCCTTCTTCGACCATAGTCTTGTACTGAGTACTGACCCCGTCATCTTTTCACATTCCTTCTTGCACGGCAGGAATGGAATCTGCCGTGCAGTTGCCGCGGTACGTCGTCTTCGACCTCTCGGCCGGCGCCGGCCTCCGGTGCTTCAGCGCCGCTCCGGCCGTGGAGCACGTCGGCGTTCCGTTCCACACCCAGACTCTGGGCTTGGAGACGCTTCACCGGACACGGCTTTCTCGCGCCGACGACCTCGCCGCTCACCGGCCGATCGAGCAAGCTGGCACGGCGATGAACAGCTGCGATCGTGTTCAGATCAGTGATCCCGACACCGTGTCGGACGCGGGCACGTCGGGTGTTCAGGCTGCCGAGGAGTCCGAGGACGAAGCGGATAGCTTCGATGAGCTGTTCTTCCAAGAGGGCTTTGCGAGGAAGATCGATGCGTTGGCTCAGCTAGTGGGTATGGAGGGCGCCTACAAGCCAGCGGCTGTGCTGGGTGAGGTTGTCAGGGTGCTCCAGGCGGCCGATAGGAGGAAGTGTTCTTTACGTGCAAATACGGCTGTTTGATGTGTACCTATTACCGAACAATGCTTGATATAAATAGTTTTTCTTTGTTTTGCTTCTCCACATGGCGAATCAGCGAATGCATGGAGTGTCTGCTAAAGTTGCGCCGTGCCTTTTCTATTTCCTATGTTTTTAAAGAGTGTTGCAAAGGTCGCAATATTTTCCATTTTCAAAAAAACAATGTTTTTAAAGAGTTAAATTTCTCGTCCTTTTTCTCCCCAAAGGCACAGTTGGTTGCTCTAGTCATTATTAAGAGTTCAAGACTAAGCAAGTCAGATTCGCAATGATAACTTTACAATCGACTGCTTCTTCCTAACCTCCCGGTCGATCCACGTGCTTGGCGCCAGCTGCTCCAACCCCCACACGTGCCCCCCATTTCTTATCTCTTCGCCTCTTTCCATTTTATTTTCTACATAATCCTCTCTCCTCCGTCCATTCCCGTTCAAATCCAGGAAGCGGAGGGCGGCAGTAGGAGGCAACGCGCTAGCCTGCGGGAGGGCAGCGAGCAGCGGCCAGCAGCGCGAGGTCCGACGAGGGCAGTGAACTAGCGCCAGCCCGCAGGACCAACATTATCAAGGCCAGCAGGAGGCTCTATCCTCCCATCGAGCAGTAGGAGGCGCCCATCATCCTTCCGTCAAGTGAGCGGCAGCGCGCCGAATCGAGGGGCCTCCCGGTGGGCGAGCGGCCACGCCCGAGCGAGGGGCTTCCCGGTGAGCGGCCATTCTACGGTCGAATCCTGTGACGAGCGGTGGCGCGTGGTAGGCTCCCGATGACAGGGCGGGCTCCACGTGGGGACCGGCGGATCCCGATTTTTTTACCTTTTCTTTTGGATTTTGTTGCACATTTTTTTGTTACAGGTTGGTACATTTTAGCTCAAAAACTTTTGTTCTGAAATATTTTTGGAAAAAACTTTTTCTGAAATTTTCATGAATGATTTTGTTGAGAAAAGTTTTCAGATACTTTTCTGCGTTTCTAGAAGTTTGTAAAGAAGTTTTTTTAGAAAAGTTTTGTTAATATTTTTTGAAGAAATTTTTCAAAACTCCTATGTTGTATGAAAAGTTTTCTTCCAAACACATGTTTCAAAAAACTTTCATGCAGAAAGTTATGCAAATACTTTTTTGAATAATTTTCATAAAAGGAAATTTGGAGAGGAGACATGTGGGACTTGCCAAATAGGGGGTGTTGCAAATCGACCAGTAGGAGGCATCCTACCGGGCGTTCGCAAACACTATTCCCCAGCCAGATTGTCGTAGCATGCATGTTTTAACTTGTAGATTGTTGGATTCCATAAGCATCAACTATAATGGTAGTAATAAACGTTTCAAATTATAAATCGTTTTAGATTTTTTAAGTATATAGTTTTTACTATGTATTTAGACATAACAAAAATTATGAATCTAGAAAAGGCAAAACGACTTATAATTTGAAACGGATGGAGTAATATATAGTGAGTTGGTGACATAGTCAGTAAAAGATCAGATCTAACTTAGTAAATATATGATGAGATTGTAACATATGCAACAATATGTTAGCCTGCGGTGGAACAAGGAAACAAGTGTTATGCGTGATTTTGATGTGATATATTAAAAAATAAATAATAAACCATATCAAATTGAATGAAGAAATATTTTCTATAAAAATTAAAATTATTGTTCTCAATGAGATCTACAATTTTATAATTGACAACTTTTAAATTTATATTTATTTATGATTTCAAATATGCATGCAAAGATTTAACCAACAAGGGTAAAAAAAAAGAACAAAACTCCTTCAGGAGCTGCCATAGGTTCGAATCCTGAAAACCACACTGCATGTATAGGCCTCCGGGTCTAGAAAGCTTGTTGGCATCCAAATTCTGGTTTTTGAAAAAATTGTTCTAAACGTGTGTCCCGAGTGATATTATTTTCTTTTGTCATGACTAATAATCCATGGTAAAAGTGTCTCATTATGCGCATCAAATGAGAAATGAGGAGTTAGTAATATCATGGTGATGACCCTTTATGTATACTAGTCCATCAACCCGTGCTCTTGCACAGGTTTTTAGAAGCTATTGTATTGAAAATTATTTAGAAATTAAACTCCTAGCTTGTAATCAAAATTGATTACCTACTACTCTCTTATTTTTTTCAATACGTCAACATAATACTTATATAGATATGTACCTATGTTTGTCCAGTTGTGATTGATTTTTAATTAATAATTACTCTATGCACTTTTTCATCCATATTCATACTTTTTTCCATTTTGTATCGCACCTCCAATCCTCCATACATTATGTTTAGCATACAAATCAATATTTTTCATCGATTCCTCACATACATGTATAAATGGTCTAAATGGTGATACTCATCATGTGTATATACTTTAACTTAGTATTTTTATGTTAATAATGATATAAATAGGTAATTTGAATCATATATTAGTTTATTTTTTGACATTTCTGTATGATGCACATGAAGATAATTAGATTAAAATTTAGATGCTTAATTTAGGTTATTTTTAATAACAACTTACGTGGGTAATATAGATAAAATTTTAGAATGACATTTTAAGTTATACTTTATAATGATATGTATTAGTAAATTGGATGAAGATTTTGGAGTTACTTTAGATTATTTTTTATAATAGCTGAGCTCGGTAATTTAGATATAGGTTTAGAGCTTATTTTTTAATATTTTCATAATGATAGTGGTGGTAACTTTTTAGAAAATATAATATATCAATGGCTATGATTATTAGAGTTTACAGGATTGGTGTTTGATGTTTTTGATTTTTATGAGAATTTATCTCTTTTTTCTAGCTTGTCTCGTGCGAACTAATGCGGAGTATCCAATGAAAAACAATAGGACTACATTGCTAAAAAATATTACCATAAGCTACCTCTCGTTTGTTAAATATTCGAACACAATACTTATATAGATATATACTTATCATCTTCATCCAATTGTGATAGATTTTAGTTAGTAATTACTCTATAATATTTTCATCCACATTTATAATCTTTAACTTTTCACTTTGCATTGCAGGTATGCGCTTGAATTTGTTTAATGAACCCTAAGTTTGTGATACAATTTTAACATAGAAATCTATGTTCTCATCACTTCCTCTATATCTTTATAAATGGTGACACATCATGTGTATAGACCTTAATTATTATATCATATACCAATAGTGCAAGATATAGATGATTTAGAATCATATATTGTTGTATATTTTTAATTAAGGTTATTTGATTCATATGTAGTGTTATCATGTTATTTTTAATAATGGCATGCGTGGGTAATATAGATGCAAATTTAACAGGTTACTTTATATTTTTAAGTAATAGTGGCAGGCAATTTGGTTGCAAATTAGGGGGTTATTTTAAATATTATTTATAATGGCATAAGTGGGTAATTTTGATGAAGATTAGGGGTTACTTTAGTTTATTTTATATAATGGCAGAGGTGGGTAATTTATATATAGATTTAGGGGGTTACTTTAGGCTATTTTCATAATGGCATAGGTGGGTAATTTTTTAGAAAATATAATAGATCCAATGGCTACGATGATTTGAATCTATTGATTGATGGTCGGATGTTTTGCTTTTTTGTAAGAATTTCTAGGATTTCTCTCTTTTTTCTAGAGTGTCCACCTAGGAATCATAGGTGGCTTCACCTAGAGGCTTTAAAAGGAGCCTCCAATTAGTAATAGTAAAATAAGATAGACAGATAGATAAAGGACTTGGCGGTCTCGATAATTCGGTGTAAAGATACAAATTTACTCGTCATGATTGAAATCTTACTTATCCATCATTAAAAAAAAAGAAATGTGATTGTATAATGTATACTAACAACGGATATACAAGACTAACGCCTACTAATAATCGGACGTCGCCACTTTGGATCGGTTGATCATTTGAGTTTGATCCACATCCTATGCTACTAAACATATATTTTGCCCCCAAAACATTAGGGAGTACCTTACCATGTGATGCAAAATTGACGGAGAAAACAAACTAAAAATCGATGAACAGGGCCACAGGCCCCCACTGCCATTCTGGCTCCTACTATGCATGCGTTCCGCGCGACTACTCCGGGGGACACGTTTCCTCGTGTCAAACGCGATGGGGGACATACTTCTCCGGCCGGGTCGCCTTCTCAATTGTGTACCTTCACCCACACGGCCTTGCTCGGCACCCCCTGCGCCATCACGTACAGCAGGTAGTACCCCGGCGGCGCGAGCTCCGGCTTCCCCGGCGCGCCGACGGTGATCGTGTACCTGTTCGGCCCGTTGGGCACGAAGGCCGTGACGGACAGCACCAGCAGCCGCTGGTTCATGGAGAAGCCGTGCGTCGTGAAGGGCGGCGCGTACATGGTCACCTTCATGTCGGCCTCGGCTACGGGCAGCGCGGGCGTCGTGAACTGGAGCGTGAACTGGGACCCGTACGCCATCCCGCCGCCGGGGACGGTCGTCGCGTCGATCACGGGCCGGTTGTGGGCGCGCCCCGCGGCGAGGTACGGCGGCGTGAACCGCTCGACGCGCACCTCGGTGGGGAAGTCGACGCCGCTGAAGTTGTAGGCGGAGTTGGTGTTGCTGCCGGCCACGAGCACGGTGGCGTCGGGCAGCACCGCGCTGGTGGCGTGGTACATGCGCGCGATGGCTGTCGCGGCCAGCGCGCGGAACCGCTTCCCCCGCGGCTGCCGCGGCGAGTACAGGAGCGGGGTCAGCACCGGCTGCCTGGCGAAGCCCCAGCCGGAGCACCCCCTGGCGGCGCCGTTCAGCATGAGGAGGTCGCCGGTGGGGAGGATCAGCAGGTCGCCCATGGTGCGGGCCACGGGCATCTGGTCGATCGCCCACCGGGCGTCGGGCTTCAGCGGGTTGATGCGCGCGCAGTCCTTGAGCGCGGGGTTGAAGGTGTTGGTCTCCCCGAGCTTGAAGGCGTTCTTGGGGGTGCCGCCACAGACGATGACTTCGGGGCTGAGCACGTCGCCGCGGCGGAGGTCGAGGGGGAGGAGCGCGGACATGCCGGAGGCGGGGTAGTTCCTGCCCCCGCCGGGGAGGACGGGGAGCTCGCGGACGACCTGGCCGTTCCGGTAGTCGAACACGACGGAGCGGTCGTTGGCGAAGATGAAGAGGGTCCCGTCGGTGAGGAGGTGGACGAACGGGTACAGGTTGTTCTCCACGTCGTCGGTGGTGTCGCGGAGTATCTGGAGGGGGTTGGCCTGGGTGTTCGCCTGGCCTTCCGCCGGGACGAACTCGTAGCTGAACGCGCGCCGGCCACCGAGCACGATGGAGCGGCCGTCCGGGAGGATCTGCTGCGTCCCGTACCTGCTCATGCACGCATTAAGCACGCATGTCGCTGTGTAAGTTAATCGTAATCCTAATTTGCGAGGTGAACTAATCACGTGCTGTCAGTATATGATGAATGTGCGTCACCATCTTCCTTCGGCCAGGCTCGCCGGGAACTCCCTCCAGTCGCAGTTGCCGCACGGGCTCAGGTACCGCACCACCTTCTCGCCCTCGAAGTAGCCGCCGGTCTGCACGAGGTTGCCCTCTGCGTCGAGCGCGCCCGACGAGCACCACACGTCCGTTAAAATCTGCATGCAGCACGGGCCCAATGGTGAATGGTCATCGTCGCGGATCGTGACAGTGTCCTTGGAACCAAACCCGGCAGGAAAGCCACCACCGGCCACCAACCTTTAGGGCCCTGACCCCGCCGGTGGCGTAATCGAACTCGACGGCGTGCGCGGCGCAGTCCTGGGCGCCCTGCTGCTTGCTCCGGAGGTCGAGGCGGCAGTTCCCCTTGGGCAGCCTCAGCAGCGAGGGCCCCGTGGTGACGGTGTCGAACATGATGGCCCTGTCGTTCCGCATGATCACCATGTGCATCGCCGACACGCCGGCGTTCTCGGTGATGGTGGACCACGCGCCGGCGTTGCCCGCAGTGTGGTCGTCGACGGGGATCGTGATCGTGTCCTGCCCCGCCGCGGTGGGCGCGGACCGGGCGGGCACCTTCATGAGCCCGCTCCGGCTCACCGGCGCCGCGATGAGGCTCTGCTGGTCGCTGGCCCGGGGCACCACGTTCTCCTCCTGCTGCCCCTGGTTCGCGTTGTGGAAGTAGTCGTGCTCGTTGCGGGGCCGGAAGATGTTGAGGAACTCGCTGACGCTGTGCGCCTCGGCGCCCGCGGCGGCGAGGGCCAGGAGCGCGGCGGAGAGGACGGCGGCGCGGAGGAGGGGCCCCATTGTTGTTGTCGGAGAGGATCGACGAGAGAGGATGCTCCGCTGCCCCGCCCCGAGTCGTTTCCCGGCCTCCTACAAGCTAGAAGGAGGAGGGCCTCGTTGCATGCTCGCCTATGCTCGTCGCGAGCTTTTCTAATTGTATTTATGGTGGGTGTGTGCTCGTGTGGGTACGGAGAAGCATGAGTAACGGGCGTTCAAATATAGCTAGATGTGTTTTGTGGTTCGCGCGAACTCTAGTCCACTCTAAAGACGACCAACAACTTGAAAATGGATGGACCGGGACAATGGGCGACCCACACTGCAGTTGCGAGCCAACTTGTTCATTCGGTGAAATCCAACACATAAAATAAGCTACCACATTTATCTAGAGAGTCTAGAAATTTCCACCTTAATCGAAAAAAGAGAAGAATATGAACTATTATTGAATTATATGATGATCTAATGGTTTAAACTAGCCCAGAAAGTATATGAGTAATAATCTTTACATCTAACAAAGACATGAATCAAATCTGGAGCATCGGTGATATATAGAAAATAGAAAAAAAAAACTCAATTAGAAAATAAAGAAAAAGAACCGTGCGGCAAGGCTTCCTAAAATGGTGGCGTTAGTTTCTAAACACACTGCATGCATGCATACATTTGAGGGGCCCTCACATTAGTATATAATAAAAGTCGTCGATATTAACTTTTTGGAAAAAAAATCGTTGATATTTATGGTGTGCGAAAATACGCACAGCGTACTGGTCAAGCATGTTAATGGATTTGTTATTTGTATATGCGGTTTCTAATGTTTCTAAACATTTGATGTCGTGTCCAAGCTATATCAAGTTCACAATATAGCTTTCCCTGTCTCTTAAATCGTGCGTCGTGATCATTAGATGCCTTATAAACCCTTCACGCACACATATAATTCAACAATTACTACCCTAAACAATCAAACATGTATCAACAAAATATTCATATGTATATTGCAACTATTATTATATTTATTTTAAAAATATTTCACGTTAAACTGCTAACAGTGGTAAAAAAAAGTCACTGCACCACGTTCATCGAGAGGGTCTAGAAATCCCACATTAATAAAAAAAGAGAAGAATATACACTCTTAACGTCTTGTCTTATTAGCATTAAGGGACGTACCGAGAAGATCATGTTTGCCTCTTCCCCACGCGAACGTGGACAACACACGATCACTAAACATGAACAGAAACATGCGTGGGTATACAGCAGCAGGCGGGCAAGCGGATATATTGACACTGTACAAAGACATGATGTCACGGATGTGAAGAGTACAGGATAAATCAAAACGGTGGTGCCGAGTAGAGACATATGGAGGAGCTATTGGTAACGTGAGATTGGTACGTTCATACTGTTGCCGTTGAGCTCCATTTCGTATGTACTCCTTCCGTTCCAAATTGTAGGTTATTTTAGTTTTTTAATTCATAAATATTATTACGTATATCTCTAGGTGCATAATAATATTTATAAACCAAGTTAAAATGACATATAATTTGGAACAGAGGGAGTAAGAGGGAGAGGGTACCCAATTGGGGTAATGCCGATGGATCGGCGAGACACCACCTTGCATAGGCACATGCTCCACATGCATCTTGACTCCCTCGCTCCCTCCTAGGTGATAGGAATACAACACGCATTTGAAATGTTCATGTGTGAAATAATTAGCAAGAAAGACATCACCAGTGATTGTGTTGAAATGTTGCGTTGCTAGAGTCGGAGAAAATGCTACAAGAGGATGTGCGAGGTAATGGTGCACATCGGTGAGGTGGAATGAAAGCCCAAAACAGAAACGGAAGAAGAAATCGATTTTTTTTTCTATAATCAGATAAGAGTATATCAAATACATATAAACAAATACCAAAGGTCTTAGAAAAAAGACTAAAAATCAATATATAGTTAAATTTCCGTAAGTATTGGCAATAAAAAAGATCTAAAAATGACATAATTAATATTTATAATAACTAAATTTTAGATTAAGGGTAGGAAAATAAGACTGTTTCTTTTTAAAAAAAGGAAATATTTCTGGCCTCTGCAACCGCATATAGTCAATAGTCAAGTTTTACGACATTTTCAGCTCAAAGGCTGATGAAAAAAAGGGAAAAGATGTATGCATATAAATAGAAAAAGGAAAAATAAAACTGTATATCAAATATTAGGAAAGAAAATGGACACCGACGATTAACAGGAAGATTCTTATAAGCACATATTTAAGTGTAACATAATCTCTACTTTCAGTGTTTTGCTCTTAATTTCTCTATCTTTCAAATTGAAGTGCACTAATTACAACTGATCAGCTAGGAGTACGTGGAAACATTATCATAAAAGGTATATGCAACTATGATAAATTATTAAGAAACTAGAAAGTATTTAGTGATTGGTTGAAAATTAAACAATGTCTTATCTAAATAATTCTATAAAGATAAAACTAAAAATCTAGCCATAATATTTGCGCGGACCACCATGCTAGTTAAGATTATTGCTAGTTAAGATTATGGAAACGCTAGTTAAGGTTGAACCCATTTTCGAAAAAAACAAAATTTAGATCGACCAGTGAGCGCACGGTGGTGGAAGAACATGAAACGAAGCTGGTGATGTGTCCATGTAGGATTGTAGGCCCACTTTTTAAACCGGACATAATTTCTTGGGCCGTAGGTTCTCGAAGCTCGGAATGTAACGCCCACACCAGGTCTTTGAGCACCTAAAACCTATTCGGCCCAAAGCATCGCCTAAGTGCCGGCCCGATTAGGCCCCCAACGCATAAGTGCCGGCCCGATTAGGCCCAGTAAGCGTGACGGCTGCCATTTCCATCCCCAACCTCCCCGTCGCGCCGTCTCGGCGTCTCGCCCCGCCGCCGGCGTGCCGTGCGACTGCGGCGCAGGCTATCAGTCCGCTCCGCGGTAGGCCGCGATCCTCCCGTGCCCCCATCGCGATCACGGCGGCGCACGCGCGACCATCGTCCACGATGCGCGGGAGCGGCACGTCGGCGGCGGCGCCCGCCAGAGGGGGACCGGGGACGTGCGTGGCGCCGATCCAATCGAGCACACGGTGAGTGTGTTGTTGCGGCGGAGTGCGGCTGACATGCTCACCGCCGCTCAGAGGTACGCACGGTGCGCACGCTAGCTTTATATATGCTGTTTCCATGAAAAAAAAATTAAGACGTAGCATTTGTCGCTACGGGAACCGCTCTTTAGCACCGATTTCGCAACCAGTGCTAGTAGCTCGAGCTACTAAAAGAGTTTTTAGTACCAGTTATTTCAACCGGTACTAAAGAGGACTCCTCAGTACGGTTGGTCTCCCCAAACGGTACTAATTATTATTAATTTCATTTATTTTCTCATTTTATTTTCTGTTTCTTTATTCTATATTCGTATTTCGTATTTGTTTTCCTTTATGTATACTAGTTCTAATACGCTAATATATAAAGTCATATTTATCTTTAATATTACTTGTGAGATATTATTATATATATATATAGACATATTGTGCATACACATATATGAATAATATTACATTGCCTCAACTTTCCAAGTTCAACATTTCGTATCTACTATTCTGAACCCGAGTTCTAACGGTGATGTAGATTTGATCCATCATTATGAAATCCCCCGTTGGATTTACTATCTCGTCCAGAAGAAATCCACAGAGTTGTCTATGTCGAGGACTCTTTGCTTCTCGTACATCATCTGTGTCATTGGCAAATGTTATTATATATATAGTAGATCAATGGATTTGCACAATTAAAACTAATTTATTATTAAGAATTTTGTATACATATGGTTAACTCGTAGTTGGTCATACGCTTCGGACATACAAAGCCATGGATAAACTCACGTACGTAGTATCCGCATAAATTGTTACCTAGCTCCTGTCTCCAACACTATATATATGGAAAAAAGATATGAAATATTTTTTGTGTTCAAGGAAGTGTCAGAGATGTGATAATTCAACACATACCGGGAAATCAGTCTTCCAATAAAGTTCCTCCTTGAATTCACCCACATGATTTTGACAGAATCGAGCCCATACTTTGTTCAGAACGTCTATGTAGTCTTTATATTCAACTTTTGGTTTCCTCAAAGATTCCAAGATATATACAAAGCTCATATCAGGCACGACAACAATGAGTATCCAATGGAAGCTATACAACCAAATTAAAGCCTAGTTCAAAAAAGAAAGAGATGGAAAACACGCTCACTTGAAAACTTCTTGTAATGTTGCTTGTCTTGGAACTTATATATATTCTTCAATGTCCGATTTGGTTTATCTCTTAGAATTGACTTGTTTACAACATCGGGGGTCCATGAAGCCTAGGTCATAATATTTTTTCCTCCGACAAGTTTGAATCTCTATCCTGCATGATACAAAATCGAATAGGAGTTAAGACATCGCACAATGACTAGAGTGGGGAATTTGAAGTTAGAGCAAATTAAAAACTTACAGAACCCAGGAACTGATGAGTGACTCGTCAAGTGCGTCTTGATTGTATAGGTAATACAGTTCTCCAGCAACACATTTATGATGTCTTCTCCACGGAAATAATGTTGATCTCCAATCCAAACTTCGAGCACGAAAAAACCATTAACTGAAGCCTCCATGTACCATTGGTGCAACTTGTACATCTTCGTTGGGAGACGGTCCACCAACTGCGACCAAACAAGTGGTTTCCCATACTCATATTTCCATTTAGCAGATCCAGGGTACTTTGGGATGTCATCCTCCCCTTGAAGTTGAGCTGCAGTGAGATTTTTATCTTTGGCAAATTGTAGCATATTCTTATCAAACTCAGAAAGCACCTGGAGCGGGGTAACCGATTGGTTGGATTGGGTTCCGAGTTGTGGAATAGTTGAACCACTTTTCTTCCTCTTCTGAGAAGCCTTTGTTATTTGTCTGTCGTAGTCAGATAGAGGTGGTTTCTCTGGCTGTTTCATTCGCTCCACCTCCATGCTTCTAATGAAAGCTCGGATTTTACCCTTATCAACTTGTGGATCTTTCTTTATCTTTTTCCTTGCGAAGAAAGCTTTTACCTCAACATCCACTACTGCACGGAGTTCCTCATCTATCATATCACATGGATACTTGGGATCTGGTTGCTTCTCCTTCTGCTTTTTCTGCTTCTTCATAGCCGCAGTAGGCGGAGCTGAAGGTATCTTTTGCCGTGTAGCCATGCTCATAGTAGGGGGAGGTGGACTCATGCTAGGATCCCTATTTGGTAGTGGACTCATGCTAGGATCCCTGTCTGGTAGTGGAGAGGGTGCCCTGGCAAATGGCGTAGGTGATATTGCCCTTGAGCTTTGAGAAGATGATCCCAAGGTCGGGGGATTCGGCTGCGTAATTCTTATGTAGCGCCTGGGCCATAGAATCCGACCATGGATGGTTTCTCCTAGATTCTTTTCCCCATCACCTCCAGAGATCTCCAGTTCCATGTCATCCCAATCGTCGATCACTCGATCCACCCCAACTTTGGCATAACCGCGAGCTGGAATCTCCACGCCGTGAAGTGTTTAGGCTTGAGTCAGTTGCTCAGCCACCGCCATGAGCTTGTTTTTCACGGGAGTAACAAGCTCACAAGGGGCTCTCCCAGTGATGTCGTCCACGGGGTGGCATTGGTTGTCCTCAAGTATGTCAGAAGATCCTCCAGCTGAAGCTTCCGTGGAAGCAACACTGCTTCAACGCTGAGAGGGGCTTACGCCGACATGTGCCCCTGATGCTGCAGCAGCTACTTGTTCACTAGCTTGTTTGCTAGGAGTTAGCGCCACACGCCGGTCGATTACTTCCTACATTCTTACTTCTTTCAAAGCTACGTGTTCCTGCAACTCTTGCAGCTGTCGTGCATGTTCGGCCTTACTTCTTTGGCGACTTCTATATGAATCAATATGCTCACGAAAGGCAAACTTACACAGAATTACTCCTTTGCCTCGATAACATCCAGAGTGTTCGGGATTACCAAGTGCCATAGTCAGCTCTTCCTTTTCTCGATCAAGCATGAAACATCCATCGGCCGTTGCCTTTATTAAGTCAACAAGCCTTGTAGCCGCTTCTTTGAATTCTTGGCCGAACACAAATGATCCATCTTTGGTATTGAGTGTGCCGCCATGAGCATAATACCAATTCTTTGCTCGCTCCGACCATTCGAGAGTCTACGGTACTATTCCCTTAGCAATTATGTCATCTTCCATCCTCTGCTATTTCATGATCTCCAACTTGTAACCTCCTATCCCAAGACGATGAAAGTATTTCTTCTTATGAGCATTGTCGGTGTTGGTATGAGTTGTCTTAGTGCTCTTTTCCGACTGCTTCAACTGTACAAAGGAATCCTAGTGATCTCCTAACTTTGGGTGCTTCGTGAAATCAGGTGTAAGCCCCCTCTTTATGTACTCTTTGTTCAGGTTTTTCTTGTACATCTAAAAAGCAATTGCACCCTTCTTGAAGCCCCAATCTTTCACTTTGTCTTCATCTACACCTTCAAACATGAAGTTTTCTTTTAACTATTCCCATATCATTTCCTTCTCTCTGTCAGGTACCGTGCTTACGGGGACCGTGCTTGTGGAACTAACACTGTCATTGATTTCAGGGTTTTTCCAATGCTGAAAGCTTATTGGGATGTTATCTCTGACAAGAACCCAATTTGATGCACCAATTTAGTCTTAGCATTGGCAGGAGCAATTGGTTCACCATCTTCAACAATTTCCGTGATGATGATATGGCCCTCTAACTTCTTCTTCTTGCCTCGTTTCCGTTTAGGCCTGCTACTCGATCTAGATGGCTGAAAAAAAACAAGCACTATTAATTCCTAGTAATCTTGATAAGTAGAGAATTCAAATAATATTTACGTATAATAATTGCTATACCTCGCGTTGTTGCCCATCATTGCCTCCCTCGGCAATTTTGTTGCTCCTCATTGCCTTCCTCGGCAATTGGTTGCTCCTCGTTGCCATCACCAAACATACTGAGGTAGATGTCAGTCTGGTTGTGATCGACCTCTTCGTTTGGTTGATCGTTTGTGCCACCTTCAGCAATCAACTACATTATGTATTCCTCGGCCATTTGGGCCTGCTCTTCCTCTAATCGTGCCATTGTAACTAGTATAATATAAAAGGAGTTATTCTAAGAAATAGTAGGATTTAATCTAAGAATGACTAGAACTTATACAATTTTGTTACAATAAATGATAACCAAAATGAATGACTAATACTTATACATTTTCAAAATGAATGAAACACTTGTACAATTGCTAATATTTATACATTTAGTAACAATAAATGAATACACTTATACAATTGTTACAATATAAATGACTAATATAATATAAAAGGAATTATTCTAAGAATGACTAGAAATTATACAATTTTGTTACAATAAATGACTACCAACAATTTTTACAGTCAAATGCTAGAAAAAGACAAAAAAAAAGAACGAAACAATTATACCTTAATTGACTACAAAAATATATGGTTCAGGATGCCAACACTAATAGAACTACAAATATTTGATCCATCACAGATAACTACATATTTGTTAGAATAAATAACTACCAACAATATTTACAGCGAATTGCTAGAAAATGACAGCAAAAATAGAATGAAACACTTGTACAATAATTGACTACAAAAATATTTACAGTGAATTGCAAATTTCAAAAAATATCAAACTAATTTTGACTTATCTTTATACATTTTAAAGAATTAACATGATTTTCTATAATTTATAGCTACTTCAAGAATTAAACAATTTTTCCTACAATTTCTAGCTATTTTCTAATACTACAGAAATAAAAATAAAAAATAGCATAATTATATTATTTTTTAAGTTATATATTGATAAGATTTTTTTTTCTAAATTAACATGATTTCCAACACTTATACAAATTTCTTACAATTTCTATATAATTTCTTACAATTTCTTGATAATTTCCTACAATTTTTATAAATTTTTAATGCACTAGAAATTTTTTAAAAAAATGACGTCACGGCCGACCGCGGGCTTACGTCAGCAGGAAGCCGAGCCCGCGGTCGGCCGCGTGTCTACTCGCGCGCGTGGAGGGGCCATTAAGGCGCGGCACCGAAGGGGCCCGCGGCGGCGTCGGTGACGTTCGACGACGGGGGCAGCGATGGGGCCCGAGTGGTGACGGGGCCGGCAACGGGGGCCGGGCGCGGCGACGACGTGTGGGGGGGCGGGGGGGGGGCAAAGGTGAGGGCGGCGGGGACCCGAGAGGTGGCGACGTGCGAGGGTGACGGTGACCGTGGACACAAGGGCGGTGACGTACGGGGTTGGCGGCGGGACAAGGCGGCGATCGGAGGGGACGGCGGTGACGGGGCGAGGTGGCGACCGGAGGGGGCCGCAGTGACGGGTTCGGGCGGCAGCGGGGCGACAAGGGGGCGGCGGTGACGCGGCGGGATGGTGATGGCAACGGGGGGTAAGGCGGCGGCGGACGAGGCAAGGAGGCGGCAGCGGCGGGGGATCAGGCGAGGAGGACGTGCTGGTGAGGGAAATGCGCCTAAGTGTTGAGGGAGAAGAAGGGGCACCGGCCTTAACCCCCCAGTATCGGGAAAAAGGGGACCCGGTAGTAAAGTCCCCCCCTTTAGTACCGGATGTTTCACCCACCCGGTACTAAAGGGTGTTCCACGAGCGCGAAACGAAAAGACCCCTTTAGTATCGGGTGTTGCCCCCATCCGGTACTAAACGAGTTGCATAGTCCTGTTTCAGTTTCTCGCCCAAACACCTTTTTGTTTTCTTTCTTTTACAATTGCTATTGCATTAATTTATTGCGTAGTAAATCATATAACATTCATAAAAATTGAAAAAATAATTTGGTAGCTTCATGTTTATTAGATATACACTATAAAAATATCAAATGCGGTCAAATATCAAATATGGTAAAGTTATTAATTTAAACTTAGTAATAGGTTATAATGGTCATAATACTTATGTTAACTTTAAAATTCGAAAAAATAGATATTTTGACCATGCAAAAATTTAGAAGAATAGTGCATGCAGTGTTATGAACATGTTTACCATGACTTAATCATGTACTTATTTTTATTTAATTGTACATAAATTTATTGTATAATATTTAATGGTGCTACAAAAAATCGAAATATTTAATATTTTAACCATGCAAAAATCAGTTCTTGTTTAATAGGGTGAGATTTTTGCAAATAGTATTGTTAATAAACCCAACGGATATATGACATATCATTACAATGCGTTATTACATTAATTCCTTTGTTGATAATCAAAAACACAACATAATGGTTCAAATACATTATGCAACATCATCTAAATGGAACGTTAATAACCCTCCTCTTGACGAACGTACCTTGGTTGTGATCGCGGTGTAAGTATGGAGCGTCCTCGTTAGCTAACATGATGCTTGGGTCAACATCGACTGAAAATGGAGGAAGATCATTGAACTGATCATAATCTTCTGAAATGTTAATATTGTCCTCAACTTGGTGCTTTGGCTGGTCATCTGACTTATTAGCACCCTTCCTTATTGGTTTGCTTGACATATCCTTCATGTAGAAAACTTGAATCACATCACCGGCTAGGATGAATGGTTCGTCTCTGTATCCAATCTTGTTGAGGTGCACTATTGTCATCCCATAGTTGTCTGTCGGTACGCCTCCTCCAGTAAGTTTCACCCATTAGCATCGAAATAGATGGATTTTAAAAGGTCCATAGTCAAGTTCACATATCTTCTTAATGACACCATAGTATTTGTCTTTTTTTCCAATGTTGTCTATTGCATCTATACGGACACCACTATTTTGGTTTGTGATCTTTTGGTCTTTGGGCTTTGATGTAAAATGTGTACCCATTTATCTCGTATCCTTGGAATGTTGATACTAAGATAGATGGACCCCAAGCCAACCATGCTAGTTGTTCTTCAATCGTGTCATCACCCATCAGTCATTGCTACAACTAAGAGGCGAAAGTGTCAATGTGATGACGTGTAATCTAGGCCTCAGTCTTCCTTTGGTTTGAGGACCGTACAATAGCCCTGTGCTCCTCTATATATGGAGCGACCAGAGATGATTGTTGCAGGATCGTGAAGTGTTCTTTACAAAATGTATCCTCATCGATGTTCATCCAAGCTTTCCTCCCTAGCGTGCCATTTCCCTTCAGTCTCCCCTCATGGCATGATACATGGACTCCAATCGAACTCAGGTTGTCAATAAAGTTAACACAAAACTCAATGACCTCCTCTATTCCATATCCCTTTGCAAAGCTTCCTTTCGGACGGGCACGGTTACAAACATACTTTGTAAGAATTGCCATAAACCTCTCAAAGGAAACATATTGTGTAGAAATACAGCATCAAGAACAAAAATCTCTTCAACAAGGTGGACTAGAAGGTGGGTCATGATATTAAAGAAGGAAGGTGGAAAGACCATCTCAAAGCTGACCAGGCATTGCACCACCTCATTCTGTAGCTTTAGTAGATTGTTTAGTTGGATTGCCTTCTGAGAAATCATGTTGAGAAATGCACATAGCTTCATGACTGCCATTCTCACATTCTCTAATAGAATACCCCTAAGTGCAACAGGTAGCAATTATGTCATCAGAACATGGTAGTCTAGGCCTTTTGATTTATGCACTTCTTCTATTTAAAATTTATTATTACCTATATATTCGAGAAGTAGCCCGATGGGACCTTGATACTATTCAAGCACTCAAACATGCTTTCCTTCTCTTTCTTGCTGAGAGTGTAACTGGCCGGATGAAAGTAATGTTCATCATCTCTCTTTTTCGGATGTAGGCCATCTAGTTGTTTCATACGTTTTAGGTCCCGACATGCTTCAATTGTATCCTTTGCTTTTCCATATGTACCCAGGAAGCCAAGCACGTTCACACAAAGATTTTTCATCAGGTGCATCACATCAATTGCATTACAAATCTGAACAACTTCCCAATAAGGTAGCTCCCAAAATATAGACTTCTTCTTCACATGGGTGCATGTCCGTCCTCGTCGTTCGGAATAAGTTGGCTACCAAACCCCTTGCCAAAGACTACCCTCACATTCTTTATCCTAGAAAATACATGTTTACCATTATGGTGAACGGGCTTAGTACGTTTTTCTTCCTACCCTTCAAAATGCTTCCCTTTCTTTCTTAATGAGTGCTTAGCAGGAAGAAATCGATGATGGCCTGTATAAACGACCTTTCTAATATGTTTCAAATACATACTGCAATTATCATCTAAACAGTATGTTCATGCTCAAAATCCCTCGTTTGACTATTTGGACAGATTACCAAGCATCGGCCAATCATTGATGGTTACGAACAACAATGCTCGTAGATTAAAAGTCTTCTTTTTGTCCTCATCCCACACATATACACCTTCTTTCTTCCATAACAGTAGAAGTTCATCAACCAACGGTCTTAGCTAAACATCAATGTTGTTGCCAGGTTGTTTTGGGTCTTAGATAATTATCAGCATCATAATGAACTTCCGCTTCATGCATATCCAGGGCGGAAGGTTGAACATACATAAGGTCACAGGTCAAGTGTTATAACCACTAATGAACTCACCGAATGGATTGAATCCATCTGTACTCAAACCAAACCATATGTTCCTCGCATTTTTTTCAAACTCGGGAAATTCCCTATCAACTGTTCTCCACTAGCAGATATCAGCGGGGTGTCTGATCATATCACCTTCCTTACATTTTTCTTTGTGCCAACGCATCAACTTTGCATGTGCCTTATTTCTGAACAAACGCTTCAACCATGGTACTACAGGGAAATACCACATTACCTTCACAGGAACTTTCTTCTTGATGCACTACCCCTTAACATCACCGGGGTCATCTCGCCTAGTCTTATAACGTAGCGCTTCGCACACATGATAAGCCTCCAATTTTTCGTATTTCCTCACCGCGATAGAGGACACAGTCATTAAAATATGCATGTCTTTTTTGTACCTCGAAACCCAGAGGACAAACAACCTTTTTTGCTTTGTACGTTGAGGATGGCAATTCGTTCCCCTCAAGAAGCATGTTCTTTATGATTTTCATTAACTCATCAAAACCCTTTTCAGAAACTCCATTTTTTGCGTTCCATTGCAGTATTTTTAGTGTGGTACCCAACTTTTTTGCCCCTGTTTGCAATCTGGGTACAACAATTTCTTATGATCATCTAACATATGCTCAAACTTTTTTGACTACATTCTCGATAGGACCTTCTGCCTTGCTCATCTCTTCTTCAGCCTCGCCCATTAGAGCATCTGCAAAGGCACCTCCTTGAATCCAGTCAGGAATGTTGTCATCTTCTTCTTCATCATCATTATCTATCATAACTCCTCTTTTCCCGTGCTTGGTCCAAACAAAATAGTTAGGCATGAATCCAAAACTGTATATGTGGGCATGAATAGTCTTTCTAGATGAGTAATCCTTCTCATTTTTGCAATTTCTACATGGACAACAAATGAAACCAGACGGCGGTTTGTTGTATTCTGCCTAATTGAGAAAACCACGCAAGCCATTAATGTACTCCATGGAACATTTGTGTGCATTGTACATCCATTGCCGATCCATCTACAAAGTATTACCGAACGAAAGATATTCTAATCATCCATACAATTATAAATGAAACATAAAAAACATAAAACAAATACCATTAAACTAAAATGTTGCTAGAAGTTTAGATAGAAATATAAAAATTTAAATTTCAGATCCAAACAACATGATACACTACGACAAACTCAAATGTTCCTAAAAATTTATATAGAAATACACAAATTTAAATTTCAGACCCAAACAACATGATACACTACGGCAAACCATCCACTGAGTACAATCTTGGAGGATTTTAACCATCCTTGGGTGGCGAAGATGAAGGTTTCGCTGACCTAGCCTCATCTTGTGGTTTATTTGTGCCTCCCGCAACGGTAGTACTAAGAGGACCTGAAACACCCGGGACTGGCGGTGGAGCATAACGACCACCAAAAGGGGATTCCTGACTCGCCGCAACAGCATCTTCATGAGATCTTTGCAAATAATGAAGCATTGATTTCTCCCAGGTGCGCATTTTCTTCGGCTGATCATGAGGGCCAACTATGATTTTCCCCTTATCGTGAGAGGAACGATGATCGTTCCCACCATCACCACTACCTCCAGTAGTAGAAGTCATCTCTATGTACCATAATTTATTTAGCTCATATTTGCAAATGACTAAACTATGAATGAATTATATATTTTTTCCCACAATTTACTTAGCTCAAACATAACATACAAATGAAATTTTTCTCTATTGTAGCTTATTCTAAAAATGAAATGTTGTTGAAAGTTTAGAGAGAAATAGACAAATTTAAAGTTCAGACCCAAACAACATGATACACTACGACAAACTCAAATGTCAATGTCACATATCACATGCTGGCTGTGGTCTAACAACGGTAGTGACTTTCTATAGTATGTGAAAGGAATGCGTTGTAAAAAATAGCTAGGGGATAGAGCCTTGTGGGGGAAGTGTTGGAGGGCTGAGAGCTCGAAGATGCAAAAGCTTGTGGCTTGGAGCGGGTTACTGGGGTGGTGCGTATTTGTAGGCCGGATCGGAGAGGAGTACTGGACTAGTAGCTTAAACATAACATACAGATGAAAATTACGTACCTCTATTTCATCTTATTATCTCTATGATTTGCCAAATATATTTATCTCATATTTGAAAAATACTAAACTATGAAATTATTTCTCTAACCTCATATCAATATCTTTGACTAATACGAAATCTTGTTAATTCTTTTTTTATTTGTGTAGTATATGAATTAGCTAGAAATTGTAGGAAAAATATTGAATTAGCTAGAGAATATAGAAAAAATATTGAATTAACAAGAAATTAACATTATTTCCTACAATTTGATGATGTAATTGCTAAATTAACATGATGTAATTTTCACTTATTTTTATACATTTCTAAGAATTAACATGATTTTATATAGATTCTAGCTACTTCAAAAAAAATTTTCTAAGTCAACATTATTTCCTACAATTTGTGCCTCCTGTAACGGTAGTACTAAGTGCGCGGTGGGACGGAACAAAGCCGACCGCAACGAGATTTCAAACCTTGGACTGCGGCCGCGTCAAGCATCGTCTCGCCGTGGATGCACAAGCGTGATCGTTCGGCCCGTCTCGTCCAGGTGAGCTCGCTCGCGTCGCGCAGCACCCCGCGCTTGGCTGCCGCCGCCGCGGCGTGCCTCCGTTCCTCTCTCTAGCCGTCTCGTTCTCCTCCCCACCACCAACTCTCTTGGTGTGCGTGCGGTGCGCGGAGGGGTGCGGCCTCGTGTCTCCCACGTCGACCGCCGGTCGGTGGCGGTTCCTTGGTTCGCGTTCCCTCCTCCATGTCGCCTCATCTCCTCCTCTGTACACGCATGCTGCCTCATGGTCCCATGTGGCCGACGCCGGAGGAGGAGTACTAAGTTAACATTATTTCCTACAATTTCCTATACAAAATGGTGCATATATTTAAAAAAAATCACAAATATAAACTCTAAATAACACATTCATATAAATGAAAATTTTCTCCATTCTATCTTATTCTAAAAACCATAAATTACTCTAGCTCTAAAGCATAAAACTTACTATACTAACCATGTATCAAGGGAGGATGAAGTTTCTAATGTTTAAAACACTTGAATGAGTGAAATCTCCACGAAATGGTCTTCAATCCGGCAGCACCTCCCCTATGGCACCATGGATAGGGTGAAGCTCGAGCTATAGTGAATGGCTCGGGCAGGAGGAAGAAGGAGGCGGATTTATAGGAGGAAAATTAGTACCGGTTGGAGACACCAACCGGTACTAAAGGTGTCGGTATCAAGAATCACGGGTCAAGACTCCAGCAAGTAAATTTGTTTTCTATGCGCGTTAGGCCCGGATGGTTGCACGAGGGGACACGGGGTTTATACTGGTTCGGGCAGGAATAGCCCTACATCCAGTGTGCGAGGCTGCTCGTGTTACTCGTGCGGAGTTTGTAGTAGGGGTTACAAACGAGCGAGAGAGGGAAGCTGGTCCCAAGTCTCTGTGCGTGTGTACTGATGCTCGTGTGGAAGGGTTGTGAGTTGGGGGTAGTTCGGTTCGCTCGAGAGCCGTCCCTTTCTCGGGCCCCCTGGTCCTCCTTTTATAGCGTAAGGAGGACACAAGAGTTACAATCGAGCCGGGAGTCGGGGGAAGTAAAAAGATAAAGCCTGGGAGATAAAGTACAGGGAGACGGGCCGAGCCACCGTGGACGCCGCCTACCCTCCTGGTCTCTGTATCTTGTCAGCATGGTCACCGAGGAGGGGTGGTTGTCGTTGGGTCCTGTCGAAGGCTAGGAGGTCGGCCACTATAGCCAAGCACGCGGGTCGTGCGTGGCGGCCGACTACTGCAGCTGTGCAAGTTGGTGATGATGACTGGCCACTGTAGCCATGTACGTCGTGGGTGATGCTGACCACTGTAGCCACGCGTGCTGACCGGGGGGCGCGGCCGATGTGCCCTTCTTGCTAGGCTGAGCGGGAAACTGGGCGGCGCGCCCTCCTCCGTCAGGTAGCATGGGCGATGAGTGCCCTATGACGGACGCTACAGGGGAGGGTTAGGACGGTGCAGCTGTAGCCCTGTGCAGTCGTGGCAGCAGTGCGCCGCCCAAAAACTTCGGCGGGTCACGTCGAGGAAGGCGGGCGCCTCTCCGTGTGTCAGAGCCATATTCCGGACATGCGCGCCCCATCGGTTGCATTTATGGCGAGATCGGTGGGGCCCACAAGATCTGCGCCCTCGTCTGCTGGTTCGCGCACGCCCTTGGGCGAGGCGAAGCTCTGTCCCGTGGGTCCGGATACGTCCGACCCCTAGCGCCCGGGGTTGGGCGAGACGGAGCCTTGCGACGAGGGGTCGGGCGCGTCTGACCCCTTGCGCCCGGGGTCAGGCGAGGCGGAGACCGGCCGCGAGAGGTTGGGCGCGTTTGACCCTCTCGCCCGGGGGTCGGGCGAGGCAGAACTCTCTTGGCTGGGACGAGGAGCGGCCTCGGGGGTCGGACGCATCCGACCCTGTGACCCGGGGGTCGGGCCAAGTCGGCGGAGGTCACTGTTGCTGGAGGTAGGCTCGGACCCTTACGACCGTCATTTAAGGAATATAAGAAAGTCGTGAATATTTCCCTCCAACAAAAGGGTCCACATTAGTACCAGTACTGGGTGGGGTGGCACATTAGTACCGGGTTGGAGCCTCAACCGGTACTAATGTGCCCCACATTAGTACCGGTTGATGCTCTCAACTGGAACTAAAGGGGGGTGGTGCATTAGTACCGTTGGGGGCATCAACAGGTACTAAAGGGCCTCACGGGTGGCTCCTCAGGGACAATCCGTTAGGTAAGGTACTAATGCAACCGGTATTGAGTCTCGGAACAAATGAGGTCTTCCGATAGTGTGTGTTTTTCTTTCCGACGCCATCATGTAGTTTTTTGCTTGTATATGTTCATATACGTACGACCTGCTTAAGATATGCGAATCCATCCATGAAGCGGAGGGAGGCAGGAGGCTAGCAAAAACTCCTGCATCAACCCATCAGATGTACGCGTAGCATTCTAGCACCCTTTGAGCAGGGGCGACACCATCAGATGTGTACTAGCTATTAGGTTAGGTACCTAAGCTTTAAGAATAATCAATCTATCTGTTTTAGTTTGGTTTGGCCCCTCCTCAATATAGATGCAAGCTCCAGGGCTTAAAAAAACTCCATTCATTTTCACAGTTCTAGTAGAGGGCGTTCGATCTACGTTTAGTTTACTCTAGAGGCCGCATTACAGACAAATTGAGACACTGCACGCATGCATAAATAATTAGAATCAGTCGTGAAACATGCATCACATGATGGGCCTCATTTACCCGAATATATTAACTCATCCTCTGCGTTGTCGCCAAGAACATCTGGTATATGTGGTCTCAAATCTCTGTAAGCACGGCCCCTTGTGTCTAATCCCTACCCCCTCCTCGAGTGGCCGTGCGCTTTTGCTCTGTCAAATCGGCAACACCTCTGAAACATGGATCTGATCAGAATAGGCATGCCGCGTGCAGAGTGATATTGCTAGCTAGAACACAACCAATGATCATAGTCGATAAAGAGGCAGCAACCAGCAAGCTGTAGCTATATAAAGTGGATGGCCCTAGCTAGAGGGACCGTACGTGTACCGGCCCTACGTCAAAGTTGAGGAGAATTCGCTGATCCACTTTTGGCAAACATTAGGTGTACCCACGTAAGCTAGGCCTGTCTGCTGATTGCATTTCATTTAACAAATCAAAATGCGGGCCATTTCACTTTAGAGGAAAACCAGCACACATATTTATGGTTCCTCATGTCTCCCTAGAACCAAATAATTACCGCAACAAACAACTCATTAACAATATATATAATCCAAAATGGCTACTACTACTACGCAGCGTGACCCTAAAAAAACTACTACTACGCAGAGTGCCTGTAAAGACAATGTACGTAGACACCGCATCTAGCTTATTAGCGTATATAGTCTCGGTACCAATATACGGTCGTTTAGCATATGGTTGTTATATACAGTGCATACAAACATATCTCCAGTTGCATGATCAAGTAGCACTCGCTGCATGCATTCTCCAACTGCTCCAAGCAGTGCTGCATGTTGGTACTGCAGCTGTGCAAACTAATGGCCATCCCCTCCCAGACTTAATACTAAAAGGCCTTTGAGGAAGGTGATGATCGGCAGTTAAGCACGCCACTAGTCGCAAGTTGCAGCGGCCATAACGTGCGTCCATGCATACATGCCTCGGCTCTTGCATGCCCTGTGGGTGGTACACGTATAAAATATACTACGCCATCATCATCTCTACGTAGCAACTTGCGCCATGTTTTGCAGCAGGGGCATTCTTTTCCTCTCGAACTGAGAAAAGATTGTGTGCGCGCAGCAGGCAGGGCAGCCAGAGGCAGCAACGCACAGCATGCCGCATATAAAATGCAGCGCAGCGCATATGCATGCGATATGAACTGAAAGGGCCCGATTAGAAAAGTACCATTTGGGATTTGGTGCAACTCAACTCAGCATCCGATCGAAGCCCGATTTGCCTTTGGGGGGACAGCGAGGCCTTCATCATATGGCAGCATGAGTAGGATCTTTCCAGGAAGATTCGTACACGCGTAGATGGAGATTGGGAGGATGATCTGCTCTGATTGTGTCGATACTTAAACTATAGTTTATGGATTAACCTGTCATGTAATGTCTCCTCAAAGGCACGCATATAATTTGTGCGTGATATTAGTCTCTGTATCAAATAAAGAGCTAGTAGCATGTACGAATCATTTGGGGGGAGAAATTAACAAGAGTCTTGGTGTGTATGTACTACTCATAATTGAAAAAGCATGCCTCGCACGCCTAATTCTTTGTTCACAAAAGATGCTACGCAATTATGCTCTTGGTGTTATCTGTACAGTAATATGTACCGTACTATATACACTACTTGCATTGAGTTTGTTAGTGCCATGGCTATAATACATTCTCCATTAGAAAAACAAGGGTATATATGTAAGAGTTTAGTGCAACCTTATCTGTGTCAAACTTGGAATGAAATAGGCGCTGCATATTTAGTCTGAACATTGTACTTTCGTGGCAGAACGAAGGAAGTCTGCAACTCTGAATGTGATATTGTTATCATTATGTAGTTATGTGAGCTCTATCTGAGTTTGAACCGTGCCTCTAGTTTTTGTTTAATTTTTCAAGGGAGTCATAATTCTAAAAATTCCATACCAAGGAGCTAACTAGCATTACTAAGCAGTACATATGTACTAAAATAAACTAGGTACATGGATGTGTAGTTTATGATATGCATGTTGGCATTGCATAAAAAAGATTTGCCTTAACAAGAGAGCAATCCAGATCCTAGTGTAGCACGTGATTTGATAGTCTACATATACTTATTATAGCTGTCAAATATGCATACATTCGAACACCGAATTGTTATATATTAGCCAAACTAGCGTGCATATTTATCTCGTGGTTACGTTGCTGATGCATCCTTATAGAAGTTTAGAACTGGTGTTCACATCGTGTGCTATACATTATATACAATTAATAATGATGTGGTTGGTCTGTAGTTATACATAATCACTGGCACTTTTGCAAATGACATTTACATGCAGATATATGCCGTGCATCTATATTAGCTGCACTATTACACCGCATTATTGATGTCAAAATTTGCACACATACAATTGTATTAGAACATACCAGTTTATTAGATAAACAGGCATGGTAATATAGAATTGAGCATGAGCAAATCATACCTTATTGTAGTCTAGATGTAGGTCATGTAGGCTGGAGCTGATGATCAACAGTCCAGCATGCTGATATAAAGCGTCATGCATATATATCTACAAGTTCTGAAACCACATATATATACTGAGAAGTCTGAAAGTGTGACAATGTACGTTAACTTATGATCAATATATAATAAGCCTATGGAGCATGATATCACTCGCCTAAGCAAAGCTGCTGTTTGCACGTACTGCAGGCATGATCAGCAGACGTGTTACAGCCAATAATTATATCTGCACAAGATAGATAAAGAAGTCTCCTTTGGCTGCAGATGGAGAGATGATTGTACAAACATGAAGAGACGAGTAATAGAATGGCTGCTGAGACAAGCTGCATTAGAACTAGTACAAAAGACAGCTGTGTTTGAGATAATGCAGATAAAGTTATATATTATTCTGTTTCCATCTTGTGTGCTTCTGGATCAAAATATTCAGCTGGCAAGCATGCAAGTGCTCTTACACATAAGAACATTCTCTCTGATCTCAGCAATGATGAAATTTGTGTTGCATAAATTAATAACAGCCATGTACGAACTGTGTCAGTGTATATATGCTTGCAGTTGCAGGCAAGAGTCAACACATCTATGCTTCACAGTACAATCAGAACAACTGCTAGATATGATCACCAGATCCCATGCCCATGCACACAACATGCATATGTCTTGATTAAAAAAGGTGCATTACTATTCCTCTCTTCTGGTAGGCATTACAGAAGACACCGCAAATCCTTTTGGTTCTAGCTAGTGGCACCAATTGAGAAACTTATTGCACCACAAGTGAAAGTCATGAAGACTAATAAAGCTATCACATCGCGTCGAAGGGGAGGGGGAAGGAGGAACATTTTAGGATCATAGCTTGAGCTCAAGGTCGACGTCTTGTGGATCATCCGAGTTCATACTTGTTGAATCAGCTGAGCGACTTCTATCATGATGTCCCCTCAATCGAGTGGATTCCTACCAAAGGTTTGCATCCAAACATGTTAATCAGAAAATGGTATAGACAGTTATATATGCATGGTAGGATAGCATACATCTAGGTGAACATGATTAGAACAGATATTCAACTCTAACTCACTCTTATGATGGTCTGCATACCTGTGGTTCAAAGAGTGGCAATGTGATGTTAGGATGACCATAATGTGGGGGGCCATAGATAGCACTGCTGCTCGGTGATCTGTTTTTTTTTTTGGCACATAATTCAAAATCAGCAATGTTAGTTGGAGCTTGATCACAAGCGATTACAAATGAGACATCTCTAAAGTTTAGTAAGTGAGCATGCAGGATAATATATAAGATCACCTTATTATGGGAGCTTGAAATTCACCGTATCGTAGGTCTCCTCTCTCTCCATATGGCATCTACATGATAAAGTCAGAAATATTGTAAGAACGCTACCTTGGCATTACAATTGTGTTATATATGATGGAACGCGCACAAGAAGATGATATATTGGTTTTAGAGGTTCGATCATATATGAATTGACTAATCTATTTGCCATCAAAACAGTAGGTAAGATTGAGAAGAACCACACAAACAAAGAAAATGTATTATGGAGCTACAGATTAAAGACGAACAAGAAAAAAGGTGATAGATAACGAATTGCAAAGAAATAAAGAAAGAAAGAAAAATATTAGAGCTATCTAGCCAACTTAGCTAGAAGCATATACAACTCAACTGAAATTGATAGAAGCATAACTCTTCATAGATGTTTCTTTTGAATGGACGAAAGATCATTCATATCAATTCATTGTTGGTTGCAGAGAATTATGGTTAAACACCCCATCTTCTGTGTTCCGAAAAAAGGACTAATTGCTACTATATTCACATGCATGTGACCGGCCTGTTAAGTATACACAAAACCACCGAATCAATCATGCATCGCAGAAAGTCCCATTTGGATTGTCACTCTATTATGTAGAAGCTAGATATATGTCTGAACTTTTGGTGTACCAATTTCTACCTAAAGAACTAGCAATCTTTCCAGGGAAAAGGTGTCCATGTACCGCAAAATTTGGATGATGGACCGGGAACGGCGATGAGACGGCGGTAGCATGGAAGGAGGAAGATGGAGACGACGACAGCGAGGACGTCGACGCCCGTGCATCCTCCTGCTAGTAGATCGATCCATTTCCATTCCGAACGAAAGCACAAGAAATTAGGCTCCTAATCATGAACTACACAGAAGGGAAGCAGTTTGTAAAGACGCCCATCACTTACCAAGTTGAGGCTGCCCGTTCTGTGGATCAAGCTGGGGGGCTGGCCAAGAGGATTGAAGTATTCGGCCATTTCGCTCTGTAACCTAATCTTCTCCAGCTGCGCCACGCCGAGGCCGCGCTGCGGCTGCTTGGGCTTGTCGGCGCCGCCGCTGCCGCCGCCTCTCTTGCCCCTTCTGGAGCCAGACGATCTCCCGCTACTGCTCCACCCCATGCTGTCCCCAAAGTTGCTCCCACTCATATCCAAGAGAGCGAAGACCTAGCTAGGAGGAAGACTTGGAAGAACAAGATGAACAAAGCTAGGTGGAGGAGGAGAGGGGGAGGGGGGAGGGAGGGAGAGATAGAGAGACTTGATTGGATGATGCACGAGACCCTTTTAAAATGGAAGGGGAGAGATCTCCTTGCAGGGCAAATATATCCCCTCTTATTAAAAGGGAGACTTGGCCTCCCAAGCTTTTCTTGCCTCAAGTTTTAAATTGCATCTAGTGGCCTGGCCATCTTTAGATTATAGTTAATACCATGTGCAACAAAACCCTATCGTTTGCAAGAAAAATCTAGGCAAAACTAAATAAAAAGGAGCAACTCATTTTAATTTAGTTGTTGGTGATCTCCTAGGATCTTTGCCATCAAGCCCCCTTGTTAGTTAGTTACAGGAGTAGTACTACTTTACATGTGGATACTCCCATCGATCTACTTACTGGACAATACCACTATATATACCGGAGCATATATATAGAGGAAGAAGGTCTAACTATCAACAAGGAGCTTCTTGATAAGTTTGCTAGATGAGCTCTTACGTCGACCCTAGTTATCAAAAGAAAATGCGGATGCCTATGAGTAACCCAAATTCAGTTTCCATACTCAGATCAACCAAGTTAGGTTCAGTTCCTTTTTATATTATTGGGGCCCTGAATACTTACTCCGATCCTGTGGTTTTGCCGGTCAACGTATACACATATATGTTGACTTTAAGATGCCAAAGAAAATTTCAGCATCATTTGAGGCCGAGTGTTTGAAACTGATAGTTAATGACATCATTTTGAAGCGTTAATGCTGATGTCGATCATTCCGAGTTATAACACCGTCCCCAAATGTAAGCGATTCTAACTATGCACCTGGACAGGTACTTCTCCACATGCATAGCCTAAATTCCATATATTCCAGTATATTTTTTTATGGAAGAGGTAACAATTTTCTTGTGGGAGATTGTTAGTACAACTGAGTTAATGGCATCATTATCATTTAAATAATTGATTTCCTACCATGCTGACATTTCAAAGATAGAAACACCATTAAAGAAAGAGGGGGGGAAAACCTAAAGGCAGTGCATGGGGCCCTTTTGTTCCCTCCAGCTGGGGTGCAAACTCTGGTGGGATCTAAGAAACGAAAAAGATGGCTTGGGCGAATTTGACAGTGATCCTCTGCTTTGTCAGTTGTCACGTAGCGCGCAGGTCACTCCGCGCACGTTAGCGCTGCTGTAATTAAGCACCTAACGTCTAGTTAAGGCGGTACCATCAGAATAATCGTGTTACACGGCCAGGTAGCTAAGCTGAGCGACGACGACGACGACTTTGATCTGATGAGGGCAACCCAGTGCGGTAGAAAAAACGGGGGGCCCTGGCGTGGCGTCCCTGTAGGAAATGGGGAACGTGTGCCACGCCACACATGCACGCGTGCGTGCTTAATTTCAAGGGAATCAATTCTGCACTCGTCCGGCTAGTCTCACTCTCACACCTGACCATCATCAGCGAACTAAGAATGAAGCGAACTTTTCAAGGCCACGCACATGTATAAACCGCTGGAGAACACACTTGTACTAATGAGTTCTCTGTCACATGATCCAACAGATCGTGATCTCGGCCACGACGAACGACGATACGATATACTCGCTACGGTACTACCTGCAGAGATTCTTGACCTGCTGCCATTCGTTCTCGCGCTGGCACGCAGCCTGGTCGTGATCCTGTGTGCTTTTGCTTGCAGATGGCGGTTTGAGATCCTGGAGATCCAAATCCTCTCCGCGATTCTGGTAGTGGTAGGGAGGCTCAGGCTCAGATAGCTACCAGCCAGCAGGTCGCGCGCGCGCGGGGCCTCGCCTCGCACGCCCCTCGAAGCGCGCACGCCATTATTGCGTCCCCGCGACTTCCACCGCAGGCAGGAGGGAGAGGGACCGAGGGAGTAGTGCCTGCACCAACTCCCTGGGGGCCACGGCCAACCGCAGCGCGACGTGTGTCCACTCCGACACGGCGGGCGGGGAGGAGTAAAGAAACCGGGCAGCGCGGGCCACGACCCCACGAAACGCCGACGACTAGTTTATATGCGGCCGCTACGCTACGTACTTCAGCCGGGACAGAAGGAACCCGGCCACACCTTCAAAAAAAAAAAAAAACAGGAACCCGGGCGCCAGGCTTAAAGAAAAGCGTCGGAGCGGATCGGCTTCGGTACGTACAACTCAGAGGCGATCTACCCGGAGATCCGGGCGCGATTTAGCCAGCGTCGGGACGGGAGCGCCCGATCCCCCACCGCGATCCGCTCCAGCAGAAGCTTCGCTGGTGGCCAGACCAGCCAGAGCGGAGAGCGCGGTGGGGGTGGGTGGATCGGCCGGGGACATGCGGCGTGGGCGCAAAGATCGCGCGCAACCGAGCGATCCCTTGGACGCGCTCTTTGGCTATCGTGTCACTACTCACGACGGTTTATATAAACTACGCGCGGCCTACGGGGCGCCGGGGCTTGGCGAGGCAGCACCCCGACCTGCCCGGCTTGGCTAGCCGGCCGGGATTGGGTTGGGCGGGCCTGTGGGAGGCGCGCGGGATCCTTGCCGGTATTCGCTTCACGTGCGACCGGGACCACGGCTAGATATGCCGGCACGGGCACTCGCTCGGTGGTTGCGGCCTTGAGGTTTGGCGCTGGCTCGCTGCCAGTTTGGTGATCAACGCCACTGGATCGCAGCCATTGGCGGGGACGATGTGGTTTTCGCAGTAATTTTTTTAGTTCTTGTTACTTGGACGAGGTGGCTCCGACACTGGCGTCGGCGAGGGCACTTGTGCAGTTGTGCGGGCGCCCGGTGCCGGTGAGATGCAAGAGAATATCATATCGCAGCCCAGACAGCTAGCTTGCACTTCGAGAATATATTTGGCCGTTTGGCAGTGATGCAGACTCCTCGCTTCCAAGATCTTAGGCTTGCTTCTTCCGATAGATTATATTCCGGTCGGCGCGTCGGGCTTCTAGCTCCCGTAGGTAACTAAACTTTCCTGAATATTTTCTGAATCTTGATTTTCACGAACAAACTGTCATCACGGATTGGGCTTCGAGGTTGGCTTTATTTGGCCGACCTTAGAATACAACCCTCTTGGTGGTCACAGATCGACTCACAGGTTGCTTAGTCAACAATTGCATAAGAGAGTGACCAAATTAAGCTAGCGATGAGCAACCAGAATCCCAAAAGAATAAGAGAGTAAAAAAATGGCAGATAGGTCAAACCTGAGGCATAAAACTTTTGTTGGAACGTTGTTCAAGGAGTGCCGTGATTCCTACATGGCAGAGTTCTTGGATTGCAGCGATGATACTTTAGCATATAGAGCTTTCGTATCATTGCAGCTGTTAACGCATAAGAATCTTTATTACTCAGTTTTGTACTGAATGAAGAACAGCAAGGCATGGATGCTGGGGTAAGTCTGACACTACTGACAATGCGAGATCTGCATATACTATTAGTACGCAACACAAAGGCTGAACAATATTCCTCCACATCAGCACGAATAGATTTGATTTTATCATGACTCATGCGATCATAGGGGCCAATAATAAATCCCTTTTTTTAAAAAAAAAAGTATATGCGTCGACTCCAGCCTGGACATCCAAGAGTGTAGTACTGTCAGGTCAAATAATACAACGCAAACTCCACAATAATGCAGTACAAATGCTATTAAAAAAAGAGAGAATATTTCGCAAGTGGATCGATGATCTCAAAGAAAAAGATTGTGCAAGTAAAGAAGAAGAGGTGCTAGCCTGATCGATGAACCAGAGCAAGATGGCGGAGGAGTGGAGAACATCTTGTCATCAAAACCAAATCGATGGCTGCTGCTGTGTCTAGCTATGAACTTATTGGGCGCTAAATAAACAGGAGAATCTTTGAGCATCCGTCCCCATCAAACTCCTTAAAGGAGACAACATCTACCCCGCATGGCCCTTTTTCTAGTCCGGGTATGATAAGGGGTTAGTGAGCAATCAGATTAGAAAAATAATGCATCATGCCTTGCATGCCCCCAGTTTTTTAATTTCATCGCAGTTTATCTTTCCAAGATCCATTGCGGCTAGGCAGCTAGTTGTTTGCATTTCTTGGTCACATCTCTAAATACCTTTTTTTTTTCTCGCGCCACAGATGCCTTGAGAGTTTGACAAAACCGCAAGACCTTTTAGAAAGAAGCTTGCCACGATCTAAGAAATTTCCTGCCTTGTGTCCCAATACCTACTGATTCCTGTCCATGAAACATGGAAATAGGGAGGGAATCGGTTTGTGTTTTCCAGTAAAAAGAGTGCAACATGGTTACACACACACACAGCCATCCTGCAGCTTGCTTGCTGCAGTAGTTGCTACAGGGCTAAAGCCTGAAGCCTGAAGGCTTGCTCATATGGTTCTAGTTGTGCGCACGTGTGATGTTGTGCGACGCGACGTGAGAGGTTGAGGGGAGATTGAGTGACTGGAAAGTAAGGCATCTTCGTAAGAAAATGGAGGCGAAATCGGATCTAATCTAGTACTAGCTGGGAAGACTCCAGCTCCGTCCGAGCTCGCCACCACTTGTGTGAAGCTCTCGCTAGCGGCCTAGCCTGTGCGTATAGCGGCTGCAGAATACTAATTAGCAACACGTCAACATCCAATTTCTACTTGACTTTGTTACCTAATTGAATTGCCTTTCTCTGTACCTTTCTTCCTGACCAACAACTTTCCCTTTCTCTGCCCTTTCTTCTTTCTCCCTCTCTCTCTCACTCAACTCCCAACATATATGCCTTTACCAGAAAAAGAGACTTCCATACGCCTTATGGAAGGTAGAACCGTAGAAGCATATACATTAATTTTTTAGGTGATGGGTCAGTGAATCTCATGGCCATGGATCAGCCAAGTAATCTCCCTGGAAAAAAGATCATCCAGCACCAGTGAATGGCTCCTTGACAACACCAGTCACCACACATGTAAAAAGCCTGCACTAACGTTACATCACGAGAACATTTCTCTACACGCTTTGGGCAGCTGACCTTTCTTTGGAGATGGGATTGCGGATAAAGAAGTGATGGAACTCGAGGGAGGGAGGCCGCTGTCCTTGGCGCCAAAAAAAAGAGAAAAGAAATTTGGAGTCGCGGCCAGGTTGTTATCGGGCTCTGGCTGACGCGGAGGCTCGCATTTGACTAACGCTAAAAACCCCGGTCGTCATAGACTTCATGATTGGGTATGGGCATGCGTTTATTTGTATGAAATCAGGCCAATTATAATTCCATGAATATTGAGTAGCCCGTATCTTTCATCGCTATATACAAGTTAAATCTTGTGGACATCTGTTCTCTACTACCCCGATACGTCAGGGAGGGTTATCGGATACGTATCCGATACCGATACATCATGGATACGCCGCGGATACATTGAGCTGCTCCCTCACCTTTTACTCTAGCAGATCAGTGCCTCCTTGCTTTTTTTGTTACGCCCTCGTGTAGCCTCTTAACTCAGCGTTGTGCTCTAATGGTGTTGTGTGCTTGTGCTTAGTGCAAAACAATATAATCACAAGCTTATATTTACAATTTTTGCTATTATAGGTATTATATTAATTATTTTTAAAAATAGTAAAACGTATCCACATATCGGGTTTTTGAAGGAAAATGGCGTATCCCTATATCCGTATCGACCTGATACCAATGCACGTACCCGTATCCGTGCAGCATAGCACTGTTGCGGCATGAGAGGACATGTTGAAAAGGATCTGAGGCGGAAGGGTTTCTTCTGAATTTGTTCAGCCATGTTGGAATGCTTGTTAACCATTTTATTACTAGTATATGTTACAAAGCAGTCCAGGCCCATTCTTTGCTGGGCCAAAGTCTGTTGTTGGAAAAAGGCCGAACCATAAGCCCACACTCTCCCAACCTCCATGTGGTCGGACCCATCTCGGGCCGTGTGTGTCCTCCCTAGTATGAATCTCGGCCGGGCCATGTTGCTTCGCTATGGTACGGACAGAAAGAAGAAGAGAGGAAAAAGGGGATTCGGTGCATTTTTCTTTCCTTTGAATTACTGCAGAAATCGACCGAGTATACAGATTCAGGTTCTTGCTTCCAGCTAGGGTCAGAAAGAAGCTCCACAATGCTTTGGATTAGCCCAGTTTCAGTCGCTGCAGGACAGTGACGAGGCATGCGCTGCCATGGTCCGTCCCAATTGATATGCATATCGTCCGGATCAATTCGAATGGACCAAGAACGCAGAGGTCAAGATGAACAGATGAGATGAATCCTACTAGATCAGTAGAAATTTGCCCGATAAACCAATAGGATGCAGTCAGGCAGCAGCAGCAGCACATCCTGTACATGTCAACTGCGTGGACTGCAGCATCACATCCTCACTAAAACTGCAGTCTCACGTATACGAAAGGAATACCGATGCGGGACATTCAGAAATGCAGCACGCATCAAGTTCAGATTTGATTTCCTGTAACTGAATAAATCAATACTACGCACGTTAATCTCATCACTTGTTTATTACTAGTACATCGTTTAGTTACACACGCGTATACCGCCGCCACCAGAGTTCAGACTTCAGAGCAGAGAGCGCCGCGCCCGCGTCTCCTCACAGCGAGAGGGCGACGAGGATGGCCTGGCGGCAGCGTGCGCGCGCCGTCTCGACGCGCTCCTTGACGGTCTCCTCCTTGACGGCGGCCTTCACCATCTCGACGTCCATCTCCACGAGGCGGAGCACGCGGAATAGCTCCGTGACCACGCGCTCCTCCACGCCGCCCTCGGCCACCAGCACCTCGGCCTCCTCCCGGGCGCGCTCCGTCACCACGCCCGCCACCGTGCCCAGCAGCTGCCCGGACCCGTACCGCCCGCGCGCCATCAGGCCGTCCAGCTTCTCCAGGAAGTCGGCGATGGCCCACCCGCGGGGCTTCTCCAGGGGCAGCTGCTTGGTGCGCTTCCACCCGATCTCGTAGTTGGGCGGCTCCTCCTGCGTCAGCGCCGTCCGCGGCCGGCGGTCCGGGGAGATGGCCGACGGCACCCGCCGTGCCACCGCGAAGGAGGTGGTCGCCGTCGCCGACGGCGGGGTCTCGTCGTCGGGGATGCTGTTGGGGTTGGCGCTCGCCTCGTCCGGAGTGGCGGCGCCGTTGGGGTCTGCCTGCGGCAGCTGCTGTTCGCGGTTGCTGCTGGCCTCTTCTTGGATGGATTTCGGCGTGGAGGTTGCCGGTTTGGGCGCCGCGGTGCAGCGTACGGTGGCGGTGGTGATGGTGGCGGGAGCAGCGAGGAGGTGAGGTCTGCGGGCAGAGAGGAAGGGGTTGGGAGGCAGGAGGGGCCGGAGGAAGGAAGCCGCCATAGCGGATGATGCGATGAGTGCTCGGACGACTGAAGCGGATGGCTGTGAGATTTTTACGCGGCAGATAGGTTTGGAGATAAGCCTAGAAATGGCCTCTGTAGAGGCGCGGGAAGAGATAGACAACCGTCGCAACGGCTGCTGGATGCCGCTAGATATTTCATTCGCAAAGCAAAAAGGGACCGCGCGACCGAAAAAAAAATCCAGGGGACGGTCCGTAGAGTTGAATCCGTGGAGACCTGCTCCCGTTGAACGCCGCGTGGCATTCAGCGATCGGACGCCTACTGCTCAGGCCTTTTTTTTAGGTAACCTTGGACGCGTCGCGGGCTCGGGCGGATGCCACCGCCGCGCCGCGCCGGTGCTTGCCCGAGCGAGCTGGGACTGGGACGGCGAGGACGACGCGGCGGGAGCGGTTTCCGCGCGGTGCAGCAGAGGAAGAGCGCGATCGCGGCCGCGCTACCCAGCCAGGCAAGAGCAACTGCTTGATTGCATCTGCACCTGTGCAACCTGAGAGGCTGAGACATCCATCCAAATTGATGCAATCGAAAGCTCGGCCTACCATGCTTAGGGCCGTTTGGTTCCTGTGATTTATTTTTAGCATCCATCACATCGAATGTTTAGATACTAATTAGGAGTATTAAACATAGACTATTTACAAAACCCATTACATAAGTGGAGGCTAAACGGCGAGACGAATCTATTAAGTCTAATTAGTTCATGATTTGACAATGTGTTGCTACAGTAAACATTTGCTAATGATGAATAATTATGCTTAATAGATTCGTCTCGCCGTTTAGCCTCCACTTATGTAATGGGTTTTGTAAATAGTCTACGTTTAATACTCCTAATTAGTATCTAAACATTCAATGTGACACGTGCTAAAAATAAGCAAAGGGAACCAAACGCCTGAACATCCAGGTAAACCACATCCGAGAACCAAAAGCGACGTATCCGACAATCCGGATAGCTCATTTGCAGATTTATCAGGGTGCCCCCCCTGATAATCCGAATTAAAGGACTCACCGAAACAAATACCCCTTGTGCAGGCACCACATTACTTTTTGAGAATAACTAGTCCGTCAACCTGTGCTCCCGCACGGGTTCATGTTTTTAAAATCTATTGTATTTGAAAATTATTTAAAAATTAAACTCCTAGTCAAAATTGTTTACATACTACTCTCACATTTTTTCAATCCTTCAACATAATATATACTTATATTTGTCTAGTTCTGATTGATGTTTAATTAATAATTACTCTATACACTATTTCATCCACATTCACACTTTTTTTTCATTTTGTATCGCACCTCCATACAATGTGTTTAGCATAAAAATCAATTATTTTCATCACTTTCTCACATATATGTACAAATGATATATATGGTGACACTCATCATGTGTGTATACCTTAACCTAGTATTTCTACATAAACAATGATATAAATAGGAAATTTAGAATCATATACACATTTGGACATTTCCATATGATGCGCATAAAGATAGTTAGTTTAAGAATTAGATGTTTACTTTAGGTTATTTTTAATAACAGCATACATGGGTAACTTAGATATAATTTTAGAATGGCATTTTAAGTTATGCTTTACAATGATATGCATGAGTAAATTGGATGAAGATTACGTTATTATTTTTATAATGGAAGCGCTCAATAATTTAGATATAGGTTTAGTGTTTATTTTAGAATATTTTCATAATGATAGGGTAACCTTTTTAAAAAATATAATAGACCAATGACTATGATTATTAGAGTTATTTTACATGATTGATGTTTCTAATTTTTGTGAGAATTTCTAGGATTTGTCTTTTTTTTCTAATGTATCTCGTAGAACTAATGTGGAGGCTCCAATGGAAAAAAAAATGAGGCTACATTGCTACAAAACTATTACCTTGAACTACCTCTCATTTGTTAAATATCCGACACAATACTTATATAGATATATACTTATTATCTTCATCCGATTGTGATATCTTTTAGTTAGTAATTATTCTATAATATTTTCATCCATATTTATAATCTTTACATTTTCAATTTGCATCACAGTTATGCGCTTCAATTTGTTTAATGGACCCTAAATTTGAGCTATAATTTTAACATAGAAATTAATAGTCTCATCAATTCCTCTATATCTTTATAAATGATGACATACATCATGCGTATATACGTTAATTATTATATAATTAACAACATATACTAATAGATGATTTAGAATCATATATTGGTGTATATTTTTAATTAAGGTGATTTTGATTAAAATTTAGGGTTACCTCGTGTTATTTTTAATAATAACATATGTAGGGTAATATATATGCAAATTTAGAGATTACTTTAAGGTATTAAGGTATTAGTGGTGGGCAATTTAGTTGTAAATTTAGGAGGTTATTTTAAATTATTTTTATAATAGTATAAATGGGTAATTTCGAAATATGGACCCTTCATTATTGAGAAAAAAATCCAATCAGAAAATAAAAAACTACTGACCCAGACATGTATGCTTCCATCCATCCATCCCATCTTTATCTCTTGAAAGTCAGGTCAGCATGCGTGCATAGCGTCATAAACATTTTAATTTTTTCTATAATTTTTTTCTCTACTACCGTGCAATGGCATGTGGGTCCCATATCTGGAACATCTTGTCGTATGATTTTTATTTGTGACATCTGCATATGTATTCTATTTTCGATGTTGCTAAAAGTTTAATTTCATGTCCAAGCAGTTTCTTGTTACAATATTACGTATGATACAATTGTCACCTCCCTTAAAAATTTAACCTACCACGTATCACTTGAAATATGTTGCATATAATGCGATTATTACTTTCCTAAATAAGTAATCTATTAGATGTCAAGAAATATATTTACGTATGTACATTGCAACTCACATGCAACCATTCGGTATATTTCTTAAAAACTAGATCACGTACATGCATGCATCTATCACGTAACGGAAAATAGATTTACATACATCTATTTTGAAGTTTTTGTACACGTCAGGTTAGGGTAGTTAGATTGTCTCGTTAGCTGGGTCAGATCACGTTAGGATAGATGCATTTCATTGGCTAATTTTTTCCTATTTATTCTATTTTTCAAAAAAATAAAATACTAAATATAATAATTATATTATGTGTCTATTACTCTTGAGAGGTAATAATTTCTATTTTTCGATCATCTAACTAAAAATGGACGCTTCAAAATCTTTTTAGAGTACCTTAGCAATTGGCTTTGACAAAGAATAAGGTTACTTTAGTTTATTTTATATAATAGTATAGATAGGTAATTTAGATATAAATTTAGTGGGTTATTTTATGCTATTTTTATAATGGTATAGGTACATAATTTTGTTAGAAAACATAATAGATCTGATGACTATGATGATTTTAGTCTATACCAATTGATGGTCAGATGTTTTGCTTTTTTCTAAGAATTTTTAGAATTTCTCTCTTTTTCTAGAGTGTGTGGCTTCACTTGGAGATTTCAAAAGGAGTCTCCAATTAGTAATAGTAAGATGACAGGTACTCTGCCTAAAGTAGAAGAAGCAAGTATGTGCAGAGGCCAGGCTATATGCCAGGCAGTCAGAAACTACAAAGAGAAAATAGGGCCGTTTCAGAGTCTGAAACCCGGCCTAGAGGACTACTCATTCTTTCTCAACACCTGAATGTCGTGTTGTATATATTATTGGTGGGATGGCCTTGCTATCGTAGACACGTTGCGCCACACTGCTCACAATAACCATTGCTCATTCTGCGCGCAGCCAGAATCAGAGACACAGTTGCTGCTCCACTACACCCATCCCTGGCAAATCTGGACCTCAGCTGGGATGTCAGATGCAAGTCAGTGCAGCAAACTAACCGATCTTTGGAGCCTGCGACTTCAGGATACTACCACATCAACGAAGGCCTGGTGCTCGATCTGTATGTGGTAATGGCGATGTTGTGTAACATCTTGAAAAATAGGAATACGAAAATCCTTAGAGACCACCTTCTCCCGGAAAATGAAGTGGTGCGATGTGCGGCCAACGACATCCTGTTGACGTAAATTCTGGATCTCAGACTTCTACGTTGAATAACACGAAGGATCTGGGAGATCTGCTTAACTTCAGTGCAAGCTCCAAATCGGTTTGTGAGTGGTGCAAGGCATGCCAGTCAATTTGACCTGAAAATTGACATGATAAACATTAAATTTCTGAGCCGATCAGCGGCGAAACCTTTCGAATTAGGCATTCTTGGAATAAACACCATGACAGACAGGTTTTCAATGTAATTATGCGGTGTAAATAAATAAAGCATTGCCAACCATGCTCACACTAAATATCACACTAAATAAACTAACAGATCTAATCAATATCTTGCTAAGTGTATTAAACTTAGACAAGGTAACACGAATAAGAGGGTATTGACATCAATCTATTAATCTAAAAGATTGGAACACAGCAACAAGGACCTCTTGCCTACCGCTTACGAGCTAATTAAGCTAATGGAATCCTAATTAATGTTATGACCGTGTAATTAAACTTAGATAAGGTAACACGGTGAGAGCGTATTAACTTTGGCCCACTAGCTTAGTCAGACAAGCTCATGGCAGCAAAGCCTTATATGCGCCCCTATCGGCTCAATGACGCCACTATGCTTCTGAGATAAATGGATAAGGCCCGACCGAAGCATCGGCTCTCTACAGTAGCACACTGACGTCAAAGGCCTGACAGTTAGCAATACGAGGGGCAGGGGTAAAGATCTATCAGACGTAGCATATATAAAGTAGTAAAAACATGCAAGATTTACCGGCCGATATGATCTGATAATTGTAAATGTTTAGACAAAGCAAGGGAGCCGATGAAGACAACTTAACCAGATCTAAGCTGTTTGATAACTTTGAGCAACCGTAAAAAACAAGCAAAATATTGGACAAAGCCTAGAAAGTTCTACTTGCAATCTAAGGTAACTCGATAACTAGCCACACAACCGAATATCACAATATAAGACTTAACTTAGAAAGTTCTGATAGAGGTCGTAATCACCGGGTGACAAAACTTACAAGCTCGCCTGAGATCGAAGCCGATTCAGCCGTGCACGCAAAAAGGAACTCGTCGAAACTACTCTACTCCTACTCCTAGGGTTTTGGCGGCGTGGCGCCGAAAGGTTGTATTGATTGATGATTATCTTTTTACAAGGCTCACGGGTTTATATTTATACCCTGCAGTAAGCTAATATCCTAGTCGATTACGACATGACTATTACAGCTATTTGTAAAAACTACCTAAGATAAGTCTCCACGCTTTCCCTTATCTGGTGGAGTCATTTTCGCTTTGGATCGGACTTCCTCTGATCTTCTATCGGCTTCTGGCCACGATTGACTCTGATCAAAAACTGGTATCAACGCATCCCTCCGTGGCCCGTGTAAAGAACGTAGAAAATGCCCTATGAGCCCATAGTGATCACTGATCAGTTAGTAAATGTAATAGGTTAGCCTGCTCTCCAACTCCCCTCCTCCCCGAACTTGACAAGTATTGAGTGCCTTCCTAGATAAGTTCATTGCTTTGATCATTTTGGTGTAAGAACTGATCAAATCCAATCTTTGCTCACAATCTTAGGCATGAAGCGAGGTCTTTCAGCTGTACCACAACTATTATTCGTTATTCTAAGTGAAAGGTATTGGGGACTCAAAGGCAAGATTTTTTAGGTTACAAAGTCAATTCGGGTCAAGGTCATTCTACATATGCACCATGTTCTTATACTCCATATAGTTATCTTACCACTGAGATTTCAGTTAAAAATGGCAAGTTTGATTGACTGGTTATTGATGGACTGAAGTGTTTCCTGAGCCGTTTCAACCAATCCTAAGATAATTATCTCCAGTAACCCATGTAATTTACTTCAAGTGACATAATAGCATTAATGCATAGGTGTCCATGCGTGTATTTTCCATCCGCCTCCTACGGTGATTTTTTTTTAACGGAATGGCAAGAGATTTTCCGTAATTTTATTAGAAGAAGGGAACAAAACACAAAGCCAAAAAATCATCAAAAAGGAAAACACACGACTTGGCCTTCCTACGGCGAAAAATGATGCTTCGACTTTCTCTATCCCAACTAACCATGCATCGCATTTTTCATAAGCTTGGCTGCTCTTAGAGGGCCCGAATTCAAGTTGCCCGGTCTGGTTGTTTTGTGGCGTTTGGGGTCTTTCGGTTTCGGCCCAGTGCCCCTCAAACGACGACTGGCCCATTAAGCTCGTTTTCCTGGATCGGCAACCGGTCAGCACAAACCGAGTCGGATTAGCAATCCGGGATTGCCTTTCCGTTTCGAACAAGAAACGATTCGACTCGGTTTCGGACTTGGCATAGGAGTCCTCAATTCCCGATCGATATATAAGACGCTGGGACGCTCGCAATGCGAAGCAATCTTCAGCTCGATAACCCTAGATCCTCACGGTTTCTGTTCGATTATACTGTATAAAATCAGTTAGGCCATGGTCGTCGCCACCCGCCGCATGACGGCGCCGCGCCCACTCCCCCCTCCGCCGGACTTGGAGACCCACCCTTCCGAGGAGCAGCTGATCGCGTCCTTGCTCCGCCCCCGCGCCGCCGCCCCCGGTGACGACGGGCCGTGCGCGTTCATCCACGACGCCGACGTCTACTCCGCCGACCCCGCCGAGCTCACGGCCGAGTTCGCCCCGGCGGTGGCGAGCAACGGCGACGGCGCGTGGTACTTCTTCTCCGCCGTGAGGGCCAAGACCCGCGACGGCCAGCGCAAGGCGCGCACGGTGGACACCGGGGAAGGGTGCTGGCACTCGGAGGCCGGCGCTAAGCCCGTGGTCGATGAGGCCGGCCGGTATCTCGGGCATCGGCAGAGCTTCTCGTTCGTGACCAAGGTCGACGGCCGGCGCGTCCGGTCGGGGTGGCTGATGGTGGAGCTCAGCCTCGACGGCGGCGCCGCCACCGACATGGTCCTCTGCAAGATCTACTTCAGCCCGCGCGCGCGCGTCAACGGGGGAGCCCCCGCGGCGTCATCGTCATCATCGTTGGCCGGGCGCAAGAGGAAGGCCGGCGCCGCCGCGGGCAATAATAAGAACCCAGCCCCGGCGGCGCGCCAACAACGACGACGCCGCGCGCGTCCGACCGAGGCAGGTGCACAGTCCCACGACGAAGACACGGACGATGACAAAGGGGAAGAGAGCACCACCCAAGGCGGCGAGGTCGCTGCGGAGAGCTCGGCGGCCGGCGAGGAGGAGGAGGAGCTGTGGACGGACGGCTCGTCCTTCTCTTGGTGGATGAAGAATAGGGACAGAATAATGAAGGAGTACAACATCGTCGATCGGAGTGACGAGGAGCTCCTTGAGACGCTCGGGCTCACGGAGTACATGAAAGCGCTGACTAGTTTCGACTACGGCGATGATATGGATCCTCGGCTCCGGAAGGCCTGATCCCGTAGCGGCGCGCCGGCGCCCCATTGTGTAGCTAGCTCAGTTCAGGTTCAGCCGCTTCTGGCATTAGGCAAAATGCGATCACTTGTGTGTAAGCGGACGGTTTTTGGCCGCGTCATTTTTCATCTTAACGTGCTGAAATCATCAGGATGCAAACATCTTCTTTACTGAAAATGAGAATTGTCTCCGGTGAACGCTGTATTGCAATTTGGATTAAGCAGATGAATGAATGCCAAATACTTGCCGTTTCGTAAGGATTTTGTCTGAGAAAAAGCGAGCCTGGGATACAAGGGGAACAAGAGTAGAAACAGTGAGTGAATTTCTGAAGCAGCTGGGCCTAAACTCCTACAGTCTGAAGACTGTTAGCAGCTGGGCCTGGGAGAGGCCTGTGTTTTCTGGGGGGGAAAAGGGTACAATACAAAGCAAAAGGGCTGTTTCAGTACGGTGGGCTTTACTGTCAAACCAACGGAAGGGTAGCCAGCCCAGTCAGTGAAGAAAGGATCTTCTAGAACAAGCCCTTCAGCCCATTCAAGCCAGGGGCAAATTCGGGTTTCCCTCCTCCTCCAGCCTGGAGTCGGACTCCGAGTCGGACTCCCGCTCGCAACCGCCCTACACTTCCGTGTCTCGTACGCCGCCTCGTGTTCGAGTCGAAGTCGAGTCGGACTCCGACTCGAACAGGGGATTCGCAACGAAGAAAGGAAACGCGTGAATCAATGGCCGTATAAAGCGGGCGGTGCCCCGTGCCGGATGCCACAACAGGTTCCCCGATTCCATCTCCAATTCGGACTCTCCTCCCCCTCCCCCCTTCCACCTCCTGGGCCTCCCCGTCTCCCCCAGCCCGCCGCCGCCGCCACCGCCGCCACCGCCATGGTCCGCTCCCCGTCGGCGGCCAGCAAGCCGCCGTGCGCGGCCTTCCAATCCCACCCCACCGATCTGGAGCTCGTCAACTCGTACCTCCGCCCCTGGGTCGAGACCGGCCTCAAGGCCGGCCCGTTCATCCACGAGGCCGACGTCTACGCCGCCGACCCCGCCGACCTCACCCGGCGGTTCGCGCCAGCGGTGGCGCAGGACGGCGAGCGCGCCTGGTACTTCTTCACGCCGCTCCGCCACAAGAGCGTGCGCGGGAAGCGGAAGGCGCGCACCGTGGCCAGCGGGGGCGGGTGCTGGCACAACGAGGCCAAATCCAAGCCCGTCTTCACGGGCATCAACGGGAAGCGCCAGATTGGGCACCGCCAGAGCTTCTCCTTCGTCAAGAAGGACGGCGGCTCGCGGCTCCGAACGGGGTGGCTCATGATGGAGCTCCGCCTCCTCAAGGACGGCGCCGCCGGAAAGGAAGCGCAGGCGGAGGGCGCCCTGGGGAATCTCGTCCTGTGCAAGGTGTACCGCAGCCCGCGCAACCCCGAGCCCAGCGACCCCGCCCCCGACCCCGCCCTCAAGGAGGAGGCCACCGCCGCCGACGACGACGACGAATCGAGCGGCGCAACGGCAGAAGACGACGACGACAGCTCCGACGCGCCGGAAGCCACGGCGGCGGCGTCTGGACCCACGAAGAAATCCGACGAGGAGGAATCCAGCGAGGCCACGGTGGCGGCGCCGAGTCGCCATAGCAAGGCGGACGACGAGATCTCCGGCGCGGGCGCTGCCGCGGCGGCACCCGGGCGCAAGGAGAAGGCGGCGGGCGACGAGGACTCCGCCGAGACGTCGGCGGCGGCGCCGCCCGCGCGCAAGAGGAAGGCCCCGGACGACGAGAGCTCCGGCGCGGCGGCGGCGCCCGCGCCCGCGCCCAAGAGAAGCAGCGGCTCCCCCGGCGCTCCGGCTCCTCCGTCGACCGAGTTGCAGTGCCCTCACTGCGGCACCCACCTGGTTGTCACACTGAAGAGGCCGGAGACCAAATCGGAGACGGAGATCGCGAAGGACGAGCCGGCCCCCGGCGCGTCCGACGCGCCCCCGACGCGAGGCGATGCGCGTGGCTCATCAGAAAAGAATCTCCAGTTCCATCACTTCCTGTGAAATCCAGGTGGTCCCCCAGACACTCCTGGGCCGCGACCGCGAGCAATCCCCCGTCGCCTCTGGAAACGTAGAGCCGTGGATGAGCGCTGCTGAAGAGTAATCGTGAATCGTGATAGCAGAGTGCAGAAGAGCCCATTTCTCATGGACGCGACGCATCTACGAGGTTCAGGGTGAATAATTAGGATAGGTTCGTGGGAGTAGCACTAGTTGTGATAGGATGGGTTAAGTTAATGGTGTGTTAATTTATTTGTTTACAGCGCTGTGGAAGGGAACGCTGGAAGCAGAGTGTGGTACTGCTATACCTGTCCGGACTTTCAGAGTGCAAAAATGATGTAGCAGCAGACTAATATAATGTGCAGCAGATGTTCAGATCAACATTGAAGCCACGGTTGCATACGAACGCACTTTGTCTCAGAAACACATGAAAATTACACTGACGAGCTTGGAGATTTGAGATGCTTACTTCAAATTTCAGAACGGTTTCATGTTTGCGAGTATTTTTCTTTCAAACTTACCTGATGTGCAGAAATACTTTGGCCTAGTTAGTTCACAAATGCAGCAGGAATTTATGTTCGGAAGATCTCTGCAAACTGTTCGAATTTCTTCCCTTCAAAATTCAGATGCAACAGAAATAGTTCAGAATTCTCCAAGTAATTTCCCGATTTTCTTTTTCCTTCTTAAGTGAAAGAGAAATTTTCTTACAGAGGAAGATTAATTTGGAAACAACTGGAACTATACAACCGACTTGTAACCGCCTGGTTCCAGCTGGCTATATAAAACGCCGCTGCGGCTGGCCGCCTGATCACAACGGCTCTCGAAACAATTCCATCCACGCCATTGCCATGGCTGGCTCCCCGCCCAAGTCTCTCCCTGCGGCCTGCGCCCTTCCCCTCGCACCCCTCCTATGCGGAGTTCATCGAGTCCTACCTGCGCCCCCGGGTCGTCTCCGGCGACAAGGCGGGCGAGTTCATCCACGAGGTTGATCCCTACGGCGTGGCCCCCGGCGTCCTCACCGGACTGTTCCCGTCGGCGACTGCAGGCGATGGGGGGGAGGCGTGGTACTTCTTCACGAAGCTGCGGTACAGGACCCGCTCGAAGGACCGCGTGAAGCACACCGTGGACAACAAGGAGGGAACCTGGGTGAACTCCAACCCAGCGCGGCCCGTGCGTTCCGGCCACGGCGAAGGCCCGCAGGTAGGGCAGAGTTAGACCTTCGCTTTCAAGAGGATGGTGCGCAACAAGCAGGTGCTGTCGGGGTGGGACATGGTGGAGCTCCGCCTGGGCGCCTCGGACCTAAATGCCCTGTGCAAGGTGTACCGCAACCCGAAGGCCAAGGCGGACGACGAGGCCTCCGCTTCGGCTGGAGTGGCGGTGCCTGGACGCGGGGAGGACGACGAGGAGATTGATGAGGAGGAGGCGGCCGCTGGGCCCAGGCTCAAGAGGAAGGCAGGCGACAAGGACTCTGGTGCGGAGACGGCGGCGGCATCGCCTGGAGGAAAGAGGGCGGCGGTCGGCGAGAGCGCTGGTGCGGCCACGACCGGGGAACTCTACGTTGACTGGAGGGCCTCTCTTGATGCTGCGGATGAAGTCGAGGCCCCAGCAGAAGCGGAGGAGCCCGACGATCCGAGCAAACCCAAGTGCTACAAGTTCCTTCGAGATCTCCAGGAAAGGGTGCGCCGTCACAAGCCCATAACTCAAACCCCTGCTTTTGTTTCGTGTTCTCACGATTCCATCCCCAATCCATCCCAGGATAGGCTCTGTAAAATTTCACTCAGTACTAGGTGTCAACGTGGTTTGTGGTAGCATGCAGAGTGCAGCAACGATTTCTCTTGTAAGAACACAGTTCCGAGATTACAGCTGAACATTTAGGACAGCTTTCTTGACATTACTAAGCATCACTTCTTGTGGCATGATGGATGATTTTAGAGTAGAGTAACAGGGAATATAGGAAAGCAAACGCACAAAGGAAACAGAGTGCTCCCTGGTTTGGCCTTTGAAGGGCACAAGAAGAGCAACCTACGATTGCACGATCTGAATTCTGAAGGATCGCATTACAGACATACAAATGCACAACTTAGGAACATGTGAATCTAAACTACCATACGAGGAATTTTAGATAATCCCCAGGAACTATTTTAGCCTTCAACATCATCTCCCAGCTAACTCAGATGTCTTCCGTGTGCGCAGACGAAGGCCAAGCTTACTTGTTCTGACCCATCTGCTGTATGGTTATTGGAGCTGCAGGAAAATGAACATAGATCAGAACCATACAAGGTAGCTCAAAGATGAGACCCCAAAATTAAAATCATGGCTTAATGACACAATGCACCAGTGGTGTTAGTAGCATTCTTGCAGATGGGGGAAAGAAACAATTAGAAACTAAAAGCTTCATGTTAAAGTCAAGTGCCAAAACAGCAGGCTACAATGAACATTTATCATCTTCGAAAGGGTACGCTGGCAGCAGTGTGTGCTACTGCTATACCTGGCCGGACCTTCAAAGTGAAAGAATGATGTAGCAGAAGGGGGTGTTTGGATATGAGGTGTTAAACTTTAACAGTGTCATATCAGATGTTCGGATGCTAATTAGGAGAACTAAATATGAGCTAATTATAAAACTAATTGCAGAACCCAATGCTAATTCGCGAGACGAATCTATTAAGCCTAATTAATCCATCATTAGCAAACGGTTACTGTAGCACCACATTGTCAAATTATGGACTAATTAGGCTTAATAGATTCGTCTCGCGAATTACACTCCATCTGTGCAATTAGTTTTGTAATTAGTCTATGTTTAATACTCCTAATTAGCATCCAAATATCCGATGTGACGGCTGTTAAACTTTAACACCTTGTTGCCAAACAGACCCTAATATAATGTGCAGAAAATTCTTTCAGATCACATTGAAACCACGGTTGCACGATCTCTTTTTTTTGAACGAGGGTTGCACGATATCAAGATCACATTTCAGGCAGGCATACAAATGCACTTTGTATCAGAAACACATGAAAATTATACTGACGAACATGGAAATCTGAGATGCTTACTTCAAATTTAAAACGGTTTTGTGTTTGCGAGTATTTTTTTTCTTTACAATTCTTGAGCAGGTAATGCATGAAGCAGTACGCTACCTTACCTGAAATTCAAGGGTGAAAAATGGCATGATCTGAAGAAGGGCACAAGCATTCAGAAACGAACACATAACAGCATACCAAAAGTATACTGGAGATTTGTGATACTTCCCTCAAAACTATTTCAGGTTTCAGCATCATCTCACACCTAGCTTGGATTGCAGTCCGTGCAGTTGAAGGTAAAGCTTTTTTTTTCTGACCTATATGCTCTAGCGATCGATATTGGAGCTGCAGGGAAATGAACGTAGCTCACATCATCGCGTACTTGCTGTCAAAAGATGCAGCATGAGGAACCCGCCTGATGTGCAGAAATACTTTGGCCTAGTTGATTCAGAAATGCAGCGGAAATTTATTTTGGGAAATCTCTGTGAACTGTTCGAATGTCTTCCCTTCAAAATTCAAATACAACAAGAATAATGTTCAGAAATCTCAATATAATTTTTCAGATTTCCTTTTTCATCTTAAAAGAAAGAGAAATCGTCTCGCAATGGAAGATTAATTTGCAAAGAACTGGAACTATACGGCCGACTTGTAGCCACCGGGTTGCGGCTGGCTATATAAACCACGCCGCGCTTCGCCGCCTGATCGCAATTCGCAACGGCTACCGAAACAATTTCATCCACGCTATCGCCAATTCGCCATGGCTGGCTCCCCTCCCAAGTCTCCCCCTGCGACCTTCACCTCGCACCCCTCCGCCGAGAAGCTCATCGAGTCCTACCTGCGCGCCCGAGTCCGCTCCGGCGAGAAGGAGGACGAGTTCATCCACGAGGCTGACCTCTACACCAAGGCCCCCGGCGACCTCACCCGGCATTTCACGGCGGCGACTACAAGCGATGGGCGGAAGGCGTGGTACTTCTTCACGAAGCTGCGGTTTAGGGGCAGCTGCACGGACCGCGTGAAGCGCGCCGTGGACACCAGGGATGGAACCTGGTGCAACACTAAGCCAGCGCAGCCCGTGCACTCCGGCGACGGCAACGGCCTGCGGATAGGGCAGAGTCAGACCTTCGTTTTCGTGAGGAAGGAGGCCGATAGGCAGGTGCATTTGGGCTGGGTCATGGTGGAGCTCTGCCTGGGCGCCTCGGACCCAAATGCCCTGTGCAAGGTGTACCGCAGCAAGAAGTCCAAGGCGGATGGCGGGAGTCCTGTGGCGGCAATGGCGGGGGCGCCTGGAAGCAAGGAAGCGGACGACGAGGCCTCCACTGCGGCTGGAGTGGAGATGCCTGGACGCGAGGACGAGGAGGAGGAGATTGATGCGGAGGCAGCGGCCGCGAGGCCAATGCTCAAGAGGAAGGCGGGCGACAAGGACTGTGGTGCGGAGACGGCGGCGGCGTCGCCTGGACGCGAGAAGGCGGCGGTCGGCGACAGCGCTGTCGCGGCCACGACCGGGGAATTCTGCGTTGGCTGGTGGGCCTCTCCTGGTGCTGCGGAGGAGCCCAACGATCCAAGCAAACGCAAGTTCTATATAATCCTTTGAGATTTGGAGATCCCTAGGAAATGGTGAGCCGTCAAAAGCCCCAAACTTAAACCCCTGCTTCGCTTCGCGTTCTCACGATTCCATCCCCAATCCATCCAAGGATAGGTTCTGTAAAATTCGCTGTCAGTAGTAGGTATCAATGTGGTAGCAAGCAGAGTGCAGCACCAACTCCTCTTGTAAAATAACACAATTACAAGATTGCAGCTGAACAATTAGGACAGCTTTCTTGACATTACGAAGCATCAGTTCTTGTGGCATGATGGGTGATTTCAGAGTAGAGTAACAGGGAATGCAGGAAAGCAAGCACACACAGAAAACAGAGTGCTCCCAGGTTTGGCCTTTGAAGGGCACAAGAGCAACATACGATTGCACGATCTGAATGACTCACATTACAGACATACAAATGCACAACTTAGGAACACGTGAATCTAAACTAACATAAGGGGAATTTTAGATAATCCCCAGGAACTATTTCAGCCTTCGACATCATCTCCCAGCTAACTCAAAGTCTTTCGTGGTCGCAGACGATGGCCAAGCTTACTTGTTCTGACCTGTCTGCTCTATGGTTCTTGGAGCTGCAGGCAAATGGACATTGTTCAGAATCATATAAGGTAGCCCAAAGTCGAGAAAACTGTAGCTTAATGACAATGCACCAATTGTTCAGAATAGAGAATCAAATGTGATAATCAGTGGTATACTGGTATTAGTTGCAGATGAAAAAAAACAATTCCATACAAAAAGTTTCAGACACAAGTGCCAAAACAGAAGACTACAGTGTGTTATAATGAACATTTTATCGTCTTAGTGACTTCGGTGTATGCCTTTGTTGTCAGCCAAGAGAAATTATATATATAAGCACTACATGAGCTACAATTCGGCAGCAGCCAGGATACAGTTACAGATAATACTTGAATGCTTTGGCCTAATATATTTCCAAAGGGCTGGCACCAATGGGCATCTTATGCAAAACATTGGAAAATATAGACACCCCATAGTACAATTTAACTGCAAATACATGCAGAATCTTTTCGTTACACAAAATTGTACATACCTATTCCAACAGCATCAGACCCCCTCATGATTTTCAACTTTCGACAGATAGTGCTAAACAAACTGCAAAGGAGCAGATAAGGTCAGAACTTGCACAATATTAGTCTTGAGTGGTAGCTTAAACAGGTCTCAAAATTAACAGAAAATTATATAGGGTAACCAATTTAGCAAACAGTAGACCAAATGTGAGGAAAGTTCAATAGCCAATGTAACACTGAGAAAGTACTACATGGGAATTTAAGAAGAATAATGAGAAGGGGATGATGCATTAAACACCTTCAATCATCTCTCTAAAGATTTTTGTTCTGTCTAGCAATGGGCACTTGCACCCCCATCTTACTTTTCATCCTTCTGTTATTTGCATATAAATCACCATTACTTGTTGGGAACTTGAACACTATGAAGTTAAGAATATTTGGAGCTCTTTCTATGCTGACCAAGCTACTGATGCTATGAGGTAATGCATTCACAAGGGGAATGATTATTTTCCATGGTCACAATATGTTCCTAATGACTGCCAATAAAATAAACAAGTAAACAACAGATGAACCGAACTTGATCCGATAATCTACGGTAGTACACAATTAAAAATCAATTACATAGCATTTTGTTCTCCTAAAACTGGTCATATAAGTTTCCAACTGGGAGTGAAGGAACAACAATAATAAACCACAGGAAAGTTGCACATGATGAGAATATATGCGATTATATAAGAATGTAAGGTACTTACTCCCAGGGAAGATCCCCAACAAGCATCCAGTCCCCATCCTTATCCTCATATGTAAGGACATACTCCTGGTCTTGGAGGCCATCCGCCTTTGAGCCATTGGTAAGCCTGTCTTTGGTAGATGATTTACGCAGACCGCTTTGACCTTTTAAAATCACAGGCTAAGTAAATATTCTCATCACAAAGTACTATGCAAAAACTGCTGGGGTGGTTTGTATCGCACTGCTTTCATGTTTACATATTAACTGTTATTCGTCAGGCCTGAAAACTGTGCACTTTTGTCCAAGTTATTCCTACATTAGTTAAGTTACATGTTAATTTAATGAAAACTTGAGCTGCGGAGCCAGCCTTAGATTGCAGCATGATGAGCAGCAAGTTTTTCCCATGGGCCAAATGACTCTATGGCAGTTCGTTATGGTCACATTGCCGTGCAAATGCTAACTTCATGCAAGTTCTTGTGAATCTTTGCTTGAAGGCAGCAATTTTTATTTGACATAAGCGATATCCATGCCCGGTGTAGTAAGCCTTCCGAGTAAATCTACAGCATAAAGCTCTTCCGGCAACGGATCCAGTCAACACGCTTCCTAAAATGTTGGTGATAGGAGTAGCGCTTGTGTAATACAAGAGGGAAACGGATCAGACAGAATCTTGGAGCCGAGCATCACTCACCAGTGATGAAGCAGCTGAACATCTTCTCGAGCGCCATGGAGAGGTCCTCGTAGCTGGAGTACATCTTGATGTCCACCTTCCTGAGGTAGGGCGCACCGTCCATGCTGACCTTCACATACATCGGGCCGCCGCCTCCGGACGCGGCCTCCTCCGCCGGCGCCTTGGTCTTGGAGGCGCTGGCGGCGAGGGTGTTCTTCCGGTAGTTCCGCACGGGCGGCCATCCTACCACCTGCGCCCTGCACGGACCGACAGCAACGCATCGGGTCAGCCAGACCGACGCGTCCAAATCCCAGGCCAAATCCGCCACTCCAGCTCGGAATCGAAGCGGTCGGTCTTACTTGGCGGCCGGCGGCGCGGCGGGGGGAGACTGCTTGCCGTCGGTGGCCTTGGTGGCGGCGCCGGCGCGGGGGCAGGGGTCGGCCGGGAAGGCCCGCTTGGCGGAGCCGGCTGGGGCGGCCACCGGCAGCGGGCCGAGGGAGAGCGCGGCGGCGACGTCGTCCTCGCAGCAGTCGCGGTCGGGGGACTCGGAGCCCGGCAGGCCGAGGCGGAGCGTGAGGCGCGGCGGCGCCGGCGAGGAGGAGGAAGACGAGGAGGAGGTCGGGGTCGGCGGCACGGCCACGGCCACGGCGGAGAGGCCGATGTAGTCGTGGGGCTCGAGGGGCGGCGACATTGGGGCGGGTGGGCAAGAGACAGGGGGAGCAGAAGCAGAGAGAGAGAGAGAGAGAGAGAGAGAGGCGAGGTGGGGTGGGGTGGTTTTCTCGCTCACCCCTTGTTTGGAGGTGGTGGTGATGGGGTTGGGAGCGAGCGACGACTTGCTGCTGGAGTGGTGGTGGTGGTGGTAATAAAAGTGGCCGACCGGGAGGATTTTTAACGAATTTCTCTCGCCTTTTTTTTGTTTTTCCCGGCCGGGGGCCTTGTCCGCTTGTCGTCTTGTCGCGCGGTGTCTTGTGTTTGGGTGGTCGCTGCCTCGCTGGCCCGTGGTCCGGTGGTCACGGTGTGCGTGTGGGAGTCTGCTCCGCGGGGTCGGCTTGCGCTGCGTCGGCTCCACGTGGACGGGTCCGAGTCAGCCCTCTCAGCTGTCATGGCCGTTCATTCATGGACCACCGCTCTGCTCTGCAAGCCAGGTTGGCGATTATGCTAGTTTTGGGAAAGGGCAACGTCACGTCTAAACAATGCTGTTAAACCCAGCATCGGCTAATCACATCCGCGGGACAAACCGGCCGTTCGCGGAGCGATCCATGCCTAGCGTTTCGTTACCGCTTCCAGGTTCCAGCTAGGAGAAGCTGGCCATTGACCAGGAAAAACTACAGTATTGCTGGTGAAAACAACTAGGGGGAGCGCGAAATGGGAAGCCCCGTCTCGGACACCATTCCTGCCAGAGCTGAGGACGTCATGGTAGACGGCTCAGGGTAACGTAGACGTGGGGATTTGGCAGTTACTAATTACCATGGTCCATGGAAGCGCCATTGTTGGCCATATATTTTACCACTCCAAATGGGTATTTCGGCAGTTTGGCGCGTGTTCATGAACCATGGTTAGACTTTAGAGTCTCGCAGGCTGGAACCTGCAAGTCGTGGCATGTCCGGCTGTGCACGGCACTCCCATGTACGTAACTACATTTTCTTCTCAGGGGTCCAACAAAGACGATGACTCGATGAGTATTACTATTAGTAGCCGATCGATAGCCGCGAGTAGGCGCTGATGGTTGGTGGAGGTAGTGGCGTCGATGGCCCCCGCAAGGTTGGTACGTCGTCGCCCGCATTTCCCATGAGAAAATCGATATGCAGTCCAAGGTTCGCAAGGAAATCAAGGCGGGGACGGTCGAGGGGTTGGGGCGCAGGGACGGAACCGCCGGCACGGGAGAGAGCCCGACAGCGCCACGGACACGTCCCTCTCCCGCGGCCGCGCGCACCAACCCCGCCCCGCGGCACACGCAACCCGTCCCCATGCCCGCTGCCGTGGCCGTGCCGGGCGCTGCTGCTACCCGCGAGCACCACGGGCACGATCGAGCGCACGGCCTCAAAATCCTGTTTGGCGAACGATGGTTGCCAGCGACTAGCGAAACAGCAGACGTGACGCTTTTTCCTCCACGAGTTACTGCTCACCGTCCGTGTCTTCAAGCCTGGACCACTGCCGTGACTTCGTGAGGAGAGTCTGGGAAGGGGAGGGAGAGGGCGGCCATGGCGAGAGCCGAGAGGTGGGCAGAGCGGACGGTCGCGAATCACCGCTGACCGCGGCGGCGGGGTGAGGAGGGATTTAGGTTTTAAGGTTTGGGAATTTTCATAATCGACAGGCGTAAAAGGTGGTCGTCGAATTCCTGCATATCTTTTTTTTTCTTTTCAAATTCCTGCATTTTCTCGTGTTGCGCCCAAATGCTTATCTGGAAAAAATTCGTGCATTTTGAATTCCTGTGGCATTAAAATTTTCATGCAACTCCAACGGTGTCGGTGTATTTTTCTTATTCCTATATTTTGATAATCTTGTATTCCAAATAGGCTTTAATAGTTTTGTTATAAGTCAATTTTTAAACTTTGACCACCTATATAGAAAATATATAAAATCTATCAAAGTCTTGTTTCACGCTACATTTAATTAAGGAAAAAGTCCATTTTACTTCTCTCACATGTCCATTTTGTCCGCTTAACCCTCTAAACAAAGTTTTGGCTCACTTTAATCTCCTGAACTATTTCATTTGGTCCAATCTACCCTCTAATTAGATTTATCTTTTTTGTTTCCTCGTGTATGAGTTGAATTTTGAGCTCAAACAAAACATGATGCCTTATGTTAGAAAATTATACTAAGAGTTTTCATGGTTATTTTCATAGGTTAGAAATATTTAATACGAAATTGGTCTTAGATATACTATACAAAAAGTAATCATGAAAAAACTCTAATATATTTTTCTAACATATAGCATCATGTTATAAGTCAACTGACAAAATCTGTAATTAAAATTCAATTTGTACACGAAGAAAAAAATCTAATTAGGGGTAGATTGAACCAAATGAAATTGTTTGGGGGAATAAAGTGAGCCTAAATTTTACTTGGGGTCAAATGGACAAAGTAAATAGGTGAGGGGGATAAAATGGACTTTTTCCTTTAATTAAACTAATTTATATCATACTCTCTCCGTCCGCTACATTTAGATCCTTTTCAAAGTCAATTCTTTTAAATTTTAACTACGAATAGCGAATTAATTATAGAGACTAAAACCTTTTCTATTTGAAAATAAATTATTTTAGAAATATTTTTGGTTAAAGTAAAAAAGATTGGCTTCAAGAAATCCAAACGTAGCAATATTCTGAGATGGAGAGAGTACATTAGCGATTTATTGTTTTTTATATAAAACTAACTAAAGCTAGAATACTTCGGGTATACACAAATTAAATTTCAAACGAAGGGAGCAGCCTTAGCACGGTACTGCTAGTACTCCAGTTTCCCCATTGGCAAGACCGCAAGTGTGCCACTCTGGCAGCGAGTCTGCCATGTAGCCGCGGAGGGCTAAAGGTTCACGTCGTCATGGTTTGTTCGTTCTTGGCTTCTTGCATTTCTTGCTGCTGACCTACTCAAGCACTCAGTACAGTAGAGTAGCAAAGGAAAGTCAAACGCTGCAGGTCGATGTGAACAGCAGTAGATGATTTCCGCTGCTGCTGCTGCCCTTTGGATGCTCTCGAGCTCGGCTACACGCCTACACCTGCACGTCCGTCCCCTGCCGGCTGCCGCTGCCGATGCTAGTTCCCACTCCGGCACTCCCACTCTGGATCTCCTCCCGCAACAATGCCAGTGCACCGCGGGCGCGGGCAGAGCCCGGCCGGCCACATGCGCGGGGGCGGCAGCGCGCAGGAGTAGGTGGCTGCCTCCTGCCGCTGCCGATGCCGCCCTCCTTAATGAGGCTAGCTACACCAGTAGCTGTAGCTAGCCTGCCGCCCTGCTCGTTGTGTCATCGTGTGTCCCCCCTCCCCTCCTCCGCCGTCCATGCGCGCATCGCATCATCGCCTCCGCCTCGCCGGCCATCATGCCTACTCACTCCCGGCTTCCCGGGGTGCTCGAGAGCGGGCTCTGCCGTCGCGCCCGTGACTCCGGCCGGACGATTCCGCCCTGCGCGCCCGCTTTCCCGCGTGCACGGGCGATCACCACAATTTCTTTTACTCATAATCAGCTTCAGCTCAGAAACAATGGCCGCTATGTTAGTGGTGAGTTAGAATAAGTCCGGGGGTCATTGACTAATGCAAATTGCAAAGTGGGCGGCCGGCTGCTCGCTTCACCGAATAAGGTTCCCCGTCGATCAAAACCGTTTCATAGTTGACACATGACCGACACTATTTTATCTTGTCAATTGATAGTGCTCTAGAGTGGCATTGGAGCACCGAGAGGACACCTGCTGTAGCAATGTCGAGTGAAAATAGCTAGTGTTGCAGGTTTCAGGATACTATCATGTCACACATAACATCCAGAACTACCTTGCCGGATAAAAAGCATGGCACGTCAGCTACATCTATTTCAAATCCAGCGGTAAAACTTTGCTAGCAGTGGCCGTGTGAGAGTACGCTACGGAATGAGTTCGAGGAATAGAGGAATACAGGCAAATGGATGGTTTAAGTGACTGTTAACACTGTCTAAAAGTTCGTCTGTATTCTGGAACACTTCCGTCTCACGCAAAGCATCTCGCCGCGCAGTTTTTGCTCAGCTCGATACAGGCAGGCAGGCCGACGAGAACGAGACACAGAGGGAGAGGGGAACGGCGCGCCGGGGCAAGAGCAAGGCCGCCGAGGTCAGGCAGCCATGGCACGGCGGGGTCATGATGAGGCGCTTTCCGCTTGTCCCTTGCCCAGCGCCCGCGCGTGTCCCCTGTCTCCCCTCCCCGGCCTGCTCACTGCCCGCTGGCTCCACTAGCCCAGCAGGCAGCAGCACAGCACTGGCCCGGCGCGCACCAAACGCACGAAAAGGGCAGTAAAGCCAGCCCACAAGATATCGCTTGTCTTGTTCCTCCCGGTGGGGGCAGCCGGCAGCAGCTGCGAGCCTGCAAAGCCGCCCAGGCTTGCCATTGCCAATGCCTGCCCGTGCGTGCGTGCGTGCTCGCGAGCAGGACGAAAAGGCGCCCGATGCATCGCTGCCGGAGCACTGCCGCTGCGGCTCTTCGCTCCGATGCGCACACACACCCTGCCCCTGCGCCGAGCCGTGCAAGCGTGCTGCGGGGTCGGCGCCCAGCTCATTGCTCAACTGCAACTGCAAGTCAACTCGTGTCGATACATGCTGCTGCGGGCCAAGCGGTTTGGGCACAAGTAGTAGCAGCCACTGCAGCGGAGTAGCTCTGTGCTCCGAGCTGTGCTGCCTGTTCCTCTGCGTTTAGCAAGTTCCCCTGTTTGCCTGAGCATCTCCTACCAGTTACCACTGTCTTACAGCGTACCGAACTTTTTCTTTTCTCCATGCTACGCACTGCACCTGGCTGGTCGATGGATTTCGCAGCCCGGGGTTTATCATGGTGTTTAGAGGTTTGGCACAAGAGTCTACTGAGAACTGCCCGTGTTTGTATCAGCTCGAATTTAAGTGTTTATTTCTTTTTATTAATTGAAAACACTCTTGTTTTTATTTTTGGTTGCAAGGGGATCTCCGTGATTGTTTTTTTGGCAGAGAAAAGAGAAGAGGAAATAACGGTGCTTCTTTCTTGTCTTGCTTAAAATTGAGAAGAGTTATCATTAGTAACTATAAAATTCAGAAAGTATTACTGATGCAAGTTGCAAATGACCGATAAGTAGCGCTTCCTCGATTTAAAATTATATGTCGTTTTGGCTTTTCTAGATTCATAAAATTTGCTATGTATGTAAACATGATGTATATCTAGATGCATGGCAAAAACTATGAATCTAGAAAAATCAAAACGACCTATAATTTGAGATAAAAAAGTACTTGATTAAACCTAAGCAAAATCTAGACAACCTGAAGCAATTTATGGCCAAGCATGGGCTGAAGGTACCTATATACTATCGCATAGGCGACCTAAATGGTGTTTTTGCTCGTTCCTTCAGAGTCTGCCTGCCATCACCTCTTTCCATTGCCCAATGGCTCATTGCGCCACATTCCATTGCTTATCTGTGCTCCAACAACAAGTTCACTCACCTCCATGGCTCCATCCCTATGAAGGACGAAAATCTTGGTACTGAACTGCTGATGGTCACCCTGAACCTCTCAATCTTATGTCATCCATCCTTCTAGTGTTGTTCCTTTGATGAGAAAGAGCTTGGAACATTTTTTCTTATAGGAAGGTGGGTGCTCGCTAGAGCTAGGCGGACGGATTAAAGGGGGAAGGTTGTGATGAACCACCCGGATTAATAAAGTTATATAAAATTATCACCCCTTTGAACATACCTTTAGCATATCATACGCACAAAATAAATCGGTTTGGGTATACATGAATGAAGGGGAACATACACTGGAGATATAGGAAAGCCACGTTGTTCACAGATCTACGGTGGGAGGTCTCCACCACCCGCCGTCGGGGGTGGGGGGGGGGGAGCGGCGTGATAGAAAATACCGATGAGATGGTGTTCCAGAGCGTTGGTAGAGTTTTAGGGTAGCAACAAGTGGCAATGACGGATCAGGGATGGTATGAATAAACGTAGCGTCATCATTCAAATGGCAAAGCAGAATGATGGGCACGAATTCCAAAGCACAAAAGGAGAATGATCAATGCTTTGTTGATATTTGGCTTATAACAATGCCAATTCTATGCATTACTCTTCCGACAATAGCTATCTAAGCAGACAATTGTTCCATTTATAAATAGTGTGTAATATACGTCTAATCGTGTTAAATGACATGACTTGCGAACACTGTATGTCAAAAGGACCAATATTTGTAACTGTATGTCAAAAGTACCAATATTTATAACTGTATGTCAAAAGTACCAATACTTGTAACTGCATTGTATGTCAAAAGTACCAATATTTGTAACTGGTTCCCGTTTGGTAGAGCTCCGGCTTCTACCAAAACGGTTATAGCTTTGACTCCTTTGGTGGATATGCTTTCTCTAGTGAGCTAAAGTTATTTTGGAAAACGTTTGGTAGAACAATTTCTCAATGACAATATGAGTAATTTTACGGTCCTTTAATGCTCGAAGAAGGGGATGAGAAGCCAGTGAAATCAATTTTTTTACTCCTCCTTTTTAGTGTAAGTTGTTTTGTGGCTTCTTTCTATTTTGATGGTGGAGCCGTTTCTAAATTGCCCTTTTAATAGGACTTCTCAAATGCTTGGAATAGGAATTTTGTTAGAATTTCAGGTTGACCAGTTTTTCGTTCCCACAAGTTCGAGGGAAAAGCATCCACTGTTCCAAAAGGCCTTAGACACGGGCTACTGTTTATCTTTGCATGCTAGATTGGGCCTTTTTCAAAAGCCCAGCTTGATCCGGGCTCGGTTCATCCATCGGAGAACCTACTCACGCACCACAGCAAGAATTTTCTGTCTGCCTTGGATGACAAGTCACCTTCTACACCTAGAGGTGCGTTTGCTTGCACGCTGGTTCGGCACCGGAATATGCTGGTGGTTAATCATGTTTCTCCCCGTTTTCCCTCCCTCTTCGACGGTGACGAGGCATCATCTCGCTGTCGAGCGCGAACCATGGGGGCCACGGGCCTAGCTTGGTGAGAGACACTTATCAATCGAAATCGCAGGAGGGTACACCGTGCAGGCTGCAAAATGTTCCCTGAATTCTTCGTGCAGCATCGTTTTCACTTTTCAGAAGGGAAAACGCCCGCCCCGTGCCTCACTTTTCACTTCTGGCATGGCTTCGACCATTCGCATGTCATGTTGCATTTTTGGTGGCGTAGGAACGTTGGCTGGCATGGAAGAGCCGCAAGGCTATGGCAGGAGTCCAAGCGAGCAACTCACTCAGGAGTCAGGAGGAGGCCGATCTGCCTTTGAATTTTTGAACTGGTAGTTTTCGTAGACGTATTGAAAATGACCACGTTCTAAGCAACCGGGCAAGGCTTTAGTTCCGGCCACGCATTGGTCCTTTCTGATATTTTGGCAAGTTTTGTTTTGCACTTTTTTTTTGTTTGAGCATCTTGTGCATAGTTTACTCTTTTTTGAATCAAAACGGTCTACAAGCAGATTCTTTAGAAAAGGACCAGATTTTATTTCCCCTTTTTGTTGGCATGTTCTGGTTTCCCTGTACAACTTAAAGCTACAGCACAGCTTTCTCTCACTGTGGACCTACAGCAAAGTTCGATGCATTTCCACAATGTAGCAGAACAGCAACAGACGTTGCCCCACGCATGTGTCCCAAACCAAACGCACCACATCGTCGTCGTGCCCTTCGCAGTCTGAATGGCTGAATTCGTTGGGCCGCGCGGTGTTGCTTTGCAGCGCGGCCAGGTTGGGTTAGGTGACGGACAACAAATGGAACTAGAAAGAAAAGAAGAAGAGGAAGAAGAGCAGCACCATCCATCCAATCCACGCATGTTGTTGTCCAAAAAAGCACAGGGGTTGTGTGTGTGTGGGTGCCTGGGTGGTTTGGTACTGGATCGGTACCGAGATCCGAAAAGGGACCTCGCAACGCCACAATCTTCACGCGAGTTGCGAAATACCAAACTCCAAAAGAGACACAGGACCAAACCGTCTTACGCTTTTTGTCAAGGCTGTTTCCTTCTCGCCCATGGACTTTCTATGCTGCTTCCACAGGATAGAGCTCCCGTCTAGAGGTTGGGAGGAAGACGCTATGTTAGGGTGTGTTTGGTTGGTTGTATCATTTGATTCATGTATGAAATGATTCAAAATAATAATGATCTTTTTGTTTGGTTGGGTGAATTGGACCAACTCATCCAGGATGAGGTTATCCCACTTAATATATTATTCTACTAATCAGAGTGAACTATATGGTACAAGCAAATTGATTGAACCACTCCATCCAGGATCATCCATGCATGCATCATGAGTGCATGCAACCAAACGCACCCTTAGAGTCAAGGCAGAAATACCTGAGTGTTTTGTTTTTTTATGTACTTTGGTGAAGGCACAACTTCGATGGGCAGGTATTTTATTAATTGCTTGTAATGACTAGCTGAGTTTATTCAAGCTGACGCTCTACGCACCGAAGGTAAATGAGCACAAGGTTATCGTGTACTCCCTCAGTTTCACATTGTAGATCGTTTTAACTTTTTTAATTTTATATTGTAGATCGTTTTGATTTTTCTAGATTCATAGATGTGGTATGCATTTAGACATACACTACAAACAACTACAAGCTAAAACGGCGTACGAGGGAGTAATGACTAGCGTGCGTCTTAGCACCCACGCACATCTTACTCTTAATAAGCACTTCTGAGAAATTGGGCTCGTAGATTTTGAGATCAGCGATGGTACCTTATATGTATCGGTATCGGTAGATTTGTCATCTACTACTTAAAAAGATAATTTTGTAAATATGAGCATTTATAATTTTTGTAAATATGAGCATTTATACAGAGTTGAATACTCGAACTCCGTTGGAACCTAACCAACTTGTGTTATGCTAGTTCTCGTTTTAAAAAATATATAGTTCTCTTCAAAATTATATTTACTTGTATAAATTTAGAATAAACTCATGCAAACGAGACAAAGCCTTGAGGGTCTTTTTTTTTTCAGATTTTGCTTTTGGCTTTATGGTAAAAACGATAAGATGACAGAAATAGCTACCTTTTAAAATTATTAAGCAAAACTAATGTTTGTATTAGAATCCTAAATGAGGTCTAGAGATGTTTTCTGGCTTCATGTATCATACTAATTTAAGGGGTAAGGTTCCTTGTGGTGCCCACTCGGGTTCGAGTCCTCTACTCATCATGGGTGCTCGTCTTTTTCTGAATTTATTTCAGGATTTTATCGTCGCTATTTTTTCAGTGGTAGGCGATGTGCCCGTCGACAACGAGGCGTTAGCGGTGACTTCATCAATCTTAAGGATTTACTGGCTCAGTTTTTCAAAGGTGCTCATAGTGTAGGGTTACAAGCGTGTGTTCGTAGGGACGAGTGTGCATGGGTGTATGTGAGCGAGTACCGTGTAATTCAAAAAAAAATAGAAGTCAATATAAAGAAGACATTTTTTCAGCTTTTCAAAAGTTAGCTTTGTGGCGTCCTGTACAGGCCAGCCAAAGAGACCATTAGCCTGTTCGCTTCAGCTTATCAGTCGGCTTATCAGCTACCGAACAATGTTTTTCTCTCACAACAAATCAATCGTTTCAGCTTTTCAGCCGGCTTATAAGTCCAGCCGAACAGGCTGCATTTGAATCACAGGAGGTACAATCAGATCTTTGAACAGGCGGTATACACGACACAAAGTCTCCTCCGACGAAATACATACGGTGTCTTATGTAGAGGAAAGAGAAATGATTAAAACCAAGCTATCTTCTATTTACAACTCTTCACATATTCCTGTATGCATGCATCCATTGATAAAACTAAGAGGCAATCTTAAAGATAATACAGTAGAGAAATTAGGTTTAACAATATCTCTTAGATAACATGTATAAATGTACAATCTTAGAGCTATGTATGTTCAATCTTAAAGCTAAGACTATCTCTACTGTTGGCGGGAGCACTAATTCCTTTGCACCATCTGTTTCCACGTGCTTCAACACACTTACACACAAGCACTTCAACAGTCCTCGTTGACCGCTCGTACCGTCCTACGAGAGATGGCCTCAAGCTTACGTCACTGCGGCTACAGCGACCGGCCGCCGACGAGCACGCGTCAAACCGAGCGGACGTGGCAGCCGCCGCGGCCCCCACGCGCGTCCGCCAGCTGGCAGATCCCGGGCCCCAAGTGTCAGCACCTCATGGGGGCGTATCAGTGGGGCGATACGCGCCGTCCGATCGGCGCGGCGGCGGCTCCGGTGCGCGCCACGTTGTGCGAACCGACGGCCGGTGGCGCGTCGCTCGTGGCCTCCTCCCGACTCCTCCGTCTGGCCTCTGCCCCTCAGACGGTGGTTTGAAGCTCGCGCTGTTTTCGCACGTAACCCCCTGCGGTTAAGTTTATTCGCGAGAGATTAAATAAAGACTTTGCCGGGAAGCTTTTCGGTTATTTCTTAGAACGCACTTAAAGCAAGGTTTTTGGGTCCGGTGAGAGGGACACCAATTCGGGTATCTTTAAGATTCCCGCATTGGATGCGTGCAGCACATGATATGGATGGGATGGTGGTTGTCATGTGAACAAATTTTCTAGGTGCTCAAAGAAAGATGGTATATTGTATATTGGTGTATCTCACATGGATGGAGGAAAGTTTTTTCATCTTATCATGCAATATTAACACTGGGATGTTGCAAATGAGCATGAATAAGGATTAGTGATGAATACCTTTTTATTGATTACCAGTAGTGATACATTATGTACTTGCAAATTACAAAGAGGAATAAATGTTTGAACATTATTGGCCTCAATGGGAATCCCTCATTCCCCTCTTTGTGCACATTAATATATCCATCCTCCCTCTCTCTGTGCACATGCATACACTCAGAATTTGTTACTTGAGACGGTAATGAAATTTGGGTGCGCCCATAGTGAAAAAAATTTGCATTCAAAACCAACAAAATTCGCACTTTAGCTTTAGCATGTAACAACAATTCGTATGCTTTAATTTTCAATTATGGGAAACAATGATGAGAGATTTCATTTTCATACACACACAACATAGGAAGGCTTGATCGTCTGATCAACATAAGTTTTGTGCCATCTATTTTGTCGGTTACGACTTATGAGAATACCGTATACTTAAAAAGCGATAATGGAATTCATGTGTTGCTCCCATCTACATATTGTAGTCTTGGTTGTTTTCATTATATATATAATTTATGTCAGGTTCCGTTGCATATAGGATTCGTACCTCCAGTTCCGTTACCTAATATAACAACGATAGTGGATTCTTTCTTCATCGTTACCGTCGTCAGTGGAGAGTCTGTCTGAACAGTTTACCACGGTTACAATATTAATTATATATAATCCAATTGTAAAATATCATACAAAGACATATCATTTAATATAAATATGCATACACTTAAGATATTTTATGCAATAATTTTTTGGTGTTTCTTGAAAAGAAACTTATCTTAAAGAAGTGACGAGAGTACCAGGTCTTTTCCTTCGCCATACCGCATTGAACGCGCGCCACAAGCACTGTCCATCCTATGGGCTATGGCTATCAATGATGAGCATCCTAAAATACCGGGATCTCAGGGGTTTAAATGCAACGGGGGCTCTCGTCTTCCTCACCTTCCCGACGGCGACCGGGCCGCCATATCCTCCTCTCCAACTCCCTCTTCTCTATCTCCTCTCTCTCGCTCTCTACCCTCACCAACTCCTACCTCCCGAGACGAATTCCTAGGCGGACAAAAGAACAGGGAAGGAGCCATCGGGAATTGCCTCGTGAGGTGATCCGGCACGCGCACGCTTCCCTGGGCTGGGATTCTACTCCCAATCCCCTCCGCGCCGGCCGGGCGCGCCGCCACCCGGATCAGGCGTACTCGCGCCATCTTTCTCCATCTCTCGTCCTTCCGTCGTCGTCCCCCCTGGGCGGCCGCGGAGTAAAGATCCGCCGGCGCTTGGGATTGTTTGCTTCTCCTTTTGTCGGTAAGGAAGCCCCTACTTGCTTGAATCGTTTTTTTTTCCGTTTTTCTTCTGCAGAATTTGAAATTTCCTTCCGGGCTGGATGCTCCAATCCGTCCATTTTATTGTGGATTCGTGTGCTGCGTCGTGGAGTGCTAGTAGCTGGTAATTTTCGGTAAATTTTTTACTCCACGTTTGTTGCGCAGCTGGACTACGGTGCTGTACATGCTTACGCTGGTGTTGAGCTCCTGCAATGGCCCGAAGGAATGCTGGCGCAATGCAGCGGGAGGGGTCGGCCGGGTCGGTTAAGGACTGGTCGGAATTCGACCCCTCGCCGTCCCCCAAGCTGGCGTACTCGCAGTCCTACGTCGCGATGAGGGGGCTGTTGACGTCGGTGGCCTCTATGGACCCTGTCCTGATGTCGAGCGGCCTCAAGTCTTTATGGGCAGCTTTGTCGTCGCACAGGCACGCTCGGTCCTTGGAGAGGCCAAAGTCCAAGGGGGCGAACTGGAAGAGGCCCATGGTCCATCTGCTTGTGTGTTTCTTGGTGGGAATTCTCATCGGATTCACACCACTGTTCTCTGTTGATTTATCGAATAAGATAGACTCTGAAAATGAGATGCTTCCGTTCGACGGAGATGTGGTTGACAGACAAATGCTGGAACTTAAGAGTACAAAGTTGGAGTCGTTTGCAGCAGAGACTGAAGCAGTCGAAGAACAACAGGTTGATGAGAGTCCTCCAGTGCCTGCAATGTTGGATGATGAGGTGGACTATATTGAAGCCTCTCATGTCGTACCTTCTGTTAGTGACTCTGATTTTGTTGTGAGGAAGCAGCTGATAATTGTGACAACAACTTCTGTTCGGCCACATCAGGCATATTATTTGAATCGTCTGGCACATGTGTTAAAAAATGTGCCACCTCCTCTTCTGTGGATTGTGGCAGAGTGGCCATACCAGTCCCGTGAAACAGCGGAGATCCTGAGGTCTTCTGGGGTTATGTACAGACATCTCATCTGCACCCGGAACACCACAAACATAAGGAAGATTATTGTTTGTCAAAAGAACAATGCAATTTTTCATATAAAGAAGCATCGTTTAGATGGTATAGTCCATTTTGCTGATGAGGAGCGAGCATACTCAGTTGATTTATTTGAAGAGATGCGGAAAATCAGGTGACACTTCTGTGCTGACACTTGCTTTATGGTACCGGAATTTATGACAATTCTGTTCATAAAAAAAATCATGGATAAGTTTTCTGAATGATGGACGATCTTAACATAGATGGATATGCATGGTTAACTGATATACTATAGTCATCAAAATGTTTCTAATTTATTGTTTGTTTGCTTGTGCTTTCCTTTTGTAACGTATATTGCCAATTGATGTTCTAAAATCTTTAACTGTCTGTTCCATATGTAAACTTTATGCCTGTGGTTACTTTAATGTTACAATCAACTCTGCTAAAAGGATACTTTTCTTGAACCTAAAGGTATGCAGTGTATTGGTCTGAATGGAGATATGCATTTAGGTGGACTTTGATGCAGGGATCCAATTCTTCCTTTTTGCCTTTTTGTACCACTTTTACCAACTCTTCCTTTCTATTAGCTTTAATTTTATTTTCTGTGTGCTCTGGTGCTCGCTAGAGCTATATATTTATATAATGCCCCACCATACTAAAGCCATAAAGCATATTTTATTTTCAGAATTTTAGTAGGAAATAGACCTTTCTCATTTTCTTTATACACTCAATAAAAGCTTGCTTGATGATTGCTTTAGATTCTTTTGAGATATTATCCTACAATCATATCGCCTTTTTAGTCATTTTGCTAACTGCCTTTTGGTGTGAAGTTGCAATGTAGTAGAACATCCTGATCCAATTGTTACTGAAAATTATAATAGGTTTCCAACAACCGCTAATAGACTATGGAGCAATAATGTTTCCTTGAGATTCCTGGCACGGAAGGTGATTACAAACTCCTACTCTGTATATAGTTTTACCAATTGTCAGCCTGTGCCGAGAATGTGAGCTAGCACCTGCTCAGTCTAGGATTATGTCATGAGACCACCTGATGATGTGGTGGTGCCATGGGGAAGGGGGGGACGTATGTATCTTGTTGAATTTTTACATGCAAATATATGCTAGTTGTAACACAGTAATATTCACTGTTACCAGCTTTTTCCTCTTGTAGTGACAATTGAAAACGTTCCTCATGATTTTGTGCTATATTCTGCAGGCGCTTTGGTACGTGGCCAGTAGCAATACATGTTGGGGCCAGGTATAGGGTTGTTTTAGAAGGGCCCCTTTGTAGGGGTAATCAAGTCACTGGATGGCATACAAATCAGAGAAGGGGTGTACCTCGTCGGTTTCCAATTGGTTTCTCTGGGTTTGCTTTCAACAGCACTATACTTTGGGATCCCCAGAGATGGAACAGTCCCACTCTAGAGTCTATTATACTCCACTCAGGTGGCAGAGGTGGCTTGCAGGTGAGTTTAGTTTCATTATTTTCGAAAAAAAAAGAAAACAAAGGAAACAACTATATTGTTTCCACTTAGCTGTAGAATTGTTGATTTCTTGGTAGAAGCTAATCTACTGTGTTGATGTTTGATCTGAATATCTGCCTAAGTTTAATCCAGCAGAGCATGCTATAATTTGAGTATCCTTGTTGAATGGTACTGTTACATGAAGATGCATTAGGCTCAGTTAACTACTGATCGTGAGGTACAACCTATTGAGATGAACCGTGAACCAAATGCAACCATTTTACGATACTCTAGAGCAACATGAAAGTACAGTGCTGTTAGAAAGTAGAATTGTCACATGACCATTTCCTCAGTGTAGTATGCAGTAATGAAATGTATGCAGGTCTGGAATAAACCTAGTGTATATAAAGACGCATCCTTACAAAAGCACATGAATAGATCATCGATATAATGATGCAAATTGTCTCATTGCAGGAGTCTCGATTCATCGAGAAGCTCGTTGAGGACGAGACTCAAATGGAAGGCCTCGCGGACAACTGCAGTCGGGTCATGGTCTGGAATTTCGACTTGGAACCTCCCCAGCTCAACTACCCTACTGGCTGGCTGCTGAAGAAGCACCTAGACGTCGTCGTGCCTATAACCTAACCACATTGCTGCTGCCCTTTTTGTTTGCGCCTCCTAGTGTGGAATGGTGATGATGCCTTCCTGAACTTGGTAGCGTCCAGGATCATGCGAAGCTGCTCTGCCAAGACCCTGGTTCGAATAATGTGATACTAGTTACAACAGTTGAAAGCAAAGAAGCCTACCTGACAAAAGGAAAAATTCTTTCTCCCCCGCTGCGCTGCATTCTTTTCTGTGCTCATTCTTTCTTACCCCCCATGCTCCTCAAGCTAGATATAGGCTTGTACATTTCCTTCCTTTTCTTTTCTCTTCTGTTCTATTCGTTACATACATACATGCATACATATATTCATTCATACAATGCATACATCGATACATATTACCTTACAGATGTAAAAGAAAGCAATTTCATTTCCTGACCCTGACGATGTGGCATCTTGCCTTTTGCAAGGGTGGTTCGATTCGTTGTTAGGAAACCATTCACATATTGGTGGAACCATTCACATATCGATGTGCATATACTATCAGATAAGGCAATTAAGCTTAGTGTGATAGCTGGGCGTGTATCTATATTGGTCAATTCACATATTGTAGCGCCAATTGGAATTGCACCAAGGGATTATATTTGTTATGCTAATTACCAACTCTGCATCTGCATTATCGACAATGGACTCCAAATATTGAAAGAAAAAAGAAGCATCAATCTGATTTGATCTCAAGTCATCTCTCCAATTTTGTCTTTCATAATGAACTACCCTCCCCTTTTCCATATCTCAATCAATCACTTACACACAAGAGAGAACATTGTGCAAGAGTAACAGCTTCACATCAAACATAAATCGCTCGCTTTGCTCCCATCAGTTCCATAATCACCGCAACTACATACTATATTTTATCAGCGGCACAAGGAAGCAAAGCTTCGTGCATGCAGCAGCAGCAAACCTGATGCTGCAATTTTTTCTTTTCAATGACGAATGCAGCAGCAGAAACCTGATGCTGCATTTTTTTTCAATGAAGAATGCAGCCGCAGATAGACCTGATGCTGCACGTGCACTGCTTGAATTCATCGATCTTCTTTACGATGCTTCTTCCTTCCTTCCATGGCTTCACATCTGATTTCATTTGGCTCCTGCCTGACTGAATCATGTGTTCCTTCCGACCAAACTTCTGCGACTGCCTATGCACGAGATGAAGGAGATTTCATAATTATAATCCTTCCCTTCCTGCCATAGGGTCACTTGTATTTTTGTTTCTCTGAATTCATGAATAGCCAACCACCATGAACTATATAACACAAGATATATGTTAGAGCAGCCTGAACCATGATCCCAGGAACGGGAAGACTGCCACCAACAAGCGCATCAAGATTGGCGCTTGCTTGTACCTGGTACTACCCAGTCCCGTTGTTCTTGGCATTCCTTGTCGTCGTCTCATTCTCATCCTTGCTGGGGGAGCTCCTAGTCCCTGTCCTGCTCCCCTGCCGGCAGCAGCAGTATCAGTGTCTTCCTCCCCAGTCACCGCAGGCCGCTGTCTCTTGCTGTAATCAGCATTACCAGCTGAGAATGAGCTGCTGCTGCTCTTCTCCTGGGTGGTAACATTGTCATAATTTAGTAGTTCATCCCATCCTCCAAAGTTGGCACTGCTTTTGTTGCCTTCGCCACCTTCACTGCTGCTGCTCTTGGTGCTGTTATCACCGTCAGCAGCAGCACCAGAGGCAGCATCAGCAAAATCGTTAGAAACCCATGACTGGTATCTTTGCTGCCTCCTCCTCCCCTCATAATAGCTGCTGCTGCTGCTGTATCTGTTGCCCCGACCACCTGATGCAAAGCCAGTGGTATCCTCAGGGTAATCATCTTCTTCCTCATCTTCTTCTTGGAATGGTCTCCTCCTGTCATCGCGGTTGCTTCTTCTCCTTCCCCATATGGCGTCGAGGAGAAATGATATGGCTGACTGGCCAAGTGGGATCGCCATGGCCATAAGGAAGGCCTTGGGCCCTGTTGCAGCAAGCATTGACACCAGCATCACCGGTAGCAGGAACCCATACGTTTTAAAGACCTAGGCATTTAGCATAGCACAACAGGGCATTCATCAGTTCACTTACTACAACGATGAAGCATGACGATTGATTGCAGTAGTGAAATATTACGCATGCTTAGTTACTGAAGAAAAGAAAAGAAGCAGGAGCAAAAGCTGATGCCGAAGGTGGGTTAATTGATAGTAGTATCACTAGTGATCAGTTGAGTTCCCAATAAGAGAATTATAAGTAATAACGATTTGATTTTATTGTACCAGGGACAAAATGTAAATAGGTGCTTCTGTTAATTTAATTCCTCGAAAAAGAACGGATGATTTGATTTGATTGCAGCTAGCCTCTCTAGATGTATGTAACCCAGAATGAACGCATGGATCTATCAAGATTCAACACGCAACAAGAGAAATACTAGTTAGAAACTGAAATCTCATCTGTAGCAGACCTTGGAGAACCATGGCTCGTCGAACAGCTCTCCGGCACCGCCCAAGCCGGGGAACCCCGGCTCATCCTCGTCCTCGTAATCGTCCTCCTCCTCATCCTCTAGAGAAGAGTAGCCGTACTCCTGTTTGCTGGGCTCGGGGTCGGACCACCACTTCCTCGCCGCCCTGCTGCTCGTGCTGGCGGTGGCGCTGTCTCTTTCATGGGCGTTGCCGTTGGAGAACCACCAGCTGGAGCAGCGGCGGCGGAGGGAGGAGAGTGGAAGGGGGACTTTGCCTGGTGGCGCAGGAACTGGATGCGCAGGGGCAGCAGCTCCTAGCAGTCGGACGCCAAGGCCAACGCCGAGCATCTCTTCATTGCATTGCCTGCCGCTGCCCGCTGCTCGGCCCCGGAACAGACAGAGATGTCCAAAGTACAGGGAGAGGCAAGGGAGGGGAAGAAAGAAGATAATCTTTGCTTTCTTTCTTTTTTCTTTTCTATTCTATATAGTATATTTTAATATTTGGACGGAAAATTTTATATAAAAAATAAAAGAAGGAAAATATGGTTTGATTGAGTCTTCTACAAAACTAGTTCAAATTTGAAAAGAAAAATGAGAAGCATTTTTTCCATATTAAATTTACAAAAAGGCCCTAGTGAATTGACTGGAAAATTATATATAGCAAAATAAAGCGTGACCTAAAACGTAAAGATAAGCAAGGAATCCAGCTAATAACAGAGGCCCAGAGATTTACTACTTCAGAAAGAAAAACAGAGGCCCAGAGAGCGTTGGGCCGCGGTTCCCTGCAATGAACTGGGCCTGGACTCGTGTCCAGAGAGGAGAGGATGGGCATGACGTGGCACGCAGTTTAAGTCGGTGCCGCCTCCATCTGTAACTCGCATTCGAGTCGGATTCAGCCATTCTGGCATTCTGGGATTGAAACCGGAGAGGACACGGCGGCCGAGACTCGCCGCGCTTCCTCAACCGAATCGGACTCCGACTCCCTGAGGCAGCCGGCACATGGCCAGTTGCCGCTCCATGTATTGCCGCGGCCGCGACGCCCCTCCTCATTCGATTCCGCATCGCAAGTTCGCAACCGCTTGGCGAGAATCGAAAATGGCGCCGTCCTTCTCCGGCAGCTCCAACAAGCGCCCCCTCGACATGGTCGTCTACGACGCCGCCGCCGCGAACAAGCGCGCTCGACTGGAGGAGGCGGCGGCCGCCTCCACGTCGTCATCATCGTCATCGTCGTCCGCAAGCGCCACCGCTCTGTCCCTGCACGAGGCGTCGGCACCGCCACCCTTCGGCGACTTCGAGCCCATCAGCGCCGTGCCGATTTCCGCCGTCCCGCCCCAGCTGCTGCCGCTCCGGCGAGCGCATCCACCCGTGGCCGGCAGGGAAGAGCCGCCGTGCCTGCGCAAGCATTTCCTCAGGGGGCTCGGGCTCCGCGCCGACCTGGCCGTGCACTTCATCGACGACAAGCACCTGACGGGCACCGACCTGGACCCGCACCAGAACCGGTTCCGCCTCCCGAGGGACGGCGCCGTCCACCGCCTCCGCCCGCTCCTGACCCTCGCCGAGCTCCACGCCGCCAACCTCCTCTTCCTCCCGGACCCGAAGCCGAGGACACCCAAGAACAAGAAGCAGCGCACGGAACCGCCGCAGGACGGCGCCGCCGCGGAGGGCAAGAAGATCAAGAAACCCAAGGCCAAGGGGAAGGTGCACGGCGGGCTGCGCGTGAACCTCGTGGGCCTCGCCGCCGGAGCCAAGGAGCTGCTCCTGTCGCGGTGGGACAGCAACCACGCCACCGTCGTCAAGGGGGAAGGGTACCTCGACTTCATCCGCCGGTGCGGCTTCAGGGAGGGCGACGCCGTCGAGATCTGGGCCTTCGTGCAGCGCCGCGTCCGCCTCTTCGGCAAGGACGTCTGCGGCGACAGCCTCCTGCATGTGCTCGTCGTCAAGAAAGACCAGCAGCCGGCCGGGTGCCGCCACTGCTCTTGCCCTCCCACACCCGCGGTCAATCCTTGCCTTCGTGAGCTCCTGATGGCGTAGGCAGGACAGGATCACAGGACCCGATTAGATAGTACTGGTTGATTTCTTTTCTGATTCTAACATACGATTAATTCTAGAACAGTGTTCAGAAATTGTAGCTTCTAACATGTAGTACCTCTCAAGTTTTGCCATGTGAACCGGCAATCAATATTTTGATTTTACATGTTTACATTAGTTACTTTTTTTTACCATTGTTGGAGTACTACTTCGGAGTTTGACTTTGTTGCGATTCCTTCAGAATAGATACAGGCCAGCTTGCAACGAGATCTTTGTGAATTTGAATCGAGTTTGGATTGTTTGTCTACGGCTTCAGTATCATCTTGGGGTTGGCTTTAGATGCAGAATTCACGAAGTTATTAAAGCAGCACACAGGAACACCAGGATATCAAACGTTCAAAGCATGGTGTTCTTTTTCTTGGTGGGAATTTTGAGTGAAACTAGAATAAAAACATTGGAGATGGTTGCGGTGTTTTTTTAGCTTTGGAAAAAAAATTTCCTTGTAGAAACGAATATACCATCTTGAAGGTTGATTATTAAATTTTGCTAAATAAGTTCACCTCAGCAGAGCATGCTATAAGCCTATGACCTGAGTCTTCATGAGAAAATTCTCATCCTTTACGCCTGTTACACACCTGTTGGAGGGCAACAAGCCAACAACAGATACTCTTGATACGCAAGTGTTTGAGAAAATTGCGCAAAACATTGTAGCTGAACTGGAGTTGGACCCTGCCATTCTGGGAGTGAAAGTTGTCGATTGTGAGAAACTCATTAGCTCCCCATGAGCCGTGGTGCCAAAGTTTACTTGGGGTGTGTTTGGTTTGTTGAATTTAATAGTTCATGGATAGAATGGTGCATTTGGATGGGATCATCCAGCATAGGATGGTATAGGATGGTACACCCACTTAGATTTGGTTGCTTGTATATAAGATGTACAGGTTCATACATGTTCTTGTTTGGTTGGATGGATGTACAAGTTCATAGTATGTAATGCGGTTCCAAATAAATACAACCACATAAATACATGCTGAACTGAACTGTTTCAAATACATAGCTGAACTGAAGCATGTATACAGGTGTGTATAATCCATATAATCCAAAAGTTTAAGTAATATGTCTATAATATATATCTAAAAGTTCAAATACATAGCTGAACTGAACTGTTTCAAATATATAGCTGAACATGTAATTTTTTTTACTACAAGCACTATGACAACCTTACAGCACAAACAAGAGTCTATGGAATAGATTAGAAAATAACCCAACTAAAAAACCTGTTGAACTAAAAACCTGGAATGTACTCCTTGATATATCGGCCAATCCATACCATTTTGTTTGACACCGACAACCTGTTGGACGCCCTTGCTACTGAAGGATGGTCACATAAGTAAGCATAGTAGTGGACCAGATAGGCTTCATTGAATCCGGGGATAGCCATCAGATTGTCATATAGGTCTTTTGGGAGCTCACTGTCTACAGAAGCAGCAGCAGTTTGCACAATAGCATCTAAGAGTTTTTCAAGGCTACTCAGCAACATATATCCCAAATCATCACCACCACCTATCCTTGCCCTCCTTGTTGGTGGCTGACTGGTTGAAGATTGTCCACCGTCATCAGCATCTATCCTAGCCCTCCTTGCTGTTGGTAGTTTACTAGTTGAAGACTGACCACCAATATTGCTTGACGTTGTGGCTTCACCGTTGTTGCACGATTCCGTGGGAGTTTCACTAGCCCATCCTTGTTCATTTGCAGCTCCATTACTTGCCTCCACCTTTTCCAAATCAATGAAATCTGTTCCAAGAGCTTCACTGCTTCCCTTGGCATACTTTCCAGTAGCCATAACATTGTTAAAAATTGTTTCCATCTCTCGGTAGTGCTCCAATGGTGTGTTTAGGAAGTTGGCATCATCCTTATGATCCTGCTAGGTCCAAAATAAGTAGCAGAACAGTAATATCAGCACAAATGGATGAGTGTTTCATTCAGATGATGTAATAAGTAGCAGAACAGTAATATCAGCATAAATGGAACAATAATATCCCAAATACAATAATACACTCTACAAATTACTGCAAGTTATAAGTGACCTGCACAAAAGGAGGTGCTTTGGACACATAACATACAAGTACTGAGCTACATCATTACTACATAAAAGGAGGGGCATGCACTTCTTCATTGATACACTCACTCCAAACACAAAACAAGGTCATATGTATCCTGGCAGCTAACCCTCTGTGCCCAAATGCAACAGACTGACATGTTACATATTCCAATGATGAAAAAAAATCATTCCATTTTATATTCCAAAGAGCAGCACTTGCAAAAGAGTATGGCCCGATTCAATGATCAGTATGGAATAGCAGTAATGCACTTACCTTGATATATTCTTGGTAGTGACCTGCATCAAGAGTAATTGTGCAAGTATCTTCATCCCAAAGAGCAGCACTGATATTCTGGAGCCTCTTCATCTTTTTATAAAGTTTTTTCCACTTCCTCAGATGGTTACTAACTTGGGTGCCAGAAACTTGACAACCCAGACTCCCATTTAAAGCCTTAGCACAACCATTAAGGTGGACTTGCTTGCACACAAAGTTGGTGCGATTGCCATTCCTCACAAGATTAGACAAGTAGGTCAGCACAAATGTTGACATCGCATTGGTCCATTGAATATGGCCCCCCAGCAACATCCATTTCCTACCAAGAAAGTGAAAAAAATATAAGGTTCCAGCAGCATCGCATTAGTCCATTGAATATGGTTGATAGCAAACAATAGTAAATTGTTGCAAACAATATGTAAATCATAATAAAAATAATCACACCAGTATAATAATTTAAAAACACAAAAGGTTCTAGGTACAAAACATTGCAAATATTACAAAGTTCTTATTACATTAGGACACTATATATAATGGCCATAGTAGTTTTGTCGATCTTGCCACATCCTTTCAGCAATTAGTTGCCTCTTTTCAACCATCAACCTATGGTCATTTGACTGTGCACTAGCTGAAGTATGGGGACTAGGTGTCAATGTGTTCTCCGGCAGAATGAAACAATCAATGCCTTGAGAAACAACCCAGTTATGGAGGATACAACATGCTATGACAATATCAACTTGAGTAAGGTATGGGAAGAATGGCGTTGCATCATCAAGGACTTTAAATCTTCTCTTGAGTGATCCAAAGGCACATTCTACAGTCACATGTAGAGAGGAATGCCTTAGATTGAATAGCTCCTTCTCATTTTGGACTGGATTGTTTCCCCACTCATTCAAGTGATAGTGCACACCACGAAAAGGTGGCATGAATCCAGGTTTGGCTTCGTATCCTGCATCCACAAGGTAGAATTTCCCTATGATATGAGGAACACAATGCTTATTTTATTGGTTTTAAGTAAATTAGTGCATGAACACATACAACTATAGTAATATTACCTTCGGGAACTCGTAAGCCACCATTCTCTCTCTAGGTACGATTGTCAAGTATCATACCTTAAAGTATGGATCCCATCTAGGGTTGCCTGCGATTTTGGTTGGCGTCTCCAAAGAAGGTGGTTGGATAAGATCATTTCTCAGCTCACCTATGGCGTTGAGGACAATTATAAAGTATCTACTCACTGTTTCACTTGATCTCCCAAAGTTTGTAGCAACTACCCTATTCCTTTCATTGTGTCCAATCGTATGGAGGAACATGGCAACTTGCTCTTCAACAGATACATGTATTGTGTCACAAAGCAACTATCGTTCCCTTAAAACTTGACACAGATGAAAGAAAGATGCTCTCTTAAGCCTAATCATATTTGTGCAGGTTGTGTCGTACCGCAAAATTTTATCATTCATGTAGGATATTCTAGCCGTATCCCTTTCCACTAATGGGCCATATGTAATAGGCTCTCTCCTATTCCTTAATCTGGACCGGACATATAGAACAACCATAGAAGCAGCAATATATGCAGCAACATTGATAAGCAATTTTCTCCTTTTAACTTGCCTCTTGTCCATCTACATGACCCAAAGCAATGAAAAAAATATTGTAACAAAATATTGATGAATTACTTGCATTTGAGTTACTAATAATTGTGATGTCATAGAAGAAAATTTGGCCATATATGAACCCATCAATGCATATACATTGAACCAGACATGGTTTACAGTATCAGGAGATTAACGAATCAGGACAGAGCTTCGCCTAACCCATATCGAAGACAACTATTTTTCAAACAACAATAGCACCTTCAGGACTAATTTCTATTCAGCATATAGGGGAAAGACAGGCTTGGGATTGACAGGCTTTAACTTATCTATCCCTAAACATAAATGTCCATTCAAAAACATCTAAACACAATGTTAGTGCAAAATTTTCTTGCTAATAACGCTTCCTGATGCACGGAGTTTAATCCAATTGACAAAAAAAGGAAAAGGCATCTAAACTAACGGATCGAGTTTAATCCAACCGACAGAAAAGAGGAAAGGCATCTAAACTGACAGATCTTAAGATTTGATCCCCGTACCTTGAATCAGAGAGTAGTCGGCCAAGAACAATCCCTCTACCTCTGCTGCCGTAAACCCTGGTCCAATCTTGGTGCCTGACCCACCCAAACCCATCGATGGACAAGATTAGGGTTCGCACAACACAAGGGAAAAAGGGGGAACCACGGGTCATACCTTGCCTGGTGGCTGCCGGCAAGAATCTGGTCGTGGCTGGCAAGGATCTAGTCGGGGCTAGCAAGGATCTGGTCGGGGCTGGCGAAGAGCAGTCGGGGCCGGCGAAGAGCGGTTGGGGCTGGCGAAGAGGTGTGGGAGGAGCGGGCTGACGGGCGTTGGACGAGCGGCGGCGTCGGGGAGCCAGTGGCGGACCTACGAGTGGTGGCATCGGGGAAGAAGAGTCGCGGCGGAGTTGCGAGAGGCAGAGGAGTGGTGGGTCGCGAGCGGCGTCCCACGGGTCGCGAGGGGGGAGCACTCCTTGTCCTGGATGCCGCCGTCCGGTTATTTTGAGTGCACAGGATGGTTCAGGATATTTGTGGAATATTCCCTGAGCGGGTACAACTCTGTCCAGGACGGTGTGGTGCGATTCAATCAACCAAACGTTAGGACAAGGTTCCATCCTAGACGAGCTCGTACACGTACACTGCCGTACACCAAACCAAACGCACCCTTGGTGATCTCACGGACACACCTTCGATACTGATGTTAGAGTCCTATTCGGTAGAGGGCGTGTCGTGGCAGGATGTTGTTCGAGTCGGTGCCCCTCCTTGTTAGCCAAGCAGTGGAGTTGGAGGCAGGTCCGACCATTCTGACCTTCTGGGAATGAAATCGGGGAGGACACGGCGGCGACGATCGAAGTTGAACTCGGCGTGTCTCCTCACAAACAGACTCGAACTCCAACTCCATGAGGCAGAAGGCTGCACGCAAATGGCCAGTTGTCCGCTCCATAATCTCGGCGACGGGGCGGCAGATACCCTTTCTCCTCATTCAATAATCGATTCCGTTGCGATTAGTTACCATGAATTCGCCGGAAATAAGCACCGGAAGATGCCGCCGAATTCGTCTGACTCCAAGCGAACGCTCTCGACGATGATGGCCGCGCAGCGATAGAGCGCCGGCAAGCGGCCGCGGCGGTAGGAGCTCGGCCACCATGACGTCGTCTGCTGAACCCGGCGGGATGACGCTACCCTGCGCGGCGCCACCGCTAGCCGTCCTCGACGTCAAGCCTATCAGTGCCATCCCGCCCCCGGGCCCGCCACCCATGGCCGGCAGGGAGGAGCCGCCGTGCCTGCGCAGGCATTTCCTCCGAGAGCTGGGTCTCCGCTCCGACCTGCCCGTGCACTTCATCGATGAGAAGCGTGTGATGAGCACGGACCTGGTGCCGCAGCAGAACTGGTTCCGCATATCGACCGACGGCGTTGAGCGCCGCCTCCGCGCGATCCTGACCCCTGCCGAGCTCGAGAAGGCCAACCTGCTCGGTGACCCAACCCCGAGGCCGAGGACGAAGAAGAGGAAGTGGCCGAAGCGGCAGTAGGCAGGGCAGGACGGCACCGCGGACGTCGAGGAGGAGCATCAGGGCGAGGAGACCAAGGAACCCAAAAAGCAGGGGAAGGTGCACGGCGGGCTCAGCGTGAAGTTGGTGGACCTCGCCACCGGAGCCAAGGAGCTTATGTCGCGGTGGGACAGCAGCCACGACACGATCGTCAAGGGGTGCGGGTACCTCGACTTCGTCCGGCGGTGCAGCTCCAAGAGGACGACGTGGTTGAGGTGTGGGCGTTCATGGAGCGCCAACGGTTCCGCCTCTTCGGCGCCAACTTGTGCGCCGACGGCCCCCTGCACACCAGCAGCAGCCATGCTGCGGTTGCGGCTAATGCAGCACCCACCAAGGGAAAAGCTATACGTGGCATATGCGATGATTATTCACGTGTAAGAATGTGCACGTGGACCGTTGAAGTAAACAGACCCATTAATATTTTCACTTGCGTGGGGCAGCAGGAGTCCACAACCATACGTGTGAGGCGTCTAGCTATCCGCATACACAAACATAGGGAGAAGTGAGTCATTTGAGATCTGATATCTGAAGCTCTTCTTTTGATGCATGCGTTTCTACTGATTTGCTGTGTGATTGTACATGCAAGCATGTCAAAGTCCAACACGCCACTTTTTATTTTTTTTCTTCTCCTATTTCTTTCTTTTTTATTTCCCTTCTCGCTATTTCTTCTATTTTTTCTTTCTACCTTGTGTTTACCCGTCTTTTCATTTGTTACTTTTTTAGTTTCCTTACTTTTCCTTCATGTTTTCTGTTTCTTTCTTCTTCCATGCTTTTTCGTTTCCTTTTTTTCTTCTATTGATTTCCTTCCTAGTTTTTCTTCTTTTTTATTCCTTTTTCCCTTCTCACATGAATGTGATTTTTCCCTTTCCGTTTTGCTTTTCTTCCTTGTTTTTAGGTAGGTTATTTTGTATCCAAATTAGTCCTGTGAGTTCGTAAAGTTGTTTTAGGTATATTCCCTCCATCCCATAAAATAAGTCGCCTAAGAAATTTTAGAACAGATTAACAAGAGGTAAAAATGATCTTGATTACTCCTATTTATTAGCTATATTTGGTGCTAATGCCGCATGCCAAATTAGGTATAATGACTTGTTTTATTTTGATCTATTTTTTATTTTTAACCTTTTATATTATTCCTCTTTTGTTTTTGTTTATCCCTTTCGTATTTTTGTTTTATTTTTTCCTTCAATTTATTTATTACTCATTTTCCATTTGTTTTTTCTTTTCTTATTTCTTAATTTATATTTGTGTATGCATTTTTTTGTGTTTATTATATTATTTTTTCTTACTGTTATAATATTGTTATATATTTGTTCTCTTAATATACTAAATTGTTTGATAGTAAAAATAATTTGTTCCATTCGTTATAATATTTGTTTGTAATGTTAAATTATTTTGTCGCTATATAAACTCAATTATTCGCGTGTGGTTTTAGTTTTTTAGACCGATTTATTCTAAATTATTTGTTTGGTTTTGTATATTAAGTTGTGCGATGATGTGGATTTATTTATTGACAATGATTCAGTTTCTTTTTTTATCCTACACAATCAAATGTTCATGAGGTTCAATATTTTGTTCGCATCGCACCAATTTTTTATTGGTCATGTTTAATTTTTTATTAGCAGGAAATAGTAATTTGTTCATGGTGTTAGTATTTGTTCGCATTAGTTAGAACTAATTAATCTGTATGTTAAAAATATTTTTTTAAAAATATTATCAAAACATCGTCAACTGGGGTCTTGTTTCGAATATCTCATTGTAAAATAGCGTAACTAAAATTTAATTTGGATGTTCGGTTTATGAGTTATCACTTTTTTTAGTTTTTAGATTTGCATGCATGTTGGTCACAATTATTTTTATCTTTTTTGCATTCATGCATGCTCTCTCCACTAACTGTTGCATGCATGGTTTTTCTTTTCACAAATTGTTGCATGCATTGGTAAAGCGGGGAGGTCCTTCGTCACCACGTGATTAATTAAGTGGGTACATGCTCCTTTATGCGCTAATTATTGGGCTGAATGCGGCCCACTAATTCGTGTGTAGGTGCATGGTGGTTGGAACATATAGAAGGTGACAAGCGCAGAATTGTCACCTTGGCGCAATTATAATCGTGCCCATGCTGAACTTTATATGGACAAACTTTTTTATTCACATTTTTTAATCAAGGTAGCATATTCTGTGAAACATATACACGTGGAACAAATTATACAAACTCGTGGAACAAAACAATCATACACTTCGAACAAAAAATATGAACTCAAAAATATGTTTAATTTTTTTCGCAGAAAATAGTGGTGTTGAAGTATTTGTTCGCAGTATTCATAATTAAGTAATCATATCCAAAAAATATATTTTTAAAATATTCTCCAAACATAGTGAATTGAGATCTTGTTTTGAAGATTTTGTTATAAAAAATTAATGTTACAATCGAAATTTGAATTGAAGGTCCGATTCAAGAGTTATGACTTTTTTAGTTTTCGGATCCTCTTGCATGTGGATGACATCACCAACTCCAGTGAGCTGTTCCTCCACTCGATTCTTTCATCGCACAGCCCCGTAATCATCACGCGGCCCACCAATCAAGCTAGAGGCCAGCTACAGAAGGTGACAACGGCTTATCTGTCACTTTTTGCATGCGATGCATAACCGCACCCCTTCGTCACTGGGTATCCATATCCTCTATCCTAAATCCACACCCACTTCAAATGGGCAGGATATGGGTACAAAATTATATACCCATCAGAAATAGAGAGGGTAGGGTATGGAGAGTGTATAATCAATTGGATATGTATATATATGTAACCCAAAGTTAATTATCCATTGGATATGGGTAGGATTGAGAAGGGTAAGGAGTGAATAATAAGTACTCCCTCCATCCCAAATTATAAGTCGCTTTGACTTTTTTGATACATTCACTTTGCTATGTATATAGATATAACAATATGTCTAGATGCATAGCAAAGTGGATGTACCAAAAAAGTCAAAGCGACTTATAATTTGGGATGAAGGGAGTATTTAGATTTGAACGTAAATAAGAGTAGATTTGCCCGTACCTACCGGTGGCCCTGCACCAGCCGCGACGAATGATCGTGATGAAACTCGTCATGGCGCGGCGTAGGAGCAGCCAATTAGATACGAAAAATCGAATGTTCATGCCAGCTAGAATGATACGTGCCGTCGGTTAGATAGCTTGCAACATGTACCGAATTTATAGTTTTTTGCCATGTTGATTGCATGTTTGCATCGGCAATAACTATGATTTCAACTTTACTACAAAACTACTCCGGAATACGTACATTGTTATAAAGTCCGCAGCTGGCAATTTGCCATGCAGACCGCTCAAGTTGGAAATTGACTTCAGTGCGGTCCATTGACTAATTTCGCTTGCAGCATCGATCTTTCCGAATTTGGATTGTTTGTTCACGGTGCTAGGTCTTCTCGAGCTTGGCGGCTTTAGGCTAAGTTTTAACTCAGCAAACGAAGATTGTGGCCCAACAAAACACGTATATATGTAAATACTTGATGTATACCTGATTTATTGCTAAAAAAGCTGTCTCAGCCCCTAACAGTATATTAAACTGTCTTCAGTCAACTAAAGAGGAATGGTCGATATGTCCGAGTGGTTAAGGAGACAGACTCGAAATCTGTTGGGCTTTGCCTGCGCAGGTTCGAATCCTGCTGTCGACGTTTTTTGGGCATTATCCTTTTGATTTTTCACGGTGCCAGGAAACTTTCTCCACGGGCCGCACCTACCCGTTGCTTCATAGAGGAATCGGTCCACTACGAGATTTTTTTTTCCGATACATTTCCATTCGTCCCAAGAGGTCCCGTGATCCCCTTTAGTATCGGTTGAAACTCCCAACCGGTACTAACTTCCCTCCTATAAATCAACGTCTTCTTCTTCCTACCCGAGCCATTTTCTCTAACTCAGGCTTCATCTATTCATGGCGAAATAGGGGAGGTGTTGCCGGATTTTTGATCATTTCGTGGGGATTTCACTCATTCAAGTGTTCTAAAGGTTAGAAACTTCACCCTTCCTTGATACATGGTTAGTATACTAATTTTTATGCTTTAGAGAGTAATTTGTGATTTTTAGAATAAGGTATAATGGAGAAAATTTTCATATATATACATGTGTTATTTAGAGCTCTTTGTGATTTTTAGAATAAACTACAATTTTTGGGATGCTATGTTTCGTATTAGTCAAAGAAATTGATATGAGGTTTGAGGAATAATTTCATAGTTTAGTCCTTTTCAAATATGAACTAAATAAATTATGGGAAAATTATAATTTGTTCATATTTTAGTCATTTGCAAATATGAGCGAGATAAATTTTGGTACATAGAGATAATACGATGAAATAGAGTTATACAATTAGTCATTTTTAAAATAAGCTACAATGGAGAAATTTTTTATTTATATATTATGTTTGAGCTAAATAAATTGTGGGGGAAAAATAAATTGTCGTAGTGTATCATGGTGTTTAGGTCTGAAATTTAAATTTGTGTATTTCTATCTAAACATTCAGCAACATTTGAGTTTAATAAAATTTGTATCATGTTTGTTATGTTTTATGTATAATTCTAGAGATGATCAGAATATCTTTAGTTCGGTAATATTTTGTAGATGGATCGGTAATGGATTTATAGCGCGGATAAACGCTCCAAGAAGTACATTAATGACTTGCGTGATTTTCTCGATCTGGCAGAGTTTAAGAAACCGCCGTGTGGTTTTATTTGTTGTCCATACCGAATTTGGAAAAATGAGAAGGATTACTCATATAGAAAGACTATTCAAGATGGATCATTTAGAGAAGGTGTAATAACTTACATTACAAAGCTAATTGACAATCTAGATGTTCAAGACCAGATCATTCTTGAGCTCGAGCGGTATCAAGATGCGGATGGATTTTTTGGTAGAGAAATTGCTACAAGGCAACGGAGAAACAAACATTTTGATCTAGGTAGATAAAGTTTCATTTTTGTATTGTTTCTATTTGTGAGTTTGTCTATCACTCATGTGCCTTGCTTTCCAATGTAGCTAAATGGTGGATGAATCATGGAACTGATGCACCAAACCTCAGGAAATTGGCTGTAAGAATTCTTAGTTTAACATGCAGCTCCTCAACATGTGAGAGAAACTGGAGTGCATATGAGCAATAAGCATATTTCTATTTTACTCTTTCTTACAAGTTATGATGTTACAACTTACAACCTATCAACCTCACATTCTTACAGTCTTAGTTCATTTTTTAAATCTTGACATCTTAGATAGGTTCACACCAACAAACGTAATAAGCTCCAGCATGACAGAATGAAGGATCTTGTCTTTGTTAAATTCAACTCCAAGTTGAGGGAAAAGAGAGAGAACAAAAGTAGAGATCCAATTGTGTCAAATGATGGAGACGAATACATAGAGTGGCTCATAGCCATTGTGCGAAAGGCAAAGACAAATGCAGAAGCAGAAGAACATGAGCAAGTAGCCAATGTTGATGAAGGTGGATCATCACAGGAAGTAGCAACTGCACAACACAAAAGGAAGGGAGGTAAAGGTAACCTTAGGTTTAGGAAGAAAAGGAAGCTGATCCCTATTCTAGATGATGAAGTTGAAGAAGCATCTTCTACTACTTCCTCTTCTGAAGATGAAGATGATAATGACACTACATTCCTGGCTGCTTCTTCTGGTGATGACATGTCCCTCGATGATGATGACTCAGATTAAGTGATGGCCTTGATGACTGAGCAGTGAGCTTGAACTTGAAGAACTGTATCTGGAGATGAACTATGTCTGTGTGTGAACTATGAAACTCAATTTATGTACTATTAGTCTATTATGTTATGATTTGAGATCTATTTTGTGTGTGTTTTGACTTATTCCTTATGCTTGGTTATGTCTGCACTCAAATATGTGTTGAAAATGGTTAAATATGTGCTGAAACATGGTAAATTCAGCCGTTTTTTTTAAAAAAAAATGCTAAAGCATGTAGCAGCCGCTATAGCGCCAATAGCGTTTCTGGGAAGGCTTCACTAAAATCCATAGCCCGGTACTCGTAACATTGGTCTCAAAGGACAACAGTTGACAGAGAATTTCCCAAGTTTGAAAAGGATACAAGGAACATACAGTTTGGTTTAAATACAGATGGATTCAAGCCATTCAGTGAGTTAAGTAGTGGTTATAGCACTTGGCCTGTGACCTTATGTATGTTCAACCTTCCGCCTTGGATGTGCACAAAGCGGAAGTTCATTATAATGTCGGTAATTATACAAGGCCCAAAACAACCTGTCAACGACATTGATGTTTACCTAAGACCGTTGGTTGATGAACTTTTACTATTATGGAAGAAAGAAGGTGTATGCGTGTGGGATGAGGACAAAAAGGGGACTTTTAATCTACAAGCATTATTGTTCGTAACCATCAATGATTGGCCGATGCTTGGTCATCTGTCCGGACAGACAAACAAGGCATATCAAGCCTGCATGCACTGTTTAGATGATACTTGCAGCATGTATTTGAAACACCGTAGAAAGGTCAGGTATACAGACCATCGTCGATTTCTTCATACTAAGCACCAGTTAAGAAAGAAAGGGAAGCATTTTGAAGGGAAGGAAGAAAAATGTACTAAGCCCGTTCACCGTAATGGTAAATGTGTATTTCCTATGATAAGGGATGTGAGGGTAGTCTTTGGCAAGAGCTCTGGTAGACAACCTGTTCCAAACAATGAGGACGGATATGCACCCATGTGGAAGATGAAGTCTATATTTTGGGAGCTACCTTATTGGGAAGTTCTTGAGGTCCGTAATGCAATCGATGTGATGCACGTGACGAAAAATCTTTGTGTGAACGTGTTTAGCTTCTTGGGTACATATGGAAAGGCAAATGATACAATTGAAGCACGTCGGGACCTGAAACACATGAAACAACGAGATGGTTTACATCCTTAAAAGAGAGATGATGGACATTACTTGCATCCTGCCAGTTACACTCTCAACAAGGAAGAGAAAAAATATGTTTGAGTGCTTGAATTGTATCAAGGTTCCATTGGGCTACTCCTCGAATATACAGGGAATAATAAATATTAAAGAGAATAAATTCATAAATCTAAAGGCCCATGACTGCCACGTCCTGATGACACAATTGCTTCCTGTTGCATTAAGGGGTACTCTTCCTCAACATGATTTCTAAGAAGGCAATCCATCCAAACAATCTACTAAAGCTGCAGAATAACGTGGTGCAATGCCTTGTCAGATTGAGATGGTCTTTCCACCTTCCTTCTTAAATACCATGATCCACCTTCTAGTCCACCTTGTTGAAGAGATTTTTGTTCTCGATCCTGTATTTCTACACAATATGTTCCCTTTCAAGAGGTTTATGATAGTTCTGAAGAAATATGTTCATAATTGTGCCCGTCCAGAAGGAAGCATCACAAAGGGATATGGAATAGAGGAAGTCATTAAGTTTTGTGTTAACTTTATTGATGACCTGAGTTCGATTGGAGTCCCTGTATCACGCCTTGAGGGGAGACTCAAGGGAAAGGGCACACTAGGAAGAAAGCTCGGATGGACCTCAATGAGAGTACATTTCGTAAAGCATACTTCACGGTCCTGCAACAATAATCCCTAGTGGCTCCATACTTGGAGGAGCACAAGACTATTGTACGGTCCTCAAACAAGGGGAAGACTGAGGCCTAGATTACACGTCATCACATTGACACTTTCGCCTCTTTGTTGCGGCGACGACCGATGGTTGATGACATGATTGAAGAGCAACTAGCATGGTTGGCTAGGGGTCCATCTATCTCAGTACCGGCTTTCCAAGGATACGACATAAATGGGTAAACATTTTACACGACAGCCCAAGACCAAAAGAGCACAAATCAAAATAGTGGTGTTCGTATATATGCAATAGACAACAATGGAAAAAATACAGATACTATAGAGTCATTGAGGAGATATGGGAACTTGACTATGGACCTTGAAAATCCCTCTGTTTCGGTGCTAGTGGGTGAAATTTACTGGAGGAGACGTAATGACAGACAACTATAGGATGACAATAGTGGACCTCAAAAAGATTGGGTACAGAGATGAACCATTCGTCCTAGCCAATGATGTGACTCAAGTTTTCTATGTGAAGGATATGTCAAGCAAACCAAAACAAAAGGGAGCTAATAAGTCAGATGACCAGCCAAAGTGCCACATAGTTCTTTTAGGGAAAAGAAAATCGTTGAAGTTGAGGACAAAACTGAAATTTCAGAAGATTCTGATCAATTTGATGATCTTCCTCCATTTTCAGTCGTGATTGACACAAGCATCTTGTTAGCCAAAGAGGACACTCCATACTTATGCCGTGATCACAACCAAGGGATGTTCGTCAAGAGGAAGGTTATTAACGTTCCATTAGATGATGATATGTAATGTATTAGAACCATTATGTTGTGTTTTGTGGTCAAGTGATAAATTAATGTAATAGCACATTATAATGATTTGTAATGTACTCAAATGGGTTTATTAACAATATTATTTGCAAAAATCCCACCCTATTAGACAAGAACTAATTTTTGCATGATTAAATATTAAATATTTTGATTTTTAGCATCATTAAATATTAAATAATAAATTTACGAATAATTAAACAAGTACATGACTAAGTCATGGTAAACATGTTAATCACACTACAGGCACTACTTGTCTAAATTTTTGCATTGTCAAAATATCTATTTTTTCGAATTTAAAGTGAACATAAGTACTATGACCATTATAACCTATTATTAAGTTAAAGTTAATAATTTTACTATGTTTGATATTTAACTGCATCTAATATTTTTATAGTGTATATCTACTTAACATCAAGCTAACAAATTGTTTTTGCAATTTTTATGAATGTTATTTGATTTACTACTCAATAAATTAATATAATAGCAATTGTAAAAGAAAGAACATAAAAAGAAGTTTAGGCAAGAAGCCAAAATAGTGGGCTACAAAACCTTTTAGTACCGGATGATAATAACACCTGGGGCAATTTTATTTTGGCACGCTCTGCCCCCTTTAGTACCGGGTGGTAGCTGGACCCAGTACTAAAGGTCGACCCTTTAGTACCGGTACTAGCCAGCACCCGGTACTAAAAGACCTTTAGTACCGGGTGCTAGCTAGCACCGGTACTAAAGGGGCAGGGGTATTTAATCATATTGTCTTCCTCCCCCCATCCCTCATCTCGTAGCGAATTTTTCATCTCAATCGATGCCGCCGCCGCGACCGGCCCTCCGGATCCTCCGCGCTGCCATCTCGACGTCCTTCCCGACGATGCGCCGCCGGCCTCCTCCGCGACGGACATCGCGCGTGCCTCTCCCTCGGCCCACTCCGCCAGCGGCGGCCCTCCACTTCCCGACTTTGCCGGTACCTCCCCCACTTCGCCGCCGCCGGCCACCTCCCGACGACGCGTCGCCGGCCTCCCCGACACCAGCGCCGCCCCCGACCATCGCCTGGCGCCACCGCATGCGGCTCTCCTTCAGCCCACTTCGCCACCGCTGGCCCTACTCTCCCTGACTCCACCAGCGCCTCCCCCACTCCACCGCCGTCGACCTCCTCCCGACGATGCGCCGCTGGCCTCCCCGACACCAGCGCCGCCCCCGACCATCGCCCGGAGCCATCGCGCGCGCCTCTCCCCCGGCCCACTCCGCCACTGTCGGCCCTCATCTCCCCGACTTCGCCGGCGCCTCCCCCACTCTGCCGCTGACGGCCTCCTCCTTGATGACGCGCCGCCAGCCTCCCCAACACCGGCGCTGCTCCCGAGCCGGCCGCCGGCCTCCTCCTCGACAACGCGCCGCCAGCCTCAACGACACCGGCGCCGCCCCAGACCCGGCCGCCGGCACCTCCCTCCCCCCTTGACACCGGTGCCACCGCCGACCTGGCCTCCATGAAGCGCAAGCGGCTGGACGCGGGCTCGATCGTCTTCTCTGTTGACCTAAGTCCGCGATCGGCTGACGTCATATTTTTTCTTTTTTTATTTCTACAATATATGAAATTAGCTAGAAATTGTAGAAAAAATGTTGAATAGATAGAAAATATAGAAAAATTGTTGCAAAATCCTATTAATTGTAAGTTGCACAACATGCCATGTTAGAAAATTCTATTAATTGTTATAAATGTCTTGAAATAAGTGAAAGTTACTTTGATACTTTTAGAAATTACCAAAAAATTTTTTGATGTTGTCATTTACTGTTACAATATTCATCAAATAGTTCAATAAATTATAGAAATGTGCAATTCATTGTAAATATTTGTAGTCAATTAATGTTACAAAATGTATAAGTTTTATTTGGTCATTCTTTTTTTATCATTTACTAGCAATTCACAGTAAACAATAATTGTTGTAGTCATTTATTGTAACAAATTGTATAAGTGTTTAACTCTTTTCTTGTTGTCATTTACTAGTAATTCACAGTAAATATTGTTGTAGTCATTTATTGTACCAAATTGTATAGCTGTTTAATTTTTTTGTCATTTACTAGCAATTCATAGTAAATATTGTTGTGGTCATTTATTGTAACAAATTGTTTTTTAGTCATTTATTGTTTGAAAATTTATATATTATAGTTATTCTTAGAATAATTTTTTTATATTATATTAGTTACAATGGCACGATCAGAGGATGAGCTGGTTCAATTGGACAAGGAATACCTAATGGACTTGATTGCTCAAGGTCGCACGAACGATCCGCCAAACGAAGAGGTCGATCACATCCAGACTGACATCTACCTCAGCATATGTGGTGATGGCATTGAGGAGCAACCAATTGCTGAGGGAGGCAATGATGGGCAACAAGGCGTGGTATAGCAATTATTATACGTAAACAAGATTTGAATTCTCTACTTATCAAGATTATTGGGAATTAATAGTTCTTTCGTTTTTCAGCCATCTGGATTGAACAGGTCTAAACGGAAACAAAACCCAAAGAAGAAGTTAGAGGGTGAACCAACTGCTCCAGACAATGCTAAGACCAAATTGGTGAATCAAACTAGGTTTCTTGTTAGGGATAACATCCCAATAAGCTTTCAGAACTGGAAAGGCCCTGAAATCGATGAGAGCGTGGTCCCATAAGCATGGTCCCCATAAGCACGATTCCCGAGTGAGAGAAGGAAATGATATGGGAGCAGATAAAAGAAAACTTCATGTTCGAAGGTGTAGACGAAGAAAAAGTGAAAGATTGGGGTTTTTGGAAGGTTGTAATTACTTTTCAGACATACAAGAAGAACCTAAACAAAGGCTACATAAAGAAGGACCTTACACTAGATTTCATAAAGCACCCAAAGTTAAGAGATCACTAGGATTCATTTGTGTAGTTCAAGCAGTCGCAAAAGAGCGCTAAGGCAACTAAAATCAACACCGACAATGCTATCCTGGATTCTTTGAGGAGACCAAGAAATCAATACACCGACCTCATAGACATGCTTAACAGAGCATGGGCTCGCTTTCGTCAATATCACTCAAGTGAATTCAAGGAGCAACTTCATATCCACTCTGAATTCCCACTATGTATTTAATTTGCACATCTCGTGTCACTTCCTTGAACACAACAAATACTTCATAACTTCTTTTACCATATATATAGTGTTTGAGACAGAATCCAGGGAATAATTTATGCGGATACTATGTATGTGAGTTCATCCATGGCTTTGTACGTCCCAAGTGTATAATTGACCACGAATTCATAGTTCGTATATAATTTTTTAACAATAAATTAGTTCTAATTGCGCAGATCCATTGATCTAATATAATAACCTTTGCTAATGACACGGATTATGCACATGAAGGAAGAACTCCTTGAGACGGAAAAAATAAGTGCAATTCAAGAACAACTCAGTGGATTTCTTCTGGATAAGGTAGTAAATCTAGCGGGAGAGTTCCATAATGATGGATCAAATTTGCATCACCGTCAGGACTCGGGTTCAGAGTAGTTGATCCAAAATGTTGAACTTGGAGAGTTGATGCAATGTAATATTATTCATATATGTGTATGCATAATATGTCTATGTATAATATTATATCAAATATAATATTATAGATCAAATACAACTTTATATATATTGCGTATTAGAACTAGTATACGTAAAGGAAACAAATATGAAATACTAGACTAAAGAAACAGAAAAGAAAATGAGAAAAGAAACAGAAAAGAAAAAAGAATTTTGTACCGGTTGGTCTCCCCAACCGGTACTAAAGGACCCCCTTTCGTACCGGTTATTTGAACCGGTACTAAAGAACCCTCTTTAGTACCGACTTAGCAATACCGGTTGCGCAACCAGTACTAAAGGAGGTTTGGACCCGGTCTGAAGGCGCTTACCCCAGCAATGTACCTTTTTTCTTCTAATCTTTCTATAGATATTCTTCCTTCATTTTTTAACTTGGCTATTTCTATTTCTCTCAATTTCTATTTTTTATGTACTATATTTAAAATATTTTAGTTCCGTGGTATATTTTGTTTTATTGTAATAGTGTAGATCTATGGTTTTGGACTTTGTTGGCGTATTTTGAATTCTGTCAAGCAATGAGAAATTATTGTTTTGTGTGCAAACTACAGCACTAATATGTTATCGATGAGCCCTTTTGTTTCCGATGATCCACTTGAATTCTTGGGCCGGGTCGGCTTAGTAACCATAGTTTCTTTTCTGACATGGACAAATTGATCACATGCTAATAACTATAGTGGTGGGCCGGGTCTATATATAGCATAATGAAAATAGTATTATCTTTAATTAAAAACATATGTCATCTAGAGCATCACGTATTCAACAAAAGCTAGTACATCTAGAGCGTGACTGAGTCCCCTTCCCTTTTCACTTTTGTCTACTATACTCTTTGTTATCGAGAAGAATTCTAGTACATCTTATATGACTTGGTGTCTATAATGAAGCAAATGGCATGAACTAAGGCAGGCCTACCTGCGTCTCCTTCCCTTTTCGCTTGTCTACTAGACTCTTTGTTATCGAGAAGAATTCTAGTACATCTTATATGACTTGGTCCATATTATGAAGCAAATGGCATGAATTAATATAGTTGACCCTCTAATCTTCCAGCTCTAGGTTTTTTATGCTGTTTTCAAAGTAAAGTTCAACATGGTACTTTTATTTCTATTATAGATATATTATATATGTACTTATTTTGTAATATTTTAAAAGTGACATCAACTATATATTATCAATCAATATACGGCCTGCTTTCTTCTGCTTCTGCTGCAACTTTTAACTGCAGCTACACGACACAACCGCTCAGCTCTAGGTCAATTGCAGGCGAAGCAGAAGCTGCACCCTGGATACAACACTGTAGCGGTTGCTGCAGCGCAACCAACTGTTCCGAGTACACTGATATATAGTTTCACATATTGACTGCTAAGTTAAAGAAACTTGACTGACTAGAATTGTAAAACGATCTGCTCCTTTCTTTTTCAAATTATATGTTGATTTTTAGACTTTTCGAGGTACATATTTTTTATTGTGTATTTATTGTATATATGTATATATTTATTGTGTATTTTTATTGTATATATTTATTGTCTAGTGCAAATCCAAATCTATATGTATAAAAAAATATAAACTAAAAAATATCAAAAAGACCTACTCCCTCCGCCAAATTGTAATTCATTCCAAGAATCTTGGAGAGTCAAAACAACTCAAGTTTGACCAAAATTATAGAGAAAAATATAAAGATTTATGACATCAAATAGATATACTATGAAAATATAATTGATAAAGAATCTAATGATACTTAGTTGACATCATAAATGTTATTATATTATCATATAAATTTGATCAAACTTGAGATACTTTGACTCTCCAAAATTCTTGGAATGACTTACAATTTAGAACGGAGGGAGGGAGTATAATTTAGGATAGATAGAGTATATTTGAAATAGCATGGAGCAGCGTCGCAAGGAGGATCTCAAGCTCCACCATCCAATACATTGAAATACAAAGCCGCAGCAGCGTACTTTTCAATTCGAGCCAGAAGAATGGCATGACGGGGACAGCCGTTTCACTTTGGTAGCAGCCCGGCTGCCAACAGTACCCGCACGCCTCGAAGGCGTTGACGATGGAAGCATGGCACGTGATGGAGCTCCCGTCTAGCCGATCTACACTTGCACAACCAGAACCTTTTCGTTTGATTTTCAACACTATTTTTACCGGGAGCGGTGACGGTGTCATCGGCGGGAAAGACCTCGTCGTCGTGGATTCTCCCTTCGCTGTATGCGCCAACGACGGCGCAAACTAAACAAACCTGTCCTTTTTTCCTTCGGAATTTCAGCCGGCGGCTAGTCTTGCACCACCGAATAAAAAGTCCAATTTCCCCGGGCCACCTGCTCGCGTCGCAGCCCGCGGCATATTCGCCAACATTATTGCGTTCACACGCGGGCCACGCCTCCCACAAATACCCCAGGTGAGGCCATCTGCCCACCCACCAGTCCACCACTGCCCACAATCAAGTCCTCACTCGCCGCGCTGCATCCCCCCGCTCCGGCACGGCCATGGCTCCGATCGCCGTCGGCGACTCCCTCCCCGACGGCCAGCTGGGGTGGTTCGACGAGAGCGACCAGCTGCAGCAGGTCTCCGTCCACGCGCTCGCCGCCGGCAAGAAGGTCATCCTCTTCGGCGTGCCCGGCGCCTTCACGCCCACCTGCAGGTCCGTGCCCCCCCTCTTCCCGTCTCCGTCTCTTCCACCCTCCTCCCGCTTCCTCGGAGATCTCGTAGCTTTTTGGTCACATGCGGCCTCGCTTTAGCGGGAATGGGACTGGGGTTTCGACCCCGTGTTTTTTGTTGGGGGAAAAAATTAAATCTTTCTAGGTCTTGTTGCGTGTTGGGACTCTGTCCCGTGATTCTCGAGGAGTTAGTTGGAATTCGGAATGGATACTAGAGATTGGGTTTTAAGCAAGCAGATCGACGACGGAAAGCTTCGCGTCCTCAATTCGTGTTGGGAAACCGGTTGGTTTCACAACCCAACCCAACCCAACCCAACCCGGGTGGTACTTTCTGGTTCCTGTGCTAATTGGAGTCGAAGTCGTAGTTCTGGTCCTGATTGGGATCGGGGTGGGGGGCATTTTCGCTATATAGCTTGGGCATGCGGCCATCCTCCATGCAACGGCATACGCGATGGTCCCGACGACGACGATGACGTGCTCGGCCGGCTGCAAGCGGGCACGTGCGATGGTTATCGACGACCCTGTTCCCGCCGTAGAGGAGCGAACCAAGCGGACGCTCCCAGCTGGCCCGCCGGCTGAGGCTGGTGCCATGGTCTTATACAAGGCACCGCACATCCATGCCTTACCCCTAAAAGCTGTCCCGCTGGCTGCTGGCAGGGAAGAGCCACCCTGCTTGCGCAAGCATTACCTCTTGGAGCTGAAGCTCCGGGCTGACCTGCCGGTGCACTTTGTTGGCGAAAGGATATTGAAAAACTCTGACCTCAACGGGCAGCAGAACCGATTCCGTCTCCCTGGCGATGGCGATGTGTGCGTCCTCCACAAGATCCTATCACCTGAGGACCTTCAATCTGCCAACCTGCTCCATGAGATAGCCACGACGCCAAAAACGCTGAGGTGGCAATCAGAACCTGACAATGGCGCTGCTGAGGAACAGGGGGAGCAGGGGAAGAATAAGAAGATGACGGGAAGGGAACACGGAGGGCTGCGTATGAAGCTCGTGGATCTCATTGCTGGTGACAAGGAGCTTCTGCTACTACGTTGGGACAGCAAGAAATCTGTGATCATCAAGGGGGAGGGGTACCTTGATTTCATCAAACGGTGCAGCTTGAAGGAGAATGATGTTGTCGAGGTCTGGGCCTTCAAGCAACACCTTTTTTACAATTTTGGGAAGATAATGTGTTATGAAAGCCCTCTGCACGTGCTGATTGTTAAGAAAGATCAGCAGCCGCGGTGCAAGTACTGCTCCAGTGTCCCCTCCCACAGTGAATGAATCATGTTGGTGCGGACTTGATCTCCTTTCCTAGTTGTCTTTTGAACAGAGAGGGTTGTATATTGGAATGCACCAGTATAACTTTCAGGCTATGTTGTTGCTGACACTATCTCCTTTCCTAGTTGTCTTTTTAACAGAGGAAGTTGAATACTGATAAACACCAGTATAACTTTCAGGCTTGTAGTTTCCCTATGCATCTCTTTAACTTTATCTAGTAAATTGACCACCATGATTTCAGTTTAATGCAAATTACAGCTTACTTTGAGTTTTTGACCATTTTCAGTGTAGATTGCTCATTGCTCAACTAAAGACAACTTAACACCTAACATTAGCATGAACTTGGTAACCTCTATGAACGTGATAGTTTGGATGGCATGTTGATAAAATTTAGAAAAACAAAGGTTATTGCACTTACTCAAGCATATGTGGTGAATTGTAAAAATAAGTCTCAAATGCATACTCCTCACTTTAAGAATTGCACATTGGTCTAGCGAAATGTTCACTTCTTTCTGTTATAGGCTAACTGTTGGAGGCCCAGAAATTATTAGAAATTATCGAAAAAATTCTCCTTGTACTTTGGGGAACCAAGAAATGGGGTTTCATTTCTTTAAAAAAGGTTCCTGCCGTGAACTAGGCTGGGAGCCTGGGATGTTGGTTATGTTATGGCTGTTGGCTATGGTTTCTCTCTATTTTCCACCTCTGCATGTGCTAGTTTTCTATATTGATCACCTCAATTGGTAATTTGGCATACGTGTATCGCTCAAAAAAAATGTTCGTCATTGGATCTGGTGAGCACATGTGCAAACCTATGCACAATTACTGAAAGAAAACCTAGTGAATTGAAAATGGAGATGCATTACAAAATTAACCAGGTCAAGCTCTGTATGAGCCAGCCTCCTGAGATTATTTACAATCATGATTCAATTTTTGCAAGTCACTGTATGTGCTTTGAGTTTTAGTCATTTACAGATAGACAACTTAACTAAAAGTAGGTTAATTCCTGATATCAGTGTACAATTGGTTACCTGCATGAATTTGATAATTTTCATGACAAATTGCTAAACTAACAATATTGAAGGTGATACCGCTGACTTAAGCTACGAGTTTTATTGCTCCTGTATCTCTGTGTCATTTATTTTTGAAACATCTAAGTACTCTTGTTGTGTTATGATGTGTTGTCTTTACCGCTAACTTAAGCTAAGAGTTTATTGCTCTTGTATCTCTGTGTCATTTCATTTTGTGAAAAAGCTAAGTACTCAGGCTATGTTATGCTGTGTCTTTCTTTTATGTTTGCAGCATGCAGCATGTGCCAGGCTTCATTACACAGTCTGAGCAGCTCAAAGCCAAGGGTGTAGATGAAATCCTGCTCATCAGTGGTAGGTTGCTGGCCTATCTTTGCTTTTATATATATATCATGGGTGACATTGATCTTGAGCTGAGCATAGAATATAGACTTATATTGCTTTCAGAAACTGTGGCATTTAATTGCTCTGAATAGCTGTAAGGTAGCTCTGTGTGACATCACACAACAGAGTTATGTATTTTGTCAGTTATTTACATAAAGAATTATATATATGATACAATGCAAATCCTGTAAACAATGCCTGGAGACTAATGCTGCTTTGGTAATTTCAGACATTATACATCTATAATCCAGAAGCTACTATCCTGTTACACATAACGATTACCGCTTAATTTGCTGTGTTATGCTTATAACCTTGATAAAAAAAAGTACCCATGCAAGAATAGTACATAACTCGCTATTTTGTGGTTTGCAGTTAATGACCCCTTTGTCATGAAGGCATGGGCAAAGACATACCCTGAGAACAAGCATGTGAAGTTCCTTGCTGATGGATCGGGAGCTTACACCAAGGCACTCGGTCTCGAGCTCGACCTTACAGAGAAAGGATTGGGCATTCGCTCAAGACGGTTTGCTCTCCTGGCTGACAACCTCAAGGTCACTGTTGCAAACATCGAGGAAGGCGGCCAGTTCACAATCTCTGGTGCTGAGGAGATCCTGAAAGCGCTGTAGGAGTTTCAGCTAGTGTAAAAGCGCAGCAGTGTTGTCCACTTCAGTCTGTCTTGTTTGAACTCGTCTGCTATGTCGCAAATAACTTGTCAATGGACAAGACCTAGTTCTATATGCACTGGATGAAACTTTTGGAGGCTATAACCGATGTTATATGCTATGCTGTTTACATGTGCACAATATGCTATTCGTGTGTTATATTCGCTAGCGTTGTTATCAGTCCTCACCATGAACCGTGAAAAGTAATGCAGTTTGTATGCGCTAAGTAAATCGGACAGGAACGCATGTCATCTCCTGGCCAAACCCCAAATCCCCTGGGCCCTCTATTAAATTTGAGCTATTTACAGGTCCCCTTCCGAATTACAAGGCACCATTTTAGCATGTCCATGCACGCAATTGTTAATTTTTCCCAGCACAGCTGCTATGTGCTATCTGTGCGTAAAGCTTCTTAACCCACTCGCCACGTCGATTTTTTGTGAGTGCAAAAATTTCTTGGTCGCGACCCGGTGAACCCTCTTCAGCTTCCCACAGTTGTCCTCTGCGGCCTGTGGATGCCGCTCACCGTCCTCAAGATCTTGATCTTGCCAGTGCACGGTGCTGTGGTGTGCCGTCTCGGCTTCGGCCGTCGCATCAAGAAGAGGAGACTCTAGGCTAGTCCTCGATTTGGTGCGCTTGGGATCCCGAGCGACGGCGTCGGCATGGAGAACGTCTTCTATCCGAGATAAAACTGCAAAGGCTAAGCTCTCAAGGGTCCTGGAGTAGCTCTCCAAGATGGCAAACCCAACATCCTGAAACAAAGCGACACATTCAGGGGCAGGAGTAAAAGGACACTGTAGCGGATCCGAAAAGTAGCTGAAAAATGTTGGCTCACCTTGTTGTGCTGGATCTTGCTTATGTCGAGTGTAGATTGAGGGATGCCAGGGAACTTGTGCTTGAGGATGAGGAGCGTCGTCTGTGCTCGCTCCTCGAACTCCTCTCGCTTCTCCAAGCTGACACCGGAGCCCCACGACAGCTTGTTGCATATCTTCCTCTGCCAGATGACGACGGAGGCCTCGATTTGGTCTTTGAGGTCGACGATCTTGTGCTCCGTTGATAGGTCTACTGAATTTAGGAGCTCATTGGGGTCGAAAATGTCACCGGTTATGATTCTGTACATCGAGTCCCCAAGAATGGACCTCCCATTCTGCAAGATTAGTGCTGATGCATTAGCCTTGGAATTTGCATGGTTTTTAGCAGCTTCCTGTTGAGAGGATCTTATGGATCACCTTTGGCAGAGACTCGATATACTCTTCGGGGATCTCCATCTCTGTGATGACATCAGCGTTGATGGCTATGGCCGCCTTGAGCACTTGCCCAACAAGCTCCTTCTGGTGCTGAAGGAACTTTTTGGACGCGTCCGACAGGCCCTCATCAGGAACCCTGGCGGTCGGGATCCACCACTTGTCGCACGAGTCGTCGTCCTCGCCCCCGTCCGCGTCTTTCGCCACGTACCAGAACTCCTGGGCCTCGTGGAAACTGTCAAGGTACTCCTGTTCCACGCACAGAAAAACAAAGTGCCAGGTGAATTCAGATGAACAAAGTGTTGACCTGCATGCACATTGGTTCGGCGAGCTCTAAGCAAAGATGAACAGAGCACGGCCATGCTTACGAGTAGCATCGCGTCGAGTTTTCGCAGGGCCGGGATGTTGACGAGGAGATCCCCGCGCTGCTGGGTGCCCATCACCTGGTTGGGAACAAGGACGAAATGCAGGAGGTTACAAAGCGCGGTTTCAGAGTGAAAAAATTGGTCAGAATCAATGGCGTAACATCGATCTCATGGCTGACCTCCATGTTGGTCCCATCCTCGGATACTTGTTGCGACGGGGCGAATTCGACGATGTGGTCGGTGACGGACAGGAGCCAGTCGATCTCCTTGTTCCACCGCGCTCTCCGATCTGCCGACATGGGCTCGAGGCGGCGCTGTTCCCCGAATATGGAAGCTGCAATTTTCACCATTGTGAAGAAGATTTATGCAATTGGTCGGGTAGTAAAGAAACAACATTTTAATGGTGGGGAAATGTGTGCTTGCCTGCAAGATTTGTGATGGCGTTGGATAGGGCGAGAGCAGAGGAGACCCCTTTGCCCGTGCCAGACATGTCCTCCCCAAGCAGCAGCTTGGTGAACTTCTCCTTCATCAAATCCAAGTCTGCAGACAATCCGACACAGGTTAGCCAGTCTGAGAAATTCTTGGGAGATACAAGGTTTGAGCAGAGCTGCCGTTCGATTAGTGAAGCGAACAACAGCATTATTAGCAATGGTGAATTGGTGATCACCTGAAGGCGGCCCGCTGTCGCGGACGATTCTCGACGGCACCGGTGGCAGGTCATGGAGGCGGCCGGAGATGGCCCGCGAGCCGTGGCTCCTCGACAGCACCCGCTTCTGCAGGGGCGCGGCGGTGGCCGTGTCGTCATCGTCCTCAGCCATCCCGCTCCTGACGCTGCTGCCGCGCGGAGACGATGGCGGGGACGAGAACGAGGGGCTGGGCGACACGGCGCGCCGCGTCCTCGACAGGAACCTGTCAAGGCTGTGGCCGCGCCGCAGGAATCCCCCAACCATCACAGGATCATGTCACGGGGAAACCGTGCCGCACGCGCCCGCGCACGGGCGCGCGCCGATGCCGACGCGGCGGAGCAGGGTCGAGACGTTGTGTGAGCGAGCTAGCTGGACGCGTCAGGCGTACATGGGCTTGCCGCCGGTGCTCGGCGGACGACGGGGGCCCGGTCGTGCGAGGCAGGAGACCGGCCGGCCCTGCCTGCCGCCTCGACGACGACGACTACGGCTAGAGGAAGGGGAGGCCCTGAAGTTTTTGCGCTGCTGCGTGCGTTGTGCGCGCGTGCATGGCCAGTGCTCGCCGGCCACAGGCGCGCGCACGTACGATGGATTGGATGCCAGCGCCGCGAACTCGCGATGGGGGCAGGGCGTGGTCATGTTGGGGAGCAAGCCAAAGTTGGAAAACCAGAGGCAAGCAGGGACGCGCCATTGTTAGCGGCCAAAATTAAGCAGCCTGCTCTATTTTTCCTCCCTCGTCTTCCGGCAGAGCCCGCGTGATCGTTTTCCCGGTTTGCGTTTGCACATGCAATTGAGCAGCTTGTGATAAAATGCTTTTTTTAGAGAGGGTGAAAAATGTTTTTGCATTCACGGAAAAGTTCGAGGTTTCTAGATTGCAAGCCTCTTCGCTCACTAATCGAATTTGAACTACATTCCATAATAATTAAAGGTAAATATGTATTTCAAATTAGGATTTGGAAATTACTCCCTCCGTTCCAAATTACTATTCGTTTTGACTTGGTACATAGCTTTTGATATGTACATAGATATATATTATATCTAAATATAAAGCAAAACTTATGTAACTACGAAAGCTAAAATAAATAGTAATTTGGGACGGAGGAGTAGCTAATTTGGAGGTAGTGGGCTCGGAGGCAAGATGGCACAAATGCTACTAGCCGGGGTAGTGAAGCAACAGTGAAGATTGAAAAGGGGCAAAGCTAGTGTGACCAACAGTTTGTCGAAGGCGGGTTAGTTGCAGGCAACAAATTCGGTGGTAGGAGTCACCAAGATAGAGGGTACATAAAAAAATTTGTCAGATCTTGTCAGATCTTGTTGGGGGGAAATATTAACGATCTCCTAAATACCGCTTAAAGAAACAATCATGAGACAATCATGAAGGACCAGTTCCACCCGGGATAACGAAATCGCCGTCAAGCCCAACATAAGTGGGACTCGCCTCGCCCGACTGCAGTCCCAGGGTCGGGACCGTCCGACCTCCCGCCGCAAGGCTCCGCCTCGTCCGACCGCGACCCCGGGGTCGGGGGCGCCCGACCCCTCGCCACAAGGTTCCGCCTCGCCCGACCCTGGGCACGGGGGTCGGACTCACTGGGGCCCCCAAGACAGATATCCCCCTCGGGCGCGGACCGGGTGATCAGGGTAACGATCCCGTGGGTCCCCCTTGTCGACCTCGTCATAAATGCGCCGCAGGTCTGGCAGGAAGAAGGATGACCGCGCTCCTCGCGCAACCCGCTGCAAGTACCCATGCACAACCACACTGTACAAGCTACAGTACCGGCGGTTTCCTTCCATTCGCCGCAGGGTACTCATGGCCTGCGCCATCTGGAGCAGAGGGAAGACTCGCCCGTTCTCGGGACCCGCGCGCCCGGCAGCAGGGATGTGACGCCCTCTCTCCGCGAGCCATCATCGAGACGGCGACATCCGCCGTCCCTCCCAACGGACACCGGAGTGGCGACGAAACGCCCTCATCATGACCCGGCGCCTACAGACACCGAAGAAGCTATATGTAGGGCGCAACGACAGTTGGCGCACGGCCGCCCTCCTCCTCCAGCATACGTGCCGGCAGACACCAGAGGCCGGCGAGGGCGCCGGGCGCCTAGGAACTTGGTTCCTCCCTTCGTGACGTATTTTTACCATACTACGTTTAAACTCTTTACTACTCTCATCACCCGGTCTCAGCTGTAACCCCGACAGCCCCCTCACGATATAAAAGGGGCATCGGGGGCCAGAGACGGGGACGGCTTCTTCTCCCTCCAGACAAGAGTACACTCTCACATTCCCTTAGAGTACGAGCACCTTTCAAGAGACCTGGGATCAGTCCCTCTCTCGTTGATCTGTAACCCCTACTATAGAACCCCGCGTGGGCAATACGAGCATCCTCGATACTGAACGTAGGGCTTCCCTTGCCCGAACCAGTCTAACCCCGTGTCTCCCACGCCACCATCCAAAGCCTTACGCGCATAAAAGAAATTTACTAGTCTAAGTCTAGATCCACAAATCTTGACAACGACAGTTGGCGCGCCAGGTAGGGGGGCTTTGCACGTACATCTCCGGCTTTAGATGGCCAATCATGAGATCAGCTTCGCTCCGGGCTCCCTGATTCGTTTCGGGAGTCTGGACTTCCTCGCCACCGGGGAAGGGATCGAGCTGATCCCTATCCTCGTCTTGCCCGCTCGTCCCGCCGTCCTTGGCCCCGCCGCCGGGACAGCGGCGAGCGACCGGGCGCACACCAGAGGGCCTCTCCCAGGAGGACGGCTTTTCGGGCTACGCAACTGTAATAAGTGCCATTTGAGGTATTAAAAATAACTATGAGAAATTTGAAAGAAATCCAAAAGAAAAAGAAAAGAAATTGGCAAAAGATCAAATTCGGCCAAATTTGACCGAAATTTGAATTTCAAATTGAAATTCAGAAAAAAATTTGTCAAACATGTGGAATACAAGTGTGAGATTATTTGGAATTATGGGATCAAAAATTTGGAGCTAGATTGGTGCCAAATATCACAAAAGAATTAGAGAAAGAAAAAGAAAAAGAAGAATGCTGTTTACTGTTCACCGTCCGAAAACAGCAGTCCAGAAAAACAGCAGCAGAGTCTGTTTTCAAAATTCATTTCTGGAGAATTTTGCAACTAAGTGCACCATGACAACTATACCATATTGAAGTGTGAACTTTGGACTACAAGATTTGGGTGTTGTTGGCCAGGATCAGAAACAGGAAGGAAGTCGAATTCCAGCCCAAAGTCAGCATAAAATCACAGGTTAACTGAAACTCTGAATTTTGACTAAGTCTGAACAGCAGCAAGGCATCGACATGGAGCTCGAATTCAGAGCAATTTAGATCAAAAGAGATACTTGTTCATGAGCAAAATGGAACGTTGGGACATAGTAGAACATGTTTAGGTAGAAGTTGGATTGGAAAAACAAGGTTTAGGCCACTGAATTGGATTAACAAGTGAGATCGACACCACTGTCGATAACTGACGAACTGAATCTCTGATTCAGTCGAATTCAGAACCAACTCAAGCAACATCTCCAAAATTCCACTGGTTTGATGATTATCTCGGGATGGAGCCAAAACAAAAGATGGAGAATTTGAGTTTATCTGTAACTTTCTTTAAGCATCGGTGTGCCGTTGGATCAAAGATCAACCACGACGCGGTTCTGAAGGTCACGGGCGGTGACAGAGCTCCAGACGTGTCGCCGCCGCCGTCATCGGTCGACCGCCAGGGCAACTAGCTAGGCCACCTCCTCACCACGCAAGCCTACGGGTAGGCCACGGTGTCGTCCATGCGAGGGGTGAATCGCTTGAATAGTTATTGCTCCCGCGCCGCCGTTTCACCATCTCCTCTTTTTACCGCGCCCGCTCTCCTCTGTCCAAGCACCGCCGCCGGGCAAAATTCCACTGCCTCCCCGCAGCTTCCGTCGATTCCTCTCGCCCACTCCTCCACAGACACCCCAGCTACACCCCGGGCCAGTCGTTGTCCCACATCCTTGCCGGAGTAGCCGTGCTCGCCGCCGCTTCTGTCCGCCGCCGTCGCGCCGCCCGCTCACGGTGAGAACCACCTTGCGCTATCTCTCTTTCTTCCTGAATAGTTGTAGTCGAGTCCTTAGGGTCCTAGGATGGTGTAGGGGTAGATGTTTGAGTCAGTGGTGTCGATGTCGCAAGAAGCCACGACCGGCCGAAGGAGTCGCCGCCTGTCGCTGTGGAGGGGATGGCTCCGGCCATCTCCCGGGGAGCTGTTGCCGCGCACGAGGTCGTATAGGTCTAGGGTTGGTGTCGCGACCTAGTCCCGCCACCGGGAGGGCGCCGGCCGGCGAGCCGCGCCGCCCCCTGTCTTGGACGCGTTTTGGCGGGAGGTAGGGGAAGATGCTGGAGCTAGGGCCCGCGCGTCAGTGGAAGGAAAGGAGGCGCGGCCAGAGCGGACAGGCCGAGCGCAGTCGGTTGCTGGGCCGCGACCCTGAGGCCCAGTAACACGCGCGCGCGGTTTGGCTGGTAAAAGAAAAGGGCCGGCGTGTCGCTACGGCCCAGTGGAAGCCGGCCGGTGTCACGGAGAAAAAGAAAAGAGGCCGTGGGCCGGTGTTGGGCTGCAGAAAAGAAAGAGAAAAGAAATCGGCCCGCGGAGCCCGTCGGAGAGAAGAAAAGGCCGGCGGGTATAGGTGAATAGGGAAGGTGGGGTCCGCGCCGTGGGGCCCAGCGGTTCGTGAGAAAGGGTAGAGAGTAGGTGAGTAAGAAAAGTTTTCAGGCGATTTTTCAGGAAAAATTAGATTTCCTTTAGCAAATTAATTTGTTTAAATTTGTTTTACACCATTTTAATCACAGAAATTTGTAGGAGTGTCCAAAATTAGTGAAACCAATTTTGTTAGGCTTGTTTTATTTTCCTTTATGCATTAAGATTTTTACACTCTAGGAAAATAATAATAATTTAGGTATTTATTTAATGCTTTCCTTGTAAGGTAATTAAGTAAATACTTAATATTTATAAAATGCATAAAATGTGAATAATACTTTATTAATCACAAATAATTCTTAACCCATAGGAAATTAGATTTTCAAGTTAGAAAATAATTACCACTTTTTCTAAAAATTAAAAGGAAAAGTTGTAGGGAGGGTTAAGTAAGAAAAATAAAAGTATAGGTTAATCTTTTTTAGATTTTTGTGTGTTGGCTTGCAACTTTATCATGATAAGTCGTATAGTCCTTGTTGGCTTACAACTTTATCATGAAGGAAAGTTGTATAGTCTGTTATTCAAAAAGTTTGCATTCTAACCCCCTGCATGTATATATGCCGTAGATCCAGAAGCACCGGAAGAAGATTACTGGGAATTTTCAAAAGGACCTTTGGAGTCCGACGAGGTGTTTGAGTTTGTTCCCTGTGAAGCAAATCCGTCAGCTTCTACTAATCTTTTTAGCGAACAAGGCAAGCCCCGGTGCATTTATACCTATCTATTTTGGAGTCGTTATTTCATGTAACTAGTTATAGGTTATTTGCTTATTGCATGCACTAGGTCTAGGAGTTGATTGGAACCTATTCTTGTGTATGATCATGCCTTGATTTAAGGACATCTTTGCCACTTGTTCAAATCTTAGAAACTACCCAAGTCTAGAATTGCTTACTTGCTTACATGCTTGGTTTACCAACCTTAAGGAAAACTCTTAAGTCATACATGTTGCTTATGAAGGATAGTTTGGAATATGGAAATGGACAGAAGCTAGAGATGTAGTTCTGTCCGTTAGATTTACCTGGATAAGGACCGATTCGTGTCTTAACTTTTGATCAAGTGATAAGCATCTGATCACTTACTGGGTATGGGACCAGTAAAGCCCAGTAGATTAGTAAATTCTATGATCAGGAATGCTTCGTACCGCGCTTGACGTGCTGGAGATTGGCAGGGGTGTAGCCTGAAACTCACATGGAGATCAGGCCAGACGTGGGGTCCCATGTGGGGGTGCATCCCTGGGTCCGGGTAGTCGTATTCCTAATCATTGACTTTGCTAATCGAGAGGTTGTTAGTACGACCTGGACAGTCGTATAATGCTGGTGATCAGGGTACTCTCCTGCAGGATGTAATTAGATCCGGATCGCCGCAATTCTCGGTTATGAATGCACTTGATCACTGTTGAGCATCGTAGTGTTACTTCATGCAATATAAAATCTCTTGTTGTCAAGTACTGTATGATTTAACAGCTATGATTGCTTTTACTTTTGTTATCATCTAGAATGGTTAGGTAATGACTTAACTTAAATAAAAGATGAAACTAAGGCCTCACTCGTAGTAAGCTTTTCCGGCAAAATTGTGTCAACCAAGCACACCCAAAGGCTGACATGCATTCCAAAGAAAAACTATTATATTGGTTAGTCGGGTAAGACTTGCTGAGTACCCCGTACTCAGGGTTTTCCCCTTGTGGTTATCTTTCAGAAGCTCCACAGGAGGCTACCGAGGAGGAGATCCCGAAGCCCTAGGGTATTGACTTGAGTCTTGCAATACCCTAGAGAAAAGTCACCTACGCATCTTCTCCTGAACTATTTATGTTTAATCTTAGAACTTGTCTAACTCTGCATCACTAAGTTTGCCTCAACTTATGTCTTGTAATAACTCGTACCTCTTAAGTATGTATGTAAAAATGTAATGTTTGTTGATATTATCCCATCGCGGATATTATCCTGATGTATGGTTATGAGACACGCCGTGGATCCTTCGAGGAGTCCCAAGGACACTCGACGGACTACCGGACTTATGCTGTTTTAGGTGCGTTTCGGATAATTGCCGTTCTGACGGCAATTAGGCACACTTAAACCAGTTTAAGTTGGGCGGTTCCGCCACAGCAACGCCACGAAGACTTATGGCCGCCTCCTAACACGGTCCATGACCGTGTCGCCCGCGAGCAACGAGCTCGCAGGCGCGGCGAGGACGATCTCCGACACCGGCTCCAGCAACGGGAGCCCCACCCCTCGCGTGAGTGCCTCATGGCCGGCGTGCACTCCGAGGGGTCCAACGACAACGGCGCCGAGGGGAGACAAGGGACTCCCCCCTCGCGCGCCGCGGCCACGACCGGAGCCTTACCAAGGGCCCCGGAGTGCTCTCAGCAGCCGGAGGGGCGCGCAGCCTCCCGCCAAGAGGTCGAGCATCCCCACCACGAGGGCGGAGCACGACAACGGGCGCGCGACGTCCAGCAACGCATTTGCGCGGACGAAGAGCGTCCCCAGCTCTTCGCCCGCGCCAGCCAAAACGTCGCAGCCGCGGTGGTCTTGCTCCGGCAACTCCCCGAGCCGGCGACGCCCGAGGAGCGACGGGCACGCCAAGAGATGCGCAACTTGCTCGAATGCGCCGCCGTCCAGCAGGCGGAAAGTTCCGCGTCCCGGCAAAGCGGGCAGAACGCCAGCAGGGCGACGCCCGACGCGCCCCCGGAGAGACGGGGGGAGTCTGTCCACCAGCCCCCTCCTAGGGCAAACCAGGCCGCGTCCGCCCGGCGGACGCAAACATCCGCAGGAGGCGGGGCACGATCCGTTCACCAGCGCGTCGGCCCCGTCCGCGACGCCCGCGATACCCTGAACGCGCGGAGGCGCTCTCGTGCGGACAGAGAGGACGGGGTGGATCGTGGCTACCATGTTCACCGCGGCGGGCGCTACGACAGCAGGGAGGACCGCAGCCCGAGCCCCGGCCTGGTCGGGCCCTGGGCCTTCTCTGCGCGCATCTTGAACGCGCCCTTTCCGCCGTGCTTCAGGCAACCAACAAATGTAGCCAAATACTCAGGAGAGACGAACCCTGGGGTTTGGCTCAGTGACTACTGGCTTGCATGTCAAGCCGGCGGGGCGGATGATGACTTGTTTATCATCCGCAACCTACCCCTCTTCCTGAAGGAGGTCTTCATAGGAAACTTCCAAGGCACCTACACGCGCCCCGGCAACTCCTGGGATCTCCGGAGCTGCCGCCAGGGAGCGGACGAGTCCCTCCAGGACTACATCCGGCGCTTCTCCAGGAAGCGCACTGAGCTCTCCAACGTTGCGGACGCCAACGTCATAGGGGCTTTCCTAGTGGGAACCTCCTGTCGGCCCCTCGTCCACGAGCTGGGGCGCCGAGGCCCGCGAACCACGGAGGAGCTCCTCAACATCGCCACCAGCTACGCCTCGGGCGAAGAGGCTGGTGGGGCGATCTTCGACCGCTCCAAAGGCAAGGCAAAGCGGGAGGAGGATGTTGATGAAGGCACCTCCAACCGCCAGCAGAAGAAGAAGGGCAAGCAGCGGCGCGAGGCTCCCCTCGTGGCCGCTGTCGAGCGCAAGCGAGGACAGCCGCCCCCCGAGGGCACTCCTGGCTTCTTCGACAAGCTGCTTGAGGGACCGTGCCCGAACCACGAGTTCCCCGCGAAGCATGCCTACAAAGACTGCAACCTCATGAAGAGGTACTTTGTGGGCAATCCGGTGAAGGACGACCGGAAGCGAAAGCCCGATGAGGAGAAGAAGGGCGACGAAGAGAAGGAAGATGGCTTTCCAAAGGTGGACGGCTGCTTCGTGATCTTCGGCGGCTCGGCGGCGTACGATTCCAAGCGCCAGCAGAAGCTGGAGCGCCGGGAGGTCTACGCGGTCGAGCCGGCGACGCCGGCCTTCCTCGACTGGTCGGGACCGGCCATCACCTTCGATCGGTCCGACCACCCTGGACGCGTCTGGCATCCAGGACGCTACCCCCTCGTCGTCGACCCCATCGTCGGCACGACGCGCCTCACCAAGGTGCTCATGGATGGGGGCAGCGGCCTCAACATCCTCTACGCCGAGACCCTCGACGCTATGGGGATCGACCGTTCCCACCTCCGTCCCAGCAAGGCACCGTTCCACGGCGTCGTGCCGGGGGAACAGGCAATGCCTCTCGGGCAAATCAACCTGCCCGTTACTTTCGGGACCCCCTCCAACTACAGGAAGGAGGTCCTCACCTTCGAGGTGGTGGGGTTCCGTGGAACCTACCACGCCATCTTGGGACGGCCATGCTACGCAAAGTTCATGGCCATCCCCAACTACACCTACCTCAAGCTCAAGCTGCTGGGACCCAACGGGGTCATCACCATCGGCACGACCTTTCAGAAGGCGTATGAGTGCGACGTGAAATGCTGCGAGTACGCCACGGCCATCACCATCATGAGCAATCTGGCGGTCCAGCTCGCGAAGGCCACCGAGGACCGGCCCGACTCCAAGCAGCCGGCCACCTCCTTCGAGCCCACTGAAGGCATCAAGGAGGTCCCCCTCGATCCCAGCAGTTCCGACGGCAGGGTCGTGCGGATCAGCGCCACCTTATCCCCCAAATAGGAAAGCGCGCTCGTTGACTTCCTCCGCGCGAACAGCGACGTCTTCGCGTGGAAGCCCTCGGACATGCCCGGCATTCCGAGAGAAGTCGCCGAGCACTCCTTGAACATCAAGGCCGGCTCCAAGCCAGTGAAGCAAGGACTGCGTCGTTTCGACGAGGAAAGGCGCAAGGCCATTGGCGAGGAGCTCCAGAAGCTTTTGACGGCCGGATTCATCAAGCAAGTGTACCACCCCGAGTGGCTAGCTAATCCTGTTCTTGTACCGAAAAAGAACGGGAAATGGAGGATGTGTGTTGATTATACCGGTCTAAACAAGGCGTGTCCAAAGGATCCGTTTCCTTTGCCACGCATAGATCAAATAGTCGACTCAACCGCCGGGTGTGAAACCCTCAGCTTTCTCGACGCGTATTCTGGCTACCATCAGATCGCGATGAAAGAGTCTGACCAGCTCGCCACCTCTTTCATCACCCCCTTTGGCCCCTACTGCTACGTTAAGATGCCATTCGGCCTCAAAAATGCGGGGGCTACTTTGCAGCGATGCATGCTAAAGTGCTTCGGGGACCTCATCGGGCGGACCGTTGAGGCTTACGTTGATGACATTGTGGTCAAATCCAAGAGGGGCGATCAGCTCGTCCCCGACCTTGAACTAGCCTTCGAAAGGCTGAGGGATAAGCGTATTAAGCTCAATCCCAAAAAATGTGTGTTCGGAGTCCCAAGGGGCATGCTGTTAGGCTTCATCGTCTCCGTGCGCGGCATCGAAGCAAATCCGGAGAAGATAGCGGCCATCGGCGACATGGGACCGATCCGGAACGTGAAGGGAGTCCAGTGCGTCACGGGATGCTTAGCGGCCCTGAGCCGCTTCATCTCACGCCTCGGTGAGTGGGGGCTTCCTCTCTATCGACTCTTGAAGAAGACTGACTGCTTCGAATGGACCGGCGAGGCCCAGAGGCACTTGACCGGTTCAAGGACCTCCTGACGAAGGCCCCGATCCTGGTCCCACCGGCCGACGACGAGCCCCTCCTGCTTTATATCGCGGCGACCACCCAGGTGGTTAGCGCGGCCGTGGTGGTGGAACGAGAAGAGGAGGGACACGCTCTCAAGGTGCAACGCCCGGTGTATTTCATCAGCGAGGTCCTGTCCGAGTCCAAGACGTGTTACCCGCAGATCCAGAAGCTCATCTACGCCATCCTCATCACGAAGAGGAAGCTGCGCCACTACTTCACCTCCCACCCGGTGACGGTTGTTTCATCGTTCCCACTAGGCGAGGTAATCCGAAACCAGGACGCCACGGGACGGATCGCGAAGTGGGCGCTCGAGCTCATGGACCAAGGCATCACATACACCCCCCGAACCGCCATTAAGTCCCAGGTACTCGCCGATTTCGTAGCAGAGTGGACAGAGACCCAAACGCCTTCAGCGCTGGAGAAGCAGGAGTACTGGACAATGTACTTCGACGGATCGCTGATGAGGGCCCGTGCCGGAGCGGGTCTCATCTTCGTCTCTCCTCTAGGCGTGCGCATCAGGTACATGATCCGCCTCCACTTCCTTGCGTCCAACAATGTCGCCGAGTACGAGGCCCTCCTCAACGGGTTGCGCATCGCTATCGAGCTGGGCATCCGCCGGCTAGACATCCAGGGTGACTCCCAGCTAGTCGTCGAGCAAGTCATGAAGGAATGGAGCTTCCACGACCCCAAGATGGCAGCCTACTGCAACGAGGTTCGCAAGCTTGAAGACAAGTTCGACGGGCTGGAGCTCAACCACGTCGCGAGGCGCTTCAACGAAGCCGCCGACGAGCTGGCGAAGGCAGCATCCGGCCGAATGCCCGCCCCCGATGGCGTCTTCGTCAGCGACCAGTTCAAGCCGTCAATCCGCCATCCAGAGCCGGCGAGGGTCGGCGAAGAATCCCCGGCCTCGGGGTCGGACCCCGACCCAAGGAGGGTCGGTGACGCGCCACCCGTCCCAGGCGTTGACGCCAGCACCAACGGGGTCGGCGCCGCTTCCCCCGGCCCGGCCGCGGAAGTCGACCCCTCCGGCCCCATGGTTATGGAAATTGCGGTAGACCCCGCGACGGGGCCCGACCCCCCAGCCGACTGGAGAGCCCCGTACCTCGATTACCTCGCCCATGACGCGCTCCCGGCGAACAAGACAGACGCCTGTAGGATCGCACGCCGCACCAAATCCTTCGCCATTATCGATCAGGAGCTCTACAAGAGAAGCCACACCAGCATCCTCCAGCGCTGCATCCCGGTCGAACAGGGAAAGGCACTAATCCGGGACATCCACGCCGGAGCCTGCGGCCACCACGCTGCGCCAAGGACCCTCGTCGGCAACGCCTTCCGACAAGGTTTCTACTGGCCAACGGCGGTCGCCGACGCCACCCAGGTAGTCCGCACCTGTGAGGGGTGCCAATTCTTTGCGCGCCAAACTCACCTGCCCGCGCAGGCGCTGCAAACCATCCCTATCACGTGGCCGTTCGCGGTCTGGGGACTGGATCTCGTCGGGCCCTTCAAGAAAGCGCCCGGGGGCTTCACCCACCTACTGGTCGCCGTTGACAAGTTCTCTAAGTGGATCGAGGCAAGGCCAGTGGCGCAAATCAGGTCCGAGCAGGCGGTACAGTTCTTCACTAACATCATCCACCGCTTTGGGATCCCCAACTCCATCATCACCGACAACGGTACGCAGTTCACCGGAAAGAAGTTCCTCCAGTTCTGCGACGACCACCACATCTGAGTGGACTGGTCGGCCGTGGTACACCCCCGCACGAACGGGCAAGTCGAGCGAGCCAACGGCATGATACTCCAGGGTTTCAAGCCATGAATCTTCGACCGCCATAAAAAGTTCGGGGGACGGTGGGTCGCCGAGCTCCCCGCAGTCCTTTGGAGCCTGAGGACGACCCCCAGCCGGGCAACAGGCTTCACCCCGTTCTTCATGATTTACGGGTCTGAGGCCATCCTGCCCACCGATCTGGAATACGGATCGCCGAGGGTCAAGGCGTACGACGAACAAGGGAACCAGGCATCGCTCGAAGACGCACAAGATCAACTCGACGAGGCACGAGACGTAGCCCTGCTGCACTCGGCCAAGTACCAGCAGGCCCTACGGCATTACCACAGTCGTAAGGTACAAGGCCGAGCCTTCAACATCGGCGACTTGGTGCTCCACCTCGTCCAGGACAACAGGGGTCGGCATAAGCTAACTCCCCCGTGGGAAGGCCCTTTCATCGTCGCGCAGGTGCTGCGGCCAGGCACCTACAAGCTGGCGACTCCAAACGGGCAAATCTTCAGCAACGCCTGGAACATAGAACAGCTAAGGCGTTTTTACCCCTAGCCTTTATTTCCAAGTTCTGCACAGATTTGTCTGCAATTTCGATAGTTTTCTTTTTGCGGAAAAAAGAAATTCCAAGCCGTCTCTGTTCAGGCTTTTCCCGTCAAGCTCAGGGGTATCCGACCCTGGCTTCGCTCCAAGGTCGCATACCCCTCGGGGGCTATCAGGGGCTCCGTCCCAAGCCACTTGGCACCACCTAAAAAGAAACGTTTTTTCTTTCGAGCCGAGCCCCCCTTTCTAAACTTTTGGACACAAAAAGGGAAGAGTGCGCGAACGGTGTTCAGGCAAGATTGATCGGACTGCGAAAAAACCTACGCCCCAGCGTCTACGGTGCCTTCACTCATCAAAGCTTACTGACACACCCGACAACGCACTCAAAACTTTCAAGTCCAAAGGGACAATAAAGGGGATCGGAAGTGTTCGCACGACAAATTTATAAAAAAGGCCTGTATGGCCATCACGAGATAAGTCCGAAACTGATATATTTACAATTTGGGCGCCAGCCCGGTACAGTTAACCCGACGGGGAATCTTCGAGAGGGACGGCCTCATCCTCCAAGAGCTTCGCAAGGGCCTCCGCAGGGGCGAACACCGCTGCGTCAATCTCGTCCAGCTCAGCCTCGGAGTAACCGGCGGCGGCGTACCCTCCGCTCATCCTGGCAAAGTTGATGCCGGAATAATGGGAGCCGAAGACCCCGAAGGCTCGCCGCACGCCGATGTGAAGCGCATCCACGGCGATCTCGCGGCTCCGACGGCACATCCCGAGGACACGAGCCGGCAAAGAGCTCGATCCCTCCTCCGGAACCATACCGAGGCCGTCGCAGACGACACGGACCGCATCCCGCAGGGCGCCGTGCTCACCACGCTCCGAATAGAGCAGGTCCCTCAGCTTGGCGAATTCACCTGCAAGAACCATCCGAAAGATCCACCAAGTTATAAACCACCGCAACAACACGGAGACGCAGAAACGGAAAAAAGTCTCACCGTCGGACCAGGCCTTCAGCTCGCGCTCCCGGTCGGCTCCCTGAGACACGGCGGTCTGGAGTCCCTGCACTTGCGACCGGAGTTGACCGACCTCCGCGCTAAGGTCAGCCGCCACCTTCTCGGCCTCCTCCTTCCTGACCTTCTCGGCGTCCCGGTCCTGCCAAGCCTTGTGCCGCTCGCGCCGGATGCGCTCGACGGTCTTCTGGAGGGCTTCATGCTCCCCCTTCAGCCGTGCGAGCTCCTCGGCGTCACGGTGGGCCTTTTCGGTGGCAGCCTGGAACTCCTCGCGGCCAAGGCGGGCCTTGTCGACGACGGCCTGGAGTTTAGCTTCCGACCGCCGCGCCTCCTCCTGCGCCGCCTCCTCACGCCTTTGCAGGTCGCCGATGACCCCCTAGGCGGCAGCGACCTGCATGGACAGCTCCCTGGTTCGCTCCCTCTCCGCGTTGAAGCGCTCCCAGATCCCCCGCTCCAGTCGGAGGAAATCAGATTTCCCCCGACTGCACTCCTGGAGAGCCTGCAAAGCAACATGCCATCAGGGACAAGGCAACGAGGAATGATAATCACCAACAGGAGGGGCAACGTACCTGGCTACCAGGGAGGACGGCGTTGTCCAAAGCCCCCATCGCCGAGGATAGAGCCGTGCGGGCGTGGGCGAGGCCACCCTGCACTGCCTGCCACTTGTGCCACTCCGCGGCGTCATCCAGGGTGAAGAGGTGCCTCGGCGGGTCCTCACGGGATGCCTAACGCAGGACGGACCCTCTCCACGCCCTGGGAACGGTGGCAGCCGAGGCCGAGGCGGGAGCCGATCCTGGCGCCACCGTCGAAGCAGGCACCACCGCACCGGAAGCCGCCGGGTTCACCGACTGCCCCGGCGCCTGCGCACCCGTCGCCGCCGGGGCTGCCGCGGGGTCGCCCAATGGCGGCGCCGCCTCCTACGCAAGCGGCGGAACAGGTATCCCCGCGGCTACCTCGCCCTCCGCCGCAACCGCCGAGGGAAGCTCCTCCGCTCCTGTCGGAGTCCCTCGAGCGGGCTCCTCCGCCTCCGCCGCCGGTGTCGCCTCCACTGGGACCTCCGGGGCGGAGGTCCCCGTCTCCGTCACCGCTGCCTCCTCTGCCGCGGCCGTGGAGACAGATGCTCCCTCCTTTGTCGCCGCTGCCGCCGATCCCGTTGCGGCTGCCGGGACATCCGTCCCACCTCCCGTCGCTGCCATCTCCTCCGCCTCGTCGGCATCAAGGTCAATCACCTCCCCGGCCTGAGGACCCGGGGGAACGATGCCCTGCGCCGTAGGGACGGCCGGGGAAGCCGAAGGCGGAACGGGGTCCGCTCCCCCTCCCGCGACCGACGCCGCCGTAGCTCCGCCAGCCATCGTCACGGGGGCCGCCTCCGCGGAGGGATCTGCGACCTCACCGGGGACCCCGCCGCTCGCCGCGGGCGGAACCGCGGTCCGCCCCACAGAGGAGGAAGACACCCGCAACGCCTTCTTGGGCGCCAGCTGCAGGACGAGGCCACGGGAGGCGGCGCTGCAAATCAATGAGCAAACGTTAGCGGGAACGAACGCGAGAAGGGGAAAGGAACGAGACGCACGAGGGAAGCAACCTTACGTTCCTGAAGAACAAGGACGGTGCGCGCGCTTCACCTCGGGGCCCGACGCCGACCCCGGGGCATCCGGCCCCGGACGCGACGGCGGAGGCGGTCTCCGCGGACCTCCGGGGAGCGCCCCGGGCGGACTCCTGGAGGGCACCCCGCGCCGGCTCCTGGGCAACGGCGGGGGTAGGATTCGAAGCCCCCCGGGGGGCGCTCCGCGCTGGCTCCAGGGAGGCGTCCCGTGTCAGCTCCTGGGGGGCGTCCAACGCCGACCCCTGGGGGGCGTCCCGCGCCGGCTCCTGAGAGGCGCCCCGCGCCGACCCCTGGGGGGCGTCCCGCGTCAACTCCTGGGGGGCGCTCCGTGCCGACCCCTGGGGCGCAGCCCCAGGGCCTTGCGGAACCAAGGTCCGGGCGAACGTCCCCTCCGCCTCATCCCTCGCGGCCGTCTGCGAGCGCACCTCCCGGATTACGAGCGCGCCCGACCGGAGGGAGGAAATCAGCTCTTCCTCCTCTTCATCATCTTCCTCATCTTCATCCTCATCCTCATCGTCATCGTCGTCGTCGTCGTCTGTCACGACCTGCCCTCTCTGCCGCCGTTGAAGCTCCTTGGCGGCCTTCTTCTGCCTTTTTGCCGTCTCCTTGTCCTTACGGCGCTTCTGCGCTTCGGCAAGGAGACGGTTTTGCGTCCGCTGGTCGGCGTCCTCCGGCACCGGCGGGTGTGAGTCCACGACCCGGGTCAGCGCGCCCTGCGAACGTGAAATGGCCCCGCGTCAGGATGATGATTACGAGACGCAAAGAAAGGAGGTCAGCGCCCCAATCCCTTACCAGGTCGACGAAGCCCGCGTCCGGGTGCATCGGCGGGTGCCCAGGCACCGGGTACTCGGCCTCCTTGTCCTCCAGCGCCTCCCGAATCCGTTGCTGAATCTCGGAGGCGGCGAGCGCACCCGTCGCCAAGGCGGTGCCCTCAGTCGGCGCGTCCGGAGTCATGGCGGCAAGCGGACGGACCCGGAGCATTAGCGGCGCCACTCGCCGGGCATGGTACACCCCGATGACCCTGGCGCCGCTGAGCCCCCTCCACTTCAACTACTCGATAGCTTGCAGCAGGTCGAGGATCCGCTTCTTCTCCTTCTCCACCGGCCCGTACGCCCACACCTCCGGCGCCGCGTCAATGGTGCGGCCAGTGAACTCCGGCAGGGGGGAGTTCGAGTAGTTCTTCACGTAGAACCACTGGTTGTGCCACCCCTTGTGGGACGCCGAGGTCTTTATCACCATATACTCCTTGGAGCGAGTATGGCGAAGGTGGAATCCGGCGCACCCAATCGGCACCGGGGGCGACCGCTGCTGGCTCCCCCTCTTCTTCGTCTTCTGGTACAGGCTCACTGCGAAGAAGTACTTCCACAGTGAGAAGTTGGGCTCAATGCCCAGGAACCCCTCGCACAGTGCGACGAACGCCGCGATGTGCTGGATCCCGTTAGGGTTGAGGTGCTGGAGCTCGAGCCCGTAGTAGTGGAGGAGCCCCCGGAAGAAGCGGCTCGGCGGAGTCGCGAACCCCCGCTCATGGAAATGAGCGAAGGAGACGACGTAGCCGGGGGGAGGCGACGGCACCTGCACTGACCCCGGCAGCTCCCACTCACCCGCCTCTGTCCTCTCGCAGAGGAGGCCTTTCCTCACCAGGCCTTCGGCGCGCGAGGAGTTGAAGTGGGAGATCCCCCAAGATCCCATCGCCGGAGAAGGAGGAAACTTGACGGGGGTGGAAGAAAGGGCGAGGCTTGGAGCGGAGGAAGGCGAAGCGGACGCAGGTGAGCGAAAGGGCTTGAAAGCAGAAGGCGGGCGGAACCAGTGAGGCGGGGCTTCCGTTTTTATAGGAAATACGCGGCGGAAGCAGAACCGACACCCCTGTCGCCATAAATGCAGCGCCAGGTACACCCCCATCACGTCCACTTTCCCTTCGAAAACCGCGCGCACGATCGGTCGCGAAAACATCCTATCCTCCTCGATTCGCGGGACGGCGCTCTCCATAACTCCGTCCCCCAGAAGGCACGCCCACGACGTCCCCCACGTTCGGCCCAAACGCAACGTCCGCCCCGATTCGGCCCAAGGCCCACCGAAAGGTAAGAAAGGGATACGGGGCTGAAAACGCCCCTACGGCCCATTACGATCCACAGGTTCGAAGGCTGGCCCGCCACGGGTTCGACAGCTGCCTCAGGACATCCCCCGAGCGAGGGGTGAGAAGGGACGGGTCCGCTAGCGGCCAGCACCCAGGCGAGCGAAAGCCAAGGGCGTCCCGACCTCACATTCGAGTCCTGACCGGCATCAAAGTTCATGGTTTTTCCACGAGGAAAGGCAACGAGCCCCCGGATCCGGCCGAACAGACCCGGGAACTATATGAACTGGCCGGCTGGAGACTGGAGTACGCCACCAGCTTGGTCCGAGCCGGACCCCCCCGAACGGGGACCGGGACTCCACTCGAACCTACCCGTTCGCAGCTCAACGAGCACCACGGTTCGTCCAATGAGGATAACATGGCACGGCTCAACCCCTTCATCCTAGCGAACGGACGCTTAAGGGACGACGATCAAAAGTCGACCTAGCCTCCCGATCGGTCTCCTGCAACGCGCAGGGGCTCAGGGGCTAGCGTCGCAACCAATGACCACGCGGGTGGTCGCGATTCGCAGGCTCCCCGGCCAAGCTGGGCTAACAGCACGCCCTACCCAGTCAAGCCAACGCCCCTATCACCATAAAATGCGGCGCCAGCTTGCAGGATGAGCAGAAGATCTCTGGCAAAACAGCGAAAGAAGCCTCCGGAGGAGCACTCTTGCTCCACCAGAGGCTCGGGGGCTACTGTTGGGGGGAAATATTAACGATCTCCTAAATACCGCTTAAAGAAACAATCATGAGACAATCATGAAGGACCAGTTCCACTCGGGATAACGAAATCGCTGTCAAGCCCAACATAAGTGGGACTCCGCCTCGCCCGACTGCGGTCCCAGGGTCGGGAGCGTCCAACCTCCCACCGCAAGGCTCCGCCTCGTCCGACCGCGACCCCGGGGTCGGGGGCGCCCGACCCCTCGCCACAAGGTTCCGCCTCGCCCGACCCTGGGCACGGGGGTCGGACTCACTGGGGCCCCCAAGACAGATATCCCCCTCGGGCGCGGACCGGGTGATCAGGGTAACGATCCCGTGGGTCCCCCTTGTCGACCTCATCATAAATGCGTCGCAGGTCTAGCAGGAAGAAGGATGACCGCGCTCCTCACGCAACCCGCTGCAAGTACCCATGCACAACCACACTATACAAGCTACAGTACCGGCGGTTTCCTTCCATTCGCCGCAGGGTACTCATGGCCTGCGCCGTCCGGAGCAGAGGGAAGACTCGCCCGTTCTCGGGCCCCGCGCGCCCGGCAGCAGGGATGTGACGCCCTCTCTCTGCGAGCCATCATCAGGATGGCGGCATCCGCCGTCCCTCCCAACGGACACCGGAGTGGCGACGAAACGCCCTCATCATGACCCGGCGCCTACAGACACTGAAGAAGCTATCTGTAGGGCGCAACAACAGTTGGCGCACGGCTGCCTTCCTCCTCCAGCATACGCGCCGGCAGACGCCAGAGGCCGGCGAGGGCGCCGGGCGCCTAGGAACTTGGTTTCTCCCTTCGTGATGTATTTTTACCATACTACGTTTAAACTCTTTACTGCTCTCATCACCCGGTCTCAGCTGTAACCCCGGCAGCCCCCTCACGATATAAAAGGGGCATCGGGGGCCAGAGACGGGGACGGCTTCTTCTCCCTCCAAACAAGAGTACACTCTCACATTCCCTTAGAGTACGAGCACCTTTCAAGAGACCTAGGATCAGTCCCTCTCTCGTTGATCTGTAACCCCTACTACAGAACCCCGCGTGGGCAATACGAGCATCCTCGATACTGGACGTAGGGCTTCCCTTGCCCGAACCAGTCTAACCCCGTGTCTCCCACGCCACCATCTGAAGCCTTACGCGCATAAAAGAAATTTACTAGTCTAAGTCTAGATCCACAAATCTTGACAACGACAGATCTGAAAGAGATGAACATACACCATAGAGAAGGGAGGATGCATGCAAGATGCATAAGATCAGCTCCAGCATACGTGGCTAAAAGGATCCACGCTAGAGAGGGAGGTGGGTGCTTGTAAGCACCACCTTAGCTGTGGTGTTTACTTTTGCACCTAGTGCTTCAAATAAAATTGTGTTTTATTTGCCATCATTCCTTATCAATTGCATACATGCAGCGGCGTGGTCCGAGGATGCGCCGCGGATCGGCGTGGCCGCTGTTCCCCGGGAGCTGGGCATTGAGGATCTGGGCGGGGAGCTGTGTGCGGTGGCCATGGCGGCGCCGCGAGGCGGCTGTACTGCGGCGGCCTGACACGGCTGCGAGCGGGTGAGGAGCCTGCGACGGCTGCGCATGAGCAAGGGGGCTTGCAGCGGCGGCGGCGGTCCGGTGTTGTCGCGTGTGGGAGCGGTGGCTTGTGGCAGCGACGACGTCTGCAATGACCGCGTGCGGGTGAGGTATCCTGCGACAATGAGGTGGCAGCGTTATGCTCGTCTTCATGTCGCATGGCTTCCTAGCACTCCTCTGGTGTTGTTTGGTAGTGTGCTCATGGATCGAGGTCAGGCGCAAAGCTTGTGCCTGCGGGTTGATGATGGCAGTATCCAAGGACGTTGTTTACCTTCTGGGAGGCGTCATCGATTGTCCCTCTTCCTTCTCTCGAGCGAGCTCTCCAGGTGAAAACCTTAACCATGTTGGTCGGGCGACGGTGACGTCGGTGGCGATGCTACCTCCCTAGAGGTGTCGTCTTAGAAACTCTGCCGGTTGCTGCTGCCAGCACTTCGGGGACCGTGGGTTGCTCCCTCCTGTCACCGCTCACACTTCGGGGATCGTGGTTTACCAAGCAACACATGACCATCAAGAGTTTTTAAGAAGACATCGGATGTGAGGTATTTCTTGTTGCACAACGACCAAAGCAAGGTTGAAGAAGGGCATAGAAGTTTGAAGCTTAGTCTTTCTAGCTTTCTTTCTTAGTTTCTAGCTTTCTTTCTTAGTTTCTTTCTTTCTTGTTTTCTGTCCTCCTTAGATTGAGGCTTCGAGTCTAAGTACTCGTGTATCTTCTAGTTATGTGGCCAGATTGGTTCCTTTATGGTCGTAGACATTCACATGTGAATGTTCAAGATCGGATATTTTCCTTAATTAAAAAAAATATGGGTGAGGAATGCTAGCACACACAATTATTTTTTAGATAAAGAGTTGGTTACCAAAGAAATGATATGGTCGGCTTCCTGCCTTGGCTAGGCTTCAATGGACCCTTCTTACAGCTAAAGTCAGGGGACATCCTTCCTCCCTCATCGAGTTTTTCTTTTAAAAAATCGAGCATATACAAGCATAAGCAACACTTGGCATTAAAATTGAACTAAATGGCTTTTGAAGAACTAGGAGATGTAGATTATCATTTTTTTTCCCATAGAATTTGGTTCATGAGACTCCTCATTCATCATTTATTTTTCCAACGATGTCCTATGCAATGTGTCATTAACTCATTATCCTTTACATGAGAGGTTGTCATATACTGTGAATCTTAGTGAGGTAGATACCAACGTGGTGGTTGGGTTTGGGTCTATCGGAATCAAGAGACGAACAACAATTGGTGCTTGGAAAAATAAGACAAACAGAAAGAAACAAGGTTAAAAAAAATAGTAGATTGATTTAGTTCGACTGGATGTATCTTTTATATTTATAGGTGGAAAGTCTTGTCCTATTAGGAGTTGGAATCTTAAAAAAACACGTTTAAAACTGAGTTACTACTCTGTCCGAAACTCCAATTTACCCCTCTTTCTCACGATGAAGTTCCAGACACTACCAATTTTGTTTGTTGACAACCTTCAAATCAAGTACATGAAAAATAAACAACAATTGGTAGAACAAAACAGAGCTGGATTGCTGGTGTAGTGCACACTGGTTGTTATTTCTTCCTTATAAACAATCAAAGAATATATATATTTCCGTAAAATGATCCATTACACGTTTCGTGATTACAATTAGCCCTAGGATGGCATGAAGCATTCTACTTCCACCGCATGTAGATTTAGTATACAGAGGGAAAGCGAAGAAGAAATGACAAAAATGATCCTGGTAATTAAATTCAAGGGGAGGGGGAAAATGTAACAAGCAGACAGCGAAATTCCAACACGAGATGGAAACATACAACAGAGATGTACAGGGTTGCATTGCAGTAGTATGCACAGAATCTCAGTGTTTCTGAAAGAATGAACATTTTCGCTAGCTTGCTTCAACTGAAAGGATCTCAAGCTCTGCCCACCAAAGTGGAGATAAGCGGGGCGTTGCTGCCTCCGGTGAAATTGATATTACTTCTCGCAATCTAGTGGTGATGTCTCTCATAGTTGGTCTCTTCTTGGGATCACTTTGGAGGCAATCCTGAACCAACTCACATATGATTTCTAGGTCATTTTCTTTGTGGGCCTTTAAGTTAGGATCAAGCAAACAAGACATGCTCCGGTTGTCCCTAATGCACTCCAAAGCCTGTGACAGAAAAAAGTGAAATTTCACGTTACTTGAAGATGCCTTATGTGGTATTTTCCTGATTTCAGTGACTAGTAATTATCCATAATTGTCGACATTACCAAGTTTGCAAGTGAGCCCTTTTGTTCAGAATATGGAGGCTTTCCTGAGATGATTTCCAGCATGAGTAGACCGAAACTGTACACATTCCCAGCTATATCAGCTGCTACTGGTTCATGGTGATGAACAAAGTCGTCATCCTTGGGCATATTTCCTTTGGAATATACTTCGTGCCAAACACTCAAGTCTGCTATCTGTGCAAAGAATTAAGGACCCAGTGTAAGGAGCAAAAATGATGTGCTCATCTAAGGTTCTTGTAGAAACAAACTAAAAAATGATTCTTCTAATCTATGCAGTAGATAAAGTGTGCATTTAACTCAGGTTTTTAACCAAATATTGTCATTTGAACTCCAAAACGGAAGTACAAAACTAATTGTACAAAGTCCTGAAAGTGGTTTCACGGTAATGAAATTTCATTGTACGATGTTTCTTTCCTACATATCATCCAATCTGGGCAGAGAGTGATGCCTGTGGAAGTATCCACTCTCCAGATATTCAAAGAAACAAAAGCTGCAACATATATAAGCATGTTTATACCTTTGCAGCTCCATCCTCAGATAGCAATATGGCACTTGACTTTATGTCTGGGTGTGTTATGGGAGGGTTGAGCTCATGCATGTGCTGGGTGCAGTATGCTACTCCCATAATGATCCTCATCCTACCATTCCAATCAATAGGATCGAATCCCTCAACTGCAAAAAGCAAAGAAAAAACATTGCAATTAGACCACAAAGATTATAGGGTAGACATTCAAAATTGAATAGCATTAACAAGTCTTACCATGGAGGTGTTCGTAGAGTGTCCCATTGGGCGCATATTCCATCACCATCATCCTCATGAAAGGTTCTTCCTCCTCACAGTATCCAAGCAGGTTGATAAAGTTCTTATGATTAATTCGTGAGAGTGAGTCTATCTATGTGTTCAGAAATAAAGAAAAACAAAAGAGGTTAACAAGTTTGCTTCAGTCCAACTACAAAAAATTTCAAATTTAGAGGTGCAGAGTTACTCCTCTAATGATATAATATTGCATTACCTTTTTTCTGAATCGCCCTTCAGAATATTTTGACCAATCTTTGCTAGAGGTAATCATGGTTGATACTACAGCTATCTCAACACCACTTGATAAGGTTCCCTTATAGACGGTGTATTGTGGATAGCTTGCCACAATGTTACTGAAGTCCTCACAAGCACCTTCCAGCTCGGAGCGCTGCAACTTGGGTACTCCTGAAGTGGGAGAAATTACCACAAATGTTAGATGCAGTTCAAATAGATAAATTTGACACTCTTTCAACATACATCAATTTGTTCCTCAGATAAATCTCAATAGCATATTAATTAGTGCAAGACATTAGTTCATCTATGCAAACTGCTGCCACATATCAATGGAACAATTGCACATACTTTTATTGAACATGACTTCCAAAGATGAAAAGGAGGTACAACTATGAAATGCTTTTTCCTTGCATCAGAAAAAATCAAGCAAGATAGCAAATAAAATCATTACCTGTCACAAATGCCTTTTGGAGCTGACCACTGAGTCCTGTCTTAAATGGACCTATTGTTGTCCCTGACTTGTTGCGGCATAGCAAAAGCATACATGTGATGCCAATAAGCAATAGTGCAACCAATGGAAGCACAACATAAAGCCATTTTATGGACCTTCTTTTTGGAACTTCTTCTGTTGTAGTACTGGGGACCATTGGTGGACTACCTGGGGGATTTACTGCTGGTGCAGGTGCACTGTTGGGACTAAATGCTGAAAATGAGCCGGTTCCAGTGGAAGGAACAGGAGCAGCAGCTGGAACAGGAGCATTTGCAGAAGAAGGTGCAGCAAGATTGCTATCCTGAAGTAATCTGCGCTGGCTAAACTGTGCAGCTGGATTTCTTGCTGCGTATTGTGAAGGAAGTTGAGCTGGGAAAAGCAAGTAAGCATATCATTTATGGAATAGCTTGTGCATCTAGGAATCGACTTGAACTTAGTAACAGTCAGATTACCAGAAAGATTGCTAGTGTCCTTTTTGTTCTCCTCTGATGAAGAACCAGATTCGAACCTACAATGGTCCAAATTCAAAAACTGCTACCATCAGGATCTGCATATAACCTCTATCTTTTTTCCTAAGAAATAAGAGGAAAAAACTGGAGATAACTTCAAGGGGAATTTATAACGATAATTTTCTTACCCATTCTCAGCTCTTTGATTCATATTACCCCTCCCAGGATAATCATAGATATCAAAATCATTTTCCTGATTAAAGTTCCCATAGGAATTTTGGATCAGAGGCCATCGGAAGCTGTTGTTGAAAAGCAACCTGCACAAATGTTAAAATATCATGACATCTTACTGGCTGCTGATAAAAACTTTCATGAAATTTGATCAGCCAGAAAACCTACAGATGCTTAAGTGATTGCATTTCTGCAATCTCTTGTGGAACTTCCCCACTCAAGTTGTTGTTGCTTAAATCCAGTATCTCCAACATTGCAAGAGCACTCAATTCCTTAGGTATTGGTCCACTAAATAAGTTATTGGAGAGTACACTGCAAGTGGATAGTAGGTTGTCAAACCTTTGTCATGGGTGTAGCAACTAGTCAAATACCACATTATCAAATTGCCAAAATAATGTTTTCTGCCAAATAACAATTTATATTCTTTAAAAGCAATAATCTATAAGTGCACATGATTGCATTATACAAGGAATAAAAGGTCTACATAAGCTGAAAAAAGACAGAAATCTATGGGTATACTTACAGAGCCCTCAGATGGGTAAGAGTTCCTAGCTCCGGACCCAGGGTGCCTCTTAACGAGAGATCCTTCAGGTTCCTGAAGAAAGACAGTTCACAGTAAGTAGGGCCAGCATATCAAGGCCAAGTATATTTTTTTAAAAAAAACAACTGCATCAGTAAAAAAAATGTAACTTTTCATCTTATTGGCAGTGTACAAAACGGCCTCCTGGAATAAACAAAGAGCCCCCTAGCATAAAAAAATCATCATCTTGAATAACAAGAATTCACTAGTAAAAAGAAAACCTGTGATTCCGAGAATCACTGATAAGGCTTTGCATTTGAAACATCAATGATAAGCAGTGGTGGTGATGGTTCCTGAAAGCCTATAGAACTATGATGGTTCCTGAAATCATATAGGCAGACTACAGTATTGAAACTATGGTGATCCATTTGAGAGAATTGAGAGAACTAATATAAATTTTGAGTCTCCAGTGTTATTATATAATTTAGAGTTAACAACCCCACTTTAGTAGCAAAACAATCCCACAACATAGGAATAAAAATGCCACCAGGAATAGCAATCAATCATATAAAACTAGCTGTAGCCACCTGTTCCTGTTGGCTGAGTCAAGACCACTCTAATAAAACCAAATAATGAGCTTGTTCAGATGCTTCATTTTTTTAAAACTATTTGGGAATGATGCATTATATGGGGGAGCCTATTTTTTTATTCTGTACTTCTAAAAAAGAAATAACCAATTTAAAGCAATTAGTAAGTTCAAGGGCATACTACACTAAAGTTTAATTACTAGACTAGAAAGGCTCCAGGTACATGGAATTTTCTCTAGGTGGGATATAAAATCACTTCTTGCTATTAAGCCACTCATTCAAAGGCTCATCATCATCTGTCATCATTGAGCAGCTAACTTTCTTTAATTTTTTAGATAACTTTCATTTTGAAAAGCTTAATTTCTTTCATGACTTCCTGAATTATGAAGTGGAGGGATGCTTGTGTTGGGATAAACTCGGCAGAAGAATCGATACACCAATTTTTCATGTATTCTAAAGTCAAACCATGATAACTGTAATGCAGAAAAGTTTAACGATGGGAAGCACAGGCACCAATGCATGCTGAGTTAACGATAGGCCCTCTTTTGACGGTGAAAGATATAGTCAGATGGAAGACCCGTAAAACAGGGAAGGAAACGTTCATTGTTGGCAATGCTGACGATTCATGAGGAGACGATGAAAATGGAATTTCAAGCTACTGCACATTCAGAAGAGGAGGGGAGAGCATCCAACTCACAGCATCACAACCCTGCCATCAACGCAGCGGACGCTGTCCCAGTTGCAGGGATCGCCATCGCGCGGGCTCCAACCTGCCATAGCTCCATGTGGATCCTCCACCCTTGACTGGAACTTGAGAAGCGCTGATCCTGAATACACCACATGAAACGGACACCAAGTCAGCACACAAGCTCAACCGCCGGAACCAAGCCACGGTGGCGAGCCGCCGGCACCTTCAAAGTTGACAGCAGAGCAGCCATCCACGGCGAGATGAAGTGCCAGCGCGACGAGCACCATACACGACGAAATGAAGCCATCCATCCTCCACATTAATTTCACTGCAGGCACGCGATGATCAGACGACGGCAAGGCGTCGTCACATGATCCTCTTCGCGAGCCTCTTGAGCAGCCTGGAATGCATGGTCAGGCGTGGGGGGCAACCATTGCGCCTGCCGCTGCAACGATGCGAGCTCCTCCTTGGCACGGCAGCCTCACGTCCGCTGCGCGCCTGCATGCAAGAGAAAACAGACAGGAAAGCTCAGAGGCGCCACAAAAAGGGCGACGGGGAGCAGAAGAAACTTGCAATCACCATAAAGCAAGCAAACAAACAGCTTTAGCGCTTTGTTTTTTGCCTGACGATTTTGCTTACACCGCACGCGATTCGAATCGAGAAACTGAAAAGAGGATTCGAGGACAGAGAGAGAGAGGGGGTGCTTACACGCCGGCGGATGGGGGGAACGGAGAAAAGAGAGAAAGAAACAGAACAGGGAACGGACGAGAGGGAGGAAGGAAACAGCGGTCGCCCGTTGTTGGAGGAACGGGCAGTAGTTGGAGAAGAAAACCAAGAACGGCAGGCACGACACGACGGACGAAGACGACGAACGAAAAAGAAATCACTCTGATTTGAAAAAGAAGATTTCACGGCGCATCCACTTGGCTGTAATCGTGTCTGAGATCGCGTTGTTTAAAAGCGACAGACGGGAAACGAATTCTTCCTCCGCCACCTGTAGGACAAATTCCACGCCAGGATTCGAGAGCCAAGCTCTAAAACAAATTGGATAAGATACGAGGGCCGGTCGTTGTCAAGGGTGGAACGGGGCAACCACTCTGTGTGCAGCCGCGAGCGCACCAGTCACCGCCGGCGACGGATTCGTCGGCTCCCCCATTTGAAAAATCCTTCGTGCCCATCATCACATATGGCAATAAAATATGGCCCCCGCCGCATTGACATTGTTCAGCCCCTCCGGTGCTAATCGCGCCCGGACATCTCACTCTCAGCGACGTCGCCAAATGCTGCGCTTTAAGGGGGAAGAGAAATTTCTGAGGAAGTTTAAACCAGGTCAAGAATCTCAAACTGGTTGCAGCAACTTTTTGGACCAGAAAAGAAAAATGCCGCGGGGCATTTGATAAGGCATGAGGGAACCTATCGAGAAAGTTGGCAAAACAGAGCTAAAATTTCCGAGACGAGCCGACGGAATCGATCAATGGCTATGCAACTCGCGGGGGCGCCGCAGAGGGCCCTTACCCGTGCGCGGTTCGGCGCCGCGGCCTGGCGGCCGGCGGCTGTCGCTCTTCCGTCGGGCTGGGAGGCTCACCGGCGCGCGATCCGTTGGGGTGGTGGCGGTGGCGGTGGCGGCGGCCGGCGGCCGGCGGCGAGCGGAGGCCGGGAACGGCGGGCGCGCGCGCGCCTCGCGCCTGGTTGGCTCGGGTTGGAAGAGACGTGCGGTGGGGCCCGCGCGGGGGCAGGTGGGGACGCGCAAACGAGGGGAATTTCTAGTGATATTTTTTTTCTGCCGAGCTAATTGACGATGCCATTCGAGCTGTGGGCCAGCCTAGCTGTCTGCCCGTATCCCTGCCCTTTCCTTTTCTTTTCTTTTCTGTTCTTTTTCGGCATTTATTTATTCAGTTTATTTCCATCGTTGTTCACTTGTTCTGTTGGGGAAAGGAAAGAAAAGGTCTCGCCCGCCGCACGTCGTGCTGGCGCGTTGCCGCCAACCGTCGTGCCCGCCATTCTCAGGGTCAGGGCTAATTCGCGCGCACCAGCATCTCTACTTCTCTTTAGACCCATCAAGTTTGATTTTGTTTCCTTTTGCGAAGGCAGTAAAAAAGATTATTATTTTGTCACAATATTTATATACTCATGTAGCATCGTCACATGGCATGTAGCATCGTCACATGGGTGAAAGAACCGAGGGTAGTTTGTCCTACATGCCAAGTCCTTGAGAGCGAAAGTAAATTTCACGAAACCATATTTGCGCATCATATCAACAATTACGTCCATTTTTAAATTCATAACGCTCGGAGGTCTTGTTGATTTGTTTCATACACACTATATTTTTACTCATGATACTCTAGTCCACGTGTCGAGCTTATCTTTTTCTTATGATTAAGCTGGCCGGGTCGAGGTGGAATGGAATTTCGTCCAGATGGAAGCTCTCGAGATGAACGGATTTGGACCTGTTCTCACAATTGATGCAGTAATGTCGGAAGTCCCAATACAGACAGAGTGGTTAACTCAGACCGCAAATCCACCAGATTGAAAACCTAAAACGAATGGTAATTTGGAAGGAAAAGAGTTCAACAGCAGTACTCGACGGCATCTGCCGAATTGACCCCGAAATTTCCACCCATTCTGCCATCATCCTCGTGCTCCAGTAACACCAAGTTGACAGGGTCGCAATCGTCCTATGAACATCACCTAAGGGCCTGTTTGGATACAGGTTCATAAACTTTAGTACCTGTCACATCGGATGTTTGATACTAATTAGAAGTATTAATTATAGTCTAATTATAAAACTAATTACACAGATGGAGTCTAATTCGCGAAACGAATCTATTAAGCCTAATTAGTCCATGATTTGACAATGTGGTGCTACAGTAACCATTTGCTAATGATGGATTAATTAGGCTTAATAGATTCGTCTCGCGAATTAGTATAGGGGTTCTGCAGTTAGTTTTATAATTAGCTCATGTTTAATTCTTCTAATAAACGTCCGAATATCTGATGTGACCCCTCCTAAAATTTAATACCTCGCATCCAAACACCCCAAAGTGAGATTAACTAACCAAGCTGCCGGCGTGCGCGTGCGAGATCGATGTCTCGCACAAGGAGCACGCCTGTCGCTGATGGGAGGATAAGACGGATGCGTCACCCAGAATGACAGCCAACGACATTGTCTGAATATTTCTTCTGACTTCTGCCAATGTTCAGTTCATCATAACCAACCAACCAGGTCTACTACTTATGCTGCCAAGTCAACCTTTGTATTCTAACACGAGCTACATTTCTTACAACCGTAGGCAGTGACAAGAAAACTTTGGTTTTTCGAAAGGTTGAGCGCAATATACTAGGATGGAGGAATTGTGGTAGTTATGAATGCTGTAATAAGGCCACAGGTAAACCAGCTCTGTTGGCCAGAAGGGGGCTTCTTTACAACGGTGGCACCAGAAAGGAATGCCGTACAGCTACTTTGAATTTTTTGGTACAAACTAATGTTATCAGAGGAACTTCTCGAGCTAACGAAGTTATTGAATTCGTGGACTAACTTGGTAACATGCTCATCCTTTAAGCGAACCGCGTTTCGGTTCAGTAGATTGAGCCACGACATGGAGGATGTGTTCTGTATCTTGCCCTCCTGTGTCTCCTTGTAGGCAAAATATTTCCATTATTACAGGTGGAGGCGGGGCACGGTTGTGGTGGCACAGGTGGCGCCATAGATCATCCAACAGTTGTTCCTGAATATAAACAACTGGGTCGATTCGTGAAGCAACTACACATGAACACAATATGCTTTGCAAGTGATAGCTGCTAACTTATGTACCTTCCCATTCCTGTAAGCGTTGAGTACCATGCGCAGGTGCCTTCGCTCATCGAAATGGTACCCTCTCAATAACATCTCACGGAACTAGAGACCAAAATCCAAAGCTAAAACAAACATGCTCTTAGGTAACCCCTCAACTGATTGTGCTCAAATTGCAGTAAAAAAATTGAAGAACCTAAATTTCAGTAAAATGGATACCAATAGTTCAGATTTCAATCCTGTGATCAAATGATGGGAGAATATTAGCTTACATAGTTGAGATTTTGTTGAGGTTGAGGGCCATTTATGCATGTCACTGTTTCAAGAGCTACAGCAGAAACCTCTTTGAATCTTAGTTTGAAACACATTATGTTTGGTCATGCAAACAAAGAATTATATATCTCAAAGTAGATCTTACCTCATGAGGTCCAAACACCACTAGATTTCAACTGATGCTGCATTGGAGGTGGCTGCTGCCAAGACCCACTGGCAGGCAGATTGTAAATAGGAGGAAGCGACTGCAACTGCTGTTGATTGTTGCCATAGACTGAGTGTGTGCCATAGGCAACTGAGTTGGGAGCAGGGAGTTGCTGCAAATACCCATGGTAGCTGGCACCATTGTGCTTGTTGAAGCATGGTTGCGATGCCTGTAGACAGCCAACAGCTTATTATAGATGACGAGAAAATGGAGACCTGAGCAATACATCAAAAAACGAGTATATATAGCACTGAATAGCAGACATGTATAATTCCATATTTTGTTAATTAAATTACAAAGAACTCAAATAATTAATTTACTTGGACAGTTTATTTGCTTTTGACTTCTTGATTACATGTTTTTAAAATCGGTGCCCATGGTTCTTTCTACTTACAAAGCATATGCCATACATCACATATCATGTTGGGTTCATCAGCCATGAAAGCACATGACACGATTACCAGTAACAAGACGCAAGAGTAAGTAAACTTTTAGCTACAGGAGATGATTCCAGAACTGCAAATCAATAAAGTGGTTATCATAAGCTCCACCAATTTTTTTACCTTATGTGGTTCAAACTCGCTACAAGGCTGCTCCTGCCTCCATGGTGGTGGCTGGTGCCAAAGTGGTTGATAGCTGACATAGCCATGTAAGACAGGGGTAGGCGCCTATGGTGCATACCCGCAGAATCCATTCATCATGTTGAAGCATTGCTACAGTAGCTGGAATGGCAAGTTCTAAATAATCATGCTGTATGACAATCAGAAAATAGCAATACGTAAAACAGGGAGTACATACCAGATTGTTTTGTTGGGGATAAGATGAATACCCCGGGTAGCAGGGCTGATCCCACTTGTTGAAGCATTGCTGTGGGGGCTGGAAATAGCACATTCTAATTAATCTTGACAAATGATGATAGGGAAATGGACATATTGGAAATAGTGCAGTATTCAGAATACCAGAATTTTTTGAACAGGATCAACCTGCGAAATATGATCATTCTGTATAATACTCGGAGCTTTATTTAGTGGCAGGGTGATTTTCTCAGCCAATAGCCTGACAAACATAAGTCCAATTAAAAAAAGATATCCAATATCAGGCAAAACAACTAGAATATGCGATGAATTGACATAAACACTTAAACAGGATCACTGGTGCAAACAGGCTTTAACAGATCAGATATACCAAACTTGCCTTTGCTGTTTCATCCTTGATTGATCATTCTGCATAGAACTCTGAGTTTCATCCCTTGTGCACTTGAGTTTCTCAAGTTTATCATCCAATAGTCGATACACAGAAAGCACAATTAAATGAAAGATCTCCAATAGATAAAACAAATTAGCAAATGCAGCTACCAAAAAATACAATTAGTTGATTTAAATAGAATCATTGGTGTAGACAGAATAGTTCCCGTAACAGACGACGAAACTTGCCCTTGGAGCTCGCTCCTAGATTTCCATGAGACATGCTTACCCACACGGATCTAAGCACAGAAAGGAGAGAGTTAATTGGCAGCAATGCTTTGAAATAAAAGGTGATGCAAAACACTTACTGATGCACTGTTTGAACTATTTGCAGACTTGCCCACCTGTGTGATCTTGCGATATGTTGAGACTTTAATACCTACAAAAACCGCTAAATCCATAAGCAATGCCAGTCACAAGCAGGGATTTTGTAGGGAACTAGCAAAGATGCAGAAAACACAAAGATGATGAAGGGTTTAGGTGGCCATCAAACTGGTACAAAGAGCACCCAGTTTGCAGAGGCAGCTAAAATACCAACACAAGTACTGTAGGCAGTGACAGGTGTGTTCACAATAAGAGAAACTAACAATTACCTGGAGTAATGACCAGATGGCAAGACAGTGTACTGGTACGAAAAGCTTGCTTGGTAGGGTCATGGTTCTCAAAAGGATATGCTCTAAGTGCTTTCACTTTCTTGTTCCCAAGGTCAACAGTGACCACCCATCCATTCTGATCACTGGGTTCCACCGAAGACTTGAGGTAAAGAATATCACCATTGTCTATGCTCAGGATGGGGAAAACAGAGTATAGGTCTCTGAATTTGAACTTCCCGACAGTTTCACCCCTTAGCCCAGGCAGCAACAAATAATTTGCTGATTCATTGACCACGATGCCAGCAACATCAACAACGCATTCCTTGCACCAATAGTTGGACGAAACTGTCCGACTCCATGTCACGTCCCTCCAAGCATGCCTTGACTCGGACTTGTCATCCATGTCTTCACTATCGAGCAACCTGATCAACTCTGAATCATAGAGGACATCATCATCGCAAGGATCACTCGGCTTTTCAGGAACTTCAGTGCCATGCTCCATCTCGATAAACTTGAGCTTGCCATCAACACAGGTTAGATCCCAAAACAACCTTGGGGAAGCTCCTGGGATTCTTTAGTTTGTCCATGTTTGCAGGCAACGGCTTGGGCAAGGGAAACATGGACTAGGGAGCTGCTCCTGAAACAAGTTGCACACCAGCAAGCTGTGTGAGAAATCAACCCAGCCTAGTACACCTTCACCAAGCGTGATCACCTTCTCCGGTTTAATAGTCTTGACCCTAGTATTTGGCAGCACTCTAGAGCTCCATGTTTTAGGTCCTGTTTGGCATGGAGCCAACTTCGGGTGGAGCTGCTCCACTTCAGAACTTCACATGGAGCCAGCTCCGCTCCAAAACTCCAGAACAAAAATGGGGTGTTTGGCTAGATGGGTACTCTCAGCTCAAAAAAAGATCGATTTCAGTGTGGATTGCCATTGTTGCCCCCCAATTAAGGCCCCACTTGTCATCCTCTCTATCCCATCTTCTTCTTCCCCTTTTCCACTGCACTGTGCCGCACGTGGGAGACCCTCCACGAGCGGCGGGGTGGGCGGCGGGCTGGGCAGCGCCGGGCAGCGACGGGCGGCGGGCAGCGGGGTGGGCGGCGACGGGCGGCGGGGTGGGCGGCGACGGGGGCGGCGCTGGGCGGCGATGGGCGGCGAGGCAGCTTGGGCGGCGACGGGCGACGAGCGGGGCGATGGGCGGCGGGGCGGCGATGGGCGGTGGGGCCGGCCGACCATGGGGGCGGCGACGGGCGGGGCTCTGGCGGCGAGTGGGGCTCGGGAGAATAGAATGAAACGTTTTTTGTAACCAGTGGCATTGGTGGGTAATTACCCACCAACTTCACGAGGAGGTTCAAAAGAGAGGTTTCTGGAGCAGCAAAAGAGGTGCTCCAAAACTCCATCTCCATTTGCACAACAGCTCCATGGAGTTGGCAACTCCATGAAGTTTTGAAGTTAGGGTGTTTGGCTGAATTTTTTGATGGAGTTGCTATAGTTTAGGAGTGGAGCCGTGCGGGTCTTACTCTCGGACGAGTAGACGTGACGTTGATAATCCAACGAGGAATCACGGGAGTCACAAAGAGCGGCCACGAGATAATGGAGGCCTCGGGGCACGATTCCGAATTCTCTGACTCCGTGGAGACAACCAACAACAGCATTTAAATCATCATCATCATCATCATGAGGAAGGGGAACCCGCTCCAGCGACGGGGACTCGGTGTCGCCAGCCGTGTACATGAAAAGTTCGTCTTTGCAGTAGCGGGAGAAGAAGCGGGCGCGGAGGAGCACGAAACGGCCCTCTGCGCCTACCGCATGTGGCGAAATTCTGAAGTCGGAGCTCTTGGAAACGGAGTCCGCGGGTTTGGAGCAGACCACAGAGAAGAAGGGCATATCAGGCGGATCGGCGACCCAGAACGAGACCGCCATGGTATGGCCACCCTTCCATTTCGCTGTGGCCGTGGTCTCGTTGCTGTCGTCGGCGATGCCCGGCGGCTGGTTGATGCGAAATTCGGCGATGTACGCGTTCTCGCCGAGGAGAATCGAGGCCGGCCGGCGGCACCCATTGGCCGCGTCGCCGGGGAATTGAAGGAGCCCATGGATCTGGATGCCATTAGGGTCAGATTCTGAAGATGCAGTGAGCGTTATTTGGGATTTGGGGATTTGTTGAAGGAGGCACTCCACGGATATGGGGTTTGTACCTCCAGGGTTTTATGTAATTTATGTACTTTCGGATATTTATTGTTGGAAAAAATAGATTAGGGAACCAGAAAAGGTGTCGGCTATAGAGCCTAGAGAAAATCATAAATCGGTAAAAGTGCGGCAAATGCATCTTGAATCTTTAGATTTTGGTTATACAAGTAAAGTGCACGACAGAAAAAAAAAATCACTTATGTGTTTCCCTTAAACCTGTCTCAACTATGGCACCGCGTGCCTGCCATTCCCACTCCTTCAAGCCCTTCAAGTTCAATTTTATTTCCTTTTGTGAAGGTAAAATACTCCTGTCGTTTTTTTAGACGTATCTAAAAAATTTAAAATAACGTACAATTTGAAACGGAGGGAGTATTATTTTCATCCTATTTATATATTCATGTATCTATGCGTATAACATATAGGTGAAAGAACCGAGGGTAGTTTGTCCTGCATACAACATACCACTGGAGCAGAGCATCCTCCAAAAAGATAGTAAATTTCGCAAAACCACTAATATTTGGACTATCAACAATTATGTTCATTTAAAACTCGTAATGCTCGAAGGTATTGAAGAACCGGGATGGGTAATCAGAAGGGGTGAATGGGAGCCTTTAAAAAATTCTTTCAAAGAACAAGGTCTATATCCTGATTGCCACCCCAAACACACCTCGCTTCTAATCACCAAGATGACACAAGGTCGATATCCCGATTGCCACCCCAAACACACATCGCTTCTAATCATCAAGATGACACGAGGTCTATATCTCGATTGCCACCTCAAACACACCTCGCTTCTAATCACCAAGATGACACAAATCAACTCGTGACAAGCTCACCCTAGTAACAATTAGGAAAGATCAAAGCATAGCGGCAGCAAACGCAAAACGAGGCACCGAAAAGCTTGCACAAGGGAATAAGGCAAGTCATTATTAAAGCTCACTCACTAAGCCTGCAAAGATAATTAATTAAACACTAGACATGATTAGCAAGTAACAAATTACTGAACAAGTAGCTAAACAGGGTGACAGAGATTAACTAATGATTGCAGAGATTAACTCACGGGATACAAGAAGCTACTGGATCAAATCGAGATATAAAGCTGCACTACTACGAGCATGCATACCGGCAAAGAACAGATAAAGGTAGCAAGCAGAGTTACTCTATTGTTACTGCTAAACTGCTCTACTGCTGGAACTCAAAGCACAAGCTGATTGACTAAACAAAACTTGATTTGCTACAGGATCATCAAAAACTATAGCCGGCCAACCATTCAGAGCTTAAATGAACTAAAGAACTTGTAATGATTGCCTAATCATTTATCCCTGTAGCATGCAACGTTTGCACAAATCAAAAGCACAAGTGCGAACTGCTGCTTGACTGGCTCTGAAGAAATGCTGTTCCTGCACGACCTGCGACAAACAGATGAGCCAGTACCTGCACTTGCCGCTGGTGAGCTGTTGCTGTCCCTAGGAGATGCTGCTGCTGCCTGTGCGCTGGGCCGGCAGGTGCTGTGAGCCGACGAGCTCTCTGGCCTGCTTCGCCTGGACCGGAGCAGCACCTCCGCGTGGTGGGTCGTCGCCTGATGCTGGGCCGAGCGTCGGTGCAGGCCTGGCAGCAATCCAGCCTGGGCTGCCTCCGGCTACGGCCTGGTCCGGCTGCTGCGTCGGCGTGGACCGGCCTGCCGCCAGCTGCTGCTGGCCCGCGTGCGCGAGAGGTGCCCGGTTGCAGTCGCCTGCTGCGCGTCCCTGCGGAAGAACACAGGAACAACTCGAACTCCAAACCAAAAATACTCCCTCGATACCCCACGGATCAAAACAAAACCCATTGAAGCACCTCCTCAAAAGCTAATAGATCCAGGAAAAATAACTCGAAAGCTCAAGAATTGATCTCGAATTTTGGAGAAAACCGAACACCCTTCAAAACGAACCGGTTTGGGAAAACTCAAATTCACGCTAAATTCGTGAGGGATTTAAGGGATAATACCAAAGTTGCTCCCAAGGATCCTACCAACAAAAACCCCCAGCAAATATTAACGGATTTGGAGCGAATCGCGAAGAATGAAAAATCCCAAAAATACCTCCAAAAATCCCGAAAAAGATAGATTTCCGATTCGAAGAGAATCAAACAAGATGGCACAAAATTGATCTTTGCATTACTCCATTATATTCGGTTACAAGCCACTCCTAATCTACTCAAAGCTTGGATGGTAAAAAGATCACATCAAAAATCCCTCATCTCTTTCCCTCTCTCACCTCCTAAAGACTCTCACCAACAAAATGAGAAGCACACCATCAAAGAGTCTAAGAGATGTGTAGCTGCTCCAACAACCTTCTCCACATATATATATAGGTATCTGGAAAATGATCAGAATACACTTACATGAAGCATACAACTCAAATACTCTTGTGGGTAAAACCGTCCTACTTTTATCGGTACATTGGACGGACCTGGCACCTTCATAACTTCGCTTCGTCTTGACGCAAGGTTTGCGATGATGCCACACATCCTCCGACTCAACGCTATCTGACCGCACCGGACTCGTCCCCCAATTTTGAGATCAAACCCTCTTACACACGCCGCAGGCGTGACTCACCCCTATTTTGAGGCCAAACTAGTCAATCCCTCTTGCATGCTGCACCCGACGTGACTCACCGATGTCGACGTGTCCAGCCTCCGCCAAGCCTTTGACGCCTCCAAGTCTTTCGCTCCCGCTCCCGGACCGCCTACTCAACTCGCCTCCATCCCGCTTAACTCGACCGACGTCGTCTCCATCCCATTCATGTACTCTTGCTCTTCCATGCACCACGTGGATCGCCTATGACTCCGCCCGAACTCCTCGGGTCTCTCGGTCCAAGCCTACTCGTGTCCACCCTTCACAGCTCTAGTTCATCGGCATGAACCTTTCGCTTGACCTTCACCTCATGCCATCGACCACCATATCGCTTCCTACACCTGCACATCACAAGCTAAGAGACACAACACGCATGATATATTTTATACACACCACAACACAACTCACGCAATACCACACCTCTGGTTAGTTGTTAGTATAATCATGCACATATGAAATATGGACTCAATCGGAAAAGTCACAAATCATCTAATCAATCGCTCATCACAAATAGACCAAGGTACACAATTTTTTTTTCTTTGAACCGTTGTATGATTCTCTAGTCCACGTGTCGAGCTTTTTTTTTTATTTAGCTAGCCCGGTCGAGGTGGCATGGAATTTCGTCCGGATGAAAGCTCGCGAAGTCTCGAAATGAACGGATTCAGATACGAGAACGGATCAGGTGCACCCGGCCCTTGGGGTGCACCCAATCTGTCTGTTCTCACAGTTGACGTAGTAATGTCGAGCAGACAGAATGGTTTACTCAGACGTTGAATCCAATGCGCCACAACCAGATTGGAAACATACCAGATCATTGGCAATTAGCCAACTACAACAAACTACATCCAGTACTCGACGGCGTCTGCCGAACTGACCCCGAAATTTCCACCCATGCAATGCAACCATCATCCTCTTGCTCCAGTGACACCAAGTTGACATCGTCGCAATCGTCCTATGAACATCACCTAAAGGAGATTAACTAACCAAGCTGCTGGAGTCCGCGTGAGAAATCGATGTCTTGCGCAAGGAGCACGCCTGTCGCTGATGGGAGGGTGAAACAGATGCGTCACCCAGAATGACAGCCAACGACATTGTCTGAATGTTTCTTCTGCCAATGTTCAGTCCAACATAGACAACCCACCAGCTCTACTGCTTTTATGCCGCCAAGTCAACCTTTGTATTCTGACACGAGCTACATTTCTCACAACCGTAGGCAGTGGCAATGTTTCGAATGGTTGAACGCAATATAGTAGAATGGAGGAATTGTGGTGGTTATGAATGGTGTAAAGCCACAGCCATCTGCTGGCCAGAAGGCGCCTTTTCTACAACGGTGGCACCAGAAAGGAACGCTGTACAGCTACTCTGAATTTTTTGGTACAAACTAATGTTATCTGAGGAACTCCTCGAGCTAACGAAGTTGCTGAGTTCATGGACTAACTTGGTAACATGCTCATGCTTCAAGCTGTCTGCATTTCGGTTCAGTAGATTGAGCCACGACATGGCAGACGTGTTCTGTATCTTGCCCTCCTGGTGGAACCTGCTGACACAGGAGATTGCCGCCATCGTTTCTCCTTGTACCAGTTTCAGGCAAAATCTTTCCATTATGACTGGTGCAGGCGGGGCACGGTTGTGGTGGCACAGGTAGCGCCATAGATCATCCAGCAGTTGTTCCTGAATAGTGATAAACAACTTGGGTGAGATACACGAATCGATTCGTGAAGCAACTACACAGGAAAACAATATGCTTTGCAAGTGATAGCTGCTAACTAACTAATGTACCTTCCCATTCCTGTAAGCGTCGAGTACCATGCGCAGGTGCCTTCGCTCATCAAAATGGTACCCTTTCGATAACATCTCACGAAACGCATACTCAAAATCATCCCACCTTTGTGATGCAGCGCAGGCCTCCATGAAAGTATTGAAAGTAAACTTGTCAGCAGTTGCGGTTTGGCTCGAATCCGCTTTGCTCCTTATCCTGCCGTTTAGAATATCCTGGAGTAGATCCTTCGCATCTTCAAGCATTCCATGTTCCAGAAACAACTTCAGCATGATGTTACAAGTCACGGTATTAGGTGAACAGTAGCTGCACATCTCGTTGAATATGTATTTAGCATTTTCCATGCTGCCATTGTCTATGCAAGTTTGAATGAGTCCTGTGTAGGTAACAACCAGCGGTTTGTTGGCAACCTTGCATATCTTCTCAACCTGCATTGTAGTTTTCATCGGACAGAAGTTAGTGAGACAAAACAAGCAGTCTGAAGGCATAGAGCAATAACAGACAGATGGCTCTGTGGTTCATAGACAAAGAAGTGGTACTTGAGCAGTGACATGAAATAGTTATCTGACAGCTTTTATGAGTTGCTATGACCACGAGCTCGGATATTATCTTTTCCTGTGCTGCATTACTTGTTTAGTTAAGAGTTCTATTCAGTAGGATTTGCGACTTTTCTCAAATCAAAAGATCTGCAATTGAAACTGGAGGATCAGAATAGGTTCAGAGCCTAATTCTAGCCTTATGTTACAAATATCTAAGGTAACAGCTTAGAACATGAGCCTACTACAACAAAAGTAAGGTTTTTGCAATCTTGCTTATGCATCTATCAACAGTCTTTCTTTGTGTAGGCAGAGATGCCTTGAAACACTATTTTCTATTCGGTCAAACTCTATCCATTGCAGAAAACAGTGTGTTGTATATTTATAAGAAATAATTTAAGTCAACACAATATAGCCCATTGCTTCTAAACCTAGTGTGTAATTTAAGTAGTTATTATCCTTCAGTCTGCCCAATGCAGAATGACCACAGCACATTTTAATTTCTGTGTCAACAAAAGCTATGGCATGTGAATTGCATATTAAGTACATTTTGAAAGTACAAACCTGGAGAAGTGCTTCTTTGCACCGCCCTCCACTGCAAAGGCACCGTGCAAGGTCATAATACAGACTAGCGGAACCAACGATTCCACGACTTTCCATATCCTTCACAGCCATTACTGCTTCATCGATCTTTCCTTCTCTCCAAAGTGCATTTACAAGAACTACAAACAGCAGCAGGTCTGAGATGTCTATTGTACTTTGTAACATAATCAAGTTAAAGTTGTAGGAAGAACCTTTATAGTTCAGAGCACCGGGTATCAATGATTTTTCCAACTTATTGAAGAACTCATACACCAAATTGTACTTTCCACAGACAAGCATTACCTGCAGTACAAGAAAGTTAAAAATAGACTGAAAAGGGATTAAGCCACATAAAGAACAGTGCCAAAAATACATAAAAAAGATATGATACTGTGGAACTCAGACAAGCAAGTGGAGAAGCAATAACATAAATCAACGAATTTCAACAAGAAAAAACTGCCTAGTTATCATCAGAAAATAATGAAAGATTTGCAGAAGCATCAGTCAGGACCAGCATAGCTGGGTTTCAGACGGACAGCACGAGAAATGAGAGTCACATGATCACATGTAACATCAAGATTAACATACCTCCATAACAAGACCATATGTTGTATTTGTTGGGCGAATATTCTTCTCTTTCAACTGTTGCAGTACCCAAAATGCCCCTTCCCATTGCTTTTGTTGCACGCAAGCATTTAAAACCTGCAAAGCGGTAGAACCAGTTAATGTACTGCTGAAGATCAAACGACCAATAGTTCTAAAGATGTAGATGCTGTTTCCAGGCTTATCAAACCGCTTGCATATGAAATTTGCTACAAAAGCTACTCACCGCATTGTATACAATGAGGTCTGGTTCCAAGCGAGGATCCCAATTCTGAAGAGGGCCCAATTTGAACTTCTTCCTAGGAGGAGAACGCATGCAATCAATCACATCAAATAGCTCATTGACAAGACCAGCTTGCCCAAGAGTAACAGCGATACAATGATAAGCTGCCATATCAGGATACGATGACAATTGGTTCTGCAAATGACATCTGAATAAGGTCAGATTAGGTCTAGATAACCATAAGGCAAAGATGAGAACTATTTTTCTTCTTATTTTTTGGACAACAAAGATGAGAACTATTTTTCTTCTTATCTTAACAAAGATGAGAACTAGCTATACCTGCATGGTGTAAAATACATTCAATGCCTCGATTGGTCTCTTTGCCTTTCCTAGAACATCAAGAACTGTTGTGTAAATATACCTACATCAGATAGATAACATTAGAACATCGCATGCATTTCATATGCTAAAACTATATTTATTTAATGCAAAATCGTAAGGCCATTGGAAGGTACCCAAGAGAACTTAAATAAACTACTTTAAGCTTGCATCCAAGGCTGCACATCACGTTAATAACAGTAGCTAGAATGCACAGCATCAAAGAAGAGGGTAGCATATATGAGCGGCCATTACCTGCTCTTGTAGGACTTGAACCTTTCACGTGACTCAAGCCATTGAACAACTTGCAAAACGCGTTTCCAATTTCCGTATCGACCCAACATTTGAACAATCCTTAGGATTGAGTGATCAGAGAATTTGATTTGTGCATCATGAATCATTTTGGAGAATTTCCACTCTGGAGTATTGACATCTGTAGCATTGAGCCTTCAAAAAATAAATAACCATAAGGATTGCTAGAAGTGATTAAGTTCATAGGCGCTATTTATCAAAAAAGATTTGTGCTCGTCATTTGTATGGGAAATAAATTTCAAAGCCACTCAGCATGATGATATTTAATGTGAATGATGATAGTAAATGGTCACATCCGTGAATACAAGAAAGTGAAGAATTGTAAGGAAAGTAAAATAAATCAAAACTGAGAATTGCAAAGAATGTGATGCTCATGCTAAAGATTACATATGAACCAGAACTGCGATGAAGGTCCAACTTTTCCAAATTAAAGAAGAGTAATATGTTAAACACTTCAACTTAAACCAGATAACTCAAGCATTTCAATAAACCAAGTATATGGAAGACTTACTGACTAGCTAACTTCTGTATTCTCTCTTCCATTTCCATCCGAAGAATCCGTGGCCTATCCCTGACATCAGTGAATACCTCAAAAGACTTGAAAGCAGCTCTATCATCAAAGTATGTAGCTTCAGTGTCCCTCCTAACATATTTCCCCATATTAACATTTGCTCCTCTCTGCATTTGAATTTTTCTAGGTTTATCACTCTTCAAACTATCACTTGAATGGCTATCATGCTGAGGCGTTGACTTCTTAGAGTCTATGTCAATCTCTCCTAACCTACACTCTACAAAGTTTCTCCCTGAACTCTCTACTCTTTGCTGGTGTCTTTGAACTTTACTGTTGGCATTGACCTCACTATTAAAAAATGTACTCTGCCTGGGATATTTGAAGTCACGACTACTACTTGTGCTAGTAAAGTCTCCTTTTCCCATTTGAAACTTGGCATTCTTTGATGAAATGCTGTTATTCGGAAGGGCAGAAGTCCGAGGTGGAGTATACGGTACCTGCCCTTCCAAATAACTCCCTGCAACTGACTGATTTTGCCTGTTCCTCACTGACTGGTGTTCAGACATACTACTGCTAGTATCTTTGACCTTCAAATGTGATGAGAGCTGCCCATTGCCTCCATCTCCTCTCGTGTCACCACAAATTATTCTTCTTTGCACATATTCTTCAACCTCTCCTTGACCATGGCGGTTATTTTTTACATCACCCATTGCTCTTCTTTCCACGAATCCAGTAACATCCTTTTGATTATCATCCTTCGCCAATTTCACTACTCTACCTATGTCACTCCTTCTGTTCCTCCGAGACCCCTGATTCCTTTCAAAAGGTTTATTCCTTGCATCACCAGACCTCCCATCCCCATGTCGGTCACCATCACCCGTGAACCTTCTTCTCGAGCTCCGGCTATCTGAATCGCTGCCATGTAAATTCTTGCTCCTGTCCAACTTAACCGACTCCATGATCTTCACATAGTCCGTGAAGGTCGGGCTGAACGTCAGCTCCTTCTCGATGTGCCGCAGCTCCGACGACCCGGCGCCGGACTCGCCACCAGCCACAGCACCGTCAGTTCTTGAATCAAGAACCCGGCCTCTCTTCCTCGCCAAACCCCAGCGCAGTGGCAACACAGAGACGCTCCTCCCGGGGACTGAGAACCCGCGACCCTGGCTCGAATTAGGCTGCGGGGTGGGGAGGAGAGACCCGCAGCCACTCAAGCTGAGCAGCCCCATGCTCGCATTCGGCGGCGGCGCCATTCCCCACGGGGGGAGCTGAACACACTATTGCATTGCTTTTTGCAGAAAAGATTCCCACCGAGAAACTTAACAGGAGAGAACCATCAGGCAGGAATCTGAGGCTCCACAGCAATCAGAAGAAGCGGGGTGTACCTGCCCCTGCCCGCGAACTAGCTCCGGCGTTATCTCCTCCCGCCTTGCCGCCTCGCTCGCCTGCTTGGACTACGGAGGAAGACTGGAAATGAGGAGGATTAGATTGACGAAGGATATTTACGGATGGGCCATTGGGCCGATTGGGCCGAAGAAGGCAGAAGCACAAAAACTTCGGCCGGGTTGGCTCCTAGGCCGAGAAAAAAAAAACTCTATATCCAAAATAGGGCCTAAATTTTAGCACTGGACAAGCGATGGAAAATATCACTCCATAGCAATATAAGAAAAATACATCTGCAACGTAAGTAAATAGCACATGAAACAAAAAATAAACATGTCTACAGCATCCAAAATGTGCGTTGAAACAGCCTCTTTACTTTCTAAATCTTGGACCGAAAATTTCCATCCTAACATTGCATAAGGTTTCATGCAACATCTATTCAGTGATGGAACAGAGGGGTCCGGCGGGGCCATGGCCACCCCCAACAGTCCGTAGTCAACTGTCAGCTTATGAACTCTTATATGCGCAAATTAGGTCATAGGTTACAGGGGTCAATCCCAACACCTCATGTACGTAATCAAATGGAACACCGGTCATGTATTTACGTTTGAAGTCCAACCCGCAGTTTGCAAGTCGCGATGTTTCGTTTACATCTTGTGACGCGCTGACAAGATCTCGCCCAGTCGGTAGTCGCTCGTCGCCCGCGTACTAATGGACTCTAGCTCTACGACATGCTAATAGCCAATGCCTGATAGCGTCATTGCGCCATTGACGACGGGCAAGCAATGGCCGTGGCGGTGTGGCTGCGAATCGCAGAGGGCAACATCAACGATGGTGGGCAGTAGGCATCACGGCCAACCCTCCTGCTTTTGATGTTCCTCCTCCAACTCAAACCAATGTAAGCAAGCTCTATTTTCCTAATTCATATTAGCGTTGCATAATTAACTACTATAGTTACGGCTAGCTATTGCATGTTTACGTGGACAACGAAAAAAATAGGATAAATTGTTAATTTTTTGAACTGGCGGTTGTTTGATTTTCGTTTCGGTTCCACCACTGCGTCTATTGATAATATAGTTTAGCAAGAACGAAATGTTGCAACATTTAAAATGTGATACCGGAATATAAAAATCAACAATGCAACATCAAACATCAACTAAGTGGCAACATTTTAAATGTGATGCCGAAATATAAAAAATCAAAACATCAGGATGACGTGACCCCTCCCATCTGCTTTTGCGTGGTTGCTCAATGCCAAACATTTTAGCCCGGCGAGATACGACGGACTCTACGGTGACCATGGTACTCCTTGTGATCTACAATTTCGCTTCTCTACAGTCCAGACAAGTAGACTACGAGTGGGGTGTTTCTCTTTCTGCTAGTAGTACAGCCGAACGCGGTTTTGAGTACACAGGGGCAGAAAAAGAAAAGAAAAGGAGAGGCCCGCGACCTAGTGGAGACGCAGTACAGTAGTGGGGGAAGGGGGATGCCTCGGCAAGCCTCGACGCTGCCGGCGCCGCCACCGGAGCGCGGCGAGATGGCCGAGGTGGTGGAGGCGGACCCGGACGCGGAGGATCAGGAGGAGAGGTGGGCGAGGCTGCTGCCGGAGCTGCTCTCCGACGTGGTGCGGCGCGTCGAGACGTCCGGCGCCGAGCGGTGGCCGGCGCGGAAGGACGTGGTCTCCTGCGCCTGCGTGTGCCGCCGGTGGCGCGAGGCCGCCGTCGCCGTCGTGCGGCCGCCGGCGGAGTCCGGCAAGATCACCTTCCCCTCCTCGCTCAAGCAGGTGAGGACGGGAGCCGCGGTCTGTGCTAGGCGCTCGCGCGCATGCCAGTAGGGTGCTCGGTTGCTGGTGCCGATTCGGTGTGCGGTGGTGGGGGGTCTGTGGACTGTGTGTATCTCTTGTCATGTCGATGATTTTGAGAAGGGTTCGGGGTCGATCCAAGATGCGATTTTTGTCTTTAGATTCGTGATTTGGCGAAGCTCCTGTGCTGAAATGGGATTGAGGCGTCGGATTACGGTAGTTCTGTGAGCTTTGAGGGACGAATTTGGTCACGGCATACCTGTTGTTGCCACAAGACGCTGAGATTTCTTACTCCTGCCCTGCTAAATTTAGGAGCGATGGGATTAGTAGATTTGTCTTGTTTTATAACTTCAGTTGGTTTGATACTATTTTGGATGAGAGATTACGGAATATAGCTTGTCAGTTGCCTGCTCATATGTAGTTTTTCTGCTCGGTTTCAGTGAGGCTGGTTGGCCCTGGGTTCACGAAATATTCCACAATCAGAAATGTCTAGTTATTGATACATATGAAACTTTTTTTCCATAGATATTAGTGTTTTGGGCGAGTTTCGGGGTAGTGCTCTTCTGCATCTAGGTATCTTTATTACTTTTTAGCTACTTTGGTTGTTTAGGATTCTTGTGGGAGAAATAACCTGGCAGATGGATTGGATACTTTTCCTAATGTGCCATCTGTTAGCTATTTTGATATGTGCATAGGCAGCTATTTAGATATTTCAGGACTTCAGTTCCAGAAGTTTTCCTTGCAACTTTAGTAGCATAGTGTTTCTTATTTGACATCAGTGTGACAGTGTGCCTAAATCACCATTTTGTCAAAACACAGCCAGGGCCAAGGGAGCTCCCAATGCAGTGCTTTATCAAGCGGAACAAAAAGAACTCTACATTCCTCCTCTACCTTGGCTACGCAAACTGTAAGTGCAAGATTGATGCGAATACCATGTTGATTTTTCTCATTTTTACCTCATGTTGCATATTTATACATTAACCTGAAGTTCACTTTAAGAGAGTAAAATGTGTTTTCATGGTGCATTCTTTCTAGTGGAAATCTGGCATGTTCACTTCCATAACTGATTGCTTCTTGCCTTTCAGACCATTGATTGGTCCAACATGATATATTTATTTTGCCTGGACCACGTGATGCATTTTAGTTTGGTTATTAATCTGTGATGATGGAAAAACAAAGTAGACTGGGTAATGAAATAGAATTAGCAGTCCATGAACACTACTAGGATAGTTACTTGTAGTCCTATAGCTTAATCATAGCACTAAACATTATATTTGACCAGCTTTTACCCTCAAATGCTCAGTGATGAAGTTTGTGTATAGCCAAGCTAATTGTTTCCTTATGAGTGATATCTTCTCAACCGAGGTGCATCTACACCTAAGCTTAGGCACTCTTACACTTCAAAAAGGTCTCAGAGGACACGTAGTGATCATATTTTTGCAGAAATTTTTGCTTTTGTTTATATTTGAACATATCTACATTTCTTACTTTATGTAGAATTTTTTGAAGTGCACGACTGCATACTCCAAACTTGGTGTATATACACCTAAACTTTGTTTTGTATGTTTCCATGGACCTTTCACCGTAACATTTGTATATCAGATGTATTCTTCCTAACCTTTTTCATCATCAAATATGCTTAATGATCACTGCATATTGTTTGTGTCTGACAGCACCTATGGATAAAGGGAAATTTCTCATGGCTGCTAGAAGATTTAGGCGAGGTCCACATACTGAGTACATTATATCCCTTGATGCAGAGGACCTATCACAAGGGAGCAATGCGTACATGGGGAAACTGAGGTGAGGTCAAAATATGATTCCAGAGTTATCCTGTACCTTCCATGTTCATTCTGTACCCTGCGTACAAATTGGTTGGTGAAAGTGGCATGTTCGGATGCAATTAGGTGTCACACACACTCCATGCATTTAACAAATGATTTCTTTTTCATAAACATGCCTTAGGATGCACAAACCAAATAAAAAATATAGGATTTATGAGTTCTGGTACCTGTTGTCTTGATTTGTCTTATTCTTCAACTACTTGCTAATATGTTTCAAGTTTTCACGATGCAACATTTGTATATACTTTTGAAGAACGAATCCCTGAACCTACTAGCGTGCCTTATAGATTACTTGGTCTTAGCGCTTGCACGCATTGAATTCATTGCATCCTTGCAGTTGACTGCTTAAGTTTGCCCCAATATGTCCTTGCTCTGCTGTCGTATTACAAAAGTTCCTTGATTAACTTATGGTTGGATCTCGAAGCTAGCACTTCACTTTCTTATGTTAGGTAGTCATGACACTTTTTATTTGTTTGATTCCTCTGTGCAAAAAGAATAGAATATGAATATGATCTCCTGCTATGTTCCATACTTGAATTAGAACCCTTTTTTACTTATTTTATATTCTACTTCTGCAACCTCTTTAGATCTGATTTCTGGGGGACAAATTTCAAAGTATACGATAGCAAGCCACCATATGATGGTGCTAAAGCGTCAAGCAGTCGATCCAGTCGGCGTTTTGGAAGCAGAAGAATCAGTCCCCAAGTGTCAGCAGGCAACTATGAAGTTGGACAGGTTTCATACAAATACAACTTGCTCAAATCCAGGGGTCCCAGGCGAATGTATTGCGCTCTTGAGTGCCCTTCAGCCCAGGAGACCTGGGAAAACTCACTGAAGACAAAGTTCAGGAAGCCCATGGGCCCCACAGCTTTGCGGAATAAAGCACCCCGCTGGCATGAGCACTTGCAGTGCTGGTGCTTAAACTTCCATGGGCGGGTAACAGTGGCATCAGTCAAGAATTTCCAGCTTGTGGCTGCTGCCGACCCCAGTGACCCTGCTGGCACTGTGGATGAGGAAACAGTTCTGCTGCAGTTTGGTAAGGTCGACGATGATATGTTCACAATGGATTATCGGCAACCTCTCTCAGCGTTTCAAGCCTTCGCCATCAGCCTCAGCAGCTTTGGCACCAAGCTAGCTTGTGAATAGCGATACTGTTTGATGCTCATTGTGTTGCTATGTGGTTTGTGGTAGCGGATGCTTCTGTTGTTAATGTTGTTTGTTGCTATGTGATCCGTTCTTTTTTTAGTTTGAAAACATAAATACTGTATGTACTACTATATGTACTAATGTTCTTTGTACAAGAGATGTATCCTGTTGTATTGTCAAAGAGATACTTGTACCAATGCAAGAAGGAAATTGTGTGTTATGAACTTCTGCTCTGAACTGAAGCAAAAGCCGGTCCAATGTACGTAAGTTCATGGTGAAGTGATATTCTCTTTTTCCTTCTTAATAAACTTCATCTTGTTTTGCTTACTTTGTGGGGGTACTGAATACTGATGCTGAGTTACTTAGATCTTGTACTAAATCCTTTTGTGCAAGTTCTGAAATCCTTTTGTGCAAGTTCTGAAATCTTTCCAACATCTTGTTCTGGACATAAGTTTATCAGGTCTCAAATTCCATTGTATTCCCGAGTTTGCGCTGGTCTCCATCTATCTTACGGAACCACTGTTGGAAAGATTCAAGGGGGACCGGGGAACGCAAAGCCCCTGTCCGCTTCAGCCCCTGTCTGAACTCTTGAATTATCCTAGTCAAGTGACTTTGTCTGTTACTGGCACTGTTCCTCCAGAAGTCAGAAGTCCAGCATGCATGCTTGGAACGGCATCCATCTGCTGATTTCCACACACGAGACACGAGAGTGACAAGGCAAAACGAACTGTCATACTTTTCTAAATCGCCTGCAGATTCAAGACCACGACGCCATGGATCTATAATTGAGTTCAGCCCGAACCTCCAAAATTGTGGCGAGAATTTCAGGAACACACCATGCATAATCGATCATCGTATAGTATTGCTAATCGTCCATGTACACGAGAGAGTGCTAAGAAACTAAAAGGAGGATCGATCTGGCACAGGCCGGTAGCTAGGCGCTAGCCGCTAGAACTAGGCGTATAGTAGGTGCCCATGGTAGTGCCGCCGCTGGCTTTGCCGACCTCGGCCTCCAGCGTCTCCATCTGCTGCTCCAGCAGCCTCAGCCTCTGGTGCAAGCCGTCCAGCCTCCGCCGCGCCGCCTCATCTGCCAAAACATACAACACAACTACTGAGATCAACCAATTTTCCGCATCCATTTCCACGGCCTGATAACGTCCCCGATCAGGGAGCTGCCACTGAAATCCGCTGCCTGATCGACTTGCTAATAATTAAGCTAGCAGCTAGGACCCGCCATCTATCAGTGGTCACGAACTCGATCGTCTGCTCAACGCTAAGGATTAGAGTAGGGATGCGTTTATCGGTCGCGATCTCTCGATCGGGTTGCGTATGTGCGTATACGAACCTAGCTGCGCGACGAACTGGGAGACGGTGACCTCCTGCCCAGCGTCGGTGACGACGGTGGTGCTGCGGGCGGCACCCTCCGCGCGGGGCGGCGGCTTGGTCGACAACGATGGCCCTCCTCTCGTCGCCCGCCCAAGCATGGCGTCAGTTCGCCGTAGTTGTCTTGCTCCCAGCCTCCCAGGCAATGACGATGGCCGAGAGAGTAGTGGCCAGTTAGTTAATTGGAACCTGGAACTCTGGAAGAAACGTGTCAGCTCAACTGGGACGACGCTTTATACACGCGCGCGCGGGGGGACAGGAACTTGGAGAAGGGGTTGGGCTTGGGCCGCGCCGGAGCCCGACCCGGTCGGCCGACCTGGAGTCCTGGACACCCAACGGAAGACGGACGGCGAAGCTCGCCGAAGCGCTGGCCGTCACGATGATCTGTAACCCACGTCACGTACGTGGGTGCCCGCGGAAAGATCAAAAGATTCCCTCCGAGAAATTAAACAACCGGAAACTACCTACCGTTTCAAATTAAAGGTTGACCACCTTTTTTTCGAAAAGACACGGTTGACCTGTGGTTAGTTTCTGCCTGCATTCACTCTGCACCGTCGAAAAGCGACGTCGGACGGGATGGGGTATCAATATCGTATATACGTTGCTCCACCACGAACGAATCAGCTGTATCGTGCATAGATTCATGACTCAAGAAGGTCGGTCGACGATCGACCTGCACGTACGGACCTTCATTTTCACATAGATCGATACATATATGGTTGCGCTCCGTTTGGCCTGCTTACTGGTTCGTAACAGGTTGCTGAACGCAATCAAAGGTGCTGTTTGGTTCGAGCATAAACGTAAAGGGAATCAATTACAGCGGTAATGGAAATCTGATTACGCCCAGGTGTGAGCGACGTATCATGGTTGTACTATCCTGTATCGCTTAACAGTGTGACCCGATTACGGAGCAGCTAAAACAAACAAACGTGGTCACGTTAGTGTTTAGTTTGCTGGTTGGCTCAAATGCAACGTAATCTGATTCCTGAAGGTAACGAATCCTATTACATTTGATTAGGGTTGGCACTGTAATCGAATCCCTTAAATAATATCTATACAAGCTTGTTACCTCTCCTCCCCCACCGTAATCAGATACAACACTCCCACCGTAATCTGATTACATTATCAGAGTGCAACCAAATAAAAAAAGTAATTACCAATTCTACCGCCAGATACACTGTAATCTGATTCACTTTATGTTTACATTATCCTAGCACAAACCAAACGCTGTCTAAATCTAACCAAACGCTACCGCGGCAAGCTGATGATGGACCGCACCGGCAGAGAGCGAGCCAAGCACGGGGAGATCGACCTCGAGTTCAGCATTGATGATGATTCAACGTAACCAAGCCGTGCGAGATCCGAGAGATCTCTCGATCTATCATCATGCTTCATGGTTCATGCGAATTCAGCTGGGCAGTATTTTATTTGGGATCCGGGATAGATCATAGATGGCGATGCATGCTGTCGTGTCCCTTAACGTGAGCCGTGAGGTAGATGTGCGTGCATGCATCCTCTGCATCCATCGTACCTGCCTCGGCTCAGGGCCCGTTGCGTCATTGCTTGCGCATGGGCTCCCTGCGATGACCTCGTGCTCGCGTTGACCCCCCGAGTTTATAACTTTATATATTGGCGCCAAGTGCAGCCGTGCATGCTGCAGCGAGCAGGGCCCTCGCAGTCGCAGGTCGCAACGTAATGCTGCGGGGCCCGCGTGTCGGTACCCACGTACATGGTACATCGGCCGCGTACGCCGCGCCGGCCGCGCGCTGCTGACTCGCGTCGTCGCGTCTACGGTTATGAAATGAAATCAGTGAATGCGAGGAGAAGCCACGTGCTGGCTTCCACGCAGAAAGACCACGGACAAGCACTACGTAGAGCGGGCGCGGAGCTAGCTGGACCGTACTGGGCCGCAGAAGATAGCTAAATCGATCAAGGCGCATGCATAGTTTTTGTTGGTCCACCATCATCATTGTGGTGCAGCTGAGCGCTGGTCCAATTCGGCCTGCATCTACAATAACACCCGGCGTAGTAGCAGCAGTAGCAGTACTGCAGTAGGCCGGTACGTACTTTCTGCTGAATTCGCCAACAACGTCTGTCTGCCGAACCGGACACGGCCACCACAAAACCGCATTCGCATCGCCCTGCCGTTTAAGAGGAAGAGCAATAATGGTAATAATGATAATAATGAATGATAATAATGATAATGATGATGATAAATAAATGTCTAACTATCTAGTACATCTTAAAGGGCATTTAGCATATAAAATATAACGTATTTGAAAGCAACAATAATAAAAGTAAAGACATGTTTAAACATTCATATATCCTGAATGACATTTAGCATATCCAATATAGCACACATCCATACTAGACATGAATAAATTATCTATAAAAGCAATGATAAAGAAATGCCGAACCATCATATATGTCATAAAAGGCATTTAACATATTCAATATAACATGTAGCGCCCGGCATGTCCTACAATAAAAATATGAAAAATCTATATATCTTAAAGATCATTTAGCTTATCCGACATAACGTTTGCATCTGTATAGTATTTTTTTTATAAAAAAGGCAAAGAGCTATTTAATTTTTGTAAAATATAGGCGTAGACGCTCGCATATACATACACATACTCACTCCCACGACTATATGCAAGCACATCCTACTTTCTACGAACATTTTTCAGAGATATATAGATTAACAAAGTCACCATAGACGATTTATTATCAACGGGCACGCCACCAGCCATTCCACTAAGAAAAGAACAGTTAACTAAAAATTCAAGCACCAGAGATACTTAAACTTTATGTCATAAACAACATTTAAGATATCCAATATAGCGTCTGCATAGACCAACTTCAAAAGCAACAATATAAAATAATAAATTGAAAAATATTTTTCTAGTAATACAAAATAAGATCGGCTCTTATCGATGGCTCTTATGAATTTGACTTATCTAATGAACTTAACGTCAAAATATTTATGCACAAATTCAAACGATTAACACGTTATATGCTATTCCATGAAACATTTTAATTAATAAAATTATTTTTCGGCAACTTTTCTTGTGCTAAAAAGCACAAGATTTTCTTTTTTAAAAAAGGAAAAAACATAAGACAACGCACAACAAGTGATCCTAAAAACACCTCGATGGAGGAGACAAGAGGGGGCATAATAGGGGTGTTTGGTTTCATGGACTAAAGTCTAGTTCGTGTCACATCGAATATTCGGATGCTAATTATGAGGACTAAATATAAGCTAATTATAAAACTAATTACACAGATGAAGGCTAATTCACAAGATGAATCTATTAAACCTAATTAATCAATCATTATCAAATGGTTATGGTAGCATCACATTGTCAAATTATGGATTAATTAGACTTTATAGATTCATCTCGCAAATTAATCTTCATCTGTATAATTGATTTTATAATTAGTCTATATTTAATACTTCTTCGAACTAAATATTTGATCTAGCTGGAATTCTAGCACCTCCCTCTCCCTCCGTCCATCCTGCAGGCTGCAGTCCCAGCGCGTACCGACGCCTCCCCACAGCTGGAACCGTACTTTACTGGCAGTAATCTTCCCACCCGCCTCGGCGCCTCCTCCCCACCTCGCCCGCTCTCGCTCCGCTGTTCTCCTCCCGCTGTCACCTTCCTCTCCCGGCGAAGCGTGGCTCCCGCGACCGGCCTCTCAGTACCCGCTCCTCCTCCTCCGCGCGCGGAGCGCCGCGGCCGAGCACGGCCGCCGCCGGATCCTCCGCCCGCCCGCTCCGCAGTCCGCCGCTTCCGCTCTCGTGCTGCGGCTAGCGGAGCGGAGATCCGTCCGGACCTGAACTGGGGTTTCTGCTCGCTGTTGATGAGTGATCCTGGCTTGCTTGGTGTGTTGCCCTGTCTCTCCGGGAGCAGGTTCCGCTCTCAATTCGGATCCAAAACTCTCCTTCTCTCGGTTCGGTCGGCTGTGAATTTGCGTGCGGCGTGGTGCGCGGCACGCTGCTAGTGTCTTATCCATCCTCTCGTGATTCAGCCAGTCTCTTCGTCTCCTTCAGCTTGCGAGATCGACATTGGTCGATACCGTAGGAGATAGGACTTCTAGTTTCTAGATACCATACCCAATTAAGGTGCGGGTGCAGCTTGTTTTCGGGAACTTTTGCGTGTTCAATTTAAATTGCTCGCTCCACGCTAAGTCCGCCCCTGGCCCTGGGTGCATCTGGCCCGATTCTGCCCATTCTGGCCAGAAATGCCTTCGGAAGCGAAGTTGCTGATGTAATTGTAGTGTTTTGCACTTTTGCTCCATTGCATCGTAGTCTTTGAAATTCTGTACCATATAGTGGTTAATGTATGTCATGTCGAGGTGGTGACTGGTGAGTCACAGTGAGACTTTTGTTTGTTTGTTTGTTGGAGTTTTTATTGTGGTGCTGAATTCAGGTAAATACGAGGCTGGATCTAGATCGCAGAATGCATGGCGTTATGCACCAATTGCACACATTCCACAGATAGTCCCCGGTCAAAGATGCCTTAAAATTGACTCCATGTTTTGACAAAATGAACAGTGCCCAATTCCCTTATAGTGTACTAGGAATCTATGGGATAACAGTGAGGTAATTTTGCAGAAAAACGCCCGCCGCTACATTTGCAAGGAACCCCACGCCGCACCCCCGTGCCGCGCGCCCGAGCCCGACCCTCCTCTCATTCCTCTCTCTCCCTCCCTCTCCCATCTCTCCTCTCCCCGACGCCCTCTCCCGGCGCCTCGCCGCCCGTCGCCGCTTCCCCCTCCTCGCTCCCCCTCTCCCTCTCCGCCCTGCAGCGGCAGGCGGCGCCGGCCCCCAATGGCGGCGGACTGGTTGTCGGCGCGCCGGGCGTGGGAGAAGTGGACCACGAAGCACGTCGGCCCCTCCGGTCTTCCCTCGTGCCTCTCCGCTTTGCGCTTCTTCAAGCTCCCTGTATCGCCCGATTTGATTTGTAACCGACCGCCGTGCTCTCGCAGGGAAGCAGGTCCAGGCCGCGCTGCTGCTCAACTACGACCCGTCCGGGCCGTCTAGGCTCCTTCCGGTCATGTGAGTCCTTTACCATTCCCCAGGTTATTTTTACTTTACAGTTTTCGTGGTATACCTACCAATAGTCCAGTCCAATACCTTACTGTCGTCATTTTTACCTCTGTCAGTATGTTGTTTCCAGTAAGGATTTGTTGGACATGTATAATCTGTGATACTGGTGGTTAAAATAGTGGATTGGGATGTGTATTTCAGTTCTTGGATAGTTAGGTATCACTAGGTTGAACTGAATGCTTTTTAAATCTCACTAGGAGAAGTTATAGGTTGAACTGAATGCTTTTTAAATCTCACTAGGAGAAGTTATGGGGGATAAGAAATAGTTGGTTATCGCTAGCAATTGCACATTTTTATGGTTGTAGATACGTAATGGCCATATCTTCACATGGGAAGATTTGACATAGAATTTGGACAAAATCCCCTGTAACTGAAGGCATATTTTTGTTGGACGTTGAGTTTTGCAACGAATGAATCAGATATTTGAAGGATACCTCTATGCCATGTCCTTGCTTTGGAAGAAAGGAAATATCCTTTTTGTTATGACCCATGAAAGATAAGTTGATGTTGTTGCTGAAAACTTCAGGCACTCTTTTTTTCTCTGTGCAGAGCAGAGCAAGAGGGAACACAACTTACAGCTATTGATATGCGACCATTCCTTGACTTTGTTAAGAGGGGTAATCTGCAGACCGAATTCTTCTCTATTAGGCCAAACCAATGTGAGTATCCACACGGCGAATTTTCGCTGCTTTTAGTGAATTTTTTAAACTTATAATGTCTTCGTTGTGGCCAGCAATTTGTGATTGATAGTTATGTTTTGTAGATTTGGTCACCTCAATCCATGATAACTGGTATTGTGCCCGCTGCGTTAACAGCACAAAGTCAGTAGGCGAAGGAGCTATAGTTATGCAGATTGGAGCTTACTTATTAGTCTGTATGTATGTACCTTCTTTCCAACTTCGATTCGTTGAAACCGGTTGACATATTGTCTAACATATATTTGATATTAATCAGCGTTCTGCCAAAAAAACTATTTAATTCACACTGGTATCTTAATGTATAGGTATGATGGTTCTCTTGCTTCAGCTTCACAAGCAATGGTGGCTGCTGATCAGTTTGCAATGCAGTTTAACCGGAGAAATCACTAATTTCCTCTTAGTATAGTTTGATGAGTGATGTTGGCCTGCGATTTGGTATTATTAGGGATCATAGTGCTAAAATGCATTAAATGACCTTATGCAATTCCTAATGTTACCATTTCCTTGGGTCAGTAGGTACGCTAATGTAATAGTCAAAACTGGCTGTGATACTGATGTTTCTAGTGTGAAGTTGAACAAGCTCATGTTAATAGGGGCATGTGTGGTGCAGCCTATTTCTATCTGAGCTCGTGTAAAACCATAGAAGATTCCAAATCTTGTGAGGTTCATAAAACATGGGAGCTCTATGAAGATGACCCATGCTACACACAGACATAAAACATGAAGTTAGTCTTGGACTTGTTTTTCTTGTTGCAGTAGCTCTATGAAGATCATGCATTTATGTTCCAGATTCGCGACCAATGGGCCTCCTTGACTGAGCCAATAAGCTGTAGCTTGTAGGCTATCTTTCACTGAGTACCATCCGGCGTCCACTTTACATTATGACTCATTATCTGGAATCATGTGGCAGTACAACATCATTCGAGCCATGTTTGTTGACAGCAAATCCATCTATAAAGGTTAGGCTATTAGGGGAAGTATCCAACTTGATTTCAAATGAAAATGGTTGAACAAAGCAACAGGCCCAAATTAATTTTTGATGAAGGGGCACAAGAGTAATGCGGCAAATCGAGTAGTCAGAGGGGGTTGGTCCTTCTTCCTGCTGACCTTTGTGCAATTTAATTGTCAACTCAAAACTTCGTCTATGCTTTCTGTTAAAATTTGGCAACCTTCAACTAAGAAAAACAATGAGCACATTTAGCCAAGAAAAAAAATCAAGGTAACTGTAGAGGGACTCGTCCCACTGACATGTTCACCCCACTGTGACATGGCCCGCACGTCAATGAGAGCGAGTCCCCATGGTCTTGCACGCCGTGTCGCCGTGCGTCTTAGTGCTGTTTCAGACTTTCGAGGTTATGATTAGAACTTTGTACAATCTTAGCCTTCCATGTGAATATATATTCTAGGTGTTATTGCTTAGGAACCACTTGGTTCAACTTGCAGTACGCTGAAAGAGCCAAACAGGGTTGATGGGTCTGTCCGGGGCCATGAAACTAGCAGCGTCTTGGCTGAGCAATCACCTTTCGACTTCAACTACAGGAATATTAGTTTTCCCAGTTGTGACAGCCATTTTCGAAGTCGTGGTGTCATATGTAGAGCATGCTTCTTGCACCAGCAAATCCATCTAAAACGTTTAGTAGTCTACTAGGGAAACTATCCAACTTGATTATATTTCAATTAGATCTAACAAAGCAACATGAGCAAATCATTTGGTGAAGGGGCACACGAGCAGTGGTGCGGCAAATCGAGTGGCGATGGAGGTATATGTGGCCTTGTCCTCATTGACCTACGGGGAATTTTCTGTCATAGGATACACATGAATGTAAGTTTGTTACCTTTGCATTTTTTGGCATCTCATTTTGTGAACAAAGTTATAAACCAAATAAACTAGAAAGTGGCAATATGTCAATTTGTCAGTCTGGGTCAACGCACTTGCATCCCTCGTGAGTCATAACTGATAACATCCTGGGATAGAGGGCACCTTTTGGGCTTCAGCTTAAGTGCTTTTCTCCTTTTTCATCAACTGTGACGGTCATTTTCAAGTCCTGATATCATGCTGAGTATATTGCTTGCAACAACAAAGCCATCTAAAAAGGGGTAGGCTATTCGCAGAAGTCTCCAAACTGGTGCAAATCAGTTCGTGAAAACATACAGAATTTAAGCACAAGAGCCGCGAAGATTCAGTTCTGATGGCTAAAGGTTGTCGTTTCATAAAATAACTATCAAATCAAAATCGATGTTACCATTCTTCATTCGGTCAAAATAAAAAAGATGTTATCATTCTTGGGATTTATGATGTAACTGATGGGTTTTTTAGAAATGTTTATTCCTGTGTGTTGTAATTGAAAAATAATTTCCGTTACTGCCAAACACTGTCATGTCAGTTTGCAGGCCTGTCTGCTAGGATTTTGAGCATGTCTGACTGCGCTAGCTTAGCGGTTGTTTCTATGCCTCCGGTAGCTCCGCTCGGTAGGTTCTGAACTGATGTTATCGTTCTCCGAGTCCATGAAATCTGCAACCTGATGGGGTGTTTGATACGAGGTGCTAAACTTTAACAGTGTCACGTCATATATTCGGATGCTAATTAGGAGAACTAAATATAAGATAATTATAAAATTAATTGCAGAATCCTGTGCTAATTCGCGAGACGAATGTATTAAGCCTAATTAATCCACCATTAGCAAATAGTTATTGTAGCACCACATTGTCAAATCATGGACTAATTAGGCTTAATAGATTCCTCTCACGAATTACACTCTAATTGTGCAATTAGTTTTGTAATTACTCTATGTTTAATACTTCTAATTAGCATCCAAACATTTGATGTGACGGGTGTTAAACTTTAAGAGGTGGGAACCAAACACGAATATGGGCGCGTCGCCGCTTCCGCCGCGAAGAGAGCAGTGAGGATCTTGTCCCGCTCGGTAGCTTCTGAACTGACCCGAAAAAGGCGCGCCCCAGGCTCTATACAGACACATCATGGTAGTTCCGCCGCTGCTTCAACTAGACACCTCAAGATTGCTGCGTCCCAACTTTGCTTAGGTCCTTCGTGACGATCAATTCAGAAGTTAGAGATAGAGCGGGGAAAAAATATGAATAAAACTCACATATGTATAGTCTTTTATTGCGACTTCATAGTTGGGCCAATGAATAAAACTTGAACATGTAGAGACTTTCACTAAAAAAATAGTTGGGTCGAATTCAACACGGCCCGAGTTCCATGTATTGTCGCAAAATAATCTTTTTTTAATTAAACCTTAACCTTCATTTAAAATTTAACATTACCTATTTCCCTTGAACATTGCTTCATGGTTACGTATCAAATAACAATATTCTTTCTTCAATTAATTAATCTTCACGATGATCTCAAATAAAAAATTCGTACTACCGAGGATAAATAATTACAATTAATTAATTTAACACATACCATGTTATCGATAGAAGGATATCACTCAGCTACAAGACAGACATACAGATAAACACAACTTCCATGCACAGTACTTGCATGACACGACAAGAAGATTAGCCACCACGGCACTTCATACGTGTCCACCTTTGCCTACAGATGTTCGTAACTAGGACTATCTTATATAAATAGCTATCCAAGATGCAATGCACTTCCATCTCTTCAAACTACGACCTTTCCAAATGGTAACCACCTTACACAGGAGTAGGCAACCAAATGCGTAGTGAATTTTCCATTGTTCAAATCATTTCTTCCGTCATACAACACATCAAATCTCTACTACTCCAATATGAAAGCTAAAGAATTACTCTAAATGCCCCATAACTATGTTATATTTTTTTATCAAATTGCGTAAGAACTAGGTCTTTATGTGTCTAGAACAGATGTGAGATATGAGTCATTCTATCTTCACTGCTTCCATTACTATTATGTCAACGCAACGAACACCTCCTCCGCATAATAAGGAAGCAACTTACTACAATGATTTCGTAGATACTATAGACGGAGCAATCGAGTCAGCCTACGACAATGCCATTCACAGTATCACAAGCAAAAGGAAATTGACTTTGGTCGATCACAACCACGCCAACCTATTGAAGATTCAGAAAGAGAAGGAATCAACTATGTCTTGGGCATGGATTTTTGAAGACGCATGTGTCGCTCAGATGAAACACTTGAAAAAGATAGAAAATCAACATCGCAACTTTATCGCTGAGATCGCAGAGCTATTCGCCGACTACAGCAACTCACTTCCTCTTGCAATTTTTCCAAATATAGGCAATGCTACTGCTTCGAACGTCGTCACACTTACATACATAAGAAATACTCCTCCGCAGTCTACTCTTGAGACGTTTACCGACCAGTTTGTCTACTTGGTCAATAAACATTGCTGTTAGATATATTTATTTACTTTAATGCTCACCTTCTATCACTACTATGTAATTATATACTATGTTATCATAGCACTTATTTCAATAACAACTGATTTACTTTTCCATACGAGCAAATGCAACGTGATTGTGATTACTATACGGTTATGCTATTCGATTTCCATTCCAATTTCCTACCTTCACATTGATGAATATATTGGTAGAATTACGCAACTTCTTTAAAGTTAATGCTTATACTATCGCATGCAGGTATTAATCGTTATTATTAAAATCATAATTTCTTCCGTCACATCGAGACATAAAGATCTAAACATAACATAAGTGCATGCAACTGCCTAATTAGTACCACAATTTTTATTTTTTCCTAAAACATACCACACTCTTGACGCTAATATATTTTATTACAACTAATCACACCATTAGCGCGCCGGAGGCGCGGCAGACTCTAGTGAAATCAGTGGTTGCGAGGAGAAGCGACGTGCTGGCTTCCACGCAGAGAGACCACAGACAAGAACTACGTAGAGCAGGCGTGGAGCTAGCTGGACCGTACTGGGCCGCAGAAGAGACCACTAAACTAAATCGATCAAGGCGCGTGCATCGTTGTTGGTCCACCATCATCGTTGTGGTGCAGCTGAGAGCTGGTCCAATTCGGCCTGCATCTGCAATAACACCTGGCATAGTAGCAGCAGTAGCAGTACTACAGTAGGCCGATACGTACTTTCTGCTAAATTCGCCAACAACGTCTATCTGCCGAACCGGGCACGGTCATCACAAAACCGCATTCGCATCGCCCTGCCGTTAGAGGAAGAAAGGTGGCGCTGACATTAGGACGTGTTTGCATCCTTAGCTAAAGTTTAGCTCTTGCCACATCGAATGTTCGGATACTAATTAGAAAAACTAAATAGGAGCTAATTATAAAACTAATTGTAGAAATTCTAAGCTAATCTATTAATTAGAAGAGCTTCTGCAATTAGTTTTATAATTAACCTATATTTAATAATTCTAATTAAAATCAGATATACGATGTGACATGAAACAAACACGTTACGCGCGACACTCCCGCGGCCACGGCAACTGCACGAGAACGGGCGTGCCGGCCATGCTGCCATCCCCGTGGTCTCCGAAGTCCAAACAGGCTGGTGGAGCGGTGGGTTTTAGCTAGCGCACGGCACGGCGGACCGACCACGGATCCCCGTTCGCGTCACCGCAGCACGTACGCCACGGCACGGCTGCTGCCGCGCGAACAATCCTGTTGCTGCCAGCTTTGCGCGAGGACCCGCCGGCCCTCGTTGCCGGCAGCCGGCAGGTTGTCCCGCCGGATGGTACCGCACGCGGGACGCGCAACGCGCCGACGAGGATCCCGGGATCCACTGGGCACGTGTCGATCGGAGACAGGGAGAACGCCCCGGTTGCTGGTGCTATCTGAAGAGAGTCTCCGTGGCGGACTGGCCATGCAACCAGCAAAGCATACTCGATCGTCCTCTGTCACTTCTTTCTCGAGTTACTCTTCCTTATTCATCAAAAATCAAAAGCTCCGATCAGGAAATTACTGCTCATGCTTGTTGGGAAGCATCGCGTTGGTTACCTACCGCGACGTCACCTTGCAAGGTGAAACCAACCGGCCTGGTGCTACAATTTGCAATTAGATAAGGCGGATCAAATGTCCTTGAGGTAGCGAGACAACAGGAGCATGTTGGCATATATGGGTCGACACGTTAAGATCCAGCTGTCCGGGTGATCGAACTCAGCCCAAGATGCGTGGAGCCATTCGATCAGAAAAGGAGAGAGAAAGAAATGAAGACAGGCGCACGGTGCCCATGCTTGATTGTTTGTTCAACGTTCGATGCCAACAAGGCAACAACACGAGACATTTGTATTTGGTGTGACATGCCTCAAGACCTCAACTACTAGGATTTATTTTTATACAACAAAAGTGGCAGGGCCAAGGCCAACCGATCGAGCCGAGTATATACCTCGGCACTGGCAGGCATCCCGGGGCGTTGAACGGAATGAATGCCAGCTTAAACACGGTGTCTCCTCACGAGAGTCACGAGGGCCCCGGGTCCTACGCCACATCGCGATTACATGATTGGAGTCACTGCAAAAGAGTGTGAGACCTTACTAGTATCAGAGGCTCTCATCGTTGCGCCTTGAAAAAAAACACATGGCTCATCGTTCCCTTAATTTAGTGTGAGGTACGCGAAGTACTGAACGTACAAGACAAGATGGTCCGTATGATTCCTTAATTTAAGATGATGAGGGGAGGTACAAGATTTACAGTTGGCAACCCCAGAAGCAGGTGATTTGTCTGTTTATTGCGATTGCAATTCAATGGTTGGTGTTCGAAAGGACTCACAACTTGCAAACCAGACTCTTTTGCCTCTTTGGTGACCTCTGGACACTGGAGCGCGAACATGATCTCTGGAGGGAGGGAACCACGGATCTTGCGTACGGAGTAGGTCCCAGTCTCCTACTAGTTCACAGGCTCCGAGCCACAATTTTTTCCGGAAAAAGCTGATTTTCCCAGTCAGCCAGCCAGCTTTCAGTTGAGACAGATCATATCATATTCGGTCAGTCCAAGTATCTCCCAATCCTGAGCTAGCCTTGCGAGTTGCGAATCACGGAATAAGTCGCTGCGCACCATTTGCCGCCGGCCGGCTCGTCCAAACGGAAAGGGAAAGGATCAAAGGAAAGGAACGACCGCGCGCGCACGTGGGGCGTGGCCTTCGGCTGTTCGGCAGCTCGGCTCGCGCCCACACCCCGGGCAGGCGGGCACGCAGCGCGTCCACCCTTTCCACCTCAGAAGTCACACCGACAGTTCCACTCCCACCCGACGCAACCGGAGACCGCGCCCGCACGCCTTGCACCCCCGGCCCCGGAGTCCCGCACCGCACGGCATCACCCACCCGGCCACCCCGAGCGACCCCGCGTCCGCGTCAGTCCGCACGTGACCGCCGGTGAGGAAGCCGGACGAAAGCGAGGGAACCAGCGAAAGACCAGCGAGCGATGGATCACAACTCACAAGGAGGAAGAGCGAGGATATGGCCGCCGTATCCCGTATAGATGAGGACGGGTCATGGCCTCATGGAGTCATGGGTCAGATACTCTCAGATCCCCCGTGCTCGCTGCTCCGCTTTCTGTTCCATCATCATCCGATCCGGCAGACCACCACACGCGCGAGCGCGCGGCGCGGGGGCACCGCGGCCGCGCGGCGCAAAGCTGGTAACAACGCCGCGCGGCCCGCGCCCCGTCAAGGCCCGCCCCGCCTGGACTTCAACCCGGGGGACCCGCGATCCACGCGCTTGCCCGTGCGCCCCGAGCGAAGCGGGGCTCGACACGACACGCCGACGCCATGACCCCAGCTAAATCGCTTCGGTGTCCGGACGCCACGGTGGCCGGGGCGAGCTCGATCTGTTCGCCCTGTCTGTCCGGCCACAAATGGCGGGCCGAGGGTGGCAGAGGGCGCATGTGAGACCGACGCGTCTGCGGGATCGGGCGAGCTGTCTGTCTGCCTGTCCGTGACCGATGAATTCACGGATCGATCGCCGATCGGGTCAGTCAACACGGGAGGGCTGTACTAGTAGTATATTGCTGCTGATGTTGCCTGTTGGTGTTGGGTGGCAGCAGCGCCATGCACCTTGCTTGTCAAACGGACACGCACGCTCGTTTCCGCGCAATGAATTCTTCGTGAATTGGTACGGTGTGAGAGATGGTACGATCGTGCTACTGGTGGATGCTGACCATTTGCATGCTTGACGGAGGCTGGCATGATGGCTCCCATGCATCGGGTCAGATGACAGATGACTCCTATTCAAAAAAAAAAAAGAAAAGATGACAGATGACTCAGCGACCCGCGCCAAAAGTTCGTGTTCAAGTGGCTTCCACCCGAGCTAGCTCTAGGCTATAGCTAGGTGAACACGTAGGCAAATGATCGTCGCCACTCGCCACCGACAAAGAGCAAAGCGAGATCATGTAAGCCCCGTTTGGTTCCACTGAAGTTTAGTCCTGTCAATTAGAAGTATTAAATATAAACTAATTATAAATCAATTGCACAGATGGAGTCTAATTCACGAGACGAATCTATTAAACCTAATTAGTCAATGATTTGACAATGTGATGCTATAGTAAACATGTGCTAATCATGGATTAATTAGGCTTAATACATTCGTATCACGAATTAGCCTCCTCCATTTGTGTAATTAGTTTTATAATTAACTCATATTTAGTCCTCCTAATTAGCATCCGAATATTCGATGTAACACGGACTAAACTTTAGTCCGTGGAACCAAACACTCCTAAATTCGGCGGCCGTGTTTGATCCGACTATGGACATGTCAAAATAGCACGTTAAACTAAACCATTACTTTTTTAAATAACCCAATTAGGCCTTGTAGTTAATCTAGATGTACCCTCTGTTTTTATTGTAAGGCGTTATTTTTCTAAGATAAGATTATGACCAACAATTACTCCAATACAAGTTTTTATTTATGTCATAAAATTGATTAGCCATAAGTATTTTTTAATATGAATATAATGATATCATTTTTGTGTCATAAAACTATATATCAATAAAGTAATTGTTGGTGAAATGTTTGTCGTATCGAAATGAAAAAATAACTTATAGTTTAAGTGGAGAGAGTACTAATAGGCTAACTAGATCAACCGCTAATATATTTTTGAAAACCCCTACTGCTATTGTATTAACACTAAACTAACAATGATATAGTGAATCCCTTGTTTCTCCCGTACATCCGTAAAAATAAATGGAATTGATATGGTAATCAGCCCAGCTTTGAATTCTCATCTTCTTTATGAGATACATGTGGAAAATCCACTCCGTGTTCTCATTTATCAGTACATTTGCATAATTGCATATTGCATCTCCTTTGTTTTAGTTATGATAACGATTTAATAATTTTTAATCAAAATAAGATATGCTTGTTAATACGTTCATGGTTTTTAAAATTTGTCAAAAATTCAGTACTACGGTATCTTGGAAGTCTTATACCTATCCTTACCTTGTGTCACCCAATATTGTGATTGAATAGGATTTTTTTTTCCAAATTTTTTATGATAAAAGAACACATGCCATATGAATATGGGACTTAGTGACCATTTTAGATGAGGTTAGGTGCATGGTAGATTGTAACTATGCAATGCTAGGTTGTAAGCCTGGTGGAACGAAAATGTGGTGAAGTATGATACTGCACATGGTTTTGTGAGTTAGACACAAGGATTACGAATTCTAAGCCTCCTCAAGGCACTAGGTAGCCATGTATACATCAGCAATAGGTATGAATAGATTGTCTATAAAAGCAATAATGATAATGATGATAAATAAATGTCTAACTATCTAGTACATCTTAAAGGACATTTAGCATATAAAATATAACGTATTTGAAAGCAACAATAATAAAAGTAAAGACATGTTTAAACATTCATATATGCTGGATGACATTTAGCATATCCAATATAGCACACATCCATACTAGACATGAATGAATTATCTGTAAAAGCAACGATAAAGAAATGCCGAACCATCATATATGTCATAAAGGGCATTTAACATATTCAATATAACATGTAGCGCCCGGCATGTCCTACAATAAAAATATGAAAATCTATATATCTTAAAAATCATTTAGCTTATCCAACATAACGTCTGCATCTGTATAGTATTTTTTTTATAAAAAAGCAAAGAGCTATTTAATTTTTGTAAAACATAGGCATAGATGCTCGTATACACATACACATACTCACTCCAATGACTATATGCAAGCATATCCTACTTTCTACGAACATTTTTCAATGATGCATAGATTAACAAAGTCACCATAGACGATTCGTTATCAATGGACATGTCACCCGCCATTCTACCAAGAAAAGAAAAAAATAGTTACTAAAAATTCAAGCACTATGTAGAGATATTTGAACTTTATGTCATAAACAACATTTAAGATACATAGACCAACTTCAAAAGCAACAATATAAAATAATAAATTGAAGATCATTTTTCTAGTAATACAAAATAAGATCGGCCACCCCCGCCACCTCTTCCCCGGCCCTAGCCGGACCCATGACGCCACCCAGATCCAGCTGCCTGACGCCGCCCGCGCCGGGCTCATCGTGCCCCAACCCGACGCCACTCGCCCCAAGCTCGTCGCTCCGCCGCCCGACGCCTCCCGCCCCAAGCTCGTTGGTGCGCTGCCCTGAGCTCGCTCCCTCCACTTCGTCGATGAAGTTCCACCGGGTCCAAACGAGAGCTCACCTTGCCGTGCTCTCGCCCCTCTCCATCCTCCCCGCGATGGCCAAGCACTGGCCTCGAGACCCGACCATGCGCCACCGCTTGGTCACCTACAACCGCTGGGAGCGAGGTGCGACCCATGCCGGCCGCCGCCGTGCCGTTGACCCGCGCCGCCACAGCCCCATCCTACTCGCAACCGGCTAGCACCGCCACGTCCCGTGCGAAGCTACACTGGGTTCAAGCGCAATCGGCATTCTGATGAAGAAGAAGATAGGGTGGAGATGATGACACGTGGGGACGTGAGTTGGGGGTAACAATGGCAATTCATCCTAAAAGTTGTTTTTTTGGAGCTGAAGGTACCCTCCCATCCAAACACCTCCATCAAACAGTTCCAACTCCACCCAGAGCTAGCTCCACCTGGAGTTCTGGAGTGGAGCAGCTCCACCTAGAGTTGGAGCCATGCCAAACAGGTCTAAAAATATGAAAATCTATATATCTTAAAGATCATTAAATCTATATATCTTAAAGATCATTTAGCTTATCCAAGATAACGTCAGCATCTGTATAGTATTTTTTTTATAAAAAAGACAAGGAGCTATTTAATTTTTGTAAAATATAGTATTTTTTATAAAAAAGGCAAAGAGCTATTTAATTTTTGTAAAATATAGGCGTAGACGCTCGCACATACATACACATACTCACTGCCATGACTATATGCAAGCATATCCTACTTTCTACTAACATTTTTAGAGATACATAGATTAACAAAGTCACCATATGAGCACGTGACCCGCCATTCTACCGAGAAAAGAATAGTTAACTAAAAATTCAAGCACGATATTTGAACTTTATGTCATAAACAAAGATATTTAATATAGGGTCTGCATAGACCAACTTCAAAAGCAACAATATAAAATAATAAATTGAAGATCATTTTTCTAGTAATACAAAATAAGATCGGCTCTCATCGATAGCTCTTATGAATTTGACTTCTCTAATGAACTTAACGTCAAAATATTTATGCACAAATACAAACGATTAACACGTTATATGCTATTCCATGAAACATTTTAATTAATAAAATCATTTTTCGGCAACTTTGCTTGTGCTGAAAAGCACAATAGTTTCTTTTTTAAAAAAGAAAAAAACACAAGACGCGCACAACAAGCTATCCTAAAAACACCTCGTGCTCGTGGTAGAGGAGACGAGAACGGATAGACCCAGAGGAGACGACGGACCCACCAGCACCAGGCCACCACGGTTCCTCCGCCTCACTGCTCCTCCCTCTCCCTCCCTCCGTCCTGCAGGCTGCAGCCCCAGCGCGTACCGACGCCTCCCCACAGCTGGAACCGTACTTTACTGGCAGTAATCTTCCCACCCGCCTCGGCGCCTCCTCCCCACCTCGCCCGCTCTCGCTTCGCTGTTCTCCTCCCGCTGTCACCTTCCTCTCCCGGCGAAGCGTGGCTCCTGCGACCGGCCTCCCAGTACCCGCTCCTCCTCCTCCGCGCGCGGAGCGCCGCGGCCGAGCACGGCCGCCGCCGGATCCTCCGCCCGCCCGCTCCGCAGTCCGCCGCTTCCGCTCTCGTGCTGCGGCTAGCGGAGCGGAGATCCGTCCGGACCTGAACTGGGGTTTCTGCTCGCTGTTGGTGAGTGATCCTGGCTTGCTTGGTGTGTTGCCCTGTCTCTCTGGGAGCAGGTTCCGCTCTCAATTCTGATCCAAATCTCTCGTTCTCTCGGTTCGGTCGGCTGTGAATTTGCGTGCGGCGTGGTGCGCGGCACGCTGCTAGTCTCTTATCCATCCTCTCGTGATTCAGCCAGTCTCTTCGTCTCCTTCAGCTTGCGAGATCGACATTGGTTGCTACCGTAGGAGATAGGACTTCTAGTTCTAGATACCATACCCAATTAAGGTGCGGGTGCAGTTTGTTTTCGAGAACTTTTGCGTGTTCAATTTAAATTGCTCGCTCCACGCTAAGTCCGCCCCTGGCCCTGGGTGCATCTGGCCCGATTCTGCCCATTCTGGCCAGAAATGCCTTCGGAAGCGAAGTTGCTGATGTAATTGTAGTGTTTTGCACTTTTGCTCCATTGCATCGTAGTCTTTGAAATTCTGGACCATATAGTGGTTAATGTATGTCATGTCGAGGTGGTGACTGGTGAGTCACAGTGAGACTTTTGTTTGTTTGTTTGTTGGAGTTTTTATTGTGGTGCTGAATTCAGGTAAATACGAGGCTGGATCTAGATCGCAGAATGCATGGCGTTATGCACCAATTGCACACATTCCACAGATAGTCCCCGGTCAAAGATGCCTTAAAATTGACTCCATGTTTTGACAAAATGAACAGTGCCCAATTCCCTTATAGTGTACTAGGAATCTATGGGATAACAGTGACTGAATGGATTTGTTGGTGATATCCTGTTGCAAATCAGCTATTCGTCCTGCAGGCTTTTATTACAGTGGAATTTTGTTGTATAGCGAAGAAAAGAGTCCATATGGCAAACTTTCATGTGATGAAATTTCTAGTTGGGTGTCCGTTTTGGATCTAAATGACATCAGGATGCACATCAGCTGATGAAGAAACAATGTGATCCAACTTGCTAACCCTTCACTGTAGGCTGCTAAATAAGCTTTAGTCAATGATAAAAAGTTTCCCTCTCTCTTGGGAGTGCTCAAGTAGTCACATGTTCTAACGCTTTTCAGTTAGATGTTACAATCAAGTGGTTGTGGGTTTTGAGAAAAAAAGGTTAAAAGCAGTTGAATCAGATTATGAAGTTTGCATGTAACACTGAACTTTCAAAAAGTCTATCACACTTTAGAGATTTTTTTCTTTGCTTTGCATTATTAGCTTCATTAGTAGACGAATTTAGAATTGTGTTATGTCAATCCTGAATTGAATTACATTAAATCCCTTACTTTTTTTTGTTGTAGTTGCATTGTCTATAAAATTTTAGTATCTTAAAGAGAATGGAACATTATCGATGCAAATATTGTTGTAACAAAAGCTTTGGACTCCACAGAAACTTCTTTATGTGAAGTTTTTTAGTGTTGTTTCTTATTTTCTAATTAACATCTTCCTCTTGCACAGATATGAGCTAAATTGGTCAGTGGTCCTATTGAATATGGTTCCCATAGGTTGGGTTTAAGGAGCTTCACTGTCTGAGAAATGGATGAAACACCAACTAGTTCCGGGCAATCTGAAGCTAGTTCAAGTGAACCTAGTTGGTGGCCCCCAGACTTTTTGGAGAAAATAGAGTCTGCTTCCATATCGAGGAAACAGGATGTTTTGGGTAATCTAAGGACCTCATCCTGGAAGGCTTCTCAATTACTGTGGTCCCAAGGATCTTACTCAGGGTTAATCCCGAATGGTTTCTACTCAATCATCCCGGTGAGGATTACTCTTTAGCTAAGTTTTTTTTTTCTGGAGACAATTTCAGTAGTCATGCTAGTTTTCTTTATAGCTGTTTGCAACATTATGCCAATCACTCTTTATCCATGTCTTTATTCAATAAGAAAACGAAACTTAAGTTCCTGCACATCAGGTAGTAATAGAACCTAGATTTCAGTGCTTAATATATATATTTTTTCAAAACTTTCATAGAAAGCATATAAAGGTTCATAGAGACACCAGTTTTAAGCAGGGGTTACCATCTGACAAAACAACGCAAGCATAAACTGAACATGCCTAAAAGCTTAAGCAACCGATACACAGATCACTGAACAGAAAGCATCCAAGGCTTAGCAACTAATGGGCATCATGCTCACAAAAAAGTTTCCTGGAGGTGGTTGACCTGCATAATATTTTGGTTTAGTTCTCTTTACAATTTGATCAATACAATGATTTTTAGTTACTCTAAAGAAAAAGACAACTTTTTAGTGGAAGTTTCCTTTGTTTCAATTCTTTATGAGTGTGGTATTTTCAATTTCTCCATTGTTATGCTGTTGACTTGTCCATTCATGCAGGATAAAAAGTTGAAGGAGACTTTCCCAAACATTCCGTCACTAGATGACCTGCAAGCTCTTGAAGCGGATGGGCTTAAGGCTGACATAATTATTGTAGACACCGAGAGGGATAAGAAGGTTTTCATGTTGAAGCAGCTTAGTGCTGCACTTGTGAAAGGGTTAAACTCTAGCCCAGCATTGGTGATAAAGAAAATAGCAGGTTTGGTAAGTTTTTGCAGAGTGTTGCATGCAATTCTGTCTTCCCGTGTGTAATTCCTTATTTTTGGAGCTCAGTTTCATGATTATGAGTTCATCATAACAACTTTAGGTACCTTTGATGCCTAAGGGCATTTAGAACTGAATGGTGTAATCGTGTTAAAAGTTATAAAATTTTTTCCATGGGCAAGTCCTTGCATCATCAAGTGCATCCGTACCGAAATGATGTTAGAGTTAGTAAGCATCAGTGTAAATTCGTTTCATGTGTGACACTTAGCTTACTGTTCCCATAATAGGTTTTTGACTGCTTCAAGAGACAAAATGTTGATTCTAGTCCAGCAAGAGGCTCGACTGAAGATACCCATTTCTTTGGAAATAAAGGACCACAACTTCTAGGGCAGATAAGACATGGGTCATGCCGACCCCGAGCTATTCTATTTAAAGTTCTTGCAGATGCTGTTGGCCTTGAGAGTAAACTTGTAGTGGTATGTCTACAAGTTAGTCTTCGTTTTCATTTCTTTTTGCTAATTTGTGCTTCATTTTCCATATGTTTTTGTGATAAAATATAAGTTCAAAATACTTAAATATGTCTCTCATAGGGTCTACCTGATGATGGTGCTGTTGGATTTGTGGACTCTTACAAACATATGTCTGTGGTAGTTTCACTGAACTCTATGGAGCTGCTAGTTGATCTTATGCGATTTCCAGGCCAGTTGATTCCTTTTTCAGCTAAGGCTATCTTTATATCACATATCTCTGCTGCGGGTGAAAGCGACTCAGCTGAAAATGATTCGTGTGATTCTCCTCTTGAGCCTAACAGCCCTCTTTATGGATTGTCTGATAAAGTTGAAGCTGAAGGGTATGCTTATGTATTAAATATGTCCTCTCATTTATGTGATTCTGGCACTGTCTATTCCTATACTGTAATATATGTGTTGCTGTTCATTGGGATATCTAATAGTTACTTGTTAGAAATTTTTTTGGATATAATTCTGCTGGTCCTTTATGATATTAACTTGCATATTGATTTATTGTGTGTTAAACATATTTCAATAATTTAAAGGAAAAGGTCAAATAAGGTCGAACTCCTATCTTGAACCTGCAAAAAAAAAAAAACCCAGGAACATAGGGTTTCGCTATACAGAACATTGGTTATACTTTAGAGTGGTTTTCATCATGGCTTGTATTGTTGGGTAGTGTCTCTTAACACATAATTTATTATGGGCAATTATAAACATAATAATGAGGAAATGAGAATAAACTGAGAATTATTGCACCATATTTTTTGGAACAAAAGGTACTATAACTAATATACATAGGTACTTAAGTTCTCAAACACTAGTTTAGCGTCCGGAAGAAACATCATTGAAGTGAATCTTACACTGGAACATGAGATTTTTAGTGGCGTGAAGGGAATATAATATAGAGCATGTTATTGTTGCAAGGTGGTCCCTGGCAGCTGTAGTTATTCATACCTTTTCAGTTCAATTTACAATCCTTATGCAAATTTATTTAAACTTAGACACTGTCTTGATTATGTGCACGATAAGAACATTTCTTCTCCATCTCAGTGCAGAATTGAATCTTCATCAAATCTATCTGGACGCTCATTGCGTAATATGATGTTGAGATCAAGAACATTTTCAGAGGGAAAATTAAGGTAACAATAAAACATAATTTCACAGCTAGCTTATTGAAAAGCTTGTTTGTTTTATCATAATTAGATGAAATTTATCCTACGATATGGTGCCTGCGTCTATAATTTGGACTTCCTTGTTCATTACATTTGTTAAGAAGTTGTCTGTTCTTTAAACCAGCACGTCATGCAGTGAGCCAAATATAGCAAATGCCTTTTGGAGGCGCAGCCAAAGGAAAGGAGTTGCTGAAGAATCCCGTGGTGCTAGTTCAAGGTTTTCACTTTCCACTAAACTCGCTTTGTCCCAGTTCTTTTTATCTTTGTGGTGTTGTTATTTCTTATTGTGAAGCCTTTGTTTCTGAGATCTGAGAACAGCATGGTAAATTATGGTTGGAAGTACAGTTCTAGGTAGTATCCCTTATTATAGGTGCGCAAGATTCCTTATGGAGGCGGAAGTGCGCGACATGTTTTTTTCTTGGTTGATCTTCAAATATCTGATTTTGTCCTTCATGAAAATGTCACTATTGATATCATCAAACTTAACATTAGCAGTCCAAGAACTTGTGCCATCAAAACTGTTGGAACTTTGACATACATGATCTTCACATGAAAATTACTATGTGTATTGTACGCTTTCGTTTCCTTATATATTAATGCAATGATACGCAACTCTCAAAACCCATGCCATTAGGTTAGGATTTAGGAATGCACTTTTACGCTATTTCTAGTTTGTTTTGTGCATGTTGCAACAGACCAAATGAAGTCGGTCTATGTTTTTTTTTTCTCTCGAACACGCAGGAGAGCTGCGTAGCATTATATTAAGAAGAAAAAAGGGATAAGAACCCTTACAACACACACACACACACAGACACCACTATGGAATGAAAAGTCAGTCAATATGTTGGTCTGGGCCAATCCACTTGCATCCCTAATTTTATTAAGTTTCAAAGATATATCGCAATATAATATGCTAGTCAAAGTTGCGTTTTGGATGCCATGCCCATATCTAGGAGGACCAGAATGCCACCGTTCTGTTATTAGGGGGAGTATTGTGAAATAAATTGTGGTTGTTTCGTGACTGTGGTTTGCATCTTTTTCTCCATTTACACCTATTTTGATCTATTACTCTGAGTGGTGACTTGCATGATATTTATAACACTTTTGTTTCGTTGTCTTGAAACCAGAGGTACCTGTGTTTTTATTAGTTTTTCCTTTTCAGTTCCTTTTCCAGTCCGGAGCATCCATTAATGAGAGCAAGGGGAAGATCTATACTTGGCGGTGAGAAGCAACCATTTCAAGAATACACAGAAAGTGGATCTGCATCAAGGTTTGCTACTTGTGCTATTTTGGCAAGCTGAAGTTTTACGTTGTTGATTCTTTAGGTCGGTTTAGTGGTCTGGTGTGAATCATTTGTTCATTTTTGTTTTATTCCCTAGCTATTGGTAACTGTACTATTTTGACAACTGAGCTGCACAAAATTGTGTTGGGAAGCCAAATTACTTTTCCTATTCTATTTCGTTGGCTGGAATATGCTCGAATCGTGCGACCTGCTCGTTTGTCATATTTCTAGCTCACAGCAATTTAAAAACTGTTACAATATAACATATTTCACTTTGTACTTCATATGCTTAGATGACAAGACTTGGTATATTTGAAGTTATAATGTAAATTAATGTTCGAATGGCTCTAAGCATGTGGTTTGTTTTCTCTATTCTAACAATCAGAAGACTGATCTGTGTAAACTCGTAGCTTGACAAGTGTAGAAGTTCTTGGTTTGCACTTGGATTACGTAATAAAGTTTGAGCCATCTGGACTACATTTTGAATCACTCTTTAGGTTTTGGTCAAGAAAACCATCTACATTAATTCAGAAATATTGATAGATGAATTGTTCATAAACCAGTTTTGGTGTGTTTCCTTTCATCCTTTTCTCAACTATTACTGCAGCTAAGAATGCCATAGCAAGAAGTTCTGGCATTTGTAGCTAGTAGCATTGATCAGATGGATGAGTAAGCCTTCTTCCTGTTTTTTGTGAGAATGTTTCATGCTTTATAGAATACATGAAACCTCCAGTCTCACCTATTTGCCAATCAAATACGACACTTGATTATGTGAGTACTTTAACAGCGGAGCACAGTTTGCAGTAAAAATGTACGTAAAATGGGCTGGTTGTTTTTTTATGATTTAGCATTTACTGAGGTGTCTACTAATTTTTATTCTTTTTCTAGCCTTGTTAATGGCAAAATTTATTGCAGTCTCTTTGCTTTGCCAAAACTCATTTCGTAAATGTGAAATAGCCTGCAAATTTGTTCTTAAACAAATCACTGAATGCACTTGTAGATCAGATGGTCTTAGTGGCACTTCAACATCTAATGCTCGAAGAATAAGACGAAGAAGCATTAGCATCACACCTGAGATTGGAGATGACATTGTGAGGTAAATTCTCATTTTTAACTGTCTGATGAGAATGGGGATGTCTTTCTGCTTTTTCATAATTTGCTTAGGGCATGTGTTGCTTTCACTCAAAGTATGTCAATGTTCATGGCATGTTTTGCTCATGGCTGAGCCTAGATGCTAGATATCCTCATTGATTATTATATTATGTTTTAATTGATACAGAGACATGCAGATAGGCTAGATAACCTTATTGAGCATGAAGCATTATCTTTAATATGTTAAACTCTTTAACAGGGCAGTTCGGGCTATGAATGAAACACTAAAGCAAAATCGCCTCCAAAGGGATCATGTTGAAGGTTCATGCTCATATGTTACGGAGGACCAAAACAATGCAAATGACTGCCCAAATGATGTACACCTCTACAAGTTGCATTGTTTTTATTTTCTCCATATTTGTCCTTTATATCTTGTGCATAGAATCTCGGCAGTTTGGGCTCAAAATTTATTTTCATTTTTAGGATGATGCGTCTCGAAGAGTCGGTGCTACTGACAATGGCTCAAGAAACCGAACTGGTTCTACTCAGAAGGCCATGTCATTACCTTCGTCGCCACATGAATATAGGGGTCAAGTTACTGAAAAGAATGACGATTTTATGAGTAAAGAGAAGATGGCACTGGCATGGAACAAAGTATTCCAGAGCTCTCCATTTCTTAATAAGCCGTTATTGCCTTTTGAGGAATGGAACATAGATTTCTCCGAGATAACCATTGGCACACGGGTTGGAATAGGTAAGTAATCTTGAATTTCCTCGGGCATAATTACTGAAGTCACAGTACCCTTATAGCATACATGCTCACTAAAATGCAACTCTCATATTCTTGTGTTGCTGAGTTCTTCACTATGCTGTAAAGCATGTTTGCTGCTTCTGTTATGGTGTACTCTCTTTTTACTATGTCCTTCACTATGCTTGCATATTTGATGTTATTTCGTATTGCATTCTTCTGCTTGCATTATGGAAATGATACTATTCTTTTTCTGATTTCTTTTGGCATTTTTTGGTCCTGATTTATAGCTTTCCGAGCTAACTTTTTACGGAAATGATTCATCAGGATTCTTTGGAGAGGTTTTCCGTGGTATATGGAACGGAACCGATGTTGCCATCAAAGTGTTTCTAGAACAAGATCTAACAACTGAAAATATGGAAGATTTTTGCAATGAGATATACATCCTGAGGTACCAGAAGTACTCTTTGTTTCGTTTGTTTTCTTTTCCTATTTTTTCTGTGGTAGCCTTCTTTTTTTTCATTATATTTACACTAACTGTGGTAACCTTATTCTTTCCTTTCAGTCGGCTACGACACCCGAATGGTAATAACCCTTTTGGTTTATGTGAACTACAGTTTCAGGAACAATTCTCATATGCTCTGAACTAGATACCAAAAACTGTCATATGTTTTGTAAGGTTGCATTCTAACCAATATATATTTCCTTTTTTGCTATGTAGTTATATTGTTTCTTGGTGCATGCATTACGCCTCCACACCTGTCAATGGTTACTGAATATATGGAGATGGGATCACTGTACTATCTCATCCATATGAGTGGTCAGAAAAAGAAGCTCAGTTGGCGTAGGAGGTTGAAAATTATTCGAGATATATGCAGGTAAGCTCAGTTACCACTGCTGACATGTACGAATTGGTAAATAACATCCAATATGAGGATGATATATTGGGCCTGGGGCAACATTTTTACAACACGATGCATGCTGTTTTTTCAATTGACACAACTCTCCAGTGACCAATGTTCCTGAGCAATTTGACCTTTAAAAAATATTCTGAGTCTTTTAACAGAACTGTATTTGATGCAATTCTTTTGTCTCTTGGATTTTAATCTTTTGCAGTTCCTTTTTATATGAATTGCTGATCTGAAAGAAATGGTGTCTTTTTAGGGGATTGATGTGCATACACCGCATGAAGATAGTTCACAGGGATCTCAAAAGTGCAAACTGCCTGGTGAACAAGCATTGGACTGTCAAGATATGTGACTTCGGTCTATCTCGAGTGATGATTGATAGTCCTATGACTGATAACTCCTCTGCTGGCACCCCAGAATGGATGGCCCCTGAGCTTATCCGGAATGAACCTTTCACAGAGAAATGTGATATATTTAGCCTTGGTGTTATCATGTGGGAGCTGTGCACATTGAGTCGCCCGTGGGAGGGCATCTCTCCAGTTCAAGTAAGCATTCATTTACCATTTTCTCGAAACAGTTGCAGCATGAATGAATTTCCTAAAGGTTTATGTTGACTAAGCATGCGGTGCATTTTGATCTCTCCCCAAATTGGCTTTTCCTCAATGTTCTTGTGGTTCGAAGCTGCAAGCCACTTATAAAGTGCCTCTTATGCATTCTTGTTCCTATATGTTAACATATCCTAGTGGGAAAGCTGTGAACTGATATAGGTGAAATTGGCAATTGTAGGTAGTTTACGCGGTAGCTAATGAAGGATCACGTCTCGAGATTCCTGAAGGACCTCTCGGCAGGTTAATTGCAGGTAATATGGTTTTCTATATGGTAGAGATATTAGATATTTTTTTCTTTGATTTGAGTGGAGATCAGATTAATCAGAAGCCTGTGTTGACTCGGCAAGCTTCCATCGTGCCTTTAATTCCAGCTAATGTTTTTTGTTTGCTGCAGATTGCTGGGCAGAGCCTGATAATCGGCCGAGCTGCCAGGAGATCCTCACCCGCTTGCTGGACTGCGAATACGCTGTCAGCTGAAGTGGAAGCTGTCCCGCTGAAGTTGCTTTGCTCACACGCCACCCGATTCCTGCAGAGGTGGACACGTTTTCTTGTATAAAACCTGCAAAAATTAGCCAGTCGACTCTGCGGGCCGGCGAGGTTACTCATACTGAAGTCTTATATTCCTGCTTTATGACGGCGATCCTTTCTCCCAAAATGTAAAAAATGTTTCCCCGGTTATATAAGAACATGTCTGGCCAAGAAATGCACCTCGCGTGTCGCGGGGACAAGCCTGGTTGCTGTTATGCCGTACCTGTTCTGGAATCTGGATAATTGCACGTCCTCGGGAGTCTGGGTCAACCATTCGGTAGTTTCCAAGAATATGTCCAGGATTCTGGTGAAAATGACAAGCAACTGGGGAGTTCTTTTTTGCGATGAGACCAGCGGACTAGGTGATGTGATCATCTTATTATATCTGTGTTTGGCGGCTTTTGGTATGGTCTGAACTTTGAATATTTCGCTGAGCGGCAGAGCCGGCACATACCTTATTCTTGCGAGCAGCGAGCAGCGAGCAGCAGGTCCAGTTGTCGGTCAAAGACGGGTGGAGGGTATTGAACAGAAGCATCACTGGCATCAGTTTGCGGTGGCAGTTCTTTGATCCTCATCAGTTCGCGTAATCCTCAAACGCTGGTGTATAGAAAACATCACAGCCGATCCGAATGGCATCTTTATGATCGTAACTTAGGATAGAACCACAAAAGTTTTGCATGAACTTCAAAGGAGTGGACAAGCACGGATGCGCACAAGCAGGCAAAAGGGGCCGTCTTCTGTCTGAGTTTCTGACCCGTGCAAACACAGCATGTGTTTTGTTTTGGGACGATGTGGTTTGGGTTGGAACCGATCTATATCTTATGTTTGGATGAGAGGGATGAATTCGTTCTAGTTTTTTATTTGGTAGAAGGGATTGAGAGGGATGGGATGGATGCCATTCAACACCGTTAGCAATGGGCCCACCTGTCAGTTGTGGGTTCCACTTGTCATCCTCTTTTATTCCTCTATCTTCTTCCTCAACCCCGCGTTGGACACTGCTCCCCGCGTCGTCATGTTCCTCCCCGCTAGGCCGCTCCCCGGCCGACCTGCTCCCTGCCGTCCCGCTCCCCACGCTGGCCCCCGCCTCCTCCCTGCCCGCTCCCTCCTCCCCACCCCAACCTCCCCGGCCGCCTCCGCCCCTCCCTCACTCCTATGCTGCCCGACGCTCCTCCCTCTCTCTTGCGCCACCTTGCTCCTGCACCAGCCGCTGGCCGTCGGCCCTCCCTCCCTTCCCCCAACGCCAGCCTCCGCTGCCGCCCCTCCCTTCCTCTCTCCTACGCCGGCCGTCGGCTGCCGCCCGCCGCCCGCGCGCCCTCCTTCTCCTGCACCCGACGGAGCGAGAAGGTGTGACGGGGAGCAATGCGGGTCGGTGTGGTCTATTCCCCATCAGGGACGAACCCAATTCACAACGTTTCCAACCAAACGCGGGACGATGTGGATCAAACTCGTTCCGACCCACTGCAACGTAACCAAACACATAGAGAAGGGATGGTTGACGGATCCCCCGAGGCCCCAGGGCCAGGGCAAGCAGCCGGGCGAGATGCTCCAGGACCGGGTGGATCAGAGAAAATCATGGACAGCCGGACAGGAACACTTGTATTCGTCGGCTTCCTTGCGGATTGGAACGTTTATATTTCAAAAGAGAAAACGGCTATAGAAATCACTTCTACGAGCTTTTCGAATCGGTAGACGAAGTCGTAATATAGTCGCCTACCGTTGACCGAACTGGAATTCTTTTTTATCTAATTATACATCCCATACATACAAACTTTTCAAAAAAAAAAAATAGCCTCATATGTTACTCCAAAGAAATAGGATATACATTTTTGATTTACGATTAGTGGAGGTTTTGTAAGATTTTTAATTCAATTAAATGAAATGCCACAGTGTTTTCAAGACTATTAAATACTAAAACTGTTAGATCCAACTATATCTAATCACGTGTATTACAATTAAACTCTATGTCTAATGTCTAACATATGAAATCATGAAATGAAATTGCGTATGCTTCATTCAACAATCTAATTTCATATTAGATGACATGGTACTGTTAGGAATCATGAAAAGAAACTCCCAATTGGAATGAAACATCAGAGTCTGCACTGCCACACCACATCATGTTTTTTATACTTGCATAACCGTACAAGTTCAAGCTTATTTCGCCTCCGTTGAACAAAAGTCAACCTTGATCCGTGCTCTTCAAAGCCAATTCCTGTTCATGACCCTCTTATTCAAGTAGGAATCACTGACCACAAAAACATCAGAAGAAGTGGAATGGTCATTTCATCCCTCAACTTTTCTCCAAAACTCGAATTCGCTCTTCAACTGTCACATTGTCAACTTTAGTCCTCAATTTTTTTTTATTTTGGTCCGATTTCATGGCAGCATGCCAAGTCATCCAATAGTGTAAGCAAGGTTCTTCGGTTCTTGGCAATAATGCTAGTTTGACTCACAACTCACTAGCATAGTGAAAATGAGGGTGAGAAGCCAAAACAGCGAGAAGCAACCGCAGCCATGACCGAGTGCTAATGACTAGCGGCAGCGTGACTCGTTCCCCGCGTACCTCGGCATGCCAAAGGAGCCGCCGTAAACAAAGCCGCAACCGTCGATAGCGGGTAACCCATCGCCAATCCTATCCGACTTCCGGAAGCTCATATGTTACGTGCCTTCCCGTGTATAATGTTTGTGCAAATATTTTTATCTGTTGGATGTGCCTCCTCTTCCTACCCCTACCCCTACCCCCCTCTCTCGCCCGGTACCGCTGCCCACAAGCACCGTGTTCACCGCGCCGTTCGCCCTGCCGGCACCCGCGCGCCGATCTTGGTTGGGACGCTGCTGCCTGACCGGCTGCCGTGTGCCACCACTGCTGCCGTCGGGCGCTGCTGGGCCAACCGTCAGGTGCCGCCGGATGCCGTTGCTGGATGCAATCCATTTTTTTTTTCAAAATGTTGATCTCATATTTGACAAATGTTGAATCAATCCGCTAAAAATATTGAAATATTTTTGAAAAAAATGTTGAAGGTAGTATTTTGTTAAATGTTAATTTACCTTTTCTAAATTGTTGAATCTGCAATTTTCGATATGTTGATTTATTATTGAAAAAATGTTGAAATCTTATCTTTCAAAGGTTGAATTCAGATCTCTAATCGAATGTAATAGGCTTCAAAGTCATAATGGCTTATCTAGCCTCCGGCGCGGTCTTTGCGCGCATACCCCTCCGGAGTTTCCCACGCCGCCGCCCAACAGCTAGCTGCAGCCGTACCTATCTCTTTCGGCGCGGGCGCCCGCCCCAACCGAAACGCACGCCGACCGAACGGCGGCCAGCCGAGGCCGAGGCCGAGCCGTCCGTCCGCCCACCACGAGGCCACGAAGAAATCGCGATCGGTTCACGAGTCCTCCACCGGCACGGCACGGCACGGCGCGCGGAGCGGCGCCAGCCGCGTAACTTCCCCGGTTCGCACCCGCACGTCCGTCCGCCCACCCCACGTCGTCCGTCCCACCCCACCACCTTATCCCGCGCCGTGCCGGCCGGCCGGCCAACCGAACCACGCCGAGGCCGCTCTCTCTCTCTCCGACTTTAATCCAGCTCCGTCCCCAGCGCCAGCCAACAGCTAATCCCTCGCCGGCTCGGTGTCCCGGTCAAACCCGCCCCCACCGACGGTGCCGATCCAACGGCGGCCGCTCGCCCACACGGCACCCCCCATGCATCCGCTCCGCTCCTCCACGTGCCGCGTCGCGTTCGTCACGGCCCACGGGCCGGCGCTCCTCCCCTCGCCGCCCGTCCGCCCCTCTCGCCTTCTTTTATTCCCCACCCGGCCTCCTCTCCTCGCCCTTGCCTCGCCCGCCGCCCCACATCTATCCACCCGTCCGTCCGTCCGTCTCCACGCGCAACCGCGAGAGAGAGACAGAGAGAGAGAGGGCTAGGTCGTCGTCGTGAGGCGTAGAGATCTGGGAGGAGGAGCAGGAGGAGGAGCGATGGACGGGAAGCTGCCGCCGCCGAACCCGAACCTGCCGTACCGGGAGGACTGCTGGAGCGAGGGCGAGACGGCGGCGCTCGTCGACGCCTGGGGCTCGCGCTACCTCGACCTCAACCGCGGCAGCCTCCGCCAGCCGCAGTGGCGGGAGGTCGCCGAGGCCGTCAACTCCCGCCCGGGGGCCTCCGCGCGCCGCCGACCGCCGCGCACCGACATCCAGTGCAAGAACCGCGTCGACACGCTCAAGAAGAAGTACAAGGCCGAGCGCGCCCGCGGCGGGTCCTCGCCGTGGGCCTTCTACGGCCAACTCGACCTCCTCGTCGGGCCAACGCTCTCCGGCGCCGCCGCCGGCGGCGGCGGCGGCAAGAAGCCGTCCCCGCCGCGCGCCGCGCTGCCCGTGTTCAGGAGGCGCCGGTCGCCGTCGCGCTCCCCGTCGCCGCAATCGCCACCGCCGCTTCCCATGGCGCTCCCCCTCACCAATTACCACCGCGGCTCCAATCTCCCCTCGGCGAACCTCATCCACAAGGCGGCCGCGGCAGCCGCCGCCGCTGCCACGGAGTCTGAATCAGAAGACGGCTACAACAACGACTACGACGATGATGACGGCTATCAGCAGTCGCCGTCGCGCTCTGTATCTTCACGCTCCGGTGGTGGTGCCACTGCCGCCGCTCCTGCTGTCGGCAGCAAGAGGAAGATGAGCAGCGGGAGTGGTGGGTTCGGGGAGCTAGCGAGGGCAATTGAGACATTTGCGGATATGTACGAGCGCATGGAGGCCGCGAAGCAGAGGCATGCGGAGGAGATGGAGAGGCAGCGGATCAAGTTCCTCAAGGATCTGGAGCTCAAGCGTATGCAGGCTTTTGTGGACATGCAGCTGCAGCTTGCAAGGGCAAAGCACGCCAGGAAGGGTGACGCTTCATCGGAGATGCTAATGTCTCTAGCGGCACTGCCGTTCCTCAGCAGCCCTTCTTACCTCTGAATTGAAGAAAGAGTTAGGTAAAGGAAGATTTCACTGCTTAAATTAGGATTCAGTCAGTTGGTTGCTGCGATAGACTTGTAGTGGATTGTTTGTATGTTTGCTAAGTCCATGCCATTGTTTGATACAAACCATGGAGGTACTGCAGGTGTTTAAACATGCCTTGCAATACACTATGCTTAGTTTTTCTTAGATGAGATGGAAATTTACTGGTTTAGGACATGTAAGCAATGTAATTTAGGAATTCAATTTCTACTACCTTTGTTCAATATCACTTCTGATTTATTTGGCCAATTCTGTTTATACATGATTGGTTGCAACTTGCATGATGAGAGACCTTAGCTTCATTTATGACATTGCAGTATTGTCTGACTTTGTTATGTTTTTCATTGTCACCGGCTTTTCGGAAGGGAAGCCTAGTAGTTTTTGTTAGTGTATGTGGTCCTCTGCTGTGTCAAATTTTGACTTCCCAGTTTCTCTCATTTGACACATGCAGTGGTCCCAAGATGATATAGGGCAATTGTGCTTTCCTTTCCAGTTGTGGTCGGGAAGTCTAATAGTTTTTTTTTCTAATGGTGTATGTGAGCCTTGGCAACTGCCAAAGTTTAGTGTTTGGTGTACAAGACTATGGGGTTTCTTAGCTTTTAGTTTTAGCTTTTCTGTTGTACTTGTGAATGCTGAAAGTTTTGTTCAATATGGATGATGGTGATCCTTTGTTGTCCCTGTTTTGAGAATTTGAGGGTTCTGTACTTTTTCTGGTTTTAGGTAGTTCTGTCTTGATGGAAGGCATTTTTAACTTGTAAGTTATAAGACCTGCCCTTGAACTAGGTTTTCATGAACTGGCATGAAATTAAAATTGTTCTCTAGTTTGGCTTTGTAGAATGGTATGCTTTTTTCTGATTTCCTGATTGTGTATACGGCTTGTTCTTCAGATATTTCAAGTTTAGATCCTCACAATTGTTTCCATTCTTTTTAAAATAGAAAGAAGCTCGCGTCTGTCCTTACACAAATGAAATTAATATGCATGAATGATGATACTCAGAATCTGCTGTTCATATTCATTGTGATATATTCCCTCCAATACCGAATGTAAGTCCACTAGGACATTGACACGGTCTCCATATTGCATTTGACTAACAGTATCTATAAAAAATGTATTATTTTAAATAAAAAGAGTTACACATTATTTAAGTATTTCTACGGTGAACCTAGTAACATCGACGTCATGTTACCAATCTGTATGTAACATTTTAGTTACTGATGGTCAAAGCTAAAAAAGTTGAATTAGAGCAAGTCCAAATGGACTTATATTTGGGATTGGAGGAAGTATGATGTAATTTCACTGCTTATTCCAACTTGCTTGAGGTGGTGGTGGTGCATTGTTTTTGGCATATTTGCATCTATACCATCAGGAAGTGAATACATTGATCCATACCATCACTATTCCAAAATTCTTTCAGTTACACACCAACTTATCCCCTTGCATTTCTAATGGACAAAACTACCCATGCCCCCAACCTCTCTCCCAGCCTAGCCATTCTCTGCAAGTTGTCGCCCCCCCACCCCCACTCACCCGTTTCTGCAGTTTACCTGACTGTTGCCAGGCTGATCTGCGGGTATTTCTTGTTAGTTCATTAGTGTGCATAATTGTACATGCCTGGTTATCTTATGGTATCAGATTGCTTTTTAAAATATTATTTTTCTTTTTTGGTAGACAGGAGCAGGGCAAAACTGTTAACTGCATTGGTCATTAGCCACCTCTGACCATAGATTAAACTAAACTTAGCTCATCTAAGTATCTAACCATTAATAACCAATGTATCATAGAAGTAACATGAGAAATTTTTACTTGTGCTGTTAAGTGCAGTTCTTGCCTGCTGTGCATAGGCTGCAGTCTGTTTTGATGTGCAAAATTGGCGTTGTTTTGATATTGGCAAACACTTTTTCGCCCAAATCAAAGCCTGAGGAGTACCCCCTTCAATTTCAAATACTGAGCTTGTAGCCTTTAAATGCCCTTGGTATGCTGTGTGACTTTTGGTGTCTACTGATATTTATTGAACTTTTTTAGTTAAATTTTTATACAACCCCTGGTATCATTTACTGCTTTACCTAATGGTTTTTCCCCAATGTTGCATTCTCTTCTATTCTAGTCAGTTCTTCCAGAGATGTGATGATACCAAAGAAAAAAGATCATTTGATTGGTTAGATTGTAACAAGAATTAGTACTTTGGTTGCATGCCAATCACTCCTAGGAAGTATCATAAGAAAATATGTGCGCGCAGAGCTGTCTTGTTGCATCATTTCTGTACCTGTTACTGTATTTCCCTCTATTGATCTTGCAAGCGTTGTTCAGATATTACAGTTGAAATTTACTTCACACCATGCTTAAGCCATTTCTGATGATCAGCTTTGTAATTTTAGCTTCAATGTCAGATTTGTAGTTTGTACTTTATGATCAGATTTGTAGTTTGCACATCATCATCAGACCTGTGGCTAGAAAAAGATCTTTTACTTCTGTCGGGCGGCAGTATGATGTACTGATACATTATTGATTTCTATTCTTTTCAGATTGTTAGGAGCCAAGCTAACGAGATGATATCGTCCTTCGATGAAGATCCACTAGGTTCATTGGTAGCAGTTTGGTATATAGACGGCCTGAAGTTGGTAGTGCGAAACAGAGCAAGCTTGCTAATAGCGCGATACCCTGTTCTCGCCAATCCATCCCGAAGTGTGGACGACAGATCTAATTCCTTTCCCTTGCCTTTTATAGTTTTGATGAGTCGCTGAACGGAGTCATGTAAACTAAGCCCTTTTATCTTTTGGTTTCTTTTGCGGTTCTCATGAGTTTTGTAACTAAACTTTAAATGGAGCAGTTCAATTCTAAATTTTACCCCATGTCATGGATTCACTGATTGAATTATTGGCATACGGCTTTGACCAATGCATTTCCATTCATCTATCACTGATTTCAATATTTCATCATATTCATACACCACAATTGAACTAGAGCTTAAAGAGAACCAGCATTCGTATGCAGTGCAGGTATGCAGTATCAGCCATCAGAGAGCAGGTATGCAGTATGCTCACTTGTCCCCGGCCCTCGTCAGTGGTCACGTGCATCGGGGCATGTGAACAGTGAATGTAGCTGCAAGCCGCTGCCCGCTGCTGCTCCGCGAGGTTTTTCACCAGTGAGGTTCGACATCAAGTCCTCCAGTTCAGTCTTCACTGTTGCTTTATGCCTCTTTTCGGGAAAAAGGTGGACCGCCAAGGCGCACGCAATGAATGCACCACAGCCGAACGGCATCCGGTGCATGCACATCGCTGTAATAATTGATTCTTCTTACCCTTGGGTAGAAAAGTAATGAAGGGGAGAGTCTTTTTTTACAAGCTTTGAAGTGCAAAAACAATTCAGTTTATATTCAGCAGGTTTATTTTTTTTGCTGATATTAAGGATGGAAGGGTAGAAGAGATTGCACGCTCCCTCCTTGTTATAGCGACAATATAAATGCATTTTTCAAAATATTTTACTCCTTGAATGTTACTTTCGGTGAAAATTGAGAAAATGTAGAAAAAATTACTATATAAGTAGTGGTCAAAGTGTTAGTTGATATCTTCCATGTAAGCATTTTGTTGCAAATGCTCAGGCCCTATTTATTTTCAAGAAACAACTACATGGAGGGTGCTCTCAACGGGGCTCCTATGGTACTTGCGCAAGCTGATTAAACTTCAGGGTCAATTAGAAATATAAATTAACATATCATCATAATAGATTCAATATTTTCAAAAAGTTAGTCCAATATTTAATAGTATTAAATTCAAAATTTTCTAATACATACATCAACATTTTGAAAAAAATATTCCACATTCAACATTTTACACAATCTGTTTCAACATTTTCAATAATGTTCAAACTTCTTCGAAAGAAAGACCAACGTTTTAAAAATAAAATTGACCATCTTCTTCTTCAATGGGATGGCGTACAACAGCATGATGGGGGCGGCGTAGCCCAGCAGGCGCGGCAGAGTCGATGGAGATAGGTTGTTGTGGGGTCGGGGAGGACTGCAGTCGCGGCAGGGTTGGCAAGGCGAGCCGCAATGGTGCAATGGTGTAGGGCGGTAGTCGCGGTGGAGCCGAGCAGCACGACGGGGTCAACGGCGATGGCGGCGCAGGCAGGCAACACGGTGGAGGCAGGCAGCACCGGCGCAGGGAGGCGACGGTGGTGCATGGAGCAAAATGAGAAGGTGGCGGCGCGTGGGGTGGACGAGTTGCTAGGGTTGAGGAGGATGGGTGTGACAATCTAACCGCTGATGTTATTCGCACGAATCTCAAACATTGCAAGTTATATAAGAAAAACTATCAAACGTTGGATAGGATTTCTCACTCTCCATTAAAGGTTAACTCATCCGTCTATCTTCTTCTTGGCTCCCTTGCACATCTCCCCTACTTCTCCTCTCATTCTCAATCCACGCCAATTCCTTGGATGAGCCCTTACCACCCCCCGCCTCCCAGCCAGATCTGGCAGCGCCACTACCACCGGAGCCTGCGCCCACAACCACAACCGTCGCGAATGAGCCAACACCCCTACTACAAGCGCTTCCCACCCGGCTCAGGTGGCACCCCCACTGTCTTCACCGCCCATTGGTTGTCTCCCACCACCGCGACGAGTGGCATCCCCATCGCCTCACGGTCCCACCCGCAACATGCCTCTACCGCCGGCCGACAGCCTACTCAGGAGCTCCCTCTATCCTCGGCACGACAGGTAACCCTAAATCCCGAAATCACGAACGAATCCGAACCCTAACTTCACCGGAGCGCCACCATCGCTAGAGTCTGAGTTGTCACTTTCTTAATCCATTTGGATCTTTCCCTTCTCTGCAAAAATCACGCCCGGCAATCTTCTCCCCCATCTTGCATTTCATTTCTAAATCGAGGGGCTCTTTGATTTAGGTTTAAAATGAAAGCTCCCTCATTTTAGTTTTTTTTCTTAGTTTTATTGTAAAAAGCACCGAGTTTGCACATGCTTAACCGAATGAATCCATTTTCAACGATATATTATATGGCAAGCTAGCTGAGTCAAATTTATTCAAGTACTTGCATTAAGCGTATTCATTACGCTGCATCGATTTTTTTTCTTTTATTTTACAAATAGTGAACTCACTTTAAACTCCCATCAATGATTTTTTATGGAATCTCTAAAAGTGCTAACAGTTTACTTTTAGAAGTATCTAATATTTGTAAAGCTATGTAATTTATAAAAATGTGTTGAAATGGCTTAACTATATGCATATTTGAGTAGTTTTTCGACCAAACTTAGAGCATCTCTGTAGTCCCCTTTCCCCTTACCTTATTGGGATTTAGGGGAGAAATCTTGCTCGAGCAAGATTCACTTTCTATTCCCCTTTCTCCTTTATTTTTTTTAATCCCCTTTCTTCCCCCTCCCTTCCCTCTTCGTGGGAATTCACCTATCTCCCTTCCCTTCTCCCTTTCTTCCTTTTCTCTGCAACCGTCCGATCTATAGGCGTGTGAGAAACGGTAGCCGTTCGATCCACCCTCTGGTCGCCTCGCCGTCCCCACCAGCGCCACCATCGATAACCTCGCCGTCCACCGGCCACCTAGGCGCCCGATACAAGAAAGTCGGCCACCCACGCCATGGCCGCCGGTGTAGGGGCCCTCGCCTTCTGTGCGCGCCACCGATCGCCGGCCACCCTCGCCCTCCGCGCTCGCCGCCGACCACCCGCGCCATGGTCGCGGTGCTGGGGCGGCCCTCGCCCTCCGCGCGTGCCGCTGGGCACCGGCCGCCCTTGCCCTCTACGCTCGCCACCGGACACCCTGCCATGTGCGCCACTGGGTGCCCTCACCCCTTCTCTCTACAACCGTCCGATCCACAGGCGTGTGAGAAATAGTGGCCGTTCGATCCACCCTCTGGTCGCCTCGCCGTCCCCATCAGTGCCACCGTCGGCAACCTCGTCATCCACCAACCACCTAGGCGCCCGATACAAGAAAGCCGGCCACCCACGCCATGGTTGCCGGTGCTGGGGCCCTCGCCTTCCGTGCGCGCCACCGGTCGCCGGCCACCCTCGCCCTCCGTGCACGCCGCCGGCCACCCGCGCCATGGTCATGGTGTTGGGACGGCCCTCGCCCTTCGCGCACGCCGCTGGGCACCGGCCGCCCTCGCCCTTTGCGCTCGTCACCAGACGCCTTACCATGTGCGCCACTGGCCGCCCTCACCCCTTCTATCTGGAACCGTCCGATCTACAGGCGTGTCAGAAATGGTGGCTGTTCGATCCACCCTCTGGTCACCTCGCCGTCCCCACCAACGCCACCATCGGCAACCTCTCCGTCCACCGGCCACCTGGGCGCCCGATACAAGAAAGCCGGCCACCCACGCCATGGTCGTCGGTGCTGCGACCCTCGCCTTCCGTGCACGCCAGCGGTCGTCGGACACCCTCGCCCTCCGCGCTCGCCGCCGGCCACCCGCACCATGGTCGCGGTGCTGGGGCGGCCCTCGCCCTCCACGCGCGCCGCTGGGCACCGGCCACCCTCGCCCTCTGCGCTCGCCGCCGGACGCCCTGCCATGTGCGCCACTGGCCGCCCTCACCCCTTTTCTCTACAACCGTCCGATCTATAGGCGTGTCAGAAAAGGTGGCCGTTCGATCCACCCTCTGGTCGCCTCGCTGTCCCCACCAGCGCCACCGTCGGCAACCTCGCCGTCCACCAGCCACCTGTGCGCTCGATATAAGAAAGCCGGTAACCCACGCCATGGTCGCCGGTTCTAGGGCCCTCGCCTTCCGTGCGCGCCACTGGTCGCCGGCCACCCTCGCCCTCCGCGCTCGTCGCCAACCACCCGCACCATGGTCGTGGTGTTGGGGCGGACCTCGCCCTTCGCGCACACCGCTGGGCACCGGCCGCCCTCGCCCTCTGCATCGCCGTCGGACGCCCTACCATGTGCGCCACTGGCCGCCCTCACCCTTTTTCTCTGCAACCATCAGATCTACAGGCGTGTGAGAAATGGTGGTTGTTCGATCCACCATCTGGTTGCCTCGCCGTCCCTACCAGCGCCACCGTTGGCAACCTCGCCTCCACCGGCCACCTGGGCGTCCGACACAAGAAAGCCAACCACCAACGCCATGGTCGCCGGTGCTGGGGCCCTCGCCTTTCGTGCGCGCCACCGGTCGTCGACCACCCACGCCCTCCTCGTTCGCTGCCGGCCACCCGCACCATGGTTGCAGTGCTGGGGCAATCCTTGCCCTCCATGCGCGCCGATGGGCATCGGCCGCCCTCGCCGTCTGCGCTCGCCGTCGGACGCCCTGCCATGTGCGCCACTGGCCGCCCTCACCCCTTTTCTCTACAACCGTCCGATCTACAGGCATGTCAGAAATGGTGGTCGTTCGATCCACCCTCTGGTCGCCTCGCCGTCCCCACCAACACCACCGTCGGCAACCTCGCCGTCCACCGGCCACCTGGGCGCCCGATACAAGAAAGCTGGCCACCCACGCCATGGTCGCCGGTGCTGGGGCCCTCGCCTTCCGTGCGCGCCACTTGTCGCCAGCCACCGTCGCCCTCCGCACGCGCCGCTGGGTACCGGCCGCCCTCGCCCTCTGCGCTCGTTGCTGGACGCACTGCCATGTGCGCCACTGGCTGCCCTCACCCTCCATGAGCGATCCACCCCGCCGGCCATCCCCGAGCCGATCCACCTGCTGCCAGTCTTCAACGCAAGGTCGGGCGCCGCCGCCGCCCTGCTATGGGTGGAGAGGCAAGGGAGAGGAGAGGGAGGGAGGAGGAGAAGAGGGAAGAAGGTTGATTTGGTCACTGACAGGTGGATCCCACATGTCAGATGGAAAGAAAGGGATCTCCTGAAGAATGCATGTCCAAAATCCAAAAATTGCGAGGGTGGATTCCCTCAATCTACTAGAAATGCTCTTAGTACTTACACAGGTGGTCTTTACAGTTTCCTAAAGAAAGCCTTTTACACGTGTCCCCGTTGGCCCAAAATTCACTCTCTCCTGCGCCTCAAACTTTTCGAGATCCCCTCACCGGCGGCCGGGTCCTCGCGACCTCCCCAGCTCCCCCGATCACCAGACGAACCCTCGAAGCCTCACTGCACCGCCGGGCGCTTCGCCAAGCCCCCGCCCACGGGAACATCTCACCTCGAATTCTTCTCCCGTAGCTCGCTGCCCTTCCCCATCTCTCCTCGACTGGTGCGGGCGGGGAGGATTTATGCGGATTCGGGATTTGTATTTTCCCTCGCTGGTAAGGAGTACTCGTTGGGGGTTCATTTCGGTTCTTATTTTTCCATTTCCATTTCTGCGAGCAATCGGTTCCACGTCTCGGTTTCTGGGAGGGATTGGATCCTCCAATCCGTCCGCCTTTTGCGATTTTTTCCCTTGTAGTTGTGAAGCTTATTTTCCAAATTTTTTGCATAGAGCGCGCCTCTGATCCTCTTGGCATTTCCCCAAATTTCCCTTGTGTCTGTGGAGCTTATTTTCCAAAAATTTCGCGTCGGGCTTGCCCTTGATCCTCATGGCATTTCCCCACTTTTTTGCAGGGGATGGAGGTGCAGGTGGTGGACTTGTCATCGGACTCCGAGGACGAGGTGTCGGCGCACTCGCCTCAGCACAAGCGTCCCGCGCGTCAGGCGTGGACAGGTGCTGATCGCGAGGGTGGAGGCGGCGGCGTGGACAGCCTCTCCAGGCAAGAGGGTGCGGCGAGGTCGCTGCGTCAGCCCAGCGACGTGGCGAAGAAAGGGAAGGAGAAGGTTGGCGACGGGGAGAGCGCGTGGGCGGCGGGGCCTCCTAAGCTCCGTGGAGAATCGCTCCGTGATGTTCGTGGCGTCGTGGGAGCTGGGACGGATCCTTGGAGTGAACTGGTGAGCAAGCGCAAGGCTGGAGACGATGGAGATGTTGGAGCTGGGTGTTGGGGTGGTTGGGGTGATTGGGGTGATCAGCTTCGCAACTCGGTCACTTTGCTGCCACAAGGATCAGAGAGCAAGGAGTATCACAATGGTTCTGCTGCAGCAGGTGATCGCTGGAAGGGTATTCTTGGTGCAAGACCTGCTGATCCTTCCAACACACTGGGGTACCCGTGGGATGCTGGCAAGAGAGAAAATGGGGTTGGGATGTTCACTGAAGGCTCTCTAGCTAATCGTGAAGTTTCTGCATGTGATGATTTTATTATGGAAGATAGTAGCTCAACATGGCTTTCGAGGATCAAAGGGCTGAACTTTCCTCTTCCTGATGAGCATCAGTTGAGAACCAGGCAAATTGAGGATGATGAGGTGTTTGCCCGCAAGCTTCAGGAGCAGCTCAATCAGGAACAGCCAGGCTCTCAGCATTCTGAATCGGTTGTTATACTGGACTACTCAAATCTTAATATTTCCGTGTTTTGGTGTCTTTTCAACTAATTTATGTTTCTTAGTTGATTTTTCTGTTCGTGTGTCTGCTTCTGATGATTTTCTGTCTATACCACAAATAGCTCACTTATTTCTGACATCTTGCACTCTTGCAGGTTGATATGACAATAGCCTGGACATTACATGAGCAAGATGCTGAGCATGCCAGATTTGCTGCAAGAGAAGGGCAGTCTAGTTCTGTAAGTTGTTGCATGGCTTGATGCATAGTACAGTACAAGGTGTTGTTTTCTGGATTGTGAAAGTCATGTAGACATGTTTATGCATAACCAATTGCTTTAATTATGAACTGATATGTTGATCCTGATAGTTCTGTTCGAAAGTTATGGAACAACTTAGTCAAGTTTGTCGATTGCATCCTATCAAGTATTGGAACTGCAAGAGGATGCATATCATGATGTTTGCCTGTATTCCTGTAACTGTAACCGTATAAAATTCAGCACTTGGTGGGTCCATTAAATAGAAACCAAGTCTCAGTAGAAGTAATATACTATTATAGCTTAACAAGTACTCCCTCCGTCCCAAATTACAATTCGTTTTAGCTTTTCAAGATACATAACTTTTGCTATGTATCTAGACATAGTATATATCTAGGTACATATCAAAAGCTATGTATATAGAAAAAAGTTAAAACAAATAGTAATTTGAGACGGAGGGAGTATCTCTTATTGCTCCATTCTTGACTTACATTTTAAATTTGTACCTATGTATTACCATGTATTGGCTATGTGACATTTCATGTCTATTCCTATTCTCATTTATATGAATCCTCTCCTTGACCTATGTCCATGTTCTCTCCTTTTTACTATGGCATTCCATTTCTCAGTTACTATTTATCTGGCTTTCAGTAGCATCCTTTTTTTTTTTCTAAAAAAGTGTACTCTTGTTCTCCCCAGAGCCAGAGGGACAGATCAATGGCACACTTGTATTCATTTGGCCGGCACTCACCTGTTCAAAGTTCTGCTTCTTGGGCACCCAATCGTACTCCAATTCCAGTGTCAAGCAGAAGAAGTTTGCCAAGAAACACTAACTGCCCGCAAGCGGCACAACGCGATGTGAGATGCTTATAAACTAATTTCTTGAACCTCTACCTCTGTCCTGTGCCCTGACATTTTCTCATTCTCAGATGCTTATCTCTCAGTTGACCAGGGGATGCTTCAGAGAAGACATGGATCTAGAAACGGTTAGAACATACTTTATATTCTAGAAAATCATTCTACTTCGGAATTTTGAGAGCATTTACCTAGTTTTCTCGTCTGCTTTACGAATACAGAGTGTGTACTACAAGCAGCTTGTATACACCTAAATACCCACAACGCTTGGCTTGTGGTGATAGTTACAGTAAAAGTATATAAAGTGCCACTCAATATGTCAATAGGTTAATTTTGATATGGAGGGATAGTACCAAAGCAAAAGTCTCCTTTCACATCCCTCACTAGATCTAAAGAAGGATACTGCTCTAATACAATTTCAATATTAAAGTCATAGTAAGCATGCTGTGTTTTTTGTTTGGTAACATGTAGAGAATGGCTGTACTGGACTCACTTGCTGAAGCATTTGATAACTGTGGGGATACATTTTCTCCAGATTCTGATGAGTAAGTATTTTCTGTTCTGTGGCATTTTCTTTTCAAACATTGTTGTTTGGTGGAAATTTCTGCAACCATACATTCTCTTATTTTCAGAATTCCATGCTTTGCTATCATGTTTGGTTGATTTGTATTGTATCGAATGTTGTTTATCTGGTAACACATTCTGCAAAGTTTCATATTACTAAAGTGCTAATACTCCAATCAGCTCATGTGGGGAGTGCAATAGCTTGTAGGTTGCTTAAATTGCTTGTCCCATGGATCCTGCAGTATGAATTGAGACCCTCTTGATGTGTTTCTTCCTTGCATGGGTTGTTGCATGTCCATTCTGATTGATTAGTTTTGTATACTGTTTGTTAGTGATGACTATGAGAACCTCATAGCACTTGATTCCAGCAACTATCACAGAGGTGCTTCTGATGATCAAATAAACAGCCTGCCACTGTCACTAGTTGAGGTTCGGATTCAGTCTTACTCATGATGATCCGCATTCCTTTTCCCTTGTTTTGCAGCCCTATTTGACTCCATTCTTTTCCTTTTGTCAGGGTGATAGTTGCTCCGATGAACCCTGTCCTATATGCTTGGACTGTCCTGCTGCTGGTGACTGCCTCCGGCATCTGCCATGCATGCACAAGTTTCACAAAGAGGTACAGGCGAACACTCAGAATTGATTAGAACCGTTTCCTGTCCTAATGTTCTGGTTAACATCTTTACTGGATCCATCTTGTCTTCTGCAGTGCATCGACAGGTGGCTCGGGATGAGGATCTCGTGCCCTGTTTGCAAGTCAACTGTATTCTCACAGTAGGCTGTATCATCCGCCATGCTTTTTGCGGTAGCATGAAATGTAGATTAGCTGACCAATAGGTGGGATTGGTACTGCTGCAATCTGTACATTCTGCTGTTGACTTGTGCTCTCTTCTGACCTGTGTGGTTATCTGAGGAGGGAGCATTTAAATGGTGTGGAGCGTTTTATTGCTGTGAAAGACGGCACTGCAAAGCTCCTATTTCCAGTTGTTGTATACCCTTTTTTAGGTGGCATGACATGCATAGAGGCTTGCTGACATGGGTGTGAAGGGCTGACATTGCGCTCTGTAATTGGAGTTCCAACTTCCAGTTACAAATGAGGTTACTTAATTTTTGGAGATCTAAAGCTTTTGTTTTTGCAATCTGTTTTTATGCAGTTCGTCTGTTCCAGTATGATATCTGTTGATTTTCTTCAGTTATACTGCGTGTTGAATTTGACTGAGCCACGTTGGGAAAAGGTTATTATCAGGTCGTCTTGCCTGATACGCTGTTTGTTGAATTTTTCTCGGGTGATTGTTCTCGTGTTGCCATGTTGGATTTGACTGAGCTCTTGTTCCTGTTTGTTGGTATCACCCAAAAACTAAGCAACCTCGAGCGCCGTTAGTAGTTAGAAACCCTCGAACCTCGCAACTTCAGTTAGAAACTCTCGAACCTCGCAACTTCTGGATCAAGGAACAAAACTTGATTAACCTCACAACTTCTTATGGAGGCTATTCTGTAATAAAACTCGGATCCTCCCATATTCCTCGTTACTTTGGGATTCGAAGCTGACAACTATTGGCTGATGATCGAACTCCAATCGAGCTAACCCTCGAGCGTTCAAAGAGCACCAAACTATCACCTTTTCTTCTCTTCACTCAGGGATGTAACCCTCGAGCGTTCAAAGAGCACCAAACTATCACCTTTTCTTCTCTTTACTCAGGGATGGAACCTAAGTGAAGATGTCGTGAGGTTACAAGCTCTTGAAGCACCACGAACGGACCAAGCACCACGAACGGACCAAGCACCACGAGGTTGGAGGTTTTACCTAGCGCGAGGGTGATGATGCAAGGCTGGAAGCTGGATCTAGCACAAAGGTGAAATCCCGAGGTTAAGAAGATGAAGGCATGAGAAGCGTGACTGCATAGAGGAATTCAATTTGTACACTTTACCCCAATGATTTTATGTACGACATATTCTAGGAATTTAGTAGTTGAGAAGGGACATTTCCGGAATGTAAAGTGGCTCACGGGTCAGGGGAGCCCTACCCCGTTGTAAATAGAGACTTATTGTTTTTTAGAACTTACAAGTGTTATCTCTTTCCATTCATACATCTGTTGGTGTTGAGTTCCTTTGAGACCAACAGGGTGCCCACCGTGTTCTCAGCTACAAAACAACCCGCGATGCCATCACCAAAGAAGAAGAAGACTGCACCGTAGGAAAGCACCGAGGGTGAAAGAGAGCAAGAGAGAGGGCTCGTTCATATTGATCAAGACAATACAGACACTCTGGAGAAATTGAAAAGAATTGAGGCTAGTTTAGGAACAAGGAGGGAGAAGAAAAGTGCTGACTCGGAGACTTCAAAACAAACACAAAACAGAAACAAGCACAAGAAACGATCTACTCGGGGAGGCAAAAAAAGAATTGGCCTCGATTTAAAGCAGCTCGAAGCACTAAAAAAGAACATGAAAGATTTGCCCAAGAATTGGAAGCACAATGGCTAGCGGTCAACAAAATAGCGAAATTAAATAAAGCAAAAAAAACAGCTAGCGGAATTGCAAGAGGAGTTGGATGAGCTGCAATACCTGCAAACCACGCCACCACAACCACTGCTTTCGAGACAGCAGCATGTCATGAACGACACACCTATCACGCATGCAAATCCCAACCTCGTTAGGCACAACGCCCCAACAATGACAAATGCTTACGTAATAGTTGTTAGAAACTCTCCATTGTCTTTGGGCTTGCAAACGGCTCCATGGCCCACAACCTACAATGTGGTCACACTGCCAAAATTCGATGGGCAAAATGACACTCACCAGTTCCTCATGAGCTACGAAGCTACAGTAGCATCTGCTAGAGGAGATGATATGGTTTTAGCCAAGTCTCTAATTATAGCCTGCGAAGGAGTAGCACTAAACTGGTACTCGCTACTTCCACCGTAGTCAATTTACAGTTGGATAGACCTCAAAACCAAGCTAATACAAAACTTGCAAGGTTCCATCGAGCAACATCAAACCCAAGTGACTTGTTTCATTGCATCCAGAAAGACAAAGAGCCCCTGGCCAATTAGAAGATTTGTGCAGCTAAAATCGCAAACTCCAGATGTGGATGAGAGTGTAACCATAGCAGATTGCATCAGAGGGCTAGCCCCAGGCCCAACAGCTTCGCACCTAACAAGAGAAAAGCCAAAAGCCATGGAAGCTTTGTTCGCCGAGTTGGAAAAGTATTGCAGGTCGGATGAGGATCATAGAAAAAGAGTGATGGAAAGAAATCGCCAAAGGCAATCTCAAAAAGACCAAAATTGGCAAGCTTCAAGTTACAATTTTGCTCAACATCAACAATCATGCCTAGCTCAACATGTCCTACCAATCTAGCTCAACATGTCCTACCAATCGAGGGTGCTCAATCCTCGCAACAACAAAACCAAGATAATAGTAGACAACCTCAGCAACAATAGCAAGCAAATTATAGCAATGGCCAGAGAGGCGGTCACGCCGGAAGAGGAAGAGGCCGAGGTAGAGGACCTCCCAGGCCGCACAACCAAAACAATCAACCTCGAATATTTTATTGCACTTTTCATGGAAACCAACTAGATCATACAACCGACTTTTGCCCAGAAACAAAAAAGACCTTCGAAAGAATAGCTGAAGAAAAAAGAGTTGCCGCAGCACCCAAAACTATCCACCATACCTCTTTCTGGCCACAACAACCATACTTCCAAGCTTATCCACATACAAACCCAAATACTAACCTCACAAACTTTAAACCTGCCATGATGTGGCAACATTCGCCACAATTTCAACCCTAAAGTTAGCAAGCCTCGCAAACTGCAAGCTTCACACCTTTCTAGCCTTTACACGAAATAGCACTACCCCCACCAAACCTACCCAACCAAATACCTAACGCAGAGCCCAACAACACCCAAAACAACAACCCCAAAACCTTACCCACCTACGGCATGATAATGCCAATATCAGAAGGATCCTCGCAACTCGAAAACATAGAAACCGATTCAGACACTATGCCCACCTACGGCATGATCATGTCAATTGCAAGGGGATCTTCTCTTGAGTTCGAGAACAAAAGGCAGAAACAAAATTACTTCAGACAAGTAAGTTCCATCATCCCCGATGGACCACCAGCCAAGCTAGAATGGGCACACATGCCTATCTCCTTCATAGAAGAGGACTTCAAACTAATGACAACCTCACATAATGATGCGATGGTGATCAAGGCCATTGTAGCAGGGTGGAAAATTGGAAAACTATTAATCAATAATGGAAGCTCAGCGGATATCATTTTTGCAAATACGTTTAGAGAAATGAAAATTGATCCTCATCTACTACAGCCGGCAGAAGTGCCATTGCTTGGCTTCGAGGGAAGGCCATTTAGAGCCTTGGGGAAAATATCACTTCGGTGTCATTTGGAAACCTAGACAACACCAGAACAGAACACATAACGTTTGACATTGTCGAGATGTGCTATCCATATTTCACTATCCTTGGCAGAGGGTTCATCAACAAATTTGACGCAGCAATAAGGCAACTATTTCAGTGTATGAAGATCCCAGCCATGAAAGGAGTCATCACAGTCTATGGCGACCAACAAACAGCCAGGAACATTAAAAAAGGCGCAACCTCGGGCCAAAAAAAATGTACACCACTTAACAAGCCCCGACGAGCCTGAGCTATTAGAGAAAAAAAAACCATAAGTCGAGCTTAAAAGAGACAAAGAAAAGGTGAAAGGAAGCGCCAATGGTGAAACCAAAAGAGTGCTACTAGATGATTGCATTCTAGACAGAGCTGTAATAATTGGCGCTAACCTCGAGCTCGACGAAGAAAAAAAGCTAATTGAGTTCTTAAACAAAAACAAAGATGTCTTCGCATGGTCCACAAGTGATCCGCAAGGGGTCGACAGAGATATAATAGAACACAAGCTAGAAATAAAAACAACCATGAGATCCAAAAAACAACAACTTCGAAAAATATCGGAGGACAACATACAAGCTATTAAATCAGAGGTTCAAAGACTAATTGATGCAAATGTGATACGCCCAGTCATGTACCCTGTGTGGTTGGCAAACACAGTCCCAGTCAAGAAGAAGAAAGGCAAATGGAGAATGTATATAGACATCACCGACCTAAACAAGGCCTATCCAAAAGATGCCTTCCCACTAGAGAAGGTTCACAAGGTGGTAGATGATGCTATAAACAGTGAAATGTTGTCACTACATATTCTCAGGCTTGAAAGGACCGAGATGTCCCCTAGAGTGGGGGTGCATAGGTGAGATGATCAATTTATAAAACTTCAACCCACTCAGCAGCACTGTCCAAGCTAAACCGGTCAAACCGGTTTACCAGACCGGTCCAGGCAGGGTGATACTCAAGTGCTGCTCGAGTCTCTCCTTGACTTCTAGCACCAACAAAACTTGGAGGGTGGCTTCTGTAGATGATTTCCAACAGGGAAAAATAGTTCCTACACACAAGACAAGCACACCCAAATAGATCAAAGTGGAAGCACAAGTAAATTGCTAGAAATCAACAAGTGGAGCAAACCAAAATGAAGACACAAGGATTTGTTTATCCGAAACTCAGATTCAACCCAACGAATCCTACGTCTCCGTTGAGGAGCCTATTAGAATACGAGTCTATTTCAACTCCCTTCCAACAAGTCGGGTATCTTTCAACCACTTTCCTCATCTCCACTAGTTGATCTTTTTCCTTGCGGAGGCAAGATCGCAACCCTCACAAACTTGCCGCTACTCACCACACCTTGGGAGCTAGCTAGCGACACCTAGCCATCTAGGAGGCCCACCTCCAAGAGTAATAAATGCTTCAAAGGATTTCTCAACAGCTACCACAAGTGCTCAAGCTATGGATTGCTCTTTTCAACTCACTAATACTCACACAAGATCACTCTCTCAACCCAACTCAAAGATTTCTCAAGAATCACTCAAGTCTCACAAACAGAGGTTGGGGAGAGCTCTTCTGGTTAATAGATGGTGTTCAAGTCGTGTGGAACTAGTAGCCTTTCAAGGAGGAGGCTAAGGGGTATATATAACCCCACAAACCAGAAATTAGCTGTTGGGGCAGGTCAGACCGGTCAGACCGGTTTCTAGACTGATTAGACTGGTCTAGTTTGAAAAACTAGCCGTTGCCCTTAGACTGGTCTGCCAAACCGCCGACTGAGTTAGCTATTTGCTATCTAATCCCCAGCCCGGTCAGATCGGTCTGCCAAACCAGTTAGGTTAGTTTGGCCGAGTTAGCCCCAAAACACTCAAATACTCACTTATAGTTCATCTACTGGTTGAAACAACCATTATTAGTTGAGTAGGGACAGTTAGCTCACTCAAGGGTTTTCTTAAGGCCAATCTCACAGGTCAACTAAGAGCACTTCTGGTGTTGTCAATTAGCTAATGTTGCATCCCTCTTGATAATACGGCATACCTATACTCAAGAATAAATATAAACTCAAGATCCTCCACTTGAGCTTGAAAGTTTTCATCCATGCCATACATTGATCAATAATCATTTGAGGGCTCTTAACATAGATATCATCTTGAGCACATCCATCTTGAGCTAGTGACTTAGGATTCTCCCTTGTTCATGATAAGATATACTTGAATCCTCCTTAAGTCACTCTATTTTACCAATCACACTAGATTGAATGCATTGCCTTGCTTCCCTCCGTAAGGCCTAGATATGATATTTCGAAACCTCCCGGATACTAGCCACTTCACCTTAGCAAAACGCACATGGCCCAAGCCGTCGCTTGTCCAAAGCTTGCTTAGTCCCTCGCTCCAGTATCTCGCTTAATTTCTTCACCTATTCTTGCCACTTTGAGTTTAGCTTTGCTTTGACATCAACAATGAAATCCTATTTGAAATCCTCTTCAAATGCTTGTTCTTGATTGATAAAGAATATCTCATGATTTGCAAGTTCTAATAGCAAGACCAATATGTAGCACATAAACTCATGTCTTTTTCTCATATACTCATGAAGTGTTGCAATATCCATTTGTGAATATCACTATTCTTTTCTTGATGATCCTTTTACTTGTCAATCAAGCTATCACATGATTTGGAGACTAATAGATCAACCATCAAGCATATCCCCAAGTTTTACTTCACCTTTGCTTGTCATTGATCATACACTTTCATCACGGGATCACACACTTACTTGCTATTATTTGTTGTGAGCCATATAATACACATTTATCTTAAGAGACAATATCATATCATAAATATGAGAATAAAATTCTGCACACAATCTTAAGTAAAATAAGTTAGTCCTTTAATCATTTTGTCATTCAATTCACCAAAACCCACTTAGGGGCTTAGATGCACTTTCAAGGCTACGACCAGGTTCGAATGAAAAAGGAATATAAGGAAAAAAACAAGTTTCATAACTCCATTTGGGACATAATGCTTGCTAAGAATGCCCGAGGGGCTCAAGAATGCAGGGCAAACCTTTTCAATAATGATAGCAATAGTCCTGTGCAAGAACTTCGAAGAAACATTCTAGCCTACATAGATGATATTGTTGTAAAAAGATTCATGACCTCTCAAAAACCTTTGCCAACCTGAGGGTAGCAAACCTAAAGCTGAATCCTTAAAAATGTGTATTTGGATTTCAGCAAAGCAAGGTATTGGGATGCCTGGTCTCAACAAAAGGCATCGAGGCTGATCCAGATAAAATTCAAGCCCTCGTTGACATGAAAGAACCAACCTCGATGAAAGATGTGCAAAAGTTAATAGGAAGAATAGAAGCCCTCAACAGGTTCATCCCAAAAGCTGCTGAACGAATCTTGCCTCTTTTCCAAGTGTTGCGAAGCTCCAAGAAATTTGAATGGGGGAACATCAGAGCAAAGCTTTCGCGAAGCTAAAAGACTACCTAACAAACATGACAAAGCTATGCCCGCCCGAGCCAAAGTCCTCCTTGCTGCTATACTTGTCAGCCTCGAGCTCCACAGTTAGCGCCGTCTTGGTGCAAGAAAAAGAGATCGATGGCAAGTCAAGACACACACCATTTTATTTCGCATCAGAAGCACTCTCAGGCTCAAAGCTGTTCTACTCGGAGTTAGAAAAAATTGCCTATGCCATAATCATGGCAGCACGCAAGCTAAGACATTAATTCAAGGGTCACAGAATAGTGGTAGTGACCAATCAGCCGCTTCACAATCTCTTCACAAACAGAGAAGCCTCGGGAAGAATAACAAAATGGGCATCAGAATTGTCTGAATATGTGGTGGACTTCGAAAAGAGATGCGCAATCAAATCTCAAGTTCTAGCCAATTTCATAGTAGACTGGACATCTTCATGTATTAGCCAAACTGAAATTGAGATCCCATGGATCATACACTGTGTCGGGGCTTGGTGTGACAAGGGGGCTAGAGTGTTCGCCATCATCACCTCACCATCGGGCGTCAAAATCATATATGCCGCAAGGCTTGATTTTCACAAACGAAGCAAGGTCCACCAACAATACTACTGAATATGAAGCATTACTCTTGGGGCTAAGAAAAATGAAGACCTTGGGCCAACAAGTGTTTATTGTAAAGACAAACTCAAAAGTAATTCAAGAGAACATTGAGAAAAACAGCAACGCTAGAGAGCTAGAGCTCGTAAAGTACCTAGCTACGGTGAGATCAATGGAAAAATATTTCAAGGGATTCATCATACATCACATCCAAGGGTAGAAAATGATGAAGCAGATAGACTAGCAAAAGCAACGGCACAAATTCAGCCTATGCCTCCTAATGTGTTCTACGAAGTCATCCATTCGCCTTCAACAAAAGAGCTAGCCTTGAAGGTTATTAATGCAATCACCAGATTTGACTGGAGAGCTCCAATCATGGCCTATCTAACGGGACACTTCGAGCCCCATGATGACGCTGACCTAAGCAGAATGAAGCAAAGAGCTAGGGGCTATGCCATTGTGGATGGAGGATTGTACAAATCTGAAATATCGACTCCTTGGTTAAGGTGCATAACCTCGGAGAATGGAAAAGAATTACTAGCTAAAATCCACAGCGGGTTTTGTGGTTCTCATATCAGAACCAAAACCTTGGTGGGTAAAGCCATAAGGCAAGGGTTCTATTGGCCGACCGCAATACTTGATGCTCGAAGCTTGGTAAGAAGTTGTGAGGCTTGCCAGAAAATAGCCAATCAACAAAAGGCACCTCCACTTCCAATACAACTCATACCGCCAACTTGGCCACTGCAAAAGATGGGCGGACCTGGTAGGACAGCTGCTAACCGCTCAAGGCAACTGCAAGTTCACAATGGTGGCAGTCGACTACTTTACCAAATGGATTGAGGCTAAGCCATTAGCAAATATAACCTCAAGCTCTGTGCAAAAGTTCTTTTGGTAGAATATCATCTGCAGATTCAGGGTTCCCAGAGAGCTAATCGTGGACAACGACAAGCAATTTGATTGTTACGATTTCAAGGAGTTTTGTGCAAGTATAGGAACCAAAGTAAAATTTATTTCAGTATATCATCCTCAATCCAATGGAGTTGTAGAAAGAGAAAATGGCATAATCTTTTCAAGCATAAAAAAATGTATGTTCGATCAAAAGAAAGGAAAATGGGTAGATGAGCTCTCAAGAATAATATGGTCCCACAACACCACAGCGTCAAGAGCAACAGGTTTCACACCTTTTCGGCTCTTATATGGCTCTGATGCAATGACACTTGAGGAAATCAAGAACAAAAGCTTGAGAGTGCTAAAGATCAAGGCTAACTCAGATAATGAAAAGATCAACAAAGATATGATAGAGCTTGACATACTACAAGCAGCAGAAAACCTTGCCAAGTACCAACAAGAAACAAGAAAATGGAGGGATAAGAAGGTAGTCAAAAAAGAAATCAAGGTGGGAGACATGGTTATCAAAAAAAGAAAAAGCTGGGAGAACCTCGGGAAGTTGCAAGAAACTTGGGAAGGGATATATGTTGTCACTCGAAGCAACAGGTTAGGATCCTTTTATCTCGCAGATCAGCTTGGAGCAGAGGTGCCACACTCTTGGACTGTGGACAACCTATGCAAATATTACCCATAGTCGCTACACTTATAAAAGCCTTCGACTTGTGAATGTATAAACAACGTCGAGGGCACTAAATTTACTTTATCGTATTTACTTTTCCATGAGCGGATCATACTCTTCTCCTTGCTAGGGTGGCTCTACACTGGAGGCAAGGTTTTTAACGAGGCGGATCCATGTAAACTTTTTACATTATGATAAAAAACAATTTCTCAAAGAGGCTACTAACTTGCATTTCTGCGCAAGGACATACGTTTCTGCGCAAGATCCACACTAAAGCAACAACAAGTTGTGAGACCTCGCATTTCTGTGCGATGAAAAATTGCATTTATGCGCAAGGACTTGCATTTCTGCGCAAGATCCACACTAAAGCAACAACAAGTTGCGAGACCTCCCATTTCTGTGCGACGAAAAATTCCATTTCTGTGCAAAGACTTGCATTTCGATGCAAGATTTACCCTAAAGTAACAACAAGTTGCGAAACCTCGCATTTTTGTGCAACGAGAACTTGCGTTTCTACGCAAGAATGGGGCAAAAGCAACAAAAAGTTGCAGCATTTGAGCCTCTCACTCATATGTGACGAAGAATTTCTTTCCAACCTTGCAGGTTCTCAAGTTTCACGCAATCAGCTTTTATAAAAATTCTACCCAACCTCGCAGATTCATAAGCTTTACGGTCAAAGCAACCAATAGTTACGATTTTGACCCAACTTTACGTTAAATTTTTAAGTCAACAAAACTCGAGAATAAGTTTTTGTCAACTTATCTCTAGAATACTCGAAACACAAACTTTAGCACAACAAGTTTTCTAATTAGAAAGGCACCAACCAACATCTTTCACGCAAAGGAATGAAAGTGGGGTGACGTCTTTTACCAAAAAGGCCCTTCATCCCTTTGTGTGAAGAATACACTAAGGCAATGAATCAAAATAACACAAGTCTAACAAACACAAGCATCATAAATATTTAGTAACCTAAAACAAAACCCTCGCACAAAGGAATAGGGGGGTGACGTTTTGAAAAGAAAAACGGTGTTTATTCCTTGCTGCTACGAGTTTTGTTACAAATCTGAAAAGAGTTTTTACCGCATAACCAAGACTCGAGCCTCGAAATCTCACGGCTCAAACGGCCAAAGGCTTCGAAGCCTCAGGAAACGCATCTAGCACAACAACCAAACATAGAACCAACCTCGGAGTAGAGCATGAACAAAAAGCACGAAAAGATAACAAGCATGAATAGCTAATAACTACACTTAAACAACCAAGGTCGAACATCCATCATTTACACCAAAAGTTTACAACCACCAAATATTACAGGCATCAAATGTTTCATTTCATGGTCCTAAATGTTACAACACCCTAAGTCCAGCCTCAAGCCTATGCTTCGTGTTGCCAATAGCCACTAGCTTCACCTTCCTCCTTCGAGCCCTCTCCCTTGACCTGTTCAAAGCAGTACCAGTTAGAAAACAACCAGAAAAGATGCCAGCCCAAAACAAGAAAAGTAAGAGTTTAAACCTTCACAAGTCGATCCTAGGCAACTAGCCTTGCATGATCACGCCCAGAAGCTGCTCGGAGTTGTCTTAATAAATTTTTCTTCACAATTTTAATATTCTTGGATGTCAAGCTCCGAGGCTAAGGGAAACTGATAACTATGCGCCCCAAACTTAAGAAAGTCAGAATAGCCCTCATTCTCCAGCAGTTTGAGCATGCCCTCGCAGCAAAAAGAGGCAGCATAGTCGCTAGCTCCGGTAATAACCCCAGGCAAATACTCGAACTCCTGCTCCATCCAATCGAACATTTCCTTTGTGCCCTTTTCGGTGTGGAAAGGAAGAGACTTAGCACCAAACTCTGCTAAAGCAGCTTTGTATCCATTGTAAATTTGTGTAGATTTGGTCTTCAGCGCCTAATCTGTTGCATCAAAAAATACTTTCTGGTCCTCGAAGCTCTTGCCGAGCGTAGAATCATCGTGTCTTTTTCAGCACAAACTTTCTTTAAAGATCAGATAGTTGTTGAATCCTTCTCTATGGTACTTCGCAACTTCTCCAAAATGCCAAGATTATCTTGTGAATCTTTCTCCAAGCTCTCCACCCTCTAAAAAAGGTCGCTGCATGTTTTCACAAGCAATTCCTTATTCTTTTTCAAATCAGCGTTGCCCTCAGAAAACGAAGTCTTGAGATCATTTAAAGCACTGTTTTCCTTTTTTAGCCTCGCAACTTCAACCTCGAGTTCCAGAACCTTAGTGCTACGGCTAAGTGTGTCTTTCTCCTTCTCTTAAAGCCTCTCAACAGCTACCTTTCTAGCAGTTATAGCAAGAAAAAGAGGAACAACGAAAAACAAATAAAAACTGAGAAAAAGAATGAAATGATAAAACCACCGAAACCTCGTTAGTTGCAAAACAATACCTTATATCCAAGGGTAGTTGTTATCCTAGCCAAGTGATCGGGATCAAAACACCGCAAAGACTTCTGATACTCTATCAAAACGAAGAACAACATATAAGCAAGCAAGCAAACAAAGAATAAACAAATCAAGAAATAATCAAAATGCTAACTCTCAAGGTCAAATGCGCTGCCTCGAGCATCATCTTCAACAGAAAGCTTAGACATTGTAGGGACCTAAGTAACTTTATCTTTTTCCATGGCAAGCTCGCCCTCCTCAGGAACCTCATCAATATCAGCCTGAGCCTTCCCCAAAGCTGCTTTTGCTGTTTCATCTACAGCACAGAGTGAGTTCGTAGAACCCCACAATAGCGGTGGATTGTAAGGGTCACCATCCTCACCTGACCCAGGCATATGAACACACAATAATTTCTCCCTATGAGCGGTGCCAAAAGCCTTGTTGTAGTCGGCAATAGACGGAGGCAAAGCAGAACCCTCGGGTAAAGGATCTACTCTCAGAAGCAGCGAGGGCTCGCTATACGCCTCTCCAGTTGCACCAACAGTATTTTGCAATTCAATCAAAAACTTAACAGGGGCACCGCTGGAATCAACAAGGCATAATTTAGGCGAAAATTTGATAATATTCTTACCTGGCTCAACAGCAGCCTCGAGGTGTAGCTCCTTTTGAGGAGACCTCTCCTTAGCCCTAGGGGGCAAAGACGAGGCCAAAGACAAGTCCTCATCCAAAAATCCTTCATCACCATCCTCATCTAAGACACTGATAATTCTAGCCCCAGTCTTTTTGCCAGATTTCTTCAACTTTAACCTAGTAAGAGCTCCGGCAGCTTCGAGCTCTGGTTTCGTGGCTTCGGGCACATGTGTTGAAGGTGCAAAGCTCTTGGCAACCCTAGGTTTCTTGCCAAAAATATTTAGCTACTGGTCAGCAGAGGAGCCCTAACCAAGTAGGCTTTTCTTCTTAAGGGCTTCCAGGCTGGAGGTCTTGGACTCTTGCCGACCTCAACCATAGGTAAAGAGGCTGAATCCTGAGGTTTCTTCTTCTTCCCTTTACCTACATTCCCACCGATCTCAATGGAACCAGTCACACCAACCTCGTGCATCCGCTTGGAGGCCTTGTGAGGTTTGACACAAGGTTCGACCTCTATACCCATATATGAAAAAACACAGTTCACTCAGAGACCGTGCGTAACGAACTTGCGAGCAGACAAAAAAATGCTCTCATGGCAGGGCCCAAGAATATGCACAGCCCGCCTCTCAACCTTGTCAACAAAAATACCGGCATTTGCTCCCTCTGGCAAGCTTAATACAAATATAGGAAAAGGAACTGGCCTAGGGTACCACGATACCGACTTCATCACAATTTCCTTTGGTGCCCATCCACTAGAAAGGGGCTAGATGTCCGCTGCCAGAAATTCCTCAACCAAATCTCGCCCAGCTATAGACGAGCAAGCAAGAACAAAGGCATCCTCGCAAACTCGGAAAGCCTTTGTCCTTTGGAATGGAGGAGTAGTTGTAATATTCAAGGGGGACATTGAGCTAAAAAGGGATAGAATGGCTGACCATAGCCAGAAGTCTCGGACATGTCCATCTTAATGTAGAACCAATATCTGAGCCAATCATCGTCACATCTATTCTTTTGCGCCATGGAGAGCTCGACCCTGGAAATTTTATTTCTCTTGTTCTTCCTTCGGGTCGTGAATGTGCAACAACCAAACTGTGTCCCAAAAACACCATCTTCATCATCAAACTCGATCCTCTTCTTTTGCACATGAAGCTCAAACAACCTTGCAAAACCATCAACGTTGATGACACCTCCAAACGTGCGCTCAATCCAGTAAAACTTAGAAAGTGCCACGAAGGAGTTAGGAGTTAGATGATGAAGTTTAGCACCGTATCTATCCACAGCTTCGCCAATATTTGGTTTCGTCATGAGGTCATCACCGGAAGGCCTAGCAATACCCTCGGGAAAATACCCTTTGCTAACGTAGAAGTCGATCGTGTTCTTTGAAACCAAAGACCGCCCAAAGCGCAGGGTTGGAGGGAAATCATCCTTGCCACCCATTAGCTCTGAAGGGTTGGCCTCGATGTTAGAAAGATCTTCTCCGCTGTCACTAATGCAAGAAACCAAAACCTCGCCAGCCTCGTCAGCCTCTTGTCCTTCGGCAGCGCCACCATGAAGCCTCATTTGTTCTACTTGTTCTTCGGAAGTCATCAACCTTGCCATTTGCATAATCTGAGCCAGCTAAAACAACACATAAACAGTAAATTAGAACCTAACAATACAGCGAGAGGTAAGCAAGAATGAAAAATACGGACAAGGACAATACCTTCGAAGCTACAAGATCAACAACAACAGCAGAGGAAGCACGAATCTTAAAGCACCAACAAACAGCGCGCAAACTCACAACAAGACGCGAGGGTAATCCCAAGCGACTCACACCCCCACCTTTTATAAGCACGCTTACGGGCGCGAAATGCCTCGAAACTCGAACCGAAGCCGAAGCGTCAACCAATCAGAAATCGACACGTCAAAAGCAAAAAGTAACCGTTGGCTCATATCTCCTCCGACGCTCGAGTGTGATATTTTTTGATAGAGCGATCCTTTGTCGTGGGTTCGGATTGTCGGAGTTGATCCTCGCCCACGAGAGGCTATTGTTGGGGATCGCCCAAAAACTAAGCAACCTCGAGCGTCGGTCGTAGTCAGAAACCCTCTAACCTCGCAACTTCTGGACCAAGAAACAAAAATCGGTTAACCTCGCAACTTCTTATGGAGGCTATTCTGGTAATAAAACTTGTACCCTCGCATATTCCTTGTTACTTTGGGGATTTAAAGCTGACAACTATTGGCTGATGACCGAACTCCAATTGAGCTAACTCTTGAGCGCTCCGAGCTAGTTTAGAGCACCAAACTATCACCTTTTCTTCTCTTTACTCAGGGATGGAACCTAAGTGAAGACGTCGTAAGGTTACAAGCTCTTGAAGTACCACGAACAGACCAAGCACCACGAAGTTGGAGGTTTTACATAGCGCGAGGGTGATGACGCAAAGCTGGAAGCTGGATCTAGCACAAAGGTGAAATCCCGAAGTTAAGAAGATGAGGTGTGAGAAGTGTGACTACATGAAGGCGTGAGAAACCTGACTGCGTAGAGGAATTCAATTTATACACGTTACCCCAATGACCTTTATGTATAGTATATCCTAGAAATGTAGTAGTTGAGAAGGAATATTTTCGAAATGCAAAGTGGCTCACGGGTAAAAGAGAAGCCAAACTCATTGTTTTTATCTCTTTCATTCATGCATATGTTGGTGTGAGACTATCTCTTTACATTCATATATATCTGTTGGTGTCGAGTTCTTTGAGATTGAATAGAGTTCCGTCATGTAAATTACCGATATGGGATCGATGGAAATTTCTATATTCTAAGCGAGGCTTGCACATTCTAAAACCAGACCAGAAAAATCTCTTCTTCCTGTTGGAATTGAACTGCGTTTCTGCAGATCACTTGTACGAAATTGACGGGAAATCTCGTGTTCCAAGCGAAACTTCAACTCTCTTTTTATATCTAAAAAACAAACCATTTTGTATGTGCGGGGGAGGTCCTCCATCTCTAGGCACCAATACGCATGAGATCCTTCATTCGCCACATAAACAACACGAAGGAAGAATTCACTTGGGGCGAATGCGTTTAAAAAAAACGAGGGGCGAATATGAAAAGGGGAAATACCCGAGGACGCGGCCCCACCCCCACAGCGCCCGCCAACGCCACGACGCCAGTCTCCCGTTCACCCGTCCGCGTTCAGGATCACTCTCTCGGCTGCCACTGGTCCGCTCCGCTCTGCCGCTTCCACCCCACTCCGCTCTCCCCCGTTCCCCCGCCGAGATATTTTCCTGCGAGCCCCTCCCCCCGGCCATGCCGCTGCTCGCCGTCGCCTCCTCCACCCGCGCCGCGGCGGTGCGGCCGCCGCGCGCCTCGGCGGCCTCGGGCGAGGCGGCAGCGTCGGAGGCCGCGGGGCGGAGGCCTGTGAAGGTGATCCTGCCGAAGAAGAAGCCGCAGAAGTGGTCGACGGGAATGGAGCCCGGGGAGTACGGCGGCGGGCCGGCCACCATCAAGCCGCGCAAGTACTGGTGGGGGAAGGAGGACCGCGACCCCGTGGGCAACACCGACGACTTCATCTGGAACAAGGACTTCCTCCCCCACATGGAGCGCGTCATCGCCAACGGCGGCGCTGCCGCGGAACCCACAATCACCCGCCGTTCCCCGGTGTGTACCCCGCGTCATCCCCCTCGCGCCCATAGACTATAGTTTGTTTGTGGCTAATTGCAGTTCCATTCAGCGACTAGACCGGCCTGCGTGGTCTCATTTGTTTCAATTTATTTTATCGAGCTCGAGCTCGAGCTCAGATATTAGGCTTCTAAAAAGTAATTCGGTTGAGCAGGTGGACGAGGAGGAGTCAGGATTTCTGAGCATCAACCGTGCCATGAGCCTTGACAGGTTCTTGTCTTATCTCGACTTGCCTGGTTATCAATCAATTCTCTGTCCCCATCCTTTGGTGTTCGACAATTGTTCTGCAAGGATGAATGATCGAGGAGTATGTTTTGTAGTGTGGAGGTTGACCTGAGCAAGGAGCTTCAAGCGCCGACCAGGCCAATCCTTCAAACGCAGGTTGAGGCTGCCAGGAGAGGCCGGGCCATTGGTGCTGAGGTGAGATTTCACTTTGCTTGAATCAATTCCTTTAGTTGTGAACCTCCTTTTGTCTACTGGGGATAGTGATAAGTTAAGTTTGTGGAATCTGGTAGGCTGTGAATGGTGCCACCTCTGCAAGATGGAGGCTAGTCCCGACTCGCCGGGAGCAGGCTAAGTGGGACAGAGCAGCCAAGGCAGCTACTGGTGGCAGCGTAAGTCGCTACAATCCCTGAACTGATTTGTTGGTTGCTCTAGATCCTTCAGGATGCGTGATGTAACGACTTACAACTATTAGTTGCTATGGTATTATTTTGTTTACTTCTTTCATAAGTATTGGTATTCGTTCTTTTGGCCCAATTTAGGATGTTATACTAAGGGAGTCCAAGTCAAGAGTGCAGCAAGGGGACCCTAAGGAATTGGCAGCTAGGGCCAGAGAGGACTACCTAAAGGTATATATCCTTAAGTCATTTTCCTCCACATGATCTACATTAGGGAGTTGCATGTGCAAATCTTTTATAGCTCATATTGGTATTATGAGATCTTGAAATATGCATAGATTATCTATTGGTCTTTTTTACTGATAATTTTGATGTTTCGCAGTTGAAACAAAGATTGCAGCTGCTCACTTTAGGCATTGGTGGTGTTGGTGTAGTCTCTGCTTATGTTTCATACTCTCCTGAAATTGCTGTTAGGTATTAGTTTTTTAACTTTCTTGCTTATGTAGAGATAAAGTCGGAAAGTGGCTTTTTTTGCTTTACCACTTCCAGTCTAGGATTGATTTTATCATTTGCTTCAACTGACAGCAGTTACTCTTCAGCTTTGGTGCAGGGTTGATTGGATCATTGGTGTACCTCCGCATGCTTGGAACCAGCGTAGATTCCCTAGCTGGTGGGACTGGAGAAACTGTCAAGTATGTTCTCTTTTGTTATTTACTTATTTCACAAATTGTGTTTGCAGATAGGTGCTCGAATAAATTCTACTCAGACTTAGGTTTAGTCTACTTATTTCACAAATTGTGTTTGCAGACAGGTGCTCAGATAAAATTTACTCAAACTTAGGTTTAGTTTACTTATTTCACCAATTGGTTCTGCAGATAGGTGCTCAAATAAAATTTACTCTGAATTAGGTTTAGTTTGTGGCTGCTACTCTATGCTAAATGTACTTTCTGATACCATTCTACAGGTCTTCCGTTCCTTTTTCAAAGTTGAAGGTTATTCATGTTCAACTTCTTCAGATAGAACTAATGTATTCGATAACCTTGGACACTTAAATGAACATACAAGCAAAAGATCTTTTTTCATTTGAGATCTTTTGTAGATCCATGCTTCAATCTCGAGATAGATCCTGGAGATGCAGTCCAGATAATACCTTCTAGTTGTGACCCAACACACCACATTTTGGTTGATGAATCAAGGACCTGTTTTTGCTTGATCCATAAGGTTTCAGCAGCTTATTTTCATGCAGACAAAACAGAATGCGATGCTTTTAAGTTAGAAATATGTCATCTTGTAGGGTTTAACCAAAGATCGTGAAAAAAAAACTGATGGTTCTCATCATCTGAATATCCATCTGAAGTCAATTCCCTTATAAAATGATTATTTGTTTATCACATTATGGCTGCTGTATTCTTTATCCTGCATATGTACAAGAGGATGCTGCAGATCTACACTAAATGCTATGCAGCTTCTAAATCATATTTGTGATAGAGTCAACCCTTCAATTTGTTATGGCATGCATGCAGGAGTGCTGCTGCACAACCAAGATTGCTTATTCCAGTGGTACTTGTGATGATGTATAACAGATGGAATGGGTAAGCAGATAAAATTCTCAGTAAATTTTATTATTGATTCAGATTATGGGAAAGGAAGTGTTTTCTATAATTATGTATGTTCTTTCTATTCTGGTTCAGGATATTAGTTCCAGACTATGGCTTCATGCACCTGGAGTTGATACCAATGCTTGTTGGATTTTTTACCTACAAGATTGCTACATTCGCTCAAGCAATTCAAGATTCGATACCTGCAGTTGAAAAACGTGAAGTTTGAACAGTCCTGGTGAATAGAAAATAAAGGTCTTACCCTACGCACTGAGGGAAGATTGGCCATTGGTCAATCAGATAGTAAGGTACCAATCTTCCTTTATTCAGCATGATAGCAATATTTCCTATGTTCATGTCAACAACAGTTTCTCTTCTTTTTTCCTTTATTTTTTTAAAACAGGAAGCAGGATATCTTTACATTATATATAAAAAAGAGTCAAACCCAGACAGATAATAAATTGACCCCAAAAAGGGAAACACCAAACAGTTTTTCTTTTAAGTTGTTTCTAGTATGATTGCTGCTAATGCATGTGATTCTGACCATTAAAGGATGTTCATTTATTGTGTCCTCACCTCATGATGCCCTTGAAAGTGCATGACCCTAGACTTGAAGCAGCAGACACCTATTCAGAATCTCAATTTTGCTGTCTGACAGTGGTTTTAAATTTCAACGAGCTGTACACCCAGCTGATGCATGTGACTCTGACCACGGAAGAACTGTAAAGATTTATTCTCGTAGCCGTCCTTGAAGCAGCATTGCTGTAGGCATGCGTGATTTTGCACCATATGAAATGAAAAAGAAGTACAACCTCTTCTGTTTACCCTGATCCAAATGTTCTATTTTACAGGTTGGTTTGGAAGAATCTGATCTGACGTCGACACCAAGTAGATGAGATGCTCATTGAGGATGCCATCTGAAAACTTTTAGCGCTTAACCACATATTTTACACAAATATTCTACTATTAAGGTGGTACCACATTCATTCCATGTTGTTAACACGTAGATCATCAATGTACAAATTTACAACATGGAAACTTTATCACAATGACAGCAGATAGCAGGACGAACAAATTAAATGGTATACAGTATACACCACAACTGAATGTAAATAATGCAGTCTGCCAGTATACTTGTTTAAAGAAAATCGGGCCTTACAAATGCAAAAACCATTGAGAAACTCCTCGTGTTCATGGCAAATGTCCATATACTGTCCGGACTGTGGTATGTGTACCTGTCACTTGCGAGCTAGGTAAGTACTCCCTCCTTTTTTGTTTACACGGTCTTTCAAACCATACTTTGACAATTCATTTATTTTATACTATATTGTTTATGATTATAAATTTATGATCATTGTATAGTATATTTTGATTATGAATCCAACCATATAAAATTTACATTATAAAAATAAAAAAATTGATAGTTAAATCTTGACATTGCGCACCTTACAGACAAAATGCACTATTTAGTAGGAGTATTCACACTTGGACTTGCACAAGACATAACTTGTTTGGAAATGACACCTGAACTTTGGGGCTGCTATTTTACAAATCATGGAGGATCTGGTAGACCGGTCCTAATGTAAGCAATGCTTAACGTTGACAAGAACAACTAAACGGCAATGACTGGCTGACCGTAAAGCGTTCACCTCCACTACCAGGAAAGGGCATCTGAACTGTGGCAGCACTGTCATCAAGGTTTTGGGCTGAGAGAGGAAATACAAGGCTTACCTTTTCTTGGAACAATTCCATTCGCACAACTCGAGGCTTGTTCAGAAAATTAGAACCAACGACCATTTCTCAGAACTCCACACAAGATCATTTATTCCAAAAAGAGCCTGATAACAACAGCTTATAGCCTTCTACCTACTTCCTTCCGATTCCATTCAAGTTTCCAGATCTACATCAACCTGCAGCTGAATGTCGTCACAGATTTCACATGATCCATTCATTGAATGTCACCTGCACATACTAGCAATAACTGACTGCGCCGCACAGGGTAAAAACACGTGAACCCAACAAGATGATGATCCTTCCAGTTCCATGGCTGAATCTGCCACACCTCCGAGTCACCATTTCAACCGTTGCCGAATTTTACAGTAGCACCAGCAGCAGTACACTAGTGTACATTCATAACTCACTTTTTAACTGCCTACTACAGTAACTCTCTCTCGCAGCTGGCCGGCCGCATCCTTTTGGCCACCAAAAGAATCCTAAAATTGGTATAAAAAATAGAATCTAATAAAACCAAAAGGCGAGGAGGGGGCTACGTGTGAAAAGGGCGACGACGAGGCGCGGGGTCCCCACGCAGGCGGCCGCGCGCCGGCCGGCCGGCCCGTCACTGAGGCGTGGGCCCGGGCGCGCGGCATCACGCCACGGCGTCACGCGGGGAGGAAGCCTCGAGCGAGCGGGGCAAGCCCGGTACGGTGCCCCCTTACGACAGCCGGGTCAACGCTCCCCGCCCCCCTCCTCGGCGGCGGCGGCGGAGGCGGAGGACGCGGTCGCGATTGCGGCGGCCGATCGGGCGGTGGGGCGCGGCCGGCGGCGGCCCGGGGACGCGGAGGCCACGCGGCGGAGCGCGCCGCCGGCCGTCCAGTAGCGGCGGCACGAGCGGCAGAGGTGGCGCGGCTGCCGCACGTTGTAGTTGTTGAAGTAGCAGAACTTGGTCTCCCGGCTCCCGCACCGCGGGCACGGCAGCGGGTCGCCCGTGCCCCCGGCCGCCGCGCCGGCGCCGGCCGCCTGCAGCTGAAGAGGCGGCGGCGGCGGCGGCGGGGACTGGGGCGGAGCGGGAGGCAGAACCGCCATCGTCGGCGTCGGGGTTGGCGGCTGCGGCGGCGGAGGAGGAGGAGGAGGCGCGCCCGCGCCCTCCTCCGCGGCGCGGTGCGCGTCGGGGGGCTGGATGACCTTGCCGAAGAGCTTGAACCCCGCGGCGTCCGCGTCGGGGAGGTTGGCCATGGGGGGTGGTGGATGGGTTGAGCTCGAGCAGCTAGCGGGGCCGCGGGTGGGTAGGGGACGGCGCCGCCGCCTTTTATACACGGGGAGCGGGGGTGGAGACGGTCATCGCCTCTCCGCGCCCTCTCACTTTGCTTCACACGCCTGACTTCTTTGCGTGACCGCCCGCTGGCCGCTCGCTACTACTAATACGGCATGTGGGCGGATGGATCATGCGCGGATATGGGCTCCTCCCTCACTTCACCACCCCCCGGCCCCCGCAACCTTTTTAAAGATCGGATTGGAAGGTCTGGCTGGTAGGCTGGAGCCTGGAGTGGAAGCATGGACCGTGGCATGGCGCGCCCGGGAAAAAAAAATATCACGCGGAAACGCTGAGAAATGTGCCCGTCATGTGGCCCGGGGATTTGGCCGCACCAGGGTTTCCGGGCGCGAGCGAGAGATCCCTCCCCCGGAAACAGTGGCTGCTCCGCTCCGGCTGCAACTTTTTGGTTGCCGCCTGGCGCCAGCCAGCATCTCGTCGTGTTGACCTTGGTGATTTTCTCCGGTTATCATAATCGGTTGACTTTCGGGGTCGCAGCTTTTTCTTGGAATAAAACGGATTGGTCTCATGTGGGGGAGTGATATGATTCTTGTGTGGAGCGGACTCAAGCAGGGGGGGCAAAGCGCCTTGTTTAGTCGCTAAGCAACACGGAAAGTACTAGGTGAGGGGGGGCGGGGGGAGGGAGATTGGTGCTGGTAGTATCTGGCTCGGAGGCCGACATGTGCCAGCCAGAGGGCGGTGAACTTGCGGGGCTGTGTGGTGTGTGCTTATCTTTTTGGCTGGGCGTTGACATTGTCGCTCTCTTCTGGTTTTTGTGTTGTGTGTAAGTGACGTCTACCCAGCTGCAAAAAGCGCCGGGGCTTGCTCAACTTGCGCTGCCGCGCGGATACGGGCGATCCCCGTGAGCCTGACCACAAGATAATCCTCTTCGTTTTTGTTTTTTTTTGTTTTTTTGTTTTGTTTTTGCTTCCAACTGAGATGGGACAAGGGAGATAATTCTACACTGACCGACTGACCTTTCAAAAGCATACAATTCCTTCTTGGTGGTGACCAAATCGCCAAAACCAGTGAGAAAAACGTGTACTATAAAATGCATGCCAGGATGTTCACGTTCTTCGCCAAAAGAAGAAATAAAAGAAAAAAAAAGAAACCTTGAACAGATGCAACGAATACGTGATGCAGCGTACGTACGTGTGGCCCTATCCGGGAATGTAAAGCTAATGCGCTCGAGGTGACGCGCCGGCCAGTCCAAGTTAGGCCGAGGCCTGATTTTTTCCGCCATGCATGCATCAGCTCTCCATCCGTCTTGTCCAATCATGCCACCGTGCTTTGGGAGGCTGTCTCTGATCGCAGCACGTACGTGACCTCTAGGATGTGAAATCTCTTGATTTATGCAGTAAGTAAACTCGAAGTGACGTGTGGAGCTTTTGTGCGCACGAACAAGTACGTGGGCCTTCTTTGTCAAACCAGCATGGAGTAGTATAATGTTTGTATTATGATATATTTGAAGTCAACATCGAGTCTAGCTTGCCAGCAAGGGACACCCTTTGGCCTATGGATCATCAGACCCGGTCCATTTTATGAAAAGCGCAAACCTGTCGTTTGTCTCGTTGCTAGCTCATTCAAGGGCGTGTAGTCAATAGTATGTATTGTTACAACTAGCTTTTTAAAGAAAGTTACAAATAATTTTGATGAGAAAATAAACCTCTTATTCTACAATTAGTACCAAAGGAGAAAATTCTTGATTTTTTTTATGATTTCTAAGGATTTCTAGTATCAAAATGTCTTGGTTTTTAGAGGCAATGAGATTCCATGAATTAGCCTGTGCTCCAACAACGGCGAAGAACTCTGGATGAAGAATCACCTGCTTATTTCTTCCTACTTTCATCCACCTGCTTATTGCTTCCTACTCCCTCCGTTTCAAATTGTAAGTCGTTTTGACTTTTCTAGGGGCATGTTCGCTTCAGCTTATAAGCCGGCTGAAAAGCCGAAACGGCTGATTTATTGTGAGAGAAAAACACTGTTTGGTGGCTGATAAGCCGGCTGAATAAGCTGAAGCGAACAGACCCGATTCATAGATGTTTATATGCATCTAGACATACACTATATTTAGGTGCATACAAACATCTATGCACTTAGAAAAACCAAAACGATCTACAATTTGGGACGGAGGGAGTATGTCTTAAAATATAAGAATTTTTAATTTTATCATAATACAAACTTCCTTCAATCTGACAATTAAGTTTATAAAAGGAATAATAATAATGTTTCGGGCATTAAAATAGTATTGGTTCAGTCACAAAAATATATTTGCATATTAAACTTTTTTATGTACAGTAGATGTTGATACTCTTTTATAAATTTTATCAAACTTAATATAATTTGACTTAAATAAAAGTAAAATTGCTTATATTTTGTGATATATAGAGGGACCAGTTTCTTGCGTGCCAAATATATATAAAGTAAAAGCGCCTATCGGTTGGTGAACTACGAATCAGCTAGTCAGGCTAACTTGCTCTCCAATCTCGGAAAGGCACACAGCTAATCAATAACCCTGTTCCCACGTAAGCTGCCGGCCTAATAAACTACGCTGCTTTCCGTGGAAACAGTACCTGGATAATGGGGTCGAGATGACATACGATGCGAGAGCAGCAGGAACGAAAAGAACGGCGAATCCCGTCTCCTCTCCTCCCCTTTGGACGGATCGTCATCATCAGTAATTAAGAGTTAATCTCCGCTGCTGTCGCGGCCATTGCACAGCGTAAGCGTCCGTCCCCCTGTGATTGTGATCGTGAATTGTGATAAGGGAAGGGATCGGGTGACGCAGCGGTTGACGTCACATGGTGCAGGAGGGAGTGGGGTTGCGTAGGATCGAGGCTAGCTGGGTCCTCCTCGTTCTCGGCTTGGAAAAGAATCATGAATATTTCTACTTTTATTTCCCGTCATATTCCTGCCCGCGTGTACACGAACTTTCCATGGGGTGGTAGCTAATCAAACAATACGATTGATTCCTCCGTCGCTTAACGAAAGGTTACAGACTTGCATCGCGCTCTTGCCATCCGAACATCGTCTCGTCTTTATTCCTTAGGTGCGTGTATTTTGAATAAATATACAATTTGAAAGAAATATGATTGCAGATGCAAGCTTCAGTTCAAATAAAGAAAATTTTATGGAAATTTTCTGTGTTTCTATATGTGAAATTGCTATGCTCCAGATAATTATTTGTATTAATCATTAGCCGGTATGGCTCCACATGATATTTTGTGTTTGAGTCATATTGACCATTATCCTAAATTTGCATACCTTTCAAAGTTTCAATGTTCAAGCTTAGAGGCAGGCAGTCTTTGTTATCGCCCAAAAAATAATAAGAAAATAGCTTAAACAAATAATCAGGTAAAAAGCCATGGCACAAGTTAAACAGACTATGCAAATTTACATTTTGGTTGTAAAGAGATATATTTTGGACATAGTGGAACGCCATCATGTGAACAAAAATATATTATCATTCAAGTAAGAAACCAAATAAGAAATAAATAAATTTACGTCTAGAGATTTCACCTATTAATCAACAAACAGGAGAAAGAGTGGGGTGGGAGCATAAATGCATTAAATCTTTTAACAACCTAGCATAAGTGATTTATGATGTTATGAATTTATATTAAGCTCAAGTTCCATCCTACTATTGAGATAAAATGTTAATATTTGTTTGTTACTCTAAAAATAACAAATATTTTTGAAATATCCAGTTCTAATCACGTGGGTTTAAAATACGATGCCCTGCTTTATATAAAGTAACAACACTTAAGGAAAAAGCACTACAATTAATTACGGCTGTTATATTAACTTATATTGTATCAATCTCAAGTTTCACCAAATTATTGACTTACGATAAAAATGTCAATATTTCTTTGCTACTATAAGAACAATAAATGTTGAAATATTCAATTCTAGGTGAGTTTGAGATACGATGTTCGGCTTTGTCAAAAAGTAATGACATTTATGAAAAAGGCACTGCGATTAATCACAACCGTTAAAGATCCTATCACAGGCCTGAGGTAAAACCCAAGCACTACTACTGTAGTGCGTCTGTCTGTACTCAGCGGCAGGCAGCACAGGTAGACCACTACAGCAAAAACCGCGTCCGCGTACAATAGCGAGCGCCCAACGCCCCAACCCGCCTCTCCCCCCGTTCCCCACCCTCGACCGACTGCTTCCTCCTCCTCCACCGCGCGATCCTTAAGGCATCAGCGGCGCCGCAACTTCGCAGAGGAGGAAGTCCGCGCCCCGGCCCCGATCCGATGGCCAACAGCAACCTCCCGCGCCGGATCATCAAGGTGCGCGCCCGATCTGATCGCCCCGGCGCAGATCTCTCGCCGCCTCCGATCCGATTCGTCGTGCTCTCGCTTGTTTTGGCTGACCACTTTTTGCCTGCCATGTGGTTGGATCTGTGCAGGAGACGCAGCGGCTGCTCAGCGAGCCAGGTGCGGGTGCTTTCTGTCACGCGGTTTCGGCGGATTTCGGCAAGGTTTTCGTTATTTGAGGAAGGGTTGGGATACTGTTTGTTGAATGGTTTGGCTTGGTTTGGTTTGTTCGTGCGTGCAGCGCCGGGGATCAGCGCGTCGCCCTCGGAGGAGAACATGCGCTACTTCAACGTCATGATCCTTGGCCCGGCGCAGTCGCCCTATGAAGGTGCGAGCTTCTAATCCGGAATTTTGACGCCCTTTTTGTGTTGCGTGGCGTAGATTGGTATTATCCAGACGATTCTGTTCAAAAGATGCCACTAGAAATGGGGTGAATTCGGAAATATTTGCTTTAGTTTATGAACACATAGTAACCCTGTATTCTTTGGTCGGTCGGTGACTTTGGCCCTTCAACTTTTAGTTTCTCAGGCAGTATTGTTGTCGATGAGTATCATCATCTCTTTTAGTATTTTCTATTACTGATGTTAAAGGGCTGGCAGTTTTAGTAACGTTTATGCCTATATAATATGTGACGGTTACTGCTAGCTTGTGTTTTATGTGGGCAGTTGCTCAATGTTTGTGGGAAACAAAAGTCATTTTTGGCTTCCTAGATTGTAACTTGTCCATTGAGCTATTTTTTGTTATGATGAATATGCAATAATAGACTTAGTTCCATTCATGATCTCGTTACTCTATCAATATATGCTGTCATGATCCCCTTGCCCTCTGATTTGTGTAAATTGTAACACAACGTATTTACTCCCTGAGCTCTCTAGGAGGTAAGGAGCTTACTTGTATGTAACAAGGAGAAGGGGCTAGTTGGTTTCCACTCCATTCTTAAATTGCAGGGAATGACTGAAATGTGGCAGTGGGAACTAACTTTTTATCTTCCTTAGCAGACTCTTTGACTTTAGCTCATGGTCTTTTATAGTAATCACCATAATACCTTTCTGTGCTAGTGATATTTGTAACTGGAACAACATTTTCTGTTTACGTTAGCATATTAATTTGTACTTAATTGGTTTCCTTATATTCATATTCAATTACTTTCCTGATTACATTTCTTTGCTTATCAATTTGTCAGGTGGAGTTTTTAAGCTTGAGCTCTTTTTACCTGAGGAATATCCAATGGCTGCCCCAAAGGTAACTACACAATTTTCTTAATGCCTATAAAATTATTGTGTTCTATACCCTTAAGCTAATCATGCTTGTCTATAACTTTATTTTGTTTATACCCTTAAGCTTTGATATGATATGTGGTGATAGGTTTAACTACAAGTCAGATTGATTTCCTTGTTTGAACATTGACAAACATATCTTAGCTGATTCTGACTTAGTAGGTATTTGGATTAAGAATGTCTTTCTGTTTGGAAGGACGAGCTATTTTCTGCCCCCTTCTCTTCAGTGTCCATTGAAGTGTTAGAACTACTCAAAACACTTTTAGTGTTCATAATCTCAGTGAGCACTTATTTTTGCTTGTGTGCTGTTGCAGGTTAGGTTTCTGACCAAGATTTACCATCCCAACATTGACAAGGTAGGCATGCAGTTTGCTTTGCAGTGCCAGTCTACTTTCTATGAATGGTTATTGAGCAGGGCTTTACTGTGTTGCAGCTTGGTAGGATATGCCTCGACATTCTCAAGGACAAATGGAGCCCAGCACTTCAGATCCGAACAGTTCTTTTGAGGTCTCTATATCTGTCACTGTGTGTCATTGTACAATTGCATACGTTTTTGCCTCAAAAAACATAGTTTTTACTTTTAGCCTACCTAGTGGAGCTGTATCTCATTTGTTCTTGTTCAGTCCCTATACCTTTCATATTCATTGGCATGCTAGCTAGTTCTTGACATTTTTCTAGCTTTCAGTATCCAGGCTCTCTTGAGTGCACCAAATCCAGATGACCCTCTGTCTGATAACATTGCAAAACACTGGAAAGCCAATGAGGCTGAAGCTGTTGAAACAGGTAAATTGAAGTTGACAAATCAGCCTATAGTAGTGTTTCTGTTGCCCTGTGGTTGCCTTCTTGATAACAAGATATTTTGTGGGATTTGCAGCGAAGGAATGGACTCGCCTGTATGCGAGCGGTGCATGACAACCCAGTGCTATTCTTGATGTAATAACCCGTCATACTTCAGTCCTAATCTATTGCCATTTGCTTGATGAGAACAGACTGGAGATATTTGCCATGGAAGGAAGTCTCTAAATGACTTACCAGTCGAATTGTTTGGTTGTACACCTGTGGTCGGTTCCCTTTACCTTTGGGCACCTTTGACTAATCAGTATCTGTGGTAGAACTTTCTCTACTCCAATATATTTATTACTTCATGTAGGAGAGTTTCTCAATTGTCCATATTGTTGAAACTGAGGCTTGTTACCTTGGCTGCACCTTTGTTGGTCCACTCGTTTTTGTGCTGGTCATCTGTGAAACTAGAGTTGCACTTGGCTGCACTTTTGTTGGTCCAACCGGGTGTATGCCGCTCATGTTATGCCGTTTGCCCACCCGGTTGCGGTTGGCACTTTGCTCGTGGGACTGTGGGAGCAAGCGATAAGCGGAGCTCAATTAATAAAGCCACGCTTTCTCGGCTCGGATGTGCCGAACGTCGCCGCCGGGAAGTCACCGGTCGTGCGACGGGGGCGCAGCTTTGCCCATGACATGTCACCGTTCTTGTTTCTCTTCGTGGCGCCGCCCGCTCTGAAGCTTCAAGTGAATGGTCACCGATGACAGGTTTCCTGTCGATTTTTTTCGAAGGCTCATTTGCAGCAGTGTCACAGTCATGATACGGAGACTGCACGGTAGTATAAAATATAGCACGCGGTTATCATTTATCAGTTGACAGGCCATGAACGCTCCCGATCAGATGCCCGGCTCCGCAATTGCTTGCGGCCCTGGGCAGCAACAGTATAGTATGGGGCTTCGAAAACCACCACTCCAACAGCATCAGTTCCGTTGCCTCGCTGTCATTGTCTCGCTGATACGCTCCGATTGCTGGGGTTAACAGCTGACGGAAACACTGTTGCTGAGCGGTCAGGTCAGAGACGAATGTTGGACGCCACGTTGAAAACGGGAATGGAAAGGGAAAGCTTCGGTATAGCGTCTGCGGTGAAAAGCGGCCAACCACAAGACAAAAACCTGCTTAATTACCACTGACACATGGGCCACAACCGCGAGTTCGCACACCGGCCACCCGCTGTCAGTCAGAGCCCGGGGAAACAGCGAAACGGAGCCCCCGTTTTCCGTGGACGCGTCGTCCCGTCCCGTGCCCGTGCGTCCGGGGGAAAGAAAGACCAGCCACCAGCGTGGCAGCGCAGATTCCATCGCCGCCCCGCTGTCCCGGGCTCCCGGCCGCTTGTCTGTTGTTTATTCCCCTCAGCCGGTCAGCAGCCCAACCGCACCCCCTCTTCGGCTCTTCCTCCACCCCGCTTGCTGCTTCCAGAGAGCTCGCGTCGCGCGTGCGTGGGTGGGTGGGTGCGTGCGTGCGTGCGGCCGGCGAAGCAGCGCAGCACCGCACCACCCCCTCACGCCGTCACGCGCGCGCGCGCGTCTCGATGGCCGACGACGGCGAGCCTTCCATCACGCGCTGGACCTTCGAGGTGACTCGCTGACCTCTGCGCGCTCTCCCTTTCCTTCCCGTATCACTCCCTACCCCCCCGGTTGCGTAGCTGGGAGATCCCGTGGCGTGATCGGTTGGCTCCACCCCCGCAGGACTTCGAGGTCTACTACGAGGTGCGCCTCGGCATCCGCCGCGAGCCCGCGGAGGGCGACGGTGACGACCGCGACGATGGCCGCCCCCCGCTGCGCGGATCCGACCAACTGTCCGGCCGACCCGCCGTGTCACGCGCCAACGGGGGCGCGGACCTCGCTGTCTTCGAGCAGTTCGAGCGGATGGTGCGTCGGCTTCTGTACCTACGCGTTGCTGCATTTGCTGATGATGGTTTCGGTTCGTCCTCTTGGAGAATTATGCAATTATTAGCTTCCCTGGTTTTGATTCGCAGGAGAGGAAGGTGGAGATGCGCAATGGGGCTATAGAGGACGGGCCGCCGTAAGTCCTGCTGCTTGCTTGGGAATACAGTACAGAGTTTTTCTACACAATTTTTCATCTGAAATACTGAAATGATGTTCTAAAGTTAGCTAGTTTCCATCTGTTACTCTGTTCAGCAATTAATATCCAGTTAGTGTGGCCAAATTCGCTCGAAACTGTATTATATTATTTGCTTGATTTAGAGGCAGCTAAGGTGGCGTTGAAATTCTGCATTCTACTTCAGTTGACTGAATTCCAGAAATAACGGGTTTCCAGTAAGATAGAGGTGCTCGTAGACTTATATGCTTTGCATGTTGACCAGCATTTTCCGTGTGGCTTACATGGTGAAAATAATATGGTTCTGGATGCTCTGTGCCTCTGATGAACCACGTGCCTGATTTTGAACCTCAAACTGTAACAAGAACTAATCATTTGTTCCTTTAAGTTATGCTACTACGTAGTTGATAAACAACTATTTGGAAATGGTTAGAGCTTAGTTGGAAAGTAGTTGTTTGATTATTTCAAAACAATACCTTATTTATTTGCCACATGCAGAAAAAAATTTGAGCTGAATTTTTTTCCATGAGCCAATTGTTAATCTTTAAGCATTGCTGTGTTTGTTGTCTGGAAACATAAAGCTCCCAGGACTGTTTTCTCTTGCCATGCATATGTATTTTCCTTTTTTTTGTTATACACTTGTGATAACGGGATATATGGTGGTTGCAGGCAGAAACCTCTGCTTCCTTCATTTGAATCCGCAGAAACGCGCAACTTAGCCGAGACATTGTTGAGGTAACATCGAGCCAAAAAAGGCTGTACAGAACATTATTCATGTGGCATTGTAATGTATTTTAGACTGTTGTTACTATAGCTTCCTTATCCAATGCCTATAGGGATATAATTCGTGGGAGCCCAGATGTCAAATGGGAAAGCATAAAAGGTCTGGAGAATGCAAAGCGGCTTCTCAAAGAAGCAGTTGTCATGCCCATCAAATATCCCAAGTAGGCTTGCTTTCTCAATGAAATCTATTGTACGTTCTAAGCGTAGAACCTAGAAGATATTTAACGGAATGAAAGACTCATATGTCCTGCAGTACCAAGTAGATGTTTTTTTTTCATTTGAGCATTTGTTTGACTATACTTTAGCAGCAAAGTTAAGCAAATCACTTTTGTAAAGATGCTTTCTTAACATATTCATTACACAGTATTTATATTTGTATATTTTGTGATATTCATGTCTCAGAAGGATTATTTAATAAATTTGTGATGCATGACTTTCCACATTGGCTTTCCATTTCTACTGATTCAAAAGGTCAACTCTGTCACACAATGTATCACAATTGGGTAATTGGTTAATTTATTTTCCTTTTTGAACAGTTTAATTAGTGGATACAAAGTAAGTGATGATTTATAAGCTGTATTCATCTTTATTAGAGAACCTGTTTAAATAATCCAACAGTAATATTCATTCTGTTTGCTTTTCAAAGAAGTGTTTTATCACCCTGAAGGTCTGGAGGAAAGATGTAAAATTTGTATGAGTCATGGTCTTGAGGGTTTCTTTTGTATGTCCAACTTTTTTCAATCATGTGTTGTCCTATCGGATACTCGCTCCATTCCAAATTGTAGGTCGTTTTAGCTTTTTTAGGTTCATAGATATTATTATGCATCTAGATATAGTGTATGTCTAGGTGCATAATAATATCTATGAACCTAGAAAAGTCAAAACGACCTACAATTTGGAACGGAGGGAGTATTTTCTTCTCCATTATTAATCAGATTCAATTGATGTCATCCAAGTTAGCTCATTTCCTGATGTACTAGTGAAACACTTCTTGTCTTCTAACTTGCATTTCAATCCCAGGTACTTCACAGGCCTATTATCACCTTGGAAAGGTATACTACTATTTGGTCCACCTGGGACAGGAAAGGTTTGTACTTATCTGTGTATTTTCTCTCTTTTTTCACAAATATATGATATTCCTATTGCTGTTTAGTTTTTTTTATACATTTATAAGTTGCTACACTTGCTATGTTTAGCGATATCTTGCGGCCCGTGTTGCTCTCAAGTTAATCTCTCCCCTTTTAAAATGAATAGCACAATTAACTTTTCACCATGGAACTGTAGTACCTGAGTAAACAATCCAAATATCAAGCATCTGTTTCTTTTTTTCTTGGTATTGCTTTTGTCTTTAGTTATACTGAATTATTGAAAACAAAAGGACAATATCACTTATTAATGTCAATTGCCTATACACTGATTTCATGGTTTGCTTCAGTTGTTTCCTCATCCTCTGTGCTATTTCTGCCATTATGTATGTTTTCTATGATGCTATACCCAAGCTCTGCCAATTGCGGATCATTGTCAAGTCCAATTGTTATAACCTCCTCAACTTATTCCATTTCAGACGATGCTAGCAAAAGCTGTGGCTACTGAATGCAAAACTACCTTTTTCAATATTTCTGCCTCATCAATTGTGAGCAAGTGGCGTGGTATGTCACTGTCTTTTGTTTATTTCTTGACATGTTTTTACTGGTCCATGAGCATGCATCGATTTATGTGTTCCTTGTTGGCGGCATTAGCTTATGTATTTCTGCTATTGCTCCGTACTGCTGCTGCAAATTTACTATAAGCTGTCACCTTTTTCCCTGTTATGGACATTTCTTTCACAGAAATAGTTAGGTCTACTCAGAGTTACATATTTAATCCTTCCATGAAATTTAATACTTGTTCTGTGCATAATTATGGAGCTGAAACTTGAACATAAATTGTAACTGGGTTCGATTTACCTCGACAGTAGTTCAATATGCAACCAAGAGGACCAGGATACGGATAACTTTATTACATTTCCCTTTCTTTCTTGTTTGTATATTCGCCTGCTGCTATATGCCTGTATTTGCATGCCAATGCAGCAATGCTTAGAGCTCGTATGCTTCCCACTTGAGAGCTGTTCTTAATTATCATAGTGTTCCAGTAACTTTCTCCAAAGCTGCTAACCTGTAGCCCTCTGCCTTCCAATAACAACACTTTATAATCCCTGGCATGTATTTACATCATCTTCTGCCACCTATTGGTTCTTAATTGTTGCACTATGTGGCACTTTAGGTCTTCTATTGACATTGTTGTCACAGACATCCTCTTTGCATTGCATCCTACTGTGCTAATGCCCCGTCCAGCCTCTGGTGTTAATAATTTCTTCCACAGCTGTTTGCGAAGTGCTTACAAATTATTGCAAGAAGTGCAACACGCACACACCCCTTAATCTTTATGATATTATTACTTCCATGCTTTTCATCCACATTATGGAAGAATATACGTTTAGTATTCTTTCTAACCTCACTGCCAGAAAAATTTTGCTCATTCGAATAGTGATGCAGGTGACTCGGAGAAACTAGTGAAAGTCTTATTTGAGCTTGCAAGGCATCATGCACCATCTACCATTTTCCTTGATGAGATTGATGCTATAATTAGTCAACGTGGTGAAGCTCGTAGTGAACATGAAGCTAGCCGACGATTGAAAACTGAGCTGTTAATACAGGTAGCTTTATTGGATATTTTGACATGGTCTAAAGTATAATCAATTATCTTCCATTGAGAAATGTGCGATCTTCTCAACCATGAATTAGTTACAAGCAATAACTTTAAAGGAAAGCTAAATAACAACCGAGTGTTTTGGGGCTCCTCAAGACCAGAATTTTGGGCCGTCCTATTTGTGCTTGATTCAAGCCATGGCCGTCTGATTCGCACTGCCATTGAAGCTGCAGTCATCTTCCTCAACTCTGGCAATTGTCCGTCAAGGTTAGGGCTTAGGGATTTGGGGTTTTAGGGGTGAGATTTTCACTGTAGATGCGAGCTTAGAGGAAGGCCATGGTAGTGGTCACAGGCAAGGGCAGCGGCCACCACCGGCCGTGTGCAGTGGAGGAACGCCAGTTGGGAAGTACCTGGGTGGGGGCATCACAGCAAGCCATGTTAGCGCTGTGCTGTCAGTGGCGAGCTGCTGGAGACAGGAGGTGGTGGGTAGGATGGGGGCATGATGTGCACGGTTGTGAGCTCAGCTCAGCACCATGGAGAAATCAGTTGAAAAAAGAAAATCTGGGAGTAGAAGACGGCCGTGCACCATTGGATTAAGATCTAGTGGCCACAAAAATCGTGTGTCCACAGTCCACAGAACACAAATTCGGAGTAGACGCTGGGCAGACCTATAACTTTTATGGAAGCTACAGTATCTGGAAAACAGAGACATTATACCTAAACACATTAGGATCAGCTAGCATCTATAAACTTTCTAAAGTTTACATGCTGAAATATCCTTGGCTTTCTTAACTTTGAACTGATGATAAAATGGTCTTTAATTTTGAGAACAAGCTGTTTCATTACATTTTGATTTTATTTCTGCAGATGGACGGGTTGACTAAGACAGATGAGCTTGTTTTTGTTCTAGCGGCCACAAATTTACCATGGGAGCTGGATGCAGCAATGCTGCGTCGGCTGGAGAAGCGTGTATCCTTTTCTAAATAATCTTGTATTTCAGATATTAGTTGATTTGCAAATGTGCATACATATTTCCATATTATTTTTCTATAGTTTTTTGAATGTGTGATAGCTATTTGATTTCTTATTTGGGAGTATAAATATACACTGAACTGCAGGAGGTCAGGTGCACTACACTAGCAAGCCTCTCGTTTTTTTAAGCTTTGCCTTGTCTGACAGGCCTTCATGGCTCATCATGAACTTTTACGAGTGTACAATAGACAAATGACCACTGGCGTAATTGTATAGTACCCTCTTAAATTGTATTGCTATCCAAAATCAGCAGTCTTGAATAATGGAATGCTTATACTCCTTTCCAATTATTCAGTTATATTTACAACTTCTGATGCAACCAATTTTTTCGGCAACATTCTAAACAATGTTTGTTTGGTTGAGATCTGTAGAACCTGTAATACTTAGCTGCCACCAGAATGCTTATGTCAAAGTTCAAGTTACATGACAAATCTGAAGGAACTTTTTTCCATAACTTGTCAATCAGATTCTTGTACCATTGCCAGAGCCAGATGCTAGACATGCTATGTTTGAAGAGCTCCTGCCATCTACTACTGGCACAATGGAGATTCCCTACGATGTTCTTGTGGAGAAAACTGAAGGATATTCTGGCTCTGATATTCGCCTTGTATGCAAGGAGGCAGCAATGCAGCCCCTAAGACGGTTAATGACAGTTCTCGAACGCAATCAAGAGGTTCCTGAAGATGGTATGTGACCTGTCTGTAACTAGTGATTTCTTACTTCTTTTAAGCAACTTGGTGTGTTAACAAGAACAAATGACTCTACTCACCACTTCAACTGAAGACTTGTTGATCTTTGTTGCCTACTTCTCTTCAATTTCTAGGAAAATTTGTTCAAAAAAAATTATAGGGAAATTTTACCTGTATGGGTAGTGCTTGCAGAATGGAAAATAAGCAGTGGCAAGATCACAAACATATGAATTGGTATTGTGATAGTGCCCTAATGCATACCAATTAAAAAGTAAATTATCAGTATACTGCTACTCTTTCTATTGTAAACTCAGTGGAATTTAGCACTTCTTTGGGGGGAAATGTTGCAGAGTTGCCTGAAGTTGGTCCAGTAACGACAGAAGATATTGAACTTGCTTTGAGGAATACAAGGCCGTCTGCTCATCTTCATGCACATAGATATGAGAAGTTCAACCAAGATTATGGCAGTCATGTCCATGGCTGAAGGTGAGCTGTACGACCAGAAGTATTTGTGTCAAGATTTCTTAGGTGTTCTTTGAACTACTCCCTAAGCATATGTAGCGTTCCTTTCTGTGCAGGAGACTGTTGTAAGATATTTGTATTCAGTACGGAACTCGTGCATGGGCTGATAGATAATGTGGAATTTCCATCGATGGAATGAAGGTATCCTTGTAAACACTATGCTTATCCTTGTATGCTGTACATTATCATTCATTTGATGAGTAATAAGCTCTTGGGTAATTTAGTCCCTGGAATAAGCAGAAACTAGGACTCTATGCCTACATTTGGCTCGATTTACCTATTTCTCTGGCGTTACTCTTAATTCCTGTTTCATGATCCATTTCTTGAGTTTCTTCCACTGGGCAGATTGCACCCCTTCCTATTGAGAAAGTCAATCCATTAATCTCTTTCATGACCCTTTATAGCAGCGGTGCCAGAGGAAACACAGAATATCGAGGGCAAGGTTGCCTTCTGTAATTCATATTACTTCCATGCATACACTGCTCTGTTCAAATTACCAGAAGCACAGTAGAATTATATAGTAGTATGAATTATATAGTACTCCCTCCGTCCTAAATTACTATTTGTTTTGGCTTTTCTAGATACATATATTTTGATGTGCACCTAGATATTTTCTAGATATTTTGATGTGCACCTAGATATTTTTTTAGCTAGAAAAGTCAAAGCGAATAGTAATTTGGGACGGTGGGAGTAGGATATATGCATCAACCAGCCAATGCGTGGTAGATACTGGTGTTATTGCTTTATCAATCTCAACTGATTAGCATATGCATATAGTGGCTGTGGCTCACAACCTTCAAGGAATCTTTGAGCTCCTTCCTTTTACCTTTCGTCCCACTGAACCTCTATGCCGAATCGGTCGCGCTTGCTGGCCACAACTTAACGCGAGTTAGCTCTTCAGTTTATTCTCGGCATCACGCATGTGCAAATTAAAGCATGGATCGCCCCCAGTGTATGCTGAAAAATCCAGGGCGACGAGCTCCGCTGCCGCCGGAGTCCATAATCCGCAAGCAACGGTTTGCACTTGTCGTCGTGCAAATTAATACGAGGTTCATGTTACGAATGCACACATCCCCCGTTCATGTAACAGATCATGGAACCTACTCGACGTCGCTTGGAAAACAATCGCGGAGTATATGTATTGGTAATCGCATCTGCTGGTGGCTCGGCTCATCCTCATCATGCCTCATCGTTGGGCGAGGGCGATCCTTGGGCATCGAGCTGGAAGCCATCCAGCCGGCGGTCGGCAAGCCTGCTCTTGTATGCGGCCGCCTTGTACTCCCTCCACATGAAGCTCCGGTAGCGGCTGGCCTCCCCTTCCCCCGATCATCTCCGGCACCGACACAATCCTCTCCGACGGCGCCGGCGCGCCGAAGTATCTCATCGACAGCCGCGCCCGCTCCCCGGCGTCCGCCTCCACCACCGTACCCTGTGCCTGACGCTCCGAAACCTCCCGTTGGTCAGCACCTGCATGGAGTCGCCGACGTTGACGTCGCGCAGCGCGATCTGCAGGCCGGACGCCGAGTTGGAGCGCAGCACCGAGATGATCTGCGGGTCCGTGTGCTCGCCGAACCATGCAGGAGCACGTCGCTGCCGTCCCGCTGCACCATGCGGCTGAACACGTTGGTGTCCTCCATCCCCAACCCTTCTGCCATCAGCTCCAGCACCCTCAGGGCCACCTTCTGCACCCGGCTCATGTACTCCGCCAGCATGTAGCTGAAAACCGATCAAACAGATCAGTCTAAGCGAGCCAACCAAAAGAATGCACGCCGCCCTCCGTACGTTCGTGGGTATTTCACGCGTATGTGTACCAGAGCACGGTGGGCAGCGCCAATAAGGTGGTGACGGAGTTGGAGCCGACGGAGAGCATGAGGAACTCGAGCAGCCCCATGTCGCGGTTGGGCCCGATCTTCCGGTGGCCGTAGCCGAGCGGCGCACCGGAGGAGGAGGTGAGCAGCTTGTCGTTCTGGGGCAGGGAGAAGAAGGCCAGCGCCTCGGCCTCGAGCTTCTCCACGAGGCCGGCGGGGATGCCGTGGTTGACGGCCTTGAAGAAGCCGAGCCTGTTGCAGGCGCTGGCCACGGCACCCGCGGAGCCCGGCAAGGACAGGTCCACGACCGGGACGGCGGCTTTCGCCGAGATGGCCGTCTCGACGGAAACGTTGGGGCTCGTGGTGGCTGTCGCCAATGCAGTCGATCATGGCTCGCTCACAACTGAGGACGGAGACCTTAGTGAAGGTGTGAGCGACCATGGGATGGTCAAGTAACGATCGGGCGCTAGCCTATAAATACACATCACCAGCGTGGATATGCGTGCGTCCGTTGATGCATATGGTTGTCGCTCGTGAACCGTCAGTCCTATACGCAGCCACGCAGGGGACAATATGGCAGGTCCTTTTCTTTTCGTTTTTCCTACCAGTGGCAAGTAGTCGTATATGTAATTGTGTGTGGAAAAACCATAGCTGGTTATGCAGCAATGCTGTCTGTCCCTGATTAAGGAATCGCTATGTCGTGGAAGCCGTGCGAGCCAATAGAATACTCGCATATGCATTGTCCCTGTATAGCATGCTCTGTCGTGTAGGAACCACGTCCCTGAACTCATCCTAGATACCAAGAAAGCTCGTGTATACTATGTAGGTACACGTGGCCACGGTTCGGCATTGCCATTTTTTTTGTCTCGGTGGTTTGGCATTGGTCGTTACTCGTTAGCATCGCCAGCCGGCTGATCGTGCGTGCATGCACGCAGTGAAGTTGCCATGGCGACTTGTACATGTTGCTTGGTATAAACAGTGGCGGAACTAGAGAGAAAATTAAAGGGGTTAGACAAACATTTGCCGGTTCAATAATTTAGCAATTTGTACCCTAATTTTTCCAGCAGCTAGCCATAACTATAGTAATTAATTATGCAACGGCAGTAAAAAAACAAATAGTTTGCAAAAGTGATCAATAGTTTGCAAAAGTGTCTTTTCTTTTACATTTTGCCTTGGTTTCCTACAAGAATTTGGTCTAATTTCATCAAAACATCCTATGCTATTACGAGACAAGAAATAAAATTGTAAATAGTTTAGGGATATGCCATTATGGATTAGGGCAATAAGGTTTATATTGATTTGAGTTGGAGAAGGAACATCAAAAGCAGTAGAGTCGGCTCGTGATGCCTCCCAGCCCGCCGTCGTTGATGTTTCCCTCCATCGGGAGCTCGCGGCCACGCCGCCACGGTCACCTGCTTGCCCTCCGTCGGCCCATCGCCCGTTGATGTCGCAATGGCGCCGTCAGGCATCGGCCTCGGCCTCGCGCCCTCGCCGAGCCAGAGTCCACGCGCGGCGGGCGAGGTCTGGGCGTCACGTCGCAAGCGTCAGGGCGTCGGGCGAGCACTTTAGCACTTCGCTTAACCTGATTACGTACGTGTGCGTTGGCCGTCGTTGGGCAGCAATTGCAAGTTGGGCTTGCCCCTGCAAGCTGCGGCCTGCTGTATGCTAACCAATTAACCATGGGATGGGCTGACAAATAGACAAAGGGGGTATAAACAGAATATTTGGCATGTAGATAAATTTGTATCTCATATGAGTACTATTAGAATATGAGATAGCTCCGAATATTCCGGCTAGTTTTATTTTTTAAACTATGAAGGGAGAATGGACCCAAAAGAAAAGAAAAATGCTACTGCAGTCAGAATGTGTACTTTGGTTGCTAGGTTCAGTCTAACTGTCTAAGCATGGTTAAGAATTAGCCTTATGGGATGTTTGGATACAAGGTACTAAACTTTAGGAGGGCCATATCGAATGTTCGGACGCTAATTAGGAGGACTAAACATGAGCTAATTATAAAACTAACTGCAGAACCCCTATACTAATTCGCGAGACGAATCTATTAAGCCTAATTAATCCATCATTAGCAAATGGTTACTGTAGCACCACATTACCAAATCATGGACTAATTAGGCTTAATAGATTCGTCTCGCGAATTAGACTCCATCTGTGCAATTAGTTTTGTAATTAGATTATATTTAATACTTCTAATTAGTATCTAAATATCCGATGGGACATGTCCTAAGTTTAGGACGCCGGATCCAAACAGGCCTTAGCCATGGCCAGCTCAGAAGCAGAACGCCCTACGGCAGGGTAGGACAGCTGCCCCAATTACCCACGGCGCAGAGGACCCGCTCCTCCCTTCGTCCGCTCTCTGCTCTTCACTACCTAGCGTTGTGGCGTGTGGTGGCATTGCGCGCATGAAGGAACGAGCGAGGAAGATGAATAGGACACAATGATGTTGGGCAGGTGGACCGTGGCTGTTGGCGGCTTGGCGCAATGCTGATTCGACCCTCGCGCGCCAGCTTGCTTCCTGGCGCGCGAGCTGGGGCGGGCAGGCAGCCAGCGCCCAGCGGCCATGGTGGGGTCCGCTGACCGTGCTGCGCGCCTGCTCTTATCCCCGCCGGTGCTGCGCGGCCGTTTTTTTTACCTTTTCAATTTTTTCCTATTTAATTATTTTTCCGTACCATTTTGTATTCAAGTAAATATTATTTTGCGTATAAGTTATGTGTATAAATTATTTAAGAATATTCTCGTAAAATTGTGGCAAACGTTGTACAATTTTGTGTATATCATAAAAGATGTACTATAAATTTATCACATAAGTTATTGTTAGGAAAGAGTTATATGTACAAATCATATGCATAAGTTATAAATTTCTATAAATAAAATTTTTGAAGGTGTCATTTAAAAATTGTACGTAAAAATTGTACGCTTAAGTTCTACATCGTATCAAAGTCATAAGAAATTGTTAGTACGAAATATGTGTCAAAGTTACGTGTATAAGTTATGATATTTTAAAAAAGAAAAGTTGCGGGAATCAAAACTTTCTGAAGTTCGGAGGGAGTGAGTGGGCTGTGAGGGGTCGATGGTTGGCAACACTACCGCGCTAGTTAGCAAGCTCCCTTGAGCAACTTCAAAAGGTTGCTAATCTTACCCCCAATATCTATTTTAGGAAGAAAAGGAGAAAAAACGAACTCCAACAGTTCACCCAAACCTTCCCCAATTTTTTAGCGACGCTAAAAAACAGCCTGCCACTGCGTATATTTTAGCGTTGGTATTGCTCCCCCAATCCTGATTCCCGCACGCCCGCGCATCCCTTTTGATGGACCCAATACGATGATGTGGCCTGTTTTGAAATATTGGGGGAAATTTATTAGCGATCTGCTGTGGATTGATATGTTTTTGGGGAAAAATTTTTTTAGAAGAACCCCCAATACATAGTTTTGGGGAAGAATTTTTTAGGATACTCTTGGAGTTGCTCCAGCTGGCCCAAGTACCGCACAAAACCTTATCACTCCCTGTTAATAAACCCCCATCACCATCGGTCTGGAGAGTCATTGGATTTTAGTCGACAATGATAGCGATCGTTATTACAGGTTGGAGCCACAAACTTGCGGTGACAGCCATGAAAACATAGAATAAAAAATATAAAATGGTGGTAAAAAAAAATTATTCGATCCTAGGATCTCATGGGTTGCGCAACTTTCTTAGTGATTTTGGATACACCAAGATCATTAGTGATTTTGATGGTTGTATGGTAACACTAACCTATGAGACTAACTATATTTGCTATACAAGAACTTAGTCTTACTAGTCGCTAACCCACGCATTCGCACATGCTAGTCGATATATTATTAGATATTTGTGAACTTACTAGATTTTTTTTATATCATCTGCTTCAGAACATTTTAAAAATAGAAACAGAAGTACATAATAACAACTCGTACATCATCTTCCTACATTTATGATAATCGGTATGTCTTTTTTTAAGAAAAAACATCTATAGTTGAACGTATGGAGTTTATAATAACTCACGTGTTCTCGAGTCCCAAAGATGTTCCATTTTGTACTAAAAACACAGCATCGACTTCTATTTTTTGTCATATATATAGAGAATCAAGAAATTTTACTTATAGTTTGTTTCTACAGCACCTTGACGACCAGTTAGTAAAATACCACAAAAGAGCTCAAAGAGTTTGCTTTACCGTAAATCAGTACGGAACTGAAATTACGCACTGTATTGTTATTCTGGCACCATCAACCACTCTAGGTTGGTTACTTGGTTACTGCCCTCGTCTCTTCTATCTCGTTACTGCCTACATCAACAATCAACAAATTCTTAAAGCCCTTTGGCCCCGTTTGGAGAGGGGGTGCTAAACTTTAGCACCTCACTTTTTAAGCACATTTTAGCACTTGGGTTCCCAAACAGAAGTGCTAAAAGGGATGTGCTAAAGTTTAGCACCCCCATTTTCTTTAGTACACCCAAGGGGTGCTAAAAGGTGCTAATGGGTGCTAAAAGTGGTCCCAGGTCCATTTTTTCCCTTGCTGCCCTCCTCTCTCTCCTCTCCACTTTTCTCCAAGCTAATCATAAATGAGGGCAATGTAGTCATTTCTCACTCAATGTGCTAAACTTTAGCACTGTATCCAAACAACCTCAAGTGCTAAACTTTAGCACTCCATTTGAGGGTGCTAAAGTTTAGTACTATGCTAAAATTTAGCATTGTGTATCCAAACGGGGCCTTTCTAAAAAACAACTGCTTAAAGAAACCTGCTTCTTGGGTGCAGCAGGAGACTCCCCGATGTACACTTGTTTTTGCTATGAGCCTATGACGTGGTAGGCGGTGGGCCTAATGCTAGGCCCGTCGAGGCAACTTGAGTGTCCATCAGCCAGCTAATTTCTATACACAACTTGTTTGATCTAGGTGAAGTGGCTTGGGATGGCTCGACCCATAACTAATTATAGGCTTCAGCATTTCCTCGCTAGTGATGGCTGCATCAGCACCATTTAAGGGACTTTCACTTTCATGTCATTTGATCGTGTGTTGTGTGACTCGACGTAGACAAATTAAGCTGCTATATGTTAGAGCAATTGTGAATAAATCCAATAACGGACAGTACTGAAATTTAGCAAGTTAAGTGGGACTGAGGGGGAGTAAGGTGAGGGACGGCCGGTGATGGGGAAGAGAAACAGCTCAATTTTACGCAGGTTGGACATGAATTCGTGTGTTCCAAATGGGACAGAACATTGTTAACTTTAAACCTAAGCAGCGCACTGTTGGGGTACGGTGTGTGCGTGTATGACAACCACTATGGAGAATACACGCACAGACCCAAACAGTGGTCCAGCCTCTAACTCCCCGTTTGGTATACCACGGGAGATCGCACTAATACCATTATTCAAGCTGCTTCGTTCTGGAGATTCATCTTCAACTATCGTATCAGGCATCATCGAATCCCCGCGTTTTCCAGACCCAACTTGGCAGTCAGGCTCCACTCCAGTTCATTCAATCAGAGGGCGAGCTTGATTATCTACATGCAGGCAAAACACGACATGAACTCCTTACTCCTGCTCCATATAGGCATAGTTTCTCTGTGTGCTCCGATCAATCTCCGGCCGCGCCGTGCGACCAATCGGCCATCTGTTATGTGCATCATACGCAGACTCGATCGAGCGGCACGATCGAGCACCACACTGAGACCCACGTTACGTCGACGATGACGCGACGGCAACATGTCCTCGTGAGTCGTGTCCACGTCGATCGGCCTCATGTAAACGATCGACGACGGCGCGACCGGCCATGGCGCCTAGCTATATAATGCCGCTCGAGCTCGATCTGCATTGTCCGTACCACGCACACTCGTACACAAGCATAACCTCACGCAATAAAACCAAGCAAGTTTTATTGAGCTCAACCTTGCCAGCTCCCTGCACCGATCCAAATGGCGAAGCAATTCAGCGTTGTTGTCACGAGCGCATTGCTGCTGGCGGCGGCCGTCGTGTCCCTGTGCTCACCGGGCGCCGGCGCGGCGCGGCAGCTGCTGGGGACCGGGCGAGAGACGGCCGTGGCCGTGGCGGCATCATTGGCGGCGACGGGCCCTCTGCAGGTTCAAGTGGAAATGCCGGCACTGCAGGTGCCAGGCGACGAGGCTGCTGCCGCTGGGGGAGACGGCAGCGTAGCCGCGTCCAAGAGGCTGAGCCCCGGAGGGCCGGACCCTCAGCATCACTGATCCCTGCTGCTTCGTCCTGCATCGGATCACACGTCTGATAACATAGTAAAGGTTATCGCACGTGGTCAAAAGGAGTTCTTTACCAACTAACACGTGAGTATATGGTTAAGTCTACGGATTTATATTTGTAATTGGCTTGTATGTGTTTTTTTACAAAGCTTATTTAATTTGGTCCTGTACGGATATGAGTGTTTTTTTTTGAGTCGATGTAGTTGTAATGTTCTTGAAAATCAATAAAATTTCATTTTTGAGAAAAATGTAATGCCCCAGTCCCGTGATCATGTGCCATTTTGAGTGGCTTGTGTCATTTGAAAACCATAATGCATGCCATATGGGCGACTTGGTGTCCGTGAGGCGGTGACTACTAAGTACTAACCCTCTTCGATTCAAATAAGGTGGAGAGAGGGGGGACTAAAGGCCCCCCAACCGGGACTATGGGAGGGTCTTTAGTCCCGGTTGGTATTTTCAACCAGGATTAAACATCTCACCAGATTCCCTCGTCCACAAGCTGTTACAATCGGGACTAAAGCTCCGGTCGCTGGTGGCTGTCAGTGGTGGCTATTTGACCCGAGACTAAAAGCTCTTTAGTCTCGGGTCCAAAAATGACTGGGACTTAAAAATGTTGGATGATGGAAGGTCTCTTCTCTACTGGTGTGGTTATCGTTTTATTTATTTATATACTGTGCAAGAGAACTCTATTAGTGTATATAAGTCCATCAACTCGTGCTCTAACACAACGCATAAAGTGTCAGTAATTCATGAATTTTTTTTAGCCCATAACTAATAATTAAAATTACATATCTTGCTCTCTATCTTATTTGTTAAATATTTTAACATAGTACTCATATGGGAGACATGTTTATTGGGTTATGATAGACTTTAGTTAGAATTTACTCTGTACTCTTTTCGATCCCACATTCATAGTTTTTTTTTACTTTGCATCATACGGGACATTCATAGTTTTTTTTACTTTGCATCATACCTCCGTATGTTGTTTATACGTGTTTAATTCAACTCTTAGTTTGAACTACTCCCTCCGTCCTGTAATACAAGGCATCCAAACATTCAAAAATTTTCCTCAACTATAAGACATAGTAGACACATTCGAATGATTGCTCATTTAATTCATCCCAAAACTGACAAGGATGGATGACTGCGGATTATTACTAAAAAATTTTCCTTACTATATACAACAGCCTTTAAAAGAGTCAAATTACACAACTCCTCACGTATAACTTAGGGGTACATGCGTATTTTGCTACTCATGTTAATATGTCCTAAAATTTATAGGATGCCTTGTATTTCATGACAGAGGGAGTGTGTTTAACATGGAAATCGGTATCTCATCACTTCCTCCATACATGTATGCACGGTCTACATATTAACACATATCATGCATGTATTTGTTAAGTTAATATTTTCTATATTAACACTTGAATAAATATGTAGTTTAGAATCATATGTAGATGGACTTTGGGGTATATTTTTGTAATGATAGAGGGGGTAATTCGGATGTAAATTTGGAGTTATCTTAGATTATTCTAAATAGTAGTGATATCACAATTTATATGCAGATTTTAATGTTACTTTAGTTTTTTATAATAGCATAAGTGGGTAATTTAGATTGAAAAATTAGAGGGTTACTTTATGTTATTTTCTTAATGGCAAATCAAGGTAACTTAGATATAGATTATGAGGCTTATTTTACACTACTTTTGTAATAATAGTAGTAGTAGGTGAATTTTTAGAAAACATAATAGATCTAATTGATATGATATTATAGTTAAAGTTTACTGGATTAGTGGCAGCACATTTATGCTTTTTTGAGAATGTCTATAATTTTTTTAAGGTGTCTCGTGAGGATTAATGTGGAGGCTCCTTTTAGATCATCTAATCAATAATAGGCATCAACACTTACATGATCAGTATGTGTTGAAGCTATCATTATGGTTATTACATATGCAAGTTATGTTTTTTTTTTCAGATCATGGATCCAACCAAAACATCATCCAACTAAACTGATTTGGATTTCGAAGCATGAAGAACTAAACGAAAATGAACTTAAGGTAGCAATACAGAACTACATATTCGATACTTTTTTTTGCGAGGAATACATATTGGATACCTATGTGCATCCCAAATTATTGTCTACGGTATAGCAGATCTTTCATATAAACAACTGATTAAAGGCGTCAAGCAGCCGTCCGGGGCACGAACTCGAGACATAAAAAACTGGCGCAAGAATCTTTTGCTTTTTCTCTGCCTAGCCAAGTAGCCATAGGATGGATCGAGATGGAACAGTGGGTCGGCGCCCGCGTGAGGCGCCAAGTTGTGGCTGCCGGGAAGTGTTCAAGTATGGGCAAAGCAAAGAATTTGTCGGCCATTTGCCGCAGCCAACAACCGAAGGCGAAGACCGTTTGCTGCGCGCCTCGCATCGGTCGGTCCAAAAGGCGTCCGATCTGTACGTCATCTACCCATTCGCCGGCTCATGCGTGTAGGCACCTATAGAGCTATAGTATCTCGATCGCTGACTCCCTGGCCACTAGGCAACTGGGGATATCATACGATGCGATTCGTTCCCAACCGCCTCAACTGCCAATGCAAAAAGGTTTTTGTTGGTTGATGCAGTGTTCCATCATGGGCGCTCGATCAGTGTCTGATGCCGACTTTGCATGCACTTGGAAGGATGGCAGGTTGAAACGCACTACCCAGATAGCATATGGTTGGCCGTCCCGGATCCCTTCGATTTAAAAGTTTTCAGCCTTCGGTTATAGGCAGTTAGTTCATTATCCACTGGGCACCGACTCGACTTTCGGCAGGTGAAGAGGGCCAATGGCACACCGGCATAGCGCCATCTTACACTTCCCTGAGAACTGGAGTAGTATCGGGGCAATATACAGAGAGTGGGTGCCCTCCCTAACATGTGTTTAACAAATTTGCTATAGTACTATCTCTGTTTTGTTTTTTTTAATTGCGTCGCAAAACTGAGTGTAGGTTTGCAAACTTCTTATGATTTTTTTAAAAAAGAAATTTAGCTTGGATTGATGATGTACCGAATTCAGCCAAGTACAACAGTACTTCCAAGGAACCCCAAGTGCAATTCCAAGATCCTTACTTAAGAGGTGTTTGGGAGGAGGGGGCTAAACTTTAGCCCTGTCATATTGGATGTTCGGATACTAATTAGGAGGATTAAACATAAGCTAATTACAAAACTAATTGCAGAACCCCTAGGCTAAATCGCGATACGAATCTATTAAGTCTAATTAATCCATCATTAGTGAATGGTTACTGTAGCACCACATTGTGAAATCATGGACTAATTAGGCTTAATAGATTCGTCTCGCGATTTAGCCTAGGAGTTGTGTAATTAGTTTTGTAATTAGTCTAGATTTAATACTCCTAATTGGTGTCAAACATTCGATGTGACGGGGGGCTAAAATTTAGCCCCCTCCTACCAAACCCTCTTAGTACAAAGACAATTCAGTTGTGCTCTTTCTCGACCGACTCCTCTACAGTACTTCTGCTGCAGTTAAGTCACTGATGCGTAGGTTCAGAATCCACGTGTTAATGACTCAATTGTAGAGAGATGTAGGGCCCGTTTGGTTACTTTTGCTTATTTTTAGCACGTGTCATATCGAATGTTTAGATACTAATTAGGAGTATTAAACGTAGACTATTTACAAAACTCATTACATAAGTGGAGGCTAAACGGCAAGACGAATCTATTAAGCCTAATTAAGCCTAATTAATCCATCATTAGCAAATATTTACTGTAGCAACACATTATCAAATCATGGACTAATTAGGCTTAATAGATTCGTCTCGTCGTTTAGCCTCCACTTATGTAATGGATTTTATAAATAGTCTACGTTTAATACTTCTAATTAGTATCTAAACACGGGTGCTAAAAATAAGCAAAGAAACCAAACCAGACCGTAGTGTGGAGGATCTACTACCACCCTCCACCTCCTCCTTTGTACTACTCCCTAGTTTAGGGGATGCACGTCCCTGTCATGGTATATTGACCCACCGAATTAACATTCGACTTCACAACTCGAGATGGCGTGCTTCAAGTAGAGCAAAAGAAAGCAGCCTTTTACACTTTACGTCGGAAGCGGGGCAGGGGAGATGCATCCTGGTGAAAATACACAACTTGCATTTTTGGGCTGCTTTTAGATGTGGCCTCCTACTACATTCGCCGATGGACCTTTTGAGTCGCATCATTCCCCAGTACTACTGTACGACCTATACTAGCAGTAGGTTGGCTTTTGAATTTTGGTATTCACTGCCAGAAATTGTTTGATCTATGATAAAAATTTTATGAGATATCTATTCTCATCGTAAATCTACAACGTTTATAGTTGAAAACGTCATAACGTTTCAGATCCAAGCAAATTTAGTAACAAAGTTACGGAACAGCATAAAAGTTGTCACTGTAGAAAAAAAAAAGAAATCGTCACTCGATGTTACATGGTGGTTTTGCGACGATATAAGGTCCGCAAAAACGTCATAAACCAACGAGGGTCCCACATGTAAGTTTAAGCTGATAAATAGGACAGTAAAATAAAATGGAAAACGTGCTCCTCCCGTGGGTCGAACCTGTTACCTATCGAATGGGAAGTCTTTACCGCGATTGGGTCCCACATGTAAGGTAAGTTTCAGGTGAGTGTGGTAGTTGGCGGCAGAAAAGCTCGCGCTGCAGCCAAAAAATAGTTTACCCGCTGCCGCACTCACGCGATAGGGAAAAAAGACAAATCTGGTGCTTCCTGCTGCGGCGCGTCAATCTGGTCAGTAATTTTGAGTTGAATTCGTCAAAATTTTATTTCGCATTGAGGTCTTTCAATCTAGTTAGTAATTTTGAGTTGAATTCGTCCAAAATTCCCAGATGGATAGATGTTGGATACACGATTGTTAACTATTTACCCCGAGCATGAGAAAGGGGTTAATGATTTCATAGAATTTGTTAAAAGTAGATACTCTGACGATGAACAAATACTATGCCCGTGTCGTTGATGCCTGAATCAGTCTAGATGTACTGTAGATGTGGTAAACCTACACTTACTTACGAATGGGTTGGCAAGCACCTACACTAGGTGGATCCATCATGGAGAAACATTTGAGGATAGGGTTCAGGAAAATGCAAATCTGCAGGATAATGAGGTTCAAGAAAATGCAATTTTGCAGGATGATGGGGTTGAGAAATTGCAATTCTGCCAGATGAGGGGGTTGTGGATAATGCAGTTCTGCAGGAAGATGGTGATCAGAAAATGGTTTAGGAAAACAAACACATATCGGGTATGGAGGAGGATGAAGGCACTAAAGATGGACTTCCTAAAATGATAGCCGACATGTGCCACGCAAAAGAGCTTGAAGAGAAAATGTTAGAATGTATAATGGAACATATAAACTATAAGGTGTCACCGGGATCTAAATATACACAATTTACATTTGTTGTGAAGTTACTTCATATCAAGTCTTTTTATCGAACCAGCAATGTCGTATTCAATGCGCTTCTGAAGGTGTTATCCCTTGGTTTCCCAAGAGCATGTGTTCCGACATTTTACGATGACGCAATGAAGTAAATACGTGCCATGGGACTCGGCTATAAATCTATCCGTGTTTGCAAGAATAATTGTGTATTGTTTCGCAAGACGCTAGTCGAACATGATGTGTGCCCAGTGTGTTGTGAAGCAAATTCAAGATAGAAAGATGTAGACAACAAGAAGCGCGTTCCTCAGAAGGTATTGAGGCATTTTCCACTGGTTTTAAGGTTGAAGAGGATGTTTCTTTCATCAAAAACCACAAATGATGCACAATGGCACAAGTTGAAGCGAAAATCGGCTGACAATGAGCTTAGCCATCCAGCTGATGGTGAGGCATGGAAAGACTTCAATAAAAATTGGTTGCAATCCGCAAAAGATGCTAGGAACATTAGACATGGCCTTGCAACCATTGGTTTCAATCTATTTGGCAACATGACCAACTTATATAGTATGTGGCTAGTATTTGTTTTGCCGTATAACATGCTACCATGGGTATGCATGGAAGAATCAAACTTTATGATGGCATTATTGATCCTTGGGCCGAGTTCTCCATCAAAGGATTTTGATGTCTTCTTGCAACCTCTCGTAGATGAGCTATTGGACCATTGGAAGGGTGTCGATGCATACGATGCTTGTAGTCATCAATCCTTTAAATTGCATGCTGCAGTTATTTGGTGCATACATGATTATCCAACACTGAGCACATTGGCAGGACGAGTCACGAAAGGTTATTATGCCAGTGTGCATTGTGACAAGGATCCTTGTTCAAGGAGATTGAAGAACAAGATATGTTATATTGGCCATCATCGTTTCATTCCAACTGACCATCCATGGAAAAGAAAGAAAACAGAGTTTACTATTGAGGAGGCCAGAGCAATTTAATACTGAGGAGCTTCAACAACAACTGGAGAAGGTTAAAGACGTTAAACTAGGAAAGCCTCCTCAAGGTCAGAGTACAATGCTAGAAGCTTCAGCAGCAACTACGGAAGGAGAGTCATGCAAAATGCTAGAAGCTCCATATACAATGAGTACAAAGAAACAAAAGGTGTTCTGTGATTTTATAAGTTAGATGAAGTTCCCATATGGATATGCTTCAAACTTATCAAGATGGATTGCCGCTGATGAATGCAAACTCCAAAGACTGAAAACTCATGATTGTCATATCCTACACCAAAGGATTTTGCCTATTTCCCTTCGAGGTTTAATGGATAAAGAGATATACTCAGCTGTTTCGGAATTAGGAAACTTCTTTCGGCAACTATGTTGCAAAAATCTTAAGTTGGACGTTTTGAGCAAACTGAAAACAGATATCCCAGTAATTATTTTGATCTAATTTTCAGATGGATGTGTTTTTGAAGGATATACAGGGATCGGTTAGAAGAGGAAGGTGTGTCAGGCCAGGTTATGGACCGTACAATTTAAACAGAATTTGCCCAATGGTTTAAATCACATATAAGTTTTCTACTTTTTCTATACAAAATTATATTAGCTAGCGATGACCTATATATAAAACTATATATAAAACTATGGTTTTGTTGTATAGATTGAAAAGATGCCTCAAGGAGAGGTCTTCAAGGACCTATATGCATTATCAACTTTACCAGACAAGCGAGGAAGAAAATATTCAGCATGTCTTGTTGGCGGTGTCCGGTACCACACACATGCCCGAGAGGAAAATAGGAAGACACAAACCGGTCGGATTATAGCTGCAGGCTTTCATAATATTGAGTCATTTGAGTTTTATGGTTGTCTAAAAAAATTATTGAGCTGCGGTATAACTCATTAGGGCATGGCATAAATCGAACTGTTGTACTATTCCACTATGATTGGTATGATTTGGGAGGGATCAAGAGGGAACCAAGGATTAAAAAGGATGGGTACTTCACAAGCATCAATACTGCAAGGTACTGGTACAAAGGTGATCCCTACATTTTTGCGGATCAAGCAATAAAGGTGTTTTACTTGCCAGACACCCTGCTACAAGATCCATGGAGAGTGGTGACAAAATTTGAGCACAGGAATTTGTGGAGCTTTAAGGAAAATGAGCAGGACATAACACCCAGTGGCATGGTACTTGCATATCAAGATGATGTAAATGAAGAAAGCTTTAATGATGGTATTGGTTATGGTTCGGAGGCTTCGGTGCCTATTACTGATGATGAGGAGGAGTGGACTATCGTTCTAGTGGCTCAAGTGTTGGGATACGAGGTATGCTACACTAGCGCAATTCAAAATTCTACCGCATATAACCAGGAAGAACTGCCGTATAAGGATCACGGGATTACCACTCGACGCACTACTGGTGCGGAAGATGTAGATATGCGTCGATGCAGTGAAGACGATCACGTAGTCGTACGTAGTCGATCACGTCCAGCAGCTCGTCCACGTGCAACAAGATCGCCTCCGGTGCCGCGGCTCGTCGTCGGCTCGTCGTGGCTCGTCGGCGGCTCGTCCAAGTGTTGCAGGCGCAACACCTCCAAGGTATCCACACGTGCAGGGAGGAAGCGTCGCAAGCCGGACTGCTAGATCCGCGAGTTGCAACAGGCGAGGGCGTGGGAGGCGCGGCAAGTGTGTTTCGCCAAAAGGTGTAAATCCTAGGGCGCCCCCACCCCTCTATTTATAGAGGTTCCTGACGGGCCTCTGGATCCGAGGCCCATTAGTACTTCTAAACCTAATCCAATTCGGATCTGATCCGAATTGGGCTTCCAGCCCCTTAAGTGTCTGACCCTATGGGTTCGGATACGTATAGACATGGCCCGAGTACTCCTACTCGGCCCAATAGTCGGTAGCGGCCTCTAGCAAGACGTGCCAACTCCTATACGCACACGAAGATCATATCAGATGAACCATCACAACATAATATACATGCTATTCCCTTTGCCTCACGATATTTGGTCTAGCTTCAAGCCGACCGCTCTTTCTCGATCCTGTGATTCGGAATCCCTTTGTAGGTTAACTCTTAATCGTACGTAGCATGGCCATGCATTTTCGGATCCGATCACTCGAGGGGCCCAGAGATATCACTCTCAATCAGAGAGGGGCAAATCCCATCTTGATTCACCATGTCTCATAGCATGCTTCTTGACAAACCCGAAAGCTACCTTTATAACTACCCTGTTACGGCGTAGCGTTTGATAGCCCCTAAGTAGGTCGATCCACATCTAGAATACATGCGACAATCTCAGGTCTAAGGACAAAGCGTATATGTTGTTTAAAGAGAGAACTACTTCTCGTGTTGGGTCAGTCCCAGCACATGTCTCCACATGTGTCCACATTATTAGTTCAACATCTCCATGTCCATGACTTGTGAAACATAGTCATCAACTAATACATGTGCTAGTCTAATATTCATGTGTGTCCTCACATGAACTCCGACTAGGGACAACTTTAGAATAACCATACAAGTAAAGAGTTTCACATACAATTCACATAATTGCAAATCAATTCAAGTAGCCTTTAATGGATATTCAATGAACACAATATACAAATCATGGATACAAATGGAATATCATCATCTCTATGATTGCCTCTAGGGCATACCTCCAACATCAAGTTACTTCCATTTGCCAGCAGGTTGTATCTGATGTGGATGGATTCAATTCGGACAATGAGGAGGAGGACGAAACTATCTGGCAATACCATGATGAAGATGAAAATTCTACACCTGACAGTGACTAGGACTAGGAAGTGAATCAATTAATGCTTTAGTCGATCCGATCTGAACTCATTTGTTGTATAAGATATGAACCGATATGTGCATGTAGACCTTTTATCATAGTAGTCGTGGACTGGTCAGGTTTTCTCAGCGCAGAGGATCTAGAAGCTACATTTCATAGGCTCATGTTGTTGTAAGCAATTGAACAAGTCATGTTTTTACTTTGTACTTTATTTGATGAACCTGCTCATGCTCCTTGTTCAAGGCTAATAGTTTATGCATGTTTTCACATCATATTAGAGGGATAATCATGCTGAAGGAGACCCAACTCCAATGGATCTTTTCAAAAACTTCCATTGCAGCAAAAATGGCTACACTGCTCCAATACATGCAGCCATTGTAAGTATTTGTTTACTTTGCACTTCTTTGCAACAACAACACTAGAAATATTTGTGAGTACTTTGTGATACCTTTCATTTTCTTTCTTTTATTAGGCTCGGATGGAACAAATTGTCACCCAACCTGGAGACGACCAACCAAAGATTGTTGTTGAAGCAGTGGCTAAAGTTGTCCAATCTAGGATATTCCGGGAGGTTGCTGGCATTCACCCACCCTCCAAGAGAAGGACTAGGGTTGGTACTGTGCTGCAGGTGGAAGAAATACAAGCTGATCTTGAGAGTGAGAAACAAGGGGGGCACAACTTCAGCAAAAGATTGCTCAACAGGATTCTGAGATGGGTGCACTAAGATTGAGGGCTGAAACACAAAAACAAAAAATAACATTGAAGTGTCAGACAGAAGAGCTTGGAGCTTTGAAGAACACCACCAAGCAGTTGCATTCTTTGATTTCTAGCCTGATAAACTTCAGCACCAGTCAGAGCCAGGTGAATCCTTCCCTCAACTAAAGTGTGTTGCTGCTGAACTTGTTGTTTGTTGCTGATAAACTTTTGTTGTACGTTGCATTGTTGATGCTTAACTTGTTGTTGCATTATTTTTGCTAGTTAACTATTCATTGATTGTGATGTGAACAATATGGAAGTTGGAAATGAGTTGTTTTATGTCTGTGATTGTGATGGTGATCAGTAGCCAAAATTGAATATATGGCACTGCAAATTGCAATAATGGGCTAGGGCCCAGAAAAAGGTCCAATATGGCGTGCAACAAACATTTTTGGGTCGAAAAATAGCGCGGAAACCTAAAATAGGTTAAAAATGGCTCAACAAAATTGAGCTCATAAAGGTTGTTACATGGACTGGGCTTCAATTTGTGACGAACCGAAATCATCATAACACTCGTACCACGTCGGAGCCACGTTGGGTTCTTGTCTAATGTGGCGCAACCTCCGAAATAGTTTTATGACGACATGTGGGACGAATTTTCATTCATCATTATCTTAGAGACGCACCGAAATAAGGAACATCACTAGTCGCGATTTATGATGCTCGACTAATGACGAGGGATTTTTGTCACTCCCACATCATAAATCACGGTTTATGATGAAAAAACACTTTTATAACACTTTTTGGTTAGCCACAAATTAGAAGATTTCTTGCAGTGATTCCTTTACCGCCCCAGCTGCCATGTTATACCAATACCAATATACCATGCTACTGCTACGCATAACATTACTAAACGTACAATACATTGTTTATATACTCAGCCACAACAAAACATTGACTGCTTCAAATTCTTATGGAAAATGCCTATCACTACATGCAGTGGGCCAAGGGCAGATCTGGGACGGGGAGGGAAATGTGCGACATTGTAACAAAAAACTAGTGTGGATTTAGCCAACGAGAACTCGACACCAGTTTCTGACCTTGGCCGGCTTGGCACCAAGTCACCATTCACCCACCACCAACCAGCCGTGGGGAAAGGGTAACTTGGAACCACAACAAGAGCAAGGTTTGTTTGGTAGGGCTGTGGTTGTGGCTGAAACGGTTGCAGCTGCGGCTTCTTTGGTAGAGCAGCCTTTTTGTTCCGGTTTGTCTGGTTGGAAAAATATTTGGCAAAACAATTTCTCCTAATTATTTAAAATAGGTAAAAATGTGAAATGTCCATTATACCCTTCTCTTTTTTCTCTCCATTCTTTTATTCCTATTTTCTTTTTTCGCTCCCATTCTTTTTCTCACTCTTCCCGTTCACGTGTGCCTTATCCATTCCATCTCCTCATCCTTTTCCCCCGCCGCCCTCCCTCCCTACGGTCGCGCCATCGTTGCTCCCTGCCAGCCGTCCGCCTCCCCGCGCCCGCCGGCCGTCTCTCGTGCGCCTGTCCGGCCCCAGGCATCCCCTGCAGTGGCCTCGCGTGGGAGCTCGACGCCACCACGCTGCAGGTCGAGGCCACCGAGCAGGAGGTCGACGCCATCGGGCAGCAGGTCGAGGCTGCCAATGCTATGGCGGCCGCGGCCGGGAACTGCTTCGGCGAGTCGTCGGAGGCCACCGCCACACCCCGCCGCCTCCCTCCACCTCGCGCCCTAAGGCCCCTGTGCCGTCTTCCTCTGGCTTCCCCCCTGCATCTACCATCCTTCACAGTGGGCCATGGTGGGCAAAAGGATCAGATGCCCCTGCGACCCAGGGTGAAGCCGCGGGGAGCCCATTTTTTCAGTTTCTCCTCCAAAATGCTCCAGAGAGCAGATTTCGTGGAGCTTTTCGACCTGAGCCATTTTACTCCTACCACCTATTTTACTCCTACTCCTTTGGTAGAGTTTCACCAGAACATGTTTGGGAGTGTTTGGGAGTATTTTGGAGCATTTTACTCCTACTCCTTTGGTGAAGAAGCTGGTGGTGAAGCCCTGCGGGCCTAATAATTTAGCCTGCCGTGGGCTGTGTGCTCTTGCCATGTCATCTAGAGCTAATAACATAGCCAGCAAATATAGGTCTGGTTTGGTTACTCTTGCTTATTTTTAGCACCCGTCACATCGAATGTTTGGATACTAATTAGGAGTATTAAACGTAGGCTATTTACAAAACCCATTACATAAGTGGAGGCTAAACGGTGAGATGAATCTATTAAGCCTAATTAGTCCATGATTTGATAATGTGTTGCTACAGTAAACATTTGCTAATGATGGATTAATTAGGCTCAATAGATTTGTCTGGCCGTTTAGCCTCCATCTGGTAATGGGTTTTGTAAATAATCTACGTTTAATATTCCTAATTAGTATCTAAACATTCGATGTGACACGTGCTAAAAATAAGCAAAGGGAACCAAACAGCCTCTCGATGGATTGACTGAGAGGTTGGCTGAATTAGGAATACAAGTACTTGATGCCTCCATGTACGTATGATCTGGTGTGGTCAGTATCTTTGTACCCATTCATCCAACAACATAAATCATACTGATACACTGATCTAGGCAACCAAATTGACACGGATGTTGGACCTCTTTCCGATTCTCCAGTTCCTCTGTGCGATATTAATGGTTAATAATTGGCTCATATAGGACAAGAATTCACCACCACAAAGTACTCCTCTGCAACAAAGGGGGAAAACGGGATGAATTATGAGGACTTTGCCACAATAAAAGGGCACAACAGGTGAATCGATTGAGCTAATTCAGCAAAAATAACTGATCAGAAATTGTTCCTGGATTCATGCATGAACACCGCAGGCATCAAAAGAGAAACGATGGGATTAAAATGCGGCTGAAGAACACATGTGAGGCTTACTGAACGCAACAGTCGGTTCCTGTAGGAGTAGAACCCGAATTTACATGGGAAGGGATGAACGACGAGGAGGCTCAAAGGCCCCGTTGGACTGCCGAGCCATTGCAGAGGCGCCGACCACAAGTCTGGCAAGCCTAAGGTTTAGAGCTGATTTCGTGGCGTCGCAGCGGGAAGGGGGGAGGGGATTTCGTGGACGGAGAACGGGATCTGCAGGTGGAAGATGCGTTCGAGTCGCCTGCAACTGATTTGGCGCGCTAGAGTTCGATTTGACGCGCGGGAGATTGATTTGGAAGGAGCAGCAAATGGAGATTGGCGCGAGGGAGGTGGGGCGGAGCACGGGATCTTGGGGAGGAACAAGCACAGGTTTCTGTCGCCCGCAGCGGGCGCTCGTTCTCGGTTACGCCGCTTCAGCCGGGCGACTCGTTCACCTCCCTCCGTTCTCTCTCTCCTCTTCTCCCTCCTCCACGTAGGACTTTTATAACGTGGATAAACATTTAGCCCGCGGACTGGACCTTATTATCCTCTCTCTTACCTTCTCCAAGGCCTCTCCGGCTTGTGCCTGTGCCTGATCCGTTCAGTTGTTAATCGCGCACATGGCGCACGAGGCGGACCGCGACGGAGCACCCCCCGAACAAACCCGTCATCGGAAACCGATCACATCGTCCTGGCATCCAAATCCAAAATCCCCATCGACCCGCAGCAGCAGAGCGCGGGCGCGGGCGCGTGCACGGTATCCCTCGACCCCCGGTCCACACCTCCCGGCCCGGCCACCTCTATCCACACCTGACCGGTGACCGCCACCGCTGAATCCCACGCTCCGCTTCTCTCTCTCTCTCTCGCCACCGCCACCAGATTTCGCCAGATCTCAGTCCACATGTGGACCGGGCTCCGCCGAGCTCGGGCATCATCGGCCCGCGCCTCTCACTCTCCGAGGTCCACCACGCCCGCTGGCGCTCCCCCCCTTGATGCCCCCAACTTGCTCGGCGCCGCTCCCATTTTTATTCCTCCCCGCGCCTCGAACTCCACAGGGCACAGCCCCACCACCGCTCTCGGCTCCAACGCCCCACTCTGGCTCTCTACCTCCGCTTTGCTTGCCGAGACCTTCTGTTTCCACTTTTTTTTTTCCTTTCACCCCTCTCACTCTCAGGCTCTAACAGTCTCACTCACCCACCCTGTTTACCTGGCCGTTTTTACATTACCCTTCTTCTTTGCTTGTACTCCTACCTCTCTTTCCCCGCCCCTTCCTCCTCGCTTCGGATTCCCAACTCCCCCTCACCCCACCCCACCCCACTCCACCCCGCTGCACCAACCATCCCAAAACCCTAGCCCCCGCCGCCCACGCATGGCCTCCCCCGCGCGCCCCGCCGCCGCCTCCGTCTCCGGCGCCTTCGGCCTGCCCCCCGACGCGCGCTGCTCCTTCGACCACCCGCGCCACCGCGAGGTACGCCCCGCGCCCGCCCCGCCCCGCCCCCCGTGATTTTCGATTCCCCCGGTCCCCGAGAGCGAGAGACGGCTGTTTTGGTTGGCTCGCAGGACGAACGGGCGAACAGGACCTTCGTTGGCGTCTACGCGCAGCCGCTGCTGCACCAGCACCACCACCAGCAGCTGCAGCAGAACCAGCAGCAGGACGGAGGGTTCTACCCCAAGGACGCCGTCATGGCGGCCGTCGAGGAGTGCATGCGGAAGCAGGCCGACGCGCTGCTCCACTCGCTCGACGGCATCGGGGGCCGCCTCTCGCAGCTCGAGCTCTACTGCTACAAGCTCGAGAGGTCCATCGGGGAGCTCCGCAGCGACGTCATGGACTACCACGGCGAGAGCACCGCCAACTTCAGGTGCATCGACAAGAATCTCAGACAGGTGCGTGCGCGCTCTCCGTGCGTCTCGGATCCGGGTACGCATGGCGCGCCGATTTGTTTCTCGAGTAATGATTTACTAATAATTTCATAATGCCATTCCGACGTAACAGTGAGATTTGGATTTCTCACTTATGCTTGATGTACGATGCTTAAAGTTGTTTCTTTCCCCCCGCAAGATTGTACAATCAGCAGTGGAGTCAACCCCACTGTCCCTGGAGATGGGATTTACATAGCATCTTTTTTTATATATAATTAGATCTACATTTTGGTCGCCAGGTCCACAAATCTGTGCAGATCCTTCAGGACAGGCAAGATTTAGCTGAGACTCCGAACGAACTAAGCAAACTTCAAATAGCGCATGAGGCGCCTTCTCACAAGAGTGAAGCCACTGGTTTTTCCATGCTTGCGCCAAGGGAAAGCGACCACAGCACGCAAGTTCCGAAGCATGAGGTTGCCCTTTTGCCGATTCACCAAGTTAATGGGATGCAATCACCTGCTGTCCAGGTCCAAAGCAGCAACGGGTTTGTTCTGCAGCACTTGGTGCCGGTCTCTTTGAGCGCACAGCATGATCAGCAGCAGCTGAACCAAGCTCCTGTGTACTATGTGCAAAGCCAGGATCATGCCAAATCCACCGAGAGCAAGACGGCGGAACCTTTGGTTCAAGTTGTGCAGCCACTTGTCCAGAACCCTGAAGCCAGGGTTGCGGTTGAGCTACCTCAAAAATCTAGTCACGCAACTGAGTTGTACCCTCAACCACAGAATCACAGGCCCCAGATGCCTACCCAGCAGGTTGATTCGCACGCATGGCATTCCCAACAGCACATGGTGCAACAGCAGCAATACATTATCCAGCATGTTTCGCGACAGATGGCTCAACAACAATCGTCATCTCCTCAGTCGCAGAGTGCTCCTCAAGTCACACCCTTGTATCCTTCATACTGTTCCCAGAAGCCTGCCAATGCTAACTCTGAGCCAATTTCAAGAAGTGTGGCTGTGCAGCCTCCATACTCTTCGCCGCAGCAGAAGCATCATGAAGTTGCTCATTCATTTTATGGCCAAGGCAACACAATTTTGCTTCCAGTGGCTGATCATAATATCCAGCAGCAGCAGCCACAGTCACTGCAGCCACACAGCCAGGGCCCCTGTCCTCAACCAAGCCAGCCCAGCCATTGTAGTGTTGCATCTTATGCTGTTCAAGGAAATGGGCAGACCTATAGCTCCACGTACAAGAACCCTTCTAACTGCCCTGCAACTGTTGTTGCTATTCTGCCTCAGCCTCAAGCTACTGCTCCGATGGCGTTTCATCACTTGGGACCGCAAGCCGTGCACAATCATCAGTTTGGAAATATGGTTGAAACAGCCAGTGTAGTAGGGTATCCACGGGATCAAGTCGAGATACTTCCGGTGGTGACAGCAGCCCAACCTGCCATGGTTGATAAGCTTAATGCTGGCAGCAATGTAACATCCCCACGTGAATGGTCAGCATAGTGGATAATGGGCAATCATATATTCCACTGCTTCCAGAACTTACTACCATACATATTGCAGTCGGAAGCTCATCAGGTCTACGAGTATTTCATCTGGCTCCTTTTTTTCATCAGCCAGCAGATTGAAATAGATCCTTCTGTCTTTTTTAGCTGAAGGTCAATCTGAAATAAAAAAGCTAGGTTAGTTGAGTTTGATTTTCGGCATATGTCCTCACTTTTAATGGGCATATCTCCTTGTAACCGGTGGTGAACTTTTATGCCTTATATGAATATATAACGGGTTTACATAAGTTGTCAGATGTTAGCTAGGTAGCTGTTACCGTTGGTTTTAACAGCTGCTGCTTTCTCACAGCATCTCACAGAATCAGTCACCGTTGATCTAATCTGTTTTGTGTATGGAATAAACGACATATAGCTGTGCTCCGAAAACTTGAATTGGCTTTGTTTTATCTTCTTTGCTTAGTACTATACTCTTTAAGTTTGAGCAATAGTTTGGACATTAGGTCACCGTAGAATGCAAGTGCTGCACTTGCTCACAAGTAATAATGGGCACTGCTAGTGAAAACAAAATATCGCTTGCCATAGCGACCGAGAATATCACATATCAATCTGTGAATTGTTAGTGCGATTTACTAGTTGGATATCTGTTTCTCGTTACAACTTGTCCTACTAAATGCCAGCTGGCAGTTTTGATGTTCATTCTTTAGTACAGAATTACTCGTACCACCATCCAATTATTAAGGCCATCAAACCCATCAATCAAGGCATGCCTCGTAATAATATTTGAATATGACTTTGCTTCACCGATTGACGCAATAGAAAAGTCTAATACATCATCACCATCACTTGATACCATTACCAACATACTTGCTGCATGTTCAAATAATATAAGCATATAACTGAATCTTAGTTTGCTATCCGTTACATAAAGGATAGAGGTTAAACAGATAGACAAACAAACCATAGACCTCTGAATAGTCATCGATAACCTCTCTGAATAGTTATCGGTAACTTCAGACTTCACTAGGTGTACACAAGTGTAACACAATGCTCTTCTCGGTGTCAAATTGTGCTGGATCTCTGAGACCATACTGTCAATGCTATTAGCAGCCACCAAAAAGTTACCACCTACTAACGTGCGTGTATTGTGGGAGTGTATTTGTAAATCTGTCGTACTCCCTTGGCCCCTTCCTCCTTTTGCTACTTCCTGCTTCCCGCTTGGATGCTCTATCCTCTCTGAACCCATTTGCAGCATTACTACTGCCTGTGACATCAGCCTTCGACTTCTTTCGTGATTTCTGTTTTGATTTGGAGGACTTCCTTTTTTTAGATGGGGAAGAGCTAGTGTCCTCCGATGTGGATTGACTATTTCTGGGCAATGGTTCATCCTCGTCTATCACATGCCAATTGTACACTACATCGTTCTCACTATCAAACTGCCGGGTTACCGGTTCCCAGGGTTCCGTTAACATGTCAGGCAATTGATCTTCGTTGTTCCAGCCTTTTCGGTCAAGGAGAATCGAATCTGGTCTGACAATGGTACCCAGAATGCTCTTCTTAGGTCCCAAGTTTGTAATCAAGTTTGCATCAGTTAACACAGAGTATGCCTTCGAAAATGCTGACTTCACCTAAAGCATGATTAAAGATTTTCTTCATCAGAAGTCCAGTACATATGAGTTTTCTTATGAAAAAGATTCCAGAGAAATAGTATAAAAATGCAAATACCAAGTTAATCAATATATATTGAAAATTGCAGGGAAGATGACTTTATGTAAGCAACCCTGATGGCTGGATGGTAATAAGAAAAGGGGAAAGGGCAACATATGGGTATATGGACCTGGATTGCTGTGAATTATCTGTACACTACCTAGCAGTTGTTAAGGAAGCTTGCTCCAAACTGATGATAAGTAGCATTGATTCTTTAATGGATAACACCAGGAAAATGTTATTCCATAGTATATTCCCGTGATGAACCAGCAAAGGAACCAACCAATTTTTTTTAAAAAAAAGAGCTTTTTATCAATAGTTACTAATAAGAAAGCGTAAGCATTATGAAAGAGCAAATCAGTTAAATCATCATACAAATTCTAGGTAACATATCCATAGCATTGACAAAACGGGAAGACAGAACAATGGGTCCAACATGATAAGAGTATTACCTTGAAGTAGTTAAATGAATTCTTTCCAATATCATTATCTGGTGCCTGGAAATCACAATTTGAATATGTAAACTTGCAACTGAAGATGCACAAGTTATTTAATCTAGGTGAAATGGACATTGGACAGAGATCTTACCATGGGATCCTGAATAGATAAAAGATGGGGCCGATCAAGATTCATAAAGCTACAGAAACATATTAGAGATAGGATCAGTGAACAGCAGAAATGAACCAGTAAAACAAATGGAACTTAGATGTGAACAATAGGGTTAGAACTTTATGACTTCAATTATTTTAACCTATCACGGTATCACCTTACAATTTTTCAGTTATCAACAAAATTTGCATATCAGGCTACCAATCTACAAACAACAGCAAAATGTTTTTAAACAGTAACAGACAAAATGAGATATGTTGTTCCTTAAAAAATTGTCAGTTCCTTAAAAAATGAGATATGTTGCTAGTTCTGCAACATTTCCTAAAAATAGGGTAACATGAAAGCAGGTACAGTTGAGCTCCCATTGAGCAAATGAGCCAATGGCAGTCACAGCAGGTAGGTTTATCTATCTGGCATTAGACCATCTAGCAAATCATTGACTTACTCTTTATCAATTTTCAAGAAGAATGTCTTTGCAGAGTTGCAAGATATTCCGACATCATAATGGTTCAACTTGCGCCCATAAAAATCAAAAAACTTGACCTGCACAAAAAGGGAGCAAATAATAAGTGATGTCACTTCCATATCTTCATCACAAAGTGAAGTACCATGTTTCTCCAAGGCAGTAGCAAAGACAGAATGAAACAAGATTTTCAAAAGTAGGACACTGCAAAGCTCTCGTATGCAGTGAACCAATACGAAAGTATTATGAGAGAAAAATATCACTTGTCCATAAATAAGAAAAGTTTTCTTCTTAATACAATGATACGCAGATCTCCTGCATGTTCGAGAAAAAATAAATAAGAAAAGTATTACTTACCAAAAGAATTCCCAAATTGTGTTCCTTGGCCTGACGATACCCCAGAATATCTTTCCCACCCCAGATCAACTAAAAGAGAATAAATACTTGGTGAATCCACAGGTTGCAGATTTCAAGTAAATAAACAATGACACTACAAGAAAAGTACGATGCGGTTGAGATAATTGTGTTAAAAGGGCTTACATCTAATGCATTTCGATTTGTTTATACCTTAGATTTCTTGAGAGTTCAGAACTTAACTATATCATAAAAAAACAACTTATTGTGCTTTCAACCATTTTTAAGGATTTATTTGTAACTTTCAAATATAGACAGCTCAAGTCAGTAGATCTTATTTCACCTGTAGATGCGTGATCAGCATCGTGAGAAGAGCATATGACCCAATTCCACCTGAATAGACCTACCAAAAAGAGTGCAGTGGTCATTAGAAATCTGAATCATCCTAACAGTTCTATATAACGACCTTTTAATAAGAAAACGAGCAACTAGTCACCATTTTTTAGTTGAACTGTACCTCATTAAGCTCTCTTTGATGCAGAAAAACCTTCAGAATCATACATAGAGGTCTTAAAGCAGGCAACTTCTTCACAGCATCCTGCAGTACAAAATGGAAGAGATTGGTCAAAAGAATCAGGTGAACCAAACTGCACGTAATCATCTGCCATAGGTTAGCTTCAACAGAGTACATGCTCTGTTTCATAATGGAGTAGCTAGTTGTTCATTTGAACAGGTACCTTGATGAAGTCTGCAGCTTGTGGCCCACCATCCACATCGAAGCTGGAACAGAAAAAGGGAGATTATATATTATACAAAGAGGCAGTCTGGCACAAAAGTGAAAAATAAAAAAAAATGCAAGAATTATTCGTATGACTAGATGAGAAAACAAATTGAACCTGATATCAAAAGCTATTCCACTCTTTGTTTCCACAAACTTCACGATTGGCACACGTGCCTTTGCTATTACCTGCGATATAAGAAAAGCAATGGTCCATCAGCAAAATAAGCAACTTAGTATCCAATTAGTTGACAAAAGTGGCAAACGTAGAAAAGAATGGTGATAGCTTCCAAAAAATGGAGTTTACTGGGTACCAAGTTAAGGGCCCCTTTGGCCAGGCACCAAATGCCTCCGGAGCACCCCAGGAGCCAGAGTTGTGGCTCCAGCGGCTCCTTGTGGTTTTTTGAGGGGGAGGGAAAGGAGATAGAAAAAAAGGCTCCAGTGAACAGTTGTGCTACAGTACTTTGTCAGGTGGAGCCGGAGCCCATAGGAGCCATGTTGAAGGGGCTCTAAATAAGGCCTTGTTTACTTGCCAATTTGGGAGTGGCAAAATTGGCATTTTGCCATAAATGTGACACTGTAGCGTTTCGTTTGTATTTGTGAATTATTGTCTAAATATTGACTAATTAGGCTCAAAAGATTCGTCTCGCAAAGTACAACAAAACTGTGCAATTAGTTTTTGATTTCGTCTACATTTAGTACTCCATGCATGTACCGCAAGTTTGATGTGATGGAGAATCTTCTTTTTGCATAGTGCCAAAGTTGGGGGTTGGGGATGAAGTAAACAAGGGCTAACTGATCATTTCAGGTGCTCATTTCAACTGGATAAAAATTGTGCTGTCCTTCGTTGGCAAGAAAAGAGTATTGTATCCGCTAGAAATCTTGTAATATGCAGTTCACAAACCAGAAAACGAACTTGCACAGATGCTAACAGATCAAAGCAGGGCGAAAACTGGGACCTGTATCTTTTTAGCAACACCTTTCTGAGACAATGCTTTAGCAAGAGCATATAGGCCAACTTGAGGAGTCTTAACTCTGGAATCAAATATTACAACCTGCAGCAATAAACCAATGCGAACTTAAACAGATAAATGAGTAAACATCTCATAAAAGGAATTTATATGAAAATATGTTTCCAGGTGAAAGACGGAAAGTGCAAGTTTATAATAAGCCATAGATGATGTACCCCAGAAACTTCCTTTATCATGAATGAAGGTAACAAAGTATGTTTGCTTGATATCAAATTAGCTAGTGCAATTAAAAGGTGAATACAGGTCCACGAAAACATGACATGTCCAACAAAACCTAATATTGCTAGTACTAACTGTCACATCTCACTTTTTTAGACTCCCTATCAGGCAATTATGTTGCTTTTCTGCAAAAGGAACAACAGAAGGCATACTCTATTCTTCTAATAAGTATTCCTCCCCACTCGTTATTTTTTCCATTATCTCATATATATTCTTCTTTATGATCAGATACCAGTGCTTGCTATTGCTTCATATATGATAATGAATAGTTAACTATAACCTATACGGGCCTTGCTATAGTACAAAACAGAATTAGAAGTCATGTCATAAATCTTTAGCTCTTTTCCATAGTAGGATAGAGAAGAACAATTTGTTCTAACAAAGTAAGCACTATGCTCCAGCAACTAATACAAAACAAGGGAAAGCAAGTGAAATGCCATAAATCTTTAGCTCTTTTCCATAGTAGGGTAGAGAAGAACAATTTGTTCTAACAAAGTAATCACTATGCTCCAGCAACTAATACAAATCAAGGGAAAGCAAGTGAAATGCCAAGGTTCTAGAGAAGAGGAGGAAATGAAAATGCTTACATCGATATCACTTGTTGGTAGATAGAGCCCTGTTCTGAAAGATCCAAAGACTTCAACCTGCCATGCAAAACTTGGAGTCATCCAAATAGTTCAAAGCTATCTGCTACCTAGCACAAGAGAATCCGCTTGCCTTGCACTGGGGCCATATATGTTTGACAACATCGGAGACAGCTTGCACAGCAGCTGTCCGTGAAGATTGCTCTTCAGTAGAAGGTGAGATAAAATCGCAGAAGTCGATAATCTCTGCAGCAGATAGTTAATATCTATCAGTACCGCATCAGATAACAATAAATACATGTATGAGGTTTTACTGATCTCAAGTTCTATTAATTCAAGTCGTAGCAGAAATTTTGATTTGCAGGCCTGGATCAACTCCATAACATAGCTTCACTACTTTTTCCACAAGTATAAGACTGATGACTGATTCTTGAGATGGTATTTAACTATTTCTACTTAAAAAAATGAACTCTACTGAAACCACAAAAGCACTGTTCAACATCGCAATATTTTCTTAACATTTCTCCATCATTAATACAAGAATACCACTACAGGCTAATTTTAATCATCATTTATACTCAATAACTGTTAAGGATGCCATTACACCCACAGAAAACCTCATGAAGGTATCATGTAGACATTCCATGTTCATGATCCTTGGTATGGTATGTGCAGGCCTTCAACCCTGACATGTACATTACCACAACTCCCAAGCACCTATTCTGCTATTCAATACACTAAATGCCTTACATATGTGACCTTTCATCTCTTACAGAGTAAGTATATCTGATCACTTCATTCCATCAATAACTACATCAAGCCATAATTCATTTTGACACAGTAAGCCACAAAATTCAAATGATTCCAGAATCGAAAGTACCACCCTAAGGAAAACACCACTGGCAATATGCTTCTCATGCGAAACTGAGATCAAACATTCATAGCCAAACCATGGTACAAATTGTAAAGTAGGTTCTCTTAATTTACTCTATAAGCTCATCAAAACCTTCAAGTCACTTCACATGAGGCAACAGAAATCCACTACCCAGAGCAGTAAGAAAAAATCCTCACCCTTGTGTAGCTGCAGCATGGGGCTCCTGAACCGCCTCCCTCCCCTGAACCACGCGCGCTCCGACCCCTGCGCAGGCTGCTCCTCCGCAGCGCGGGAGCTCGAGGGCGTCGCCGCCGCAGCCGCAGGCACCGGGGCCCGCGGAGAGGCCGGCTCGGCCTCGGCCTCGACGGAGACAGAGGCGGAGACGTCGAGCGAGAAGAAGTCCGCAGCGGGAATGTCCAGCAGCGCGTCCCCAGCCGCAGTTATCTCGTTGCGGAAGACGGCGTAGGTCGCGGTCGCATCATCCTCGTCCTGCCCCGCGGCGGCGAGGGCCGAGCGGGGCTCGGCGCCATCGTTGTCGAGGTCCTCCTCCGGCGAGAAGTCCAGGGTCAGCCCCGGGAGGGCGTCGTAGACGTAGTTCGTCGTAGTGGTGGCGTCCGCTTCGGCCTCCATGGCGGCTGGGGCTACGGTGGCGGCCGCTTGTTGTCTCGGCGGCGCGGGGGAGGAGGGGACGGCTCGTTTGCCCTTCTTCCGCTTCCGGGTAGGCCCCGCGTTCTTCGCGTCGCAAGCCATGGATTGGGCTTCAGGTGATGCGGGGGCTTTTTGGTTGGAGTGGAGGAGACGGGCCGCGCAAGTTTGCTGGCAGGGTTTTGGCGGTGGTGTGGTGGCCCGAAGAGGAAATGAAATCGTAGGTCTGCAAGATTTATCTGCGGCCCGCGAACAGCAAACGTACCGAGAGCGGACTTCAATTTCCTTCATCTCCGAAACAAGAAAGACTCCTATGCGGTTGGCAGCACTCCACTCCAGAAAAAATAGCTTCACTTCACCAACTTCACAAAATTACCTACCAAACACGTCCAACTTCATAAACTTCAACTCCAGAAAAAGCGTGAAGCTAGGAGTCAAATCCACGTTTTTCCTCGAGTACCTCAGAGAGTTTCAGACTTCCTCGTGAAGTTGGAGTTATTTACCCACATTTGTCACTCATTACACAACATACCGGTTCGTTTCTAATTTTTGTATCCCCTCCCCATCGCCGCCGCCAGACCACGTCGCCACCAACCGCCGGACCGCGCCGTCCCCAACCGTCGTCGCCCGCCATGGCCGGCTCGCCCCCGACCGCCAGAACGCGTCGCCCCGACACCGTTGCCCACCGCCGCTGGCCCGTCCCTAACCGCTGAACCCTGCCGCCCCCCACCACGGTTGCCCATTGTGCCCGCTCGCCCCCGACCGCTAGACCCCGCCGCACCCGCCCGCCGCCACCTACGAGGCCCCCTACGCCTCCGTGGCCAAGCCGTTGCCCGCTACATTTGGCCCTTTGCCCCCTGCGGTAGCGCCGCCGTGGCCAAGCCCCTGCTTGCATGCACCATCGTCAGCAAGGCCAGCGCGAACAGAGGAAGGGATGCGGAGAAAAGAGAAGGGAGGGGGAGAGGGAGAAAAGAGATGAGATTGACATGTGAGTCCATGCACAAAGGGTAAAATAGACTATTCACAACATATTCTTATGTTTCTGGAGCGGGAGCACTGCAGTTAGCCAAACACATACAACAACTCCATATTTTCCTGGAGTTGGTGGATTGGAGGTGTTTTTTCTGGAGTGATGCTGCCAAACACCCCCTAAACCTACAATTTCATCTGATATTTATTTTAACGTGTACTCTATCTTTTTATTTTTAATATTTTACATTACAGAGAGATTTTGTTGTTTCCTCATAAACCAACGGTATAAATACAAATTAATTCCTGTAAAAGGAAAAAAATGCTTTGGTTTTTATTATTACATTGAATTCAAAACATAGTACATTGTTACATTTGTTTTGATTTCCAGATGCAGTTAGACCAATCCCAACCCACGATGTTCATAAATAGTGTCAATCTTGCCAAATCATCGAGACATCAGCTTTAGAAACTACACCACAAACCTATGATTTCTTGATGTGGGGTTGTAATCAATTTTCTCTCCTCCCTCCCCCTTAACATGATTGTGTCAACAACATGTTTTGCATGAGATCCAATTTCTTCATATTTTTACATCTCTCTTCATTAACTCTCTTGCCACCTCAGCTTTTTGCCTATATGGTATCATATTTAATGATATCAAAATCAGCCGAGGTGAAGGGTTGGTACTACAAGGCGACCGAGTTTGCCATACATAATGTAGCACAGTACAGCACATGCTCTTTTTCGTCACAGAAAAGGTGACTTCATAAATGTAATGGGCCTCCATGAACTGTCAAGCGGGACCGACCGCTCGACGGAAAGGCCCAACCGTCCTCCAAGGCCCTACACATCTGAGATGGCATGGCATCCATGATGCGTTCACCCACTTGGGCAGTTGGGCACAGATCATGAACTGTACTGTCCACGTCTGCTCTTTTGATCTCGTTCTCACAAAACAATGTCCGCTTGGCGAGCCAGTGAGACCCGAGAGCGACGTGCCAGTGCCACGATGATATATCCGCACGCCGGCGGCGAGCGAAGTTGCACGGTCAATTTCCTTTCCTCACCTCGTTTTCCCTCGCACGGCAGGCACGGCAAATCAAAAAGGGCGGTGGCGGCAAGTGCACAGGCGCACAGCCTTGTCCCAATGATGCTGCCACTTGCACGGTTCTTTTTTCACGAGGATACCCTAGCCCCCACCTCATTGGCCACTGGATATGCTCGTCTTTGGCGACCATCATAGGTATTCCCAAGTGATACGCGGACGGGATCATGCGATATTCTCCAGGTCAATTGAACGGAAACCGGGGGGAGTACCATGCCCGTACGCATGCGCAGTCCCATGGAGTCGTAACAACTATAACAACGACGAGGGCCGCGTTATGTTGTCATCCTCGTTCGGGTGTTTGGATACCCCTACTAAACTTTAGCATATATCATATCGAATGTTTGGATACTAATTAGAAGTATGAAATATAATTTAATTACAAAACTAATTGCACCGATAAAGTTTAATTCGCGAGATGAATCTATTAAGACTAATTAGTCCATGATTTGATAATATGGTGCTATAGTAATCATTTGCTAATGATAGATTAATTAGTCTTAATAGATTCATCTTGCGAATTAGACTCCATCTGTGCAATTAGTTTTGTAATTAGCTTATATTTAATTCTCTAATTAGCATCCAAACATTCGACCTGACCTGCTAAAGTTTAGCGTATCGTATCCAAATAACCCTTTAATTTAGTCGCGCGCGTCAACATCCCCAAATCTTAACGCGGAAGCTTACATAAATTCCTCACTTGAATCGAAGTCGCTTTCCCCGAGTGGCCACGGGTTGGAATTGCAGACAAAGATTTTCATACGGTTGGTGTGCGCGCCCATCAGACCAGTTCATCATCTTACGCGTTAATCTCTGGCGCAGACTTGGTCCTAACAATCCTCCTATCTGGAATCTTGTGACCTGTCCGATCTAGTGAAGACCCCGTCTCGTCAGATCTGAAAGGGTCTTGCAATCTGGTTATGAGCTTGTTCGTTTGTTTGCAGAAATTGCAGTGGCAAGGGTGTTTGTACATCGTTTTTGTTTTGGAACCAGATCCGGACCGGGACCGATCACATGAGTCCCTTTCTAGCCCACATGCTCCTCCTTTCTCCGAAAAGAACATCAAGAAATCAAGATAAAGTGGCTGTACTTTGTGTTCTTGTTTAGCAAAGGCGCTCGTCCTGAAATGACCATCCGGGTCCGATCGCCGGTGCGCGCATTAATGCCTGTTTGGGCAAAATTTATGCGAGCAGATGGGGTTGTTCAGCTAACTCTGGGGTGATGGTAAGATCGCCTTCTTGCTTACGAGAATGAGGCGAAACGAAGCTCTGCCGGTGAACTGTCTTTGTCGCAATTGGTCATCGGAGTAGTTTAGACATGCAGATCAGCAGATACAGTCAAAATTTGCGGACGGTAAAACGACGATATCACCACATCCAAATGTGCAAGCAGATTCTTCTTGTTCACAAGACTGACTTGCCGGGCATAGCAGCTGCACACGGTTGCGTGGCCACTGGCCACGAGCCCAGAACCAGAAGCAAGAAACCGTCCCGCGTCAGACGGGTGGCCAATGCCGTTGCCGCCGACCGTCGCTTTCTCTTTCCGGCTACTCACGCAGGCGAGGCGACAAAAGAGGGGCTCGCAGTTGCAGCTCGACAAACCGAGGCGTGGCTGGCTCACATGGCAGCGTGGACCCCGACTCAGCGCGGCCGTGCCGGAGATCGGGATCTGGACAGGAGGGATGCTTCTCTTCTCTATTTTTCTTTTCTTCCGTCCTTCAGGACGGCTGGACTGACCGGAGATGCTTCTCGTCCCTGGAGCCAGGTCTGTGAATCCGGTGCTGTTTTGTTTGAACGTTCCGCGCGGACGTGTTCAGGTGATTAGCGAGACCAATGCGATCAGCCTGTCGTCCGTCGTTGTCGACGTTTCCGGACTGTTTTATCAACTACCAAATAGTATTTTTCTCTTACAATAAATCAGTCATTTTAACTTTTCAACCTGCTTATAATTTCAACCTGCTTATAAGCTAAAACAAACGTGTCAGAAGTTTTGAATAAAGAAACCTGAGCGGCTTCGGGTCGGTGCCGGCGTGCCGCGGCCTCGCGGGGCACCGGGGGCTGCGGTGTGGCGGACCGGCGGTCGCCTCTCGCCTGGCTGGACCGCTGGCGCAGCGTCGCGCCGCGGTGGGCAACGGTCCGCTGACGTTGGACGCGGCATTTTCCGAGTTCCCGGCCTGCCTTTTGTTTTCTAGCAGAACTGGGGCATGGCACCGCGCACCGGACTCTTGCAACTGAGCCCTCCGGCTTTTGTTGATTTTTAGCTAGCGTCACGGAGGAAGATTGAAGATTCTCCGGGAGGGCGCGGCCAGCCTCCGATCATCCAAATTCCAAGGAGGCAAAGGACCCAAACTACCGTCAGCAGGGGAGTCTGGGCCGTGCATCCTTCAGGGTTTTCGAGCGTGCATGTCAAATTTGCAAGCCGTTGACATATTGGCAACTCAAGCGCACATTGCTTTTAGAATCAAGATAGTATTTTACAACATCTTTACCGTTTCTATGGTGATGCGGAAAAAGGCCGATTGCTTTTGCTTTGTTTCGTGCTTAAGGCATTCCCAATGGTCTAGATCAGAGTAGCTGGATCAATTTTTTCGCTTCCTAAATAGTGCAAAATGTATGAGACTATCTCGGAGTGAAAAGCAAGTCTCCCTCACTTTTTAAGGTAGCTTTCTCTCATAACACATCTTGTATGTGGAACACATATCAACTTTGAGTCAGTCACTCACTTATACCATTGGAGACGCCCTTAGTCACGTACCTTCAACACATTCCACACATTTTGTGAATAGTGGGTAGTGTGGTCATTTCTTCCACTTCAACACATGCCACGCATTTTGTGAATAGTAGGTAGTGTGGTCATTTTTTGAAAAAAATCAGTGTAGATGCATCGAATTCGTTGCCATGTGTGTCCATAAGATCTATCTTCTGAGATATCTGAATGAGCTGAGATCACCCATTTATAGAAACATAAATATCACGGCATTTCCTTAAGTCAAGTGGAAAAGCATTTTTCTACTCGCAAGGGTACGTGCAGCAAGGGACGAAGCCAATAATTTTTTTTGGGGGGGAGGGGAGGGGGCGCAGCTGGTTCTAATCGTTCATTCAATCGCATAGCCACATAGCAAAGGTAATTTCATGTTGTTTCCACTTTTCAAGTCAAAGTATGATAAAAATGATAAGAATACTAACTGAATTAGCAAAAAAAACTTTATAATCCATGCAACATATGATTTTCTCTTTAAAAATAAATTCTAAAATTTAGAACCTGTTTGGCAGGGCTGTGGCTGTAGCTAAAACGGTTGCGGCTGTAGCTGCTCTGGTGGAGCAGCTTCTCTGATGAAGCTAAAGTCGTTCTGAAAAGTGTTCGGCAAAATGGCTTCTACTGTACTTGTAGAAATAGCTGTGAGATGTCAAATGTCCTATATGCCCTTGGTTGTATGAATTATTTGAATGGATAAATTATTGAATGTTTAACCTTACTTTCTAATTTGAGTTCATTACAAATTTAAAAATAAACTAAAATTTTTTCTTTTCCTTATGTTTTTTCTTTTCCATTGTTTCCTCCTTTTTCCTACCGTATACGTTCAGCCTTCCTTATCTTTCTCCAATCTCTACGCCGCCCAGCTCCATCCCTACCTTCGTTATCTTGCCGTGCGTTGTTGCTGCTATCCAGCATCCACCGCTTCCCGTCCGGCCAAGCTACTACTGGCATGCTGCTCCTACGCTGCCACGTGAGGGACGCGCACGCGCTGCTGCCAGGCGAGGCCGAGTCGGGGGGCCAGGCGCCCGCGCCCATGCCGCCTCGTGCGCTTGCGCCGACTTGCCAGCTGCAGACCAGGATAGCCTCAGATCAAAACCTGCCGTGGCTGCAAGAGGCGGGGAGGAGACACAGGCCAGCTGCCAGCGGTCTTCCTAGCCGCACTCCTCCCAGCGCCGCTTCCCTTTCCACCGTGTGCCATCGATGATGCGGCCATGCGCCCGCGCCCACGCCTGGGGCCACTCCGGTGGCAGCCAGTAGCGCGCCCAAGGGACCCGTTGGCGGGCCTCCCTGCCACGCGAACGGGGATGGGGCGCCGCCGCTCCCTCCGCCAGCCGCATCTTGCACACCACCACCCGATCCGCCCCTTTCAGCCACCGGGGGTCCTCTTCCAGCCGGTGCCGCCGCCTCGCCTCGCACCAGTACAGGGGCAATTTCAAGTCCTGCGCCTCGCGGAAGGGGAGGAAGCCGCGAGGAGCCATAAATTTCGACTTTGCCTCGCTAGTGTAAAATGCCGACGGGCTTCTGGGTGCTTCACGACCAAAGCCGTTTTTTAGTAGGCCATTTGGTACAGCTTCTGCAGAAGTCGTCGGAGAAGCCGTTCAATAAGCCCTACCAAAGAGGCCTTTAGTAACACAATGAGAACCATACCTTTCTAGCAGGTAAGTACCATCTTTAAGAAAAATCTTATACTCCTATATCTCAATATCGATGGAATATTTTCGTTGAGATATGATTTTAGCTTCTCCGGGGAAAGAGTGGTAGATAGAGGACTGAAACATCCACTTTTAGCTTCTCTGGTGAGAGGAGAACTCAAAAAAGTATATAATATTTTCGTTGCGAACACAAGTACATGTGCTAATATTATTCATACACATCTTTGTATTTTATTTAGTACAAATGAAAGAACTCGTGGAGCTTACACCAATAATTTCTATATAAGATGTAGTGGGGTTTACAATTTTTTTGGAATCGGGAAGGGGGGGCGTCCCTAGGTACGTACTTTGTGCAGGGATCTTAGGGTGTGTTTGGATGGAGGGACGGGACGGGACAGGGTCATCCCACTTTTACATGTGTTTGGTTGGAGGTCAGGTGGGACGAGGATGGTATCAAAGTGGAATATTCCTTGAAAAAGAGGGATGGAACGGTTCCTCTGAATCGGTCGGACCGATCCATCCCAGTTCAACGGCGTAAACACCGTGACGAGCGAGCGCACGTCCAACTCTAGCGTAGCGCCACGAGAAAAGCCAGGCGGCGAGGGCACGGAGCTCGGGCGGCGTGGGAATGGAGCCTGGGCGGTGGGGAGGGTGGAGCCTGGCGGCGTAGGGAACCAGTCCCGGAGGAGAAGGGGAAGGCAAGCTCGGTGGCGCAGGGGATGGGACAGCGGCGGAGCAAGGCCGGGGCCGCGTCGGGCCACAGCGGCGGCGGCAGGAAGAGCATGGCTCGGGCGGTGCGGGTGGCCGCGCGACAACAAGCTGAGGAAGGGGATGAGGCCCTACTCTGAGGCTGATAGTACACCTCACAGCTAATGAAATACAAACACCGTTTATTTCATCTGTCCTCGTCCCTCCCACCAAACAATGAAACTGGGACGCCCCCATCCCTCCAACTAAAGGATCATCTCATCCATTAAAAAAGAGGATGATCTTGTCCCGTCCCACTTGTCCCTTCATCCAAACACACCCTTAAGGGCAGGACGCTCAACGCAAGCATACAACAATAGTGGTCTCATTCTGCACATAAGCAAAATATATCCAGGACACTATTTAAACTTCTAACCTCACAATGCAAGCACCTATTAGTAGTGCAGTACCATACGCTTTATCCCAAACTCTGAACAAAAGTGCGGCGACTGCCTCCGGTGTTGTGGCTACTCTTGTAGCCCCGAGCTGGAGGTAGGCACTGAAGCTACGGTGGTGACTACTTCTAGTGTCGTGGCTACCCTTGTAGCCCCCGAGTTAGAAGTAGAGGTTGAAGCTGTAGGAGCACTGGAAGTCTTGTCTTCCATCCCACCTTTCGAGGTGGGTCCGTCGACCAGCCACGCCATGGCCTCCATCCCGTCATCCGAGGCGGGTCTGTCGACCAGCCGCGCCTTGGTTCCGATTGGTGCAACAATCACCGAACAACATGAGGAACCATGGATAGTTGAGGGGGTGAACCTAGAAGACATCCAATTCATCGCTGACCCACTGCTCACCATAGAGAGGGAGGTCACGATGATGGAGATGTACCGCCGTGTAGGCGAATACACAACGGTAAGGCTTCTCCTGCTTTGTCCATAATCTTAAAATTGGTACTTGTATCTTGACATGAGTACTTGCTTTGTTTTGCAGGATTTGATCAAGCACTCCCACCAGAAGTCGGAGATGCTCCAGGGCTATGGAGACACCGTCATGCGCGCTGAGGCACTTGAGCGTAAACTGGCAAGGAGCGGGAGTACTCCTCCTAGCTGCTAATGAAGTATGACGGCCAACCCGCTAAGTATCGCAACCTTATCCATCGACCTCGGAAATGCAACAAGGCTTTGAAGCGTCAACTTAAAGGTAACTTGTCTTCGCTTGTTGGTCTTCGGGTGTTGATTACGCTTGATGACACTAAATTGTTTGTTGTGTTGTTCCTGTAGTGCTCGAGAAAACCAAGGAAGATCTCCAAGGCCGACCCACTTATTGGCAGAACTCCTACTACCGGGTGTCTGATCAGCATGACAAATTGTTTGCTCTGTACAACAACTTGGAGCACCACCTGGAGAAGGAGACGAAGATGCGCGCTAATGGGGAGGTCAACTTGGTGAACACTATGAAGAGTATCCAAGAGCGCGAGGCTGAGCTAGCGGCCACAAAGCTTGCTCTGAAGGAGCTGACTGAAGCCACTCAACCCATTGTTGATGTGATGGAGCCCCTAGCAGAAAGTGTGGAGCCCCGCCCTCTAGCAGAGATACTCAAGGAAGTGACGGGGACAGTTTCTTGGAAGTAGCGAAAAATTGCATCATCGAATTTAGCACTTGAGTAGTCACTGACAACTCCACGGCTTCCGTGTCGCAATCGTATGATCTCTTTAAGTCTCCGCGTAGGGAGAGTACTCCCTTGGGTCCCGACATCTTGAGTACTAGGTACACATAATGCGGGATGGTCATGAATTTGGTCAATGCTGATCTTCAGAGGATAGCATCATATGACGTTTTGAAATCAGCCACCTCGAACTGGATGTACTCTATCCGGTAATGTTCTTTGGTACCGAAGGTAACTGGCAAAACCACCTGACCAAGGGGTACATCCACGTTGCCTAGGACAATCCCATAGAACAGAGAGTTCGTCGGGGTGAGCATTTCAGTAATATCGAGGCCCATCTTCCTCAATGTCTTGGAGAAGAGTACATTGAGACCGCTACCACCATCAATGAGTACTTTGGTGAGCCTGGAGCCAGCGACTTCTGGGTCTAGGACGAGAGGATACAGTTCTGGATCTGAAAAACTAGTCCACTAATCCTTTTTAGAGAAGGTGATTGGCACATCGGACCACTTGAGGAACGTAAGCGTTGCTGGTTCAATGAACCTGATCTCGGAGGGTTAGCTTCTAGGACCGCTTAATAGCAGTACCTGGTGTACAACCGAAGATGACGTTGATGGTGTTGGAAGGGTTCTGGAATTTGCCATTGTCACCGTCGTCTTCGTATTCTTTGTCCTTGGCCTTGTTCTTGGTTCCAGAAGGTTTCGGCATATCTTCATCACTCTACGCAGACTATAGCAATCCATAGCAGGGTGCTTATGATACGGGTGCCATGCGCACTGCTTTTTCAGGAGCTCGCTGAATGGAGTCCTTTCTTGATTTCTACCACCTTTCTTGGATAATTAGGACATTATCGTGACAGTATTATCTAGCTTTCTCTTGTGACTCTGACCTCCTAAGTAGTTATTTTGATTGTTGTTGTTGGGGCGATCGTTACGGTTCTTGTCGTTGCGCTCGCCGTTACTCTAATTCTTGTTGTTCTGACCTCTATTGCGACTAGACTCGAACCTCTCGATCTGCTTGTCCTCTTCATCCGTCTAGGCTTATATCATGATTTTAAGAGACTTGACATCTTTAGGGCATCTCCTACCAAAATCTTGGAATATCCGACGGTCATAGAGACCATTCTGGAAGCAGTCTATGGCGTCGCGCCTCGTGATGTCCACGATAGTGGCCTTTTTGTCGAAGAATTGACGTAGATAACTGCGCATGGTCTCGCCTTGTTGCTACTTGATTTGAGACAAGTTGATCCTGTTGTCAGGACGCTGCATTACCCCTGCGAAGTTGTTTGTGAACACCGTCTTGAGGTTCTTCCACGTGTCGATGGAGTTCTTGTTTAATAACTTGAGCCAAGTGAGTGGCGCTGCCTCTATGCAGATGGGAAACTAGATGACCTTGGTGTCGTCGTTCCCTTCTGCCGATTGTACTAATAGTGAGTAGCATCGAAGCCATTGGACTACATCTTGCTTGCCGTCGTACTTGGTGATACTCGGAGGTTTGAACTTGTCGGGTAGAACTGTCTTCCGTAATCATTTTGAGAAGGCGGGTGTGGTGGATCCACCTCGGATTGGCTTGATTAGAGCACGTTTAAGTCGCCTAACACGCGACACTCATGCCTTAGTCAAGTTAACCCGAAGTGCCATCGGATTTCATCCGATTTGACCACCTAACAGGACCGAGTTAGCAAACTCACACGAAGGTGAGCGGTTCCAGAGAATACAGCAGGTCCACTGAGTTAAACAAATTTGACCATTTAGTTCAACCTCAAAACGACGATCAGAGTTTTACAAGGTTCAAAAGCAGCCGGAAGATAAAACAGTGGAGGCTAGCGCCGGGGTTGGATGTCCTTGATGAGGCCGATCAGGACATCAGTGATCCATTTCCTCGCCGTCCGAGGAGGGATCCCACTCAACCGTCGAACCCGGAGGGAGCTGGGGCGGCCAAGTGCCAACAGAAACAAGCTCGGGAGCGGCGACTTCACCTGAAAAGAAAGCCACAAACAAGGCTGAGCTGCTAAGCTCAACAAGACTTAACCGACCGGTGCTAAACTACTCTACCACTTCTAGACATGCAAGGCTCTTTGGTTGAGGGGTTTTGTTTGCCAAAAATGACTATAGTGGGTCCTTGCTTTCAAGTTTTAGCTCAAGTTCTAGATTTATTAACCAGTCTATGTTGGCGACTTATGCTAAACAATCATAGTTTCCAACAACAAAGCATAGAACAAGCATCGAGTTCATATCATCATCATGTTCCATCTTTACTCAGTGTAGCATAGCGATCAAGCAGTCTCAAACTGTGATAGGCAGATGAATCGATTCGAGTTTCTTAACCATGCATGACGAACCTAACCTCACGATATCCGCGCACCACAAGGGTCGCTTCCTATGTCGGTCGTCCCCATCAATTCCCAAGCACGTGTCAGGTCCAAACTTCCCTTGGCATGCAATGCTCCACAGTCCCGGTCTCTACCGTACTGTGACCGCACTTGCACCCACATGATGCACCATGGGAACCTCGTTCCAGGGACAGCATGGGTATAAGCCACGCCCTAGTTCAATCAGGTACTAGGCTTCCCCAACCCATACTAGGTATGAGATTAGTACTGTCAAACACTTGATCACGAACACCAACACTTTTCGACCTTAGCAACTTCATATAGACAGACAGGGCAATCCACCGACCACCAAAAGAGTTCACCAGGCCCTGCCCCGTCCATCGTCCTTATAGTTGTAACCAGAGGAAGAACAACCAACTCCTATAACTCGCGAGTGATAAGAAATCACTCGACTTTTACCGAGTCCTATTAAACAATGCAACTACTCGGACTTCTCAGGCTAGTGTTCAGATCAAGGGAACTGAGTCATGCATCTATAGTTTCAAACAACTCCTATACTTAAATGCACATACAAACAAGGAAGGCATGGGTAAGTTTAGAAAGTTGGGCTCATGCTCCGGGGCTTGCCTTCAAGCGGAGGGGAGGGAAACTGGTCCTCTGAGGGTTCTGCTGAAGCTCCTGCGGTCGGCGGCTCAGCTACTGCTCCGTCTTCTGGCACCGGGTGCAGTTCGTAGACGCCGTCGGCGAGATTCAACTCTACACGAATGCAAAAGCAGGAGTTAGCACTTAGACGGTTATTTCAACAGCAACACTCGCAAGTTTTAGCCCAGAAACTTGTAGCAAAAGCTACGGAAAAAGTGTGGAGGTTCAAGCTTCAGTGGACAAAGAACAAGACCAAGGGTTGGGTTGGAAGAAACTCATGATCTAACCCTTAGACTAGAGGAATAGCTGTGCTGGGGATCCTCAGACTTAACGTAGAGAAGTCCCCGATTTTTTTTACACATATACCCTCTGGTCAAGGAAAAAGATACAGCCGAGTCCTCGGGCGAGGCGGAAAAGGGGTCGGCGAAATAGACAGGATCGGGCGGGACGGAGAAGGGGTCGGACGGAACAGACAGAGTCGGGCGAGATAGAAAAAAAGGGTCGAACGAACAAAGAGGGTCGGGCGAGACGAAAAAGGGGTCGGACGAACAGAGAGGGTCGGGCGAGACGGAAAATGGTCGGCAGCTTACCTTCGGTTTATAGGTGAAGCTTTGGGATCGGGAAGGAGCGGACTTGGGCAGCGGCGATGTCCGGCGGTACTCCGGCGGCGGCGGTGCTTCTTGTGGACAACAAGCAAGCTCTAGCACAGCGTGGAGGAGCAAGCGACTGGGTGGATTGGGAAAGGCGGGTGTTGAGCGGAGAGGAGAGTTCCTCAGGAACTTAGGTGGCAACGCTCGAGCACGAAACAGGGGAACAAGGCGGTATGGCAACGATGGCGAAGGGAACTCCGGTAGGACTCGGGCGTTCCCTTTTATAGCTGCGCAGGAAGAGAGAGAGCTGGAGCAGCACGAAGACCAGGAAGGAAAAGAATGGAGTGCGCTACCATGGCGGCGATTGAGCAGCGATGGGCGGTGGAACAGGACTTCGGAGATGATGCCTTTGGCCATTGGGCATGGAGACAAGGCGGCGCAGGCGCGGTTTTGCCGGTGGTTGCGGTTTGGCGGAGGCGGGCGTCATCGTGCGGCGGATCTGATGGGTGTGACAGGGGGAACGGCGTTATAAGCGAGGTTGCACAGGTGATAAGACAGGCGGGCTGCGGCTGCGCGGGCGAGCGCGAAGCAGTGGTTTGCCGGGGCGTAGTTCTGGCAAGGCGGAAAAGGAGCTGTTGCAGCCGGGGTCGGGATTGGTGACGGAGGAATCGTCGTGTAGCGCAGTCCGGGGCGGCGCGACTGTGGAGAGGCGGCGGAAAAACCGGAAGGCATCGGGCCTTGCAGCCGGGGGTCCGGCGCGGTGATGATGGGCATGAGTCGCGAGGTGGTCTGATGCAGCAGGCGGCAAAGTTCTGCCACAGCGGCAACGGAGCACCAAAGCGCGGCCGGCGAGGGCGCGAGCGAGACGGGACGCTGTAGAAAGGTTGCAGAGGGGCTTCCGCTGCGATTGGGGAGGAAGGCGCGGGAAACCATCTGCTCGCGGCCCACGTCTGGGCGGAGCGGCGAGGGTCAGAGGAGTTGAGCCACGCGTTGGGGGAACTCTGAAGTGGTGCAGGCCGCTCGAGTGCGTCTGTCTCGGGAGATCTGGGAAAAGATTTGTGGGTCCACCCGTCAGTCTCAGTTTCTCCTCTGCCCAAGATTGAAGGGGACACTGTTGGCGAGACTTAGAAGGAACTGGCGGGGTGGGTTGGGGGTCTTCAGGGGTCGGAGCTGGGAACCGGCGGAAAGGGGTCGGGTTCTCAGGGGTCGGGACCGGAACTGGAGGTTGAGCACTTAAGCTCGAGGGAGCTGAGATAGGGGGATCAGGGACTAGGATTGAGATTAACTCGGCGGATTTGACCAGGGCCGTTACAGCGGGGAACCCATCAGAATCCTCTCCCTGGTACTCGACTTCTTACTCGTGCTCGTGGCGACGTCCTTCAATGATTGTACGGGCGTCACGGTTGTTGTTGATCTTGTGATGGAGGTCACGTACTGACTGTTCAGGCTTTGGGTTGGGCCCACAATGGTCACGGCCTCCCGAGAGTTCCACCTGACTACCCTCTGCTCCGACTTGGCTTGGTCTGGCGCCCTCAATTCGACTTGGTCTAGACTGAGTGCGTCTATGACTACTGCTATGCAGGGATGGGGTATGAGGAACTGAATGTATTAGGTTTTGCTAATCGAGTTGCTCATACGCACATTCCGCCAGCTCAGCCAGTTGCCTAGTGTACTTGTTTTGTGGTGTTACCCGAGTAATCAGATCAATGGACGCTACCATGGCTAGAGGAGTATTGTGTTGACGCAATTGAACTGCTTTAAATGCGCGATCTAATTCATGATTGGCAGGTCAGCTACGAGGCGGCGGTGGCGCTATACTCTTGCAGCGTTTCTTACACGCCATGGAGTTTTGTGAGTTTCATTTTCTTCTCCGACGACGTTAGCGGTGAGCTCATCCCGCGAGACGTCATCTGGGTGACGTTCGTGTCGTGAATTCCTTTTTGGTTGCTCTTCATCTTCGCCTTCTTGCGCATCAAGGGCGAAGAGTTCCCGCTCCGGAGAATAACTTCCCCAACTTGACGTGATAACCTATGTGGAGCTGTCTTCTTCGTAGATAGGTGATAGAGGAGTTCCCTCCTGGTACGGGAGGATACCCAGGTAGGCGATAAGGCGTGACTCGTCGTCCTTGGCAAGAACAGGTGGCTTCATGCTGGGCCAGTAGACGAATCTGCCTTGTGGAGTTGATGTACTCACCAGGCCTTGTTGTGGACCTGATAATAGAGTCTTCTCATCCGGATCCGTGTAGTAGTTGAGGTGCTCGATCAAATCCGAATTGAATTGTGATCTGGAAGGGGTGGCCTGGTAGATGGCACCCGCGCTTCGGAGTCCGAACGGGAATCGACTTGGGTCGTAGACCGATTCCCACAATGGCTTAAGCGCCGACACATGAAAACCAGTTCGACTTGCAGGAGAAGTCGAGTTGTACTCGAACTTGTTCCCCCAGCCTCTGACTAGATCAGAAATTGAAAATTTGCCAAATTTCTCAACGAGATCCTCCAGAGTTTGGCGGTGAAGGTTGATGGTGTGCTGCTTCTTCTCCAGGGCTGGTGCAATATGGTGGTGGAAGTTTCTAGCGCCGTCTGCAATGCAAACCCAGGAGCTAAAATTGAATGCCGCGCCCGCTTCGAACGCGGCGGTGGGCTTAATGATGACTTGGGTCATCGAGTTCGCTATTGGATTCTCAGCGAAAGCCCCTACCTGGCATGCCAGCTATCAGTGTTTAGACCCGGCAACCTACCGAAGGGGTGCCCGAGGTAGTGTTTAGTGCGTGAGGCTCGCCGAGATCAGGAACTCGATGGTGAACTCGAACATATGAATTAGACAGGTTCGAGCCACTAGATTGCGTAATACCCTACGTCCTGTGTGTTGGTTATATTGAATTGGATTGAACTACTTTGGAGGGGGTCCCTGCCTTGCCTTATATTGTTGGGGGCAGGGTTACAGGTCGGTTGATTTACAAGAATAAGAATACTAGTCGGATTCGACTAGTGAGTCCTACTCTAATTGCTACGAGTAGTTTTCTAATCCTCGACTAGTTCTTATCTTACCACGTAGACCATATCGTTCTGCATCGTAATTTCCATACGTGACACATTTCGGTGTCCAACTCTGTATATAGGACTGTCCAATCTTCTGGTGGACCATAGAGGTACGTACGACACAAGGCGAGGCCACTACACACCGTGTAGAGTTGGGCCTGCCTTACCTTCGCTAGCTTTGTAGTTTTGTTGGTTGACAATCTTTTTAAATATTATTGAATGATCGGCGCCATACATATGGGTTACTCTCATTAAATAGAATATCACGTCACCATTTAATAATATAAAAAACTAATGTGGAGATAAGTGGAATGAGTTTTTCCTAAATGAAATATTGTATACATTATTTTCAATATAAACTATATCTTGCGTGTAGTTTTTGAAATAAGAAAATAATGAAACTTGTATATTGTATAGAACTGTTTCAGCAATGAAATGAATGCCATCTTACTTACGTGGTATCCTTAAAAATAAAAATATGAAATATGCATTGACATGATTACAAAATCAGAGTATGCCTCCCGGCATGCTATTTATATTGCACCTTGAACCCTCAATCTGCAGTCATGGCAATCTTGCTTTCCCATGAATCTCATGATGTTGTGTCTATGCGTGAATGTAAAACTGTAATATCCTTTCTTTGATCATTTTTGACACCATGAAATTCTTATACTTTGAATTTTTTTTAAATTATTCCCCAAGTATACCCAATATTCGTATAACCCCTAAACTATTTTTTATTCACTTTAGCTCCTCCCCTAATACAATTTATCTTTTTTTTCCTCCATGCACAAGTAGAATTTTAAGTTAAAATTTTGGGAGATAATATGAGACATCATAAACACATGTTAGAAAAATATATCATTATTTTTTATCATTATTTTGATAGCGTAGGATATTTAATAATAAATAATCCTTGGGGTACAAATTTATATAAAAATGATAAAAAATTCATAATATAGTTTTTGACATGCATTGTGATGTCCACTACCACGATGCAAAATTTGAAATTAAAATTCAACTTGTGTATGAAGAAATAAAAATACAAATTATATTAGGGGTATATAGAACCGAATGGTATAGTTTAGAAATAAAGGAACCAAAAACAACTTAGGGATTATCCGCACTTTTGATATATTTGAGAGCAGTATGATTTTTTTTCTAAAACATATAATATTAGGACTCATCGGTTACGTAAGATTCAATTTCAATTCGTAGAAAACATGAGTACCTGAGAGGGACTACAAATTCACTCCAACCTTCGTATCCCTTCAGCAGTACGCGTTCCAACTTGGACTTTGCGCGTAATAGAAGGCGTGATTCTTTATCGCAACGGATTCGATTAGAAACACAAAAATGAGATGGTAGATGCGGCGAACGCGGCACACGGTAAAAGAAAGTCAACAGTTTCCATGGAAAGTATCGATTTTTCGATCTGTAGCGCAAGAGAGCATATTCTGACAGGAAATTTCCATCCTTTTGATAAGCAAATGCGATGGTTAATTACCATCAGCTTTTAATCGTGCGTTGGAAGCTAGTCATGCCAAGGATCGACAACATGTTAAATACGCGGTTCGCAATAGAATTGTCCTATACTACATGGAGAAGCAGATACAAGATAATTTAATTCTTCCAAAAAAGGAAAAAAAAAGAGCTGCTCATTTGATATAACGGGCAGGCAAGGACCTACTTCTCTTAATATAAAGTATATAAACCCTGATTCATATATATATGAATCAAAAGTGTAAATGAACATCTATTACTAGCCATTGATGGCACTTACGTTTGGAGTTAAGGGGTGTTTGAATCCCCGGATTAAACTTTAGTCCATGTCACATTGAATGTTTAGATACTAATTAGGAGTATTAAACGTAGACTATTTGCATAGATGGAGGCTAAACGGCAAGACGAATCTATTAAGTCTAATTAGTTCATGATTTGACAATGTGCTGCTACCGTAACCATTTGCTAATGATGGATTAATTAAGCTTAATAGATTCGTCTCGCCGTTTAGCCTCCATATGTGTAATTAGTTTTATAATTAATTTATATTTAATCCTTCTAATTAGCCTCCAAATATTCAATATGACACGGATTACGGCCGCAGCTAGGAGAGAGGAATGGAAATCTCAACACTTCCTTGAGAAGGTTTCTGACCCAAACAAACCCTGAAACCGATTCCAAAACCACGAGCTGGGCCCCACGATCGCCGTTTCACCGGTCCATGGATTTCGGCTAGTCACGCACGCGAGCCCGCCCCGGCCCCTGGGTCGCGTCGTATTCGCGTTTCCCACCCCAGCCGCGTAGCGCGGCGCAGCACCCCCACGCCCGTCCACCCCGCCAGCCCGCCTGCGCTGCGCTTTCTCAATTCCTCCGCTCCCCTGTCCCGGCACTCCACAGTCCATCATCCCCTTCCCCACGCCGGCCGCCCCGGATTTCAATTTTCAAACCATCCCCAAACCCTTCCCCTTCCTTCCAGCTCCCACCCCCTTCGACTTCCTACCCCACCGCCTCCAGATCTACCCCAGCCCACGCCCACCCAATGCCAGCATGACCACGCCGCGCGCCGCCCAGCGCCGCGCGGCCGCCCCGGCGGCGGCCGCGGGCGGCGAGCCCTACAACATCCTGCCCATCCACGATCTCCTCGCCGACCACCCGTCGCTGCGGTTCCCCGAGGTGCGGGCGGCCGCGGCGGCGCTGCGGGCGGTGGGGGGCCTCCGCCCGCCGCCCTTCTCGCAGTGGCGCGCCGACCACGACATCATGGACTGGCTCGGCGCCTTCTTCGGCTTCCAGCGCGACAACGTCAGGAACCAGCGGGAGCACCTCGTGCTCCTCCTCGCCAACGCGCAGATGCACCTCACCTCCGCCGACTTCTCCGACACGCTCGACCCCCGCATCGCGCGCCAAATCCGGAGGAAGCTGCTCCGAAACTACACCTCCTGGTGCGGCTTCCTCGGCCGCCGCCCCAACGTCCACGTCCCCGACGGCGACCCGCGCGCCGATCTGCTCTTCACCGGCCTGTACCTCCTCGTCTGGGGCGAGGCCGCCAACCTCCGCTTCGTGCCCGAGTGCCTCTGCTACATCTACCACCACATGGCGCTCGAGCTGCACCGCATCCTCGAGGGCTACACCGACGTCGCCACGGGCCGCCCCGCCAACCCCGCCGTGCACGGCGAGAACGCCTTCCTCACGCGCGTCGTCACGCCAATCTACGGCGTCATCCGCGCAGAGGTCCTGTCCAGCCGCGGTGGCACCGCGCCGCACGCCGCCTGGAGGAACTACGACGACATCAACGAGTACTTCTGGCGCCGTGACGTGTTCGACCGCCTCGGCTGGCCCATGGAGCAGGCGCGCCAGTTCTTCCGCACCCCACCCGACCGCACCCGCGTCCGCAAGACGGGCTTCGTCGAGGTCCGCTCCTTCTGGAACATTTATCGGAGTTTCGACAGGCTGTGGGTGATGCTGGTGCTCTATCTGCAAGCTGCGGCCATCGTGGCGTGGGAGGGCGCGAAGTGGCCATGGGATGATCTAATCTCGTCCCAGGGCTCAAGGTCCAAGGACACACAGGTGCGCGTGCTCACCATTTTCATCACCTGGGCTGCACTCCGCTTCCTCCAGTCCTTGCTGGACATCGGCACGCAGTTCCGCCGTGCCTTCAGGGATGGTCGCATGCTTGCTGTGCGCATGGTGCTCAAGGTCATTGCTGCAGCAGCATGGGTCCTTGCGTTTGCTGTCCTATACAAGGGGATCTGGGACCAGAGGAGAAGCAATGGACAGTGGTCGTCAGCTGCTAATTCACGGATCATGAGGTTCCTCTATGCAGCTGCATTGTTTGTTATCCCTGAGGTCCTTGCCCTCGTGCTCTTCATTGTGCCCTGGGTGCGGAATGCATTGGAGAAGACCAACTGGAAAATCTGTTACGCCCTCACCTGGTGGTTCCATAGCCGCAGCTTTGTTGGCCGAGGATTACGTGAGAGCACCATTGACAATGTTAAGTACTCCTTCTTTTGGGTGCTTTTGCTTGCCGTGAAGTTTGCCTTCAGCTATTTTCTCCAAATTAGGCCGCTTGTAAAACCCACAAAAGAGATATACAAGCTGAGTGGAATCAAGTACACTTGGCATGAGTTCTTTGGCCAAAGCAATCGATTTGCAGTGTTTGTTCTCTGGTTACCAGTGGTGTTGATCTACCTCATGGATATCCAGATTTGGTATGCTATCTTTTCTTCTCTGACTGGTGCACTTGTGGGGCTTTTTGCACACTTGGGGGAGATCAGGGACATGAAACAGCTGCGGCTTCGGTTCCAGTTCTTTGCAAGTGCCATGTCATTCAACATCATGCCAGAGGAGCAGCAGGTGAATGAGAGCTTCTTGCCCAACCGGCTTCGCAATTTCTGGCAGCGGGTACAGCTAAGGTATGGTTTCAGCCGATCATTCCGGAAGATTGAGTCAAATCAGGTGGAGGCACGGCGATTTGCACTTGTTTGGAATGAAATAATAAGCAAGTTCCGGGAGGAGGACATTGTTAGTGATCGTGAGGTTGAGCTCCTTGAGCTGCCGCCTGAGCTGTGGAATGTGCGTGTAATCCGCTGGCCTTGTTTCTTGCTCTGTAATGAGCTGTCTCTTGCACTTGGTCAGGCAAAGGAGGTCAAAGGACCTGATCGCAGGCTATGGAGGAAGATCTGCAAGAACGATTATCGTCGTTGTGCAGTGGTTGAGGTCTATGATAGTGCAAAACACTTGCTGCTTGAGATCATCAAGGAGGGGACTGAGGAACATGGCATTGTTACACAATTGTTCAACGATTTTGATGGATCCATGGCAACAGAGAAGTTCACTGTGGAGTATAAGATGACTGAGCTGCATAATGTCCATACAAGGCTTGTAGCTCTGTTGAGCCTACTTCTCAAACCCACCAAGGATTTTACCAAGATAGTCAATGCCTTGCAGACTCTCTATGACGTTGTCATTCGTGATTTCCAGGCTGAGAAGAGGAGCATGGAACAACTGAGAAATGAAGGCCTTGCACAGTCAAGGCCCACCAGCCTTCTCTTTGTGGATGCAGTTGTGCTGCCTGGAGAGGAGAACGCTACCTTCTATAAGCAAGTGAGGCGCATGCACACCATCCTGACCTCCAGGGACTCTATGATCAATGTGCCAATGAACCTGGAAGCTCGTCGAAGGATTGCCTTTTTCAGTAATTCATTGTTTATGAACATACCCAGGGCAACCCAAGTGGAGAAGATGATGGCTTTCAGTGTCTTGACTCCTTATTATAATGAGGAGGTGTTGTACAGCAAGGACCAGCTCTATAAGGAGAACGAAGATGGCATCTCAATCTTATACTATCTACAACAGATTTACCCAGATGAGTGGGAGTACTTCGTGGAGAGAATGAAGCGTGAGGGAATGTCTGATATTAAGGAGCTGTACAGCGAGAAGGAAAGGCTGAGAGATCTTCGACACTGGGTCTCATACAGGGGGCAGACATTATCACGTACAGTGAGGGGCATGATGTACTACTACGAAGCTCTCAAAATGCTGACCTTTCTGGATTCCGCCTCTGAACATGACTTAAAGGCTGGGTCAAGGGAGCTAGCTACTATGGGTTCTTCAAGAATTGGATCCTCGAGGCATGATGGGGTTGCTGGTGGGTCAGGCTATTACAGCAGGGCATCTTCCTCACGTGCATTGAGCAGAGCAAGCAGCAGTGTGAGCTCCTTGTTTAAAGGAAGTGAGTATGGGACTGTCCTCATGAAATACACATATGTAGTTGCATGCCAGATATATGGTCAGCAGAAAGCTAAGAATGACCCCCGTGCTTTTGAAATATTGGAGCTAATGAAAAATTATGAAGCATTACGTGTTGCCTATGTTGACGAAAGGCAGAACAATGGTGGTGAAACAGAGTACTTCTCTGTTCTTGTGAAATACGATCAGCTACTGCAGCGGGAGGTTGAAATTTACAGGGTTAAGTTGCCTGGAGAGTTAAAGCTTGGTGAAGGAAAACCGGAAAATCAGAATCATGCACTAATCTTCACAAGGGGTGATGCGGTTCAAACGATTGATATGAACCAAGATAATTACTTTGAAGAGGCTCTAAAGATGAGAAACCTGCTAGAAGAGTTCAATCGTTATTATGGAATTCGCAAGCCCAAAATTCTTGGAGTTCGGGAACATGTGTTCACGGGTTCTGTTTCTTCTCTTGCTTGGTTCATGTCTGCCCAGGAAACAAGTTTTGTCACTCTGGGGCAGCGTGTTCTGGCTGATCCACTTAAAGTCAGAATGCATTATGGCCACCCCGACGTCTTTGATCGCCTTTGGTTCTTGGGGCGAGGTGGTATCAGTAAAGCATCAAAAGTGATCAACATCAGTGAGGACATATTCGCTGGTTTCAACTGTACCCTCCGTGGTGGCAATGTTACACACCATGAGTATATTCAGGTTGGTAAAGGTAGAGACGTGGGGCTCAACCAGGTCTCTATGTTTGAAGCCAAAGTTGCTAGTGGCAATGGTGAGCAAACTTTGAGCCGAGATGTTTACAGGCTGGGCCACCGATTGGATTTCTTCCGGATGCTTTCTTTCTTCTATACAACTGTCGGATTTTATTTCAACACAATGATGGTTGTGCTTACTGTCTATGCATTTGTTTGGGGGCGCTTTTACCTTGCACTCAGTGGGCTCGAGGACTACATCAGCAAGAACACTTCCTCTACTAACAATGCAGCCCTGGGAGCTGTCCTCAATCAGCAGTTCGTCATACAGCTTGGCCTGTTCACAGCTTTACCCATGATTATTGAAAACTCACTTGAGCATGGTTTCCTCACTGCTGTGTGGGATTTCATGAAAATGCAACTACAGTTTGCATCTGTTTTCTACACCTTCTCCATGGGAACTAAGACACACTATTATGGGAGGACAATCCTTCATGGAGGTGCGAAGTATCGGGCTACTGGCCGAGGTTTTGTTGTGGAGCATAAGAAGTTTGCTGAGAACTATAGGCTCTATGCTCGCAGCCATTTCATCAAAGCAATAGAGCTTGGTGTGATATTGACAGTTTATGCATCTTATGGCAGTGCCTCTGGGAATACGCTGGTGTATATTCTGCTGACAATTTCAAGTTGGTTTCTTGTGTCTTCATGGATTCTTGCTCCCTTCATTTTTAATCCTTCTGGTTTAGATTGGCTGAAGAATTTTAATGACTTTGAGGATTTTCTAAACTGGATTTGGTTCCGGGGTGGGATCTCAGTCAAGTCAGATCAAAGCTGGGAGACGTGGTGGGAGGAGGAAACTGATCATCTCCGGACAACTGGTCTATGGGGCAGTATCTTGGAAATCATATTAGACCTTCGATTTTTCTTCTTTCAGTATGCAATTGTTTATCGGCTTCACATTGCTGGTCAGAGTAGAAGCATCCTTGTCTATCTTCTATCATGGGCATGCATTCTCCTAGCTTTTGTGGCTCTGGTGACAGTGGCTTATTTTCGAGACAGATATTCAGCAAAAAAGCACATACGGTATCGTCTTGTCCAGGCAATCATTGTTGGTGGTACAGTGGCTGCTATTGTTGTGCTGTTAAAATTCACAAAGTTTCAGTTTGTTGATACTTTTACTAGTCTTTTGGCTTTTCTGCCAACTGGCTGGGGAATCATATCTATTGCTCTGGTATTCAAGCCATATCTGAGGAGGTCTGAGATAGTGTGGAAAACTGTGGTGACTGTAGCACGTTTGTACGATATATTGTTCGGAGTAATTGTTATTGCACCTGTGGCTGTGTTGTCATGGTTGCCTGGGCTTCAGGAAATGCAAACAAGGATCCTGTTCAATGAAGCCTTCAGCAGGGGACTTCATATTTCCCAAATCATTACTGGAAAAAAGGCACATGCGTTTTGAGGTATGCTATGGATGCAGTTAACTTGTATTTTCTTTTGCTGTTGACAACATTGGCTATAATAATGCATTTAGGAGTACTAGGTCTGACTCTTGAAGGCTGTGATTGCTGGGATTGAATTATATGGTTGATAACCAACTTTTTTAGAGACATGATTAATCTCTGCTTTTATTGAAAATCAAAGACAGGATCTTATGATTCTGTAATTGCCTGAAACCCTATTGCCCATGCACTGTCTGTTGCAATCTCAGCACTTCTGTATTTGCCTGTTATATTTTGTTGATGGAAGAACTGTGGGGGAGATCCCCACAGGCCACAGCAAAGTCAATTATAACATGTTATCATAATTTTGATTGTGTGAATGCGCTTACTCGTTGTGTGAATGAAATCCTCTTTCCCCTGACTAGATTTTATTTTGATAGTCCCTCTGTTTTTAAATATATGACGTTTAGCTTGCTCTAAACATTATATAACGGAGGGAGTATCTCGGTAAGATTTTTGGATCACATTCTGCCTTATAGAGAATATGCATTGTTTTCGTTATTTATTGTATCGTTCAACCTTGTCCTTGTGTAATGTTAGCTTTAGCTTTTGTATTCAATCTTATGCTTTTGAACACACCTGCAACTTTCTTTTTGGAGGCTAAAAATGCATCATTTTAAGATGGAGGCTTGACTTGTTTATGATAAAATGCCAATTTGTTCCTCTGCTTTGTCCTCTAAGAGTCACTGGTGTCTGTCTCCCTTTTGCACGTTATTTGCATGTGTCACTGTTTGTATTTGTATGCCATGTGCAGATTAGGGTGATCTTACCTTACTTCATTGCCATTACTTCTTTCTCACACTGATCAGCACGCTTGCTTTATCTTCTTGCAGCTGAGTTCACCTTCCAACTGACCATTTCTCAAAGTGAGCTGCTTCGTTATTCTGGAGGATTAGTTAGTCTTCATGACATATGGTATGCTTGCTTGGCATTGTCAACTAAGTTCATGTAGTGTTCGAAACATGTCTAACATTAATATCTCTCTGCAGGTTTAGACAAGCTTGCTGGCGTAGAGTAGATGGATGCTAGTTCCCTGTACAGGCGATCTATTTATCTCTGATTCTTCTTGACTTGATGTACACATGAATTTCTGTGGTAGGGATGATATAATGAGTGTAATGAGATGTTGATTCGGTCCCATATTCATAGCTCCAGAGTTTTGTTAGATTTTTAGTAAGGCTGTGCAAAACTTAAATCATGAGTGCACCCTATTTATGCCGAAGTTTCTTTCCGTGCCATCCTATTCATTGTAAAGTGAGTTGCTATTTCTGCTTACCTGCACATATGACTGCATTTTGGGGAGGAGGCTGATTCTGTACACCTAAATTATTGCCAGATCCTCTTTGGGAGCTCTGCTGAGCAGAATCGATCTTGCTATCTGTTATGCGTGGGATGCACTTGAGCTCTTGTGCACGTTGCGCACGAGATGCCAGTTGCTAGCATGCCGTGCTTCGTCCCTCTGATGTTTTTTACCCAGGAAAATATGTCGCTGCTGGTCTCCGTCCGGTTTCAAGTTCACAGAAATCGGACGTGAAAGGGATTGAGATGGTGAGGCCGCGCTTGATTTCTTGACCTCGATGGAGCACCTCGTAGCTGCAATAATAGACTACCAATACATGGAACATATCTTTTGCTACCCACTTGGTATTATAATCGAGAGGTGCCGTGTCATCTCACCCATTTTAGGATCTGAGAGCATCTTACAAAATTAAATACTCCTCCGTCCCAAATTACTATTCGTTTGGACTTTTCTAGGTACTAGGAATTAAATACTCCTCCGTCCCAAATTACTATTCGTTTGGATTTTTCTAGGTACTAGGTGCATAGAAAAATTAAAACGAATAGTAATTTGAGACGGAGAGTAGCATCAAAACAAGCTTGACACACACCAGGTGTTGAGGTCAGTAGTTGCGATTTAAAAATCCAATTTGGCGCTGGAAGCAATTCACCTGGACGACGGACGAGCATGGTTATGGCTTCACGAAAAGTTTGCATTTTCAAGCCTGCGTTCTACAGCGACAGCTAAGAACCGGAGCAGCCTTCTCGATCCTCATGTCAATGCACCTCGACCGAGTCAGTCAGCGTGTAATTCCACATCAGCTATAGTTCACGCGAAGAACAACACACAGGTCCTGTTCGTTTCAGCTTATTCAGCCGGTTTATCAGCTACCAAACAGTATTTTTCTCTCACAACAAATCAGCCGTTTCAGCTTTTCAGCCGGCTTATAAGCTGAAGCGAACACGCCCGTTGGGTAACTATGGTCGATCCAAGGAAAAAAAGCACACATACAGTACAGCCTCGGTCCAACCGCACCATTCGTGTCTCCACCTGTATATGAGAATACTGAAGTGGTCTACGACATAAAGGATTTTGCACTTTGGCAACTGCTCTCATACAAGTGCCATCTTTGCATCGTATAGAAGATGTTACAGCTATTATGTATGTTGGTACAAAGTACAAACACAATGTACCAATGAGTTACAGTTATGGGATTGCTGGCTGGTAAATTGATAAAATAAAGGTACAACAGCTAGCTTAAATTAAAAGCTGTATCATCACGGAAACTCCGCGCTCTACTGAAACAACAAAGAAGAACGCGGCTACAGCTTCCAGGCGAATTCTCCTGCCATCAGAGTTAGACCCACCAACCTTGGTGGAGCACTACCAGACTATGGGGACCAGGCAGGAGTAAGCGCCCATCTAGCAAGAACCTATGGCTGTTTGAACAGTCAGTCCCCAAATAGAGTTGAGAGCACCAGGCCTTGCACAAAGGTTGCTCTGTCAGTGGCCTGTTTCCTCTTTTGTTCCCTTTCTTCGCTTGTGAGAGACGAGTCAATACTGCCATCGAAAAGGAAATAAAAGTTTGAATCACATATTCCATACGCAAGGAATTTAATTAGCCCTTGAAAACTTATATGGACCAAAGCAAATCACTTGACAGCATACATGTAAACAAGAAAATATAAAACATTATCAAGTGAAATCCTTTTGTCTCAAATGGCCCAAATGTGCATCCTTTTTAACAGTAAAGAGAGTTCTCTGTCAGTATAGTATACCCATGTGTTTCTCGTTAATTAGTCTTAGTACAGAGGTGCTGAGGGACTGCTTGCTCAATAATACCATTTAAGGATAGGAGTATTTTCATTGAAGGGAAAAGTTTGTCAATCGTGAACGTGTGAAACTATCATGCTATTCCTAACCTCAGTTAGGCAACATCTTATAAGAATCGCTACAAAATTTTGGCCTAGAAGCTTTTTGCTAGGATAATAAATGCAAAAGTAGTTCACAAAGAATTTGAGGAGTAATATATACCTTGATTCCCAAGGCTGAGCTGGTGTTTCCTTACGTACTGAGGCACCATCTGGCATAGAAGGTGTTGATTTTGATGGCTCTGGTGCATCTGATGTTGGGAAACTCAGGCCAAATGATGAAAGAAGAGGATCACTGGAAATGTTTGTGGTGGCTGTGTTACTTGATCTGTGGCTATGACCACCTCCTAGAAGAGCCTGTAAATGAGTACCACGCAGATCTCGGCTCAATAAAGAAATTGCATGGCTCTCGGGAATAATATATCTGCGACACCTGTGACCGTTCTGTAAACAGAAATAAAAAGAAGGTGTCAGAAACTTCCAAGTCTTAACAAGAATTTTATTCCAGAGAGGGTGGGAGGGAGAGGGATGAACCTTGAACAAGTAACCATGTTGCATGGTGATATGGTTAAGCATATCTCTTGTAATCCTTTGGGAGCAAATGGGGCATGGCTGAAATGAAAGTAAAAAATGAAAATGAGAACAAATCAATCATTGCTAACAGTCTAACAGTACAGCGAAAACAATTGCTGTATAAGGTGCCAATTTGATTATGAGTTGGCATAGATGAAGACTGATAAAGAATTATTTTGTCCACCCAGAATGACTTAAACTAGGTGGCAATATCCTTTAAGAATACATTTTAATTGCACAACCAAATGTAACAATTGAATCCATTATCCCAGCCTTCATCTCTCAAACCAATGGAATCAGACTACACATTTAAAACAGACAGAAACTTCTCCCGTAAGCTTTCAAATGTTCCAGATATGCGAGCTCTATACTGTCAAATACAGCTACCGTAAGTCAATGAACTACACATGGTTCTTCATCATAAGAGGATGTGCCCCTGTACTCTTAGAGCAGACACTATCAATTGGCCACTGAGGGTATATGGTGCACAAATACTCATTATGCAGCATGATAGAAGCACTATTTTTTCTTTAAAATAAATGACACAGAGCTATACTATTTTGTTTCCAAAACTACACCTTCAACCCTTCAACTTCAAGCAGAGCACCCAAAGAGGTTTCAAGTCAAGGAAATACAAAAGGAGGGGGTCAGAAGTTCATCCCAGACCTCATTCAAGCAACCAAGCAACAGCTAAATTGCTTAAGAGTCATTATATTGTTCTTGAACCTATAGTCTGAACAAGCACACAGATAAGCTTAATCTTGAACCCTTACTTCTTAAACATTCTATTTGTCACTAAGCCACAATTTCCAGTCAGCTGTGTTCTTTGCAGGAAGCTATGAATGAACCTGTAAGCTTCAGTTCTGTAATTGGCTGAACCTTGGTTCTCCTATTATCACATCTACCAAATAGACAGCACAAGGATACCCAAGAGAGCAGGAGGTCATCAAAACTACAATTACTCAGGAATTTCCATGCCCCCGAATACTAATAAGATCCTCTGACAAGGTTACTAGCCCAAATATCGAAGCTCATGAGCTCATAAATCAGGTCAACACCCCAAGCAGTAAGCTACAACGTTTCGTCCTGCTCTAATCGGAGAATCAAGCAAGTGGTGATAGTTCTTTGCATCACGTCACAGGTTCACTATCAGTAAGAGTCCTGCAGGGCAGGGCAAGGCGGCGAGGTGACTGACTTACCGCGGCGTGTGGCTCGTAGGGGTGGTCCTCCTCGAGGTGGACGCAGAGGGAGGCGACGTCGTGGTCCTCGTAGCAGTAAGGGCAGGCGACCTCCGGCCACGTCGCGTCCCCGAGCGCCATCTCCATCTCCATCTCCATGTCCCCGTCGTCTTCCATCTCCATCTCCACCTCCTCCATCCCCATCCCCGGCATATCTGCACCCAAATCCGACAAAGAACCCGCAAATCAGCACCATGATCGCTCGCATGGCGCGACGGAGGGAGAGAGAATCAGGACAACAAAAAAAGGCAGGCAGGATGCCGTCCTCACCGTCGATGCGGCCGAGCTGCGCCGCGTAGTACCGCTTGGCGGCGGCGAGGCGCGAGATCCAGTGCTCCGAGTCCATGGCTTGATTTGATTTGATCCCTGGCTACCTCTCTCAGGCTTCTTCACAAGCTCCTCCCCCTTCCCTCTTCTCGAGCCGCCCGTCCGAGCTCGTGGTCTCCCCTACCCGCTCGTCTCCGACAGCAGCGGCAGGCAGCAGCACCAACCGGAGACGAGGTTGCTTGCCAGGAGAGATGGTTTTGACCCGGCCCTGTCCCGATTTCCTCCCCGGAAAGAAAGTTTTTTCTCCCGCAGCTCGCCGGCTTCCGGCCTTTAATACCTCAGCTCTTTTACTTTCTTGGCTCTGGGTACGGGGAGGATTTTGCTAGGACGGAGAAAAGAGGAGGGGACGGCGACGAAGCTTCTTATCGGCAGGAGGGGGTGGGGGGAGTGAGTGAGGGGGGAAGGGAAGGGGAGGAAGCGGGTGAGAAATGGGGGCGTCGTGTGGTGGGCTTTTCGGCGTACCGGTCCCGGTCCGAGTCAGCGCGTGTCGTGGCACCAACGACAGCGACCGCCCACTTCCCCGCCGGTTGCTGCTACCCACTGGCCGCTGCGGCGTGGATGACGGGTGGGGCGCACCGGGTGCCCGGCCCCCCCGCGTGGTGGCGGACGCGTATGGATGATAGGGGCCGGCCGGCGCCGCGCGCCCGTGGGCAGGGAAAAGAAAGAAACCCGCGGCGTCCGCGGGAAACCGCGTGGGAGGGGTGTGCGACGCGGATGCCGGATGCCGGGATGCGGGTCGGTGCGGGCGCGAATGGCCAAAATCGAGGATTTTTCGTGGAGCGGATGGCTCGGCACTCCGCCGCGGAGTGGTGGATTATGGAACGCGGATGATGGGGAGCTGGGGACGGCCGAGCGCGCACCGGGAAATCAAGGGGAAGGCTAGGAGAGCTTCGTGCCTTCTCGGGAACAGCTGAAGTGTGGGGTGCTAGTGCTACCTCTAAAAATTGTATAAAATCCAGCTAAAAATATTCAATGGATAGTCTATTATCATACAAAAGTTGAGCATGAAAAGAATCTGCATAAGAAGTGTAGAAACCTGCATGTACTGATGATTTTCTTCTTTTCTTTGTTTTGTCTTGTATAAATTCCCGTACTTAAATTTTGCATAGTATAGATGATTTGAACATATCTATTCATATTTTTATACTGTTACCGATGCACTTTCAGCGGTCGCGGTGGTAGGATAAAATCTTAGAGGGGTTTGCTCCTTCCTCCTTCTCCATCTCCACCTTTTCTTCTTCTTTTTCTCCTCAACTTCCTCCTTTCGCTGTAATGGAGCATTTTTTTTTTGGGGGGAGAGGCTCGAGCCCACCTTAGATCCGCCACTAACTTTAGTGGTACTAATGTGTGTAAAAAAGTAATAACACATAGTAAGAACAATATTATCCAATCATACATTCAAAATGCAACAAAACAAAACGAAAAAACAACATTCTTTTTCGCATGTATCTTTGGGAATCCTCCAAGACATCTTTATCCTATCTGAATATAAGACTCATTTGCACTGTATGTTCTCATTTTAAGATTAGTGGTATGCGTCTAGCTTATGCTTTCAGCCGCTTCAATGTTTTTCTCATAGGTCATAGCATCACAGGCAACCACATATCCTTGTACCACTTTTATAAAATTAATATAGACAACTTTCAGTTTTGGCAAGGGCTATATAGAAAACATAATTATATTGTAAGAATGTATACAAGCAACATTCCATATCATGTATCTTATATCATATTTCAAGAAAGTGTGAAGCAAGGGCTGCTGAGTAACCTCAATTTGCGAAAAACGGGCCCTCGCTGATCACTGGGCCAAGAAGGCCATGAGGTCGTGGGAGTAAAGGGTTGTTCATCCTTTTGACTTCATCAACATTGTAGCATAACTAATTATGCATTATAAAAGAGGGAAAACTATCATGCAATTTGTAAGTTTAGAGTCCGAAATAACACCTGATGATGTTAAGTTTTAGGGGGGTGCAAAATCTGCAATTTATGGGATCGGACCAACACAAACTCTATAGTGATTTACAAAGGTCCATCACAAGAATTAGGGTATAGATTTATAAAGATCGCCTCATAGTTATTAAATTTGTGGCAAATATCATATAACATTTGCGCCAAGAATGACAAGGAAGAGATATGTCTAGTGATATTCTCATAATATACATACCACTAAGTGGGCTGCTGAAGTGCTGAACTAATTGAAGGCCTTGATAGTCACTGCCTTAGTAGGACGAGCTAGACCAGCTCATCCCGTATCCCACGTGAAGATTCGTCTTCGGGATGGACCATCCTCTCCTGGGGACGTCAACCGAAGTGAACATAGCCTAATAGTGAGTGTTTCGTTGTTTCGCTTTCGTAGGATAGGATTCGTTCTGATTGAACGTCGGTCACACAATTACAAGTACTTGATATTTGTTATATTACTTATAAATTAGTGGCTTATACCGTATTTACTCTTGAAGCTAAAGGGTTACATCCTCAAGATGAATGGTTACATTCTGAATTTAAAGGGTTATCTTCTTATATAAGGAACCTATGTACTCACTGCAGTGATAGTTGTATCTTGTTTTTCTTTTGTGATGATCTTGTGCATTTGAGAAGGAAACGTAGTCTATAACTTGTTCATACCTTGCTCCTGGATTGGGAATAACATCGGATCGGGACCCGCGCAACGAGGACACCGGATGACAATATTGAAGCGAGACGAACTACGATAGAGTTCACAGGGCTACTTTCCCCGGCGACACAACCTCGTGGCATGCATTTCACGTTCCACTTCGTGCTAGCCGTTAACATTGCTCCTTGCTAAAATTAGCTCAACTAATTGCACCACCCACCTGCCCGGCAGCCTCGGCTGGCCGGGGCATAAAAGGGAGTGGCGGAGATTCTCCCCCGGCAGCGCCGGCCGATCGACCACCAGAGCTAGACGGCCGGCGGCCGGAAATCGAAACATACTACGGCAGGGAGGCGGCGGCGCATCACACGGCTAGCAAGCTAGCCGCATTGTCGAGGTCTCAAGGATGGGTGACTGCAGGCCCCTCGGGTTCCTGCTCTCCCTGCCCTTCGCCTTCCTCTCGCTCCTCCTCTCCGTCGTCGGCGTCGCCCTCTGGCTTGTCGCGTCAGTCCCAGATTTTCCCTGTTCGACCTTATTCGCCAAGTTACGAACACGCTGCTGCATGCCTGATGGATACATCACGTTTGGTGCAGGATAACGCTGTGCTGCATCTGCCCGTGCTTCTCGTGCTGCGTCAAGGTGGTCGAGCTGGCCGTGGCCCTCATGAAGCTGCCGGTCTCCATCATCATCTTCTTCATTAACCTCATCCCGTGCTAGCACGGTTCTGCCCTGTTGTTTATACAGCATTACTTGTTGTACATGTGATGGGGTTAGTATTCAGTATTCACGCATCGAGGAGCACGCATACAGTTCTCTCAGCGCTCATTCTGAAAGCGGCGCACACAGATGTATGTTGTGTAACATGCATGAACTAATGCACAGCATTTTGGATCAAACAATGACCGAAGCCTCATTGTTGGTTCCTACTGCCATTGCTTTCTTCTCTTCTAGGGTATGGATTTTTGGGAGAGCTGGACACATGTCCATGCATGGCAACCAATGCTACATGGTAATATATCGCCTCAGGCACATTGTACAGCTCGGGGGAATTCCCCGGCAACATAACTAGCTCGGTACAATCTAACACTCGTCTAACGAGTAGGCAGCCACGCTGCGCCTGAAAATCTATAAAAACCTGCAGTGACAAAAAACAGTCCTGCACATCCCCTACCCATCGAACATCAGTTCAGTTCAGCATCTACATTCCTTTTAATTTAAGCATCTAAGATTTTCTTTTTTTCACCCGCAAAGGGAAGTCGAGCGAAGATTACTTGAATTAGATGTCGAGGGAAGATTACTTGAATAGGCCCCTTCTTTCTCCATTCTTATTCGCTGTAGTCAGATGAATATGAGGTAGCATCTTCATCCTCATCCACATTCATTTCCCCTCCATCTCCATCATCAACAATTTCATCATCCTCGTCCATCTCAATGTCAGCATCATCAACTGCATGATCTGCATCATCTTCTTCCGCGTTCTCATCACCTTCAGCATCTTCATCCTCCTCGTCAGATTCAGGGTCCATCATGGACATCATTCCATGGGGCCTGGACCCACTTGAATAGCCTATTGAGTAATCTGGAACTTGCTCTTCATAATCGTCATCCATGGGTTGGCCATTTTCCTCATTATCTTCTGACTGAGATCCAGAACTGTTCTCATCACCTTCAGTGTACGGCATTCTGGCCTCCAAGCCCCACTCATCTGCACCAGAGCTTCGTGGAGACTCCTCAACAGTAGCAGGCTTTGAACTGCTAAGCATGCTAAAGCTTCCTAACAAATTTGCCTTTGGAATTGATCTGGCTCTGCCCTCAGATGGCTGCCGAGACCTAACAGTTCGACGTCCTCGTCCACGAGCACGACCACGTGCCCGCCCTCGCCGTGCGTTCTTCCTTGGCGCTTTATCAGAAGCAACACCGTCATCCTTAAATTCGACCCTCGATGAGCTGCTAACACCTCTTGGGACCCTTCCACCTCGACTTCGACCTCTGCCTCCCCTGCTACCTCCTCTACTTCCGCGTCCACGACCTCTACGGCCGCTACCAGGAAGCCACCTTCCACCACCATACAGATCTGAACCAGTTGGTGGTTCAAGTGGAGTTGTTTCCTGTTTGCTCTTAGCAACTGTATACCTTGATGGAAATTTCTGCAGCAAGGAGTAACATAATTATACAATCTGTAAGGCAAATGATTGATAGCATCATATATAGATGGAAACTTTGTCCAAAGATCAAGGACATGACAGCATTTCAAAATTCAAAAGTACAATAGCATAGCGATGGGGTAGCTGATCAAAACATGAACTAAATCCAATGCATGTGATTATTAGTCCAATAAAAGAAAAATAACCTCAGTTTCAACGAAAAAACGGTACTGTCAGAATTTTAACTTACCATGAAACCTCCACCATCTCTCTCCATCTTTTGATTTTGTGTGTACGAAACAGCTGAGTCTAGGTCTAACATTCGGACCATGACAGCAGCGGTAGTGTCAGGAACCCATGGAAGGACAGAAGCAGATCCGGCCGGTAATAAAGGATTCTGGGGTGCAACATCCTGTGAGTTTAGACACTCACTTGTTGTTTCAAAATCAGAAGAGAGGCGATCTCGTCTTATTGCACCTTCCAGAACAGTCAAGAGCTGCAAGGGAGTGGAAAAGACAGTCTCAGAGGTCATGTATCACAGCAGATATATGAAACAAGTACCAACCCATCAACACACATGTTTCCATAAATCTTTACAGAGAAGAATGACAACCGCACAAAAGTGGTATACCTAAAATAAAAGGGGAACTGCAGCTCTTTAGCTATGCTAGTATTATCTGTTGCACCATCGCAAATTTGGTAGTTCAATTTAGTTATGAATGCAAAGCTGGTACTAGTAAACCAGAGCACAATTTGTGAACCCACATTATTCAAGGTACCATGCTCTTGATCATGGCAAGTCCTCATCAGGACCAGTTTTCAGAATCACCTCCAAATAATAACAGATAGAGGATAACGGGTAAGTTATTTCAGCAACAATAATTACCAACGTTCATCAACACATAGCAGCTTAATAAGGTAGTTATACCTCCACAATTGCTTAATACGGTTTTCAAATAAGGCATCAACCATGTGCTGCATCCAATGTTTCAAAAAGCACCAGGCACTAGGCAGGCACAATCAAGCTCCGCCGAGTGCCTAGGTGAGACTAGGTGGCTGTACTTCTTGCAAGCTAGAGTAACACCATGTTACATAGAATGGACTCAGTATATCGAATAAAGATTGGCATTATCTTGCAACCATGAGTTCCATGACCATAATTCATCTTTCTCCATCTCTTATTCTCTTAAATCTCATTTTTTATTTTTTGGAACAAGTCCTAACTCCTACGTGATCCATGAAAAAACGCCTAGATGCTAGGCGAGGTGCTGTTGCTCTACCTGGCGCCTAGGCACTGCCTTTTGAAACAAAGGCTGCACCTGGTCTTGGCGACTAGCTAAAAAGTGCTGGAAAACCCATTAAAACTTGAGGTAATATACATCTGCTAAGCACAACATGAGCTCAGGACTGCAGGTAACTAGAGTTTCAGTAGAAAATAGGAAATGATGGGAGGCCAGAGTTGTGGGTAAAATTATACAAAACCTGGAATACTTCAGCAGTAGATTTGGTAGCGTATAGCTTCACACTCCAAGATTTCCGATACACATCCGTCCAAAATGGTTGAAGTGCTTCTGATGGTACCGATGCCTGTAAAACAAAAGAACTAATAAGTTGCTTAGGTAGCTCAATTGGATAAAAAGAAAAAACAAGAACTGAGCAGGAACCAACAAAACATGTGATTTGACCTCAATCGAAGCTAACTGCAGCTTGAGCAATATCATTCCTATTGGAACAGAATAATCCACAATTTGCATCTTCCAGTTAGGGTCAGTTCTCTGCTTCTCTTCACATTGTGTTGTATGCTCAGAAAAATTGTAAATGGATTTGAAGGTCTTATGGCAGGAAGAACAGTGCCTTTCTTCCGCTAAGTAGATCTGATAGCAGAAATTACATGAATGCAGCAACTCAGAACATCTTTTCACGCCATACTTCATGGCACATGTCAATTCCTGATTGTAGCATTCCCTCCACATCCATTTCAAAAATGCATCTGCCCTTCTTGAGATAGCTGTCTTCTCAAAATCATTACGTCCAAGTTCAACTTTAAAAGAATCAGAATATTCTGTGGCACTGTCAACACTAAAAGGAGTACTGTTTGAGCTTCCACTATGACAATTTGCCCTTATCATGTCAGTAGCCCCGTTCTTTGGATACCTTCCTGTAGATAGTTCTATACTTGCACCTCTCCTCTTAATGGCTTCCTTAAAGGTTGGCTCAATCATTTGCAACATTGAATGAAGCTGTGCCTCCCGGCTGCCACGTGTATCGAGGGCAGCCACTAGAGAATCAAAGGCCTGCATTTTCATTAGATAAAATGTCCAAAAATTAGAGAGGTGGTTTATACATAATGCTTTTTTAGAATCCAGCTAGTAATGTCATGAACATTGAAATTAAAATCGAGCAGGTTTCTATTTATTAAGCTTGCATTAGACAATATCTGCTTAGCAGTGTGGCTCTCATGCAACATGAGGAGCAAGCCTTAGCTGGCGAAAGATGACAATAATGCTGATAGCAATGTGCATCTTAGACACTGAAATGTTAATAACTGCGTATGAAGAGTTAGATGTATATTTCAATAAGTAGATACAGAATATATGCATTCTGAAGTTTTATTTCACTGATGCCAGACAGATCTTGGAACCCCCTGTTAAGGTAACTGAAAATTAACCAGCTGTTTCCCAGGTGGACTACTATAAGGCAATATTTCTCAACACTGGATATTCCCGATTCTTCAAATAACATTGTTGTTTCAGATTCTTCTGAAACAACATTAACAGCATGCAGAGTCACCAAAACTTGGTGTTACTACAAATCCAGGTATAAATGGGGACCCTCAATGACCAGCAGTGACCACATGTCAGGGATTTGGAACAAGAGAGTGGGCATGGACAATGCTGACAGGCAGTAAATGTCTGGATCCCAACCTTTATCTAGAACAGTTAAAATTAATTCAAATATAACTTCAAACATGTTCGACTGAAACAAAACAAAAAAGCCAATATCCAAGATATTTGTTTTTAGAAAAATATTTTTCTTGAGCTGACACAGGACTGCATGCCATTATATTAAGAAGGAATAAAAGGATTGATCTCACAATATACAAAAAACACCACAAACACACACCACACCACCATACCCGCATAGGGAGAAAGCAACAAAAACACAACACAGAACCAAAAAAGAAGAGGCTTGGACCAGCAAGGTCCAGAAAAATATTGAGAAAAAAAGAACTCAGAAAGTGCCCAGCTAAAAGGCATAACACCCCAGCAACTCCAATGGTAATATTCCCAATTTTTTTTTTTACTGCGAAGCAAGGAACTTTCAAGATGTTTACCACCATTTGCCAGTCATACATTGGCCAAGCAATCCAGCAGTAATTTGGCAGAATCATACATGTACTGGCAATTCCAGAACCAAACATCACTTAGATGATAGATCTTCACAGGTGATGTTAATGAAAATATTATCCAGAAAATAGCATGATTTAGCATCTGATCATGAGTTTCTTAGAGCATAAGCTATGTCCCATAGTAAAAGTAATCAAGTAGAATCTAATAGGTATAAACAAAAAATTACCTCCTCTGAGTCAATAACTCTCCAATATCCATCTTTGGACTCAAAAAAGATTCTTCCTGAGCCAGGATCATTTGGCGATGCTGAAGTTGTAAACTGCCAATACCTGTTTCCCCTCCGATCGTGACCTAGGGGCAGAGATCTGTAAACATAGAGCTGTTCTGCCCGGTGACCAATGTACAATTTCAACTGAGACCGTGTTTTATCAGCATAAGCATACTGCTGAACAGACGAAGCATCTGGGGTTGCCATCATTTCCTGGCCTACACCATTTCTCTCATAAGATATACTACCAGCATTACCTTGACTATGCTGATCAAGTATTTCACAATTGTTGATGGTTCCCATATGTCCATCATTCTCTTTATAAGCATTACAGGCTGGAGTTGAAGTGCTCTCTGTAGCATTGTTTTCTTGATACATATCAGCCTTCAAACCCATGTAAGAATTATATTGCATTCTGCTAGCAAATTCTTCCTTGGAACGCCTCTTGTCAAGTTGCACCTCTGCCCACATTTGCTTCTTTAAGGCATTTGCTAACTCCAAGCGTTCCTGCAAGATTCTGGATCAGGTGTTTCCCAATGAGAAATAACAAGATAAAAGAGTAGTTTAAGCAGGGTCATTGGATATACCTCAAGAACACCACGAATGGAGTTCCCTTCAGTGGCAACACCAACAAGGGCAACCAGTGCATTAAGGCGTTCTTCGACACTAAGATCGCAATAGTCACCTTCTGCTAGTGCACGTACCCAAGGCTCCACTTGATTGCTTTCATCAATTTGTGTATTTTCAGAATTGTCAGGGGTTACTTCATGATTAGCTGATGAGGCTCCAAGAGGTGATTCATTACCAGTATCTGCTGCAATGGACTTCCCTAAAGAAGGGAGGGGAACACCTTTTGCAGATTTAGTAAAACTACTTGATGAGTTCAATGCATTACCCACACTATCTGCCTCGGTCTTTATGTCACCAACTTCAGTTGTAATTGGTACTTCATCTTGTGCCTTGACAGCAGGAAGAGGATCCTTGTCATCTTCCACTTCAGTATTCACATCATCACCATCAGGGTCATCATCATTGTCATCACATTCAGAGTCATCATCCCTCTCAGCCTCATCTGCCTCCTTTTCAGCTTCAGAGTCAGAAAGGACATTTTGAAAAGCCCTAATTTTTTCACGTGCTGCTGACAACACAGCCTCAGAATCAGCTGGATCTTTTCTATAAGGTGATTTCACACAGTATGTTGAAGGAGCAGTTCTCTCAAAAAGTTTTGTATCCCTAGATAAGGCAGCAGCTATGGATGCCTCAGGTGTCTTGCTTGTTGTTAGGTCTCTCAATCCAGATTTCTGAACATGAAATAGCAGCTTAGAAAATTAGAGACAGCCACAGAAGGCAAACGAAGAAATTAACAATACATATATGTATGCACCTGAATTTTTTCTGCTACTTCCAATATTGTGAGACCTTTGCTTCCTTCAAGAGATAGCACATGGAAAGCTGCAAATTTTACAGTTCCAGGAGTGAGACGGTGCCGGGATCTACGGCGATGGGTGTAACCTCTTTCTTTCATCAAAGCGGCAGCATTCACTGCTGCTGAACCATTTCGGAGTGTTGATATAACATTCTCACCATCATGACCCTGCACCAAATTTTGCAAGACCTTGTGAGAACTCTTTTAGATGTTTTTCTTGCCATGCAGAAAACTTAGATAGTGGTGTGAATCATGTACTACAGGGATAAGCTTTAGAGAACTAATTTTATATCCACATGACTCAGCATGTATGTTAATTTTTCATCAGAAATGTCCGATTTCCAGTATATCCAACTATACTCTTTCAGTTTTGGCCTTCATCCTAATCACAGGAACCAAGGTCCCGAATACAGTGCAAATTAGACTTGACAGATCACACAAAATTCCAGCCTTTTGCAGCCAATATTGGAAACAGGTAAACTGGTTATCTTTAAAATCAATTCATATTTGTAAATAATACTTGCCATTTCTTCACAGAAAGGTGCCAGATTCATAAGTGCTCAGTGTCATAAATTGATGCAGCAGATGCAAATTAGAATAGACCACAGCACAAAACAAGACAGTGTGAGTTTGTTAGTAAGTTGCTGGCATCATCCAACAGGAATCAGTTGACCATTAGGTTACAAAGCAATGTATTAGTTAAGGAGAAAATTATAACAAAACACAAATGTCTTGGTGATTTATGTTACATAATATTATGAATGACTTTGAACTGAAATAATCTTAGAGGCAGGTGGATTATATAGGAGCACATACCTCATTATCATTACGATAATAAGAATCATCGACATTCCTTTTCTTTAATTGGGGTCCAAAACCAGCAGATAAAGCAAACTGCCGTAATATTTCAGGCCATGTAAGAAGATTCAGATGGCGCTGCCAGCTACGTATATTAAATCCCCAGGCATATGCCTATCAGAAAGAAACATGAAGGTTCAAAGAATATATAAAAAACATCAAGCAGACATGATTACAAGAAGAATAGAATATTTAAGAAAAACATTAAATCTGCAGCACATAGATGCTCACCCCTTCTACAATTTGTGGATGGCCACCTCCCGGATTCACCCCCAGTGCAATTGATGGAGTCCTAGCAACATCTTCAATATCCTTTATGATGGATTTCAGCAGAGCAATATGTAGCTCCCCCAACAGCCTTGAATCCTATCAAAAGAAATAGTATAACAACTTAGGATAAGACAGGTGCAGAAAAAAATGTAAATTATTAGTATATCAATTCAGAATATACTAGCTTCCAAGCCTAGTGGCTAATTTGTCCAAGGCTACAAAATTCTTATAAAAGCAATACATAATCCTACAACAAACTCCAGTAAGATAACTCCCAGAATCACATGGATATGTGAAAGTTGTGAACATAATAAATAACTGGCATAGACACCCGCTAATGCCCAAATCTCCTGACAGCTAATTCCCAGTGTCAAAACGGTTGTCGATAATATAATAAACACTCTGGCACGAATACATACACCATACTACGGATTTCAGTCATGTAACGCCTATGAGTCAAAATGGAACACAAATAACTCTAACAAGATCAAATAAATAAATACTAAGAAAAAGCTTCTCCTTGCATATTGAGTCAAATGCAAACCAAACTCATGACAACTATCCATTTGGAACAAAAAGGAACTTGGAATTGTTTCAGCTTTGCATATGACCACAGAGATCCGAATTTGATAATTACTATTCAATAATATATACAAAATTAAAATTTTGTAGAAATTGATATGTTATGACTGAACAATGTATTAAAACTTTAATGCCAGTATAGACAACATAGAAATCAATCCACTGAGCAATATCTAATCTGACATAAGAAATGTTATAGAACCACTAGCAGAAACTAAATCAGACAAACATAAGGCTTGTGGTAACTCCTGTTTAATTTAATACTTATACATTCATTGCCCCATGCCAGAGGTAACATTTGATCAATCATCTGCTTGTATTAATTTGTGCCTAGAACTTACCAATGTCACGAAGCGTGAATCACGTAACCATACAAATCTCATTATTCAATTATCCTCCACTTTGCCAAAACTCTACCACCAAAAAAGCATACAGAAGTACAGAGGAACAAAGAACTTACATAATCATGAAGAGACTGAACAAACTCATCAAGTGTAACTGGAGAAAGACCTAGAACATCAGTGAAAGTAATCAAGAATCTCCACACCTGCAAATCAGTTAACAAATTCACATTAGACAGGAATTTGCAGTTCAAAATTTTTAAGTAGCATGAACAAATTTAAAAATTAATGATGTCTTAAATAAGCACTAGCAATTTAGTCAGCTGGAATGTATATCTGACAAATGCGTCACAAGATAACATATTACATGCAAGAGATAAACATAAAACCTGATTCCAAATCTACTAAATGCAAATGAGCTGCCTTAATTAATTTATCCATTTGCAATACAACACAATAAGTTAAAATAAAAAAACAAATGTACTGCCAAACAACACAAAAATGTCCAGTGCTACTATTATTATATCTCTTGAGAAAATGAATATAGTATACGTAAAAGGTTATATGAACGTCATAAATGCTATAGTACATAGACCATCATAGAATTGATGACCGTGTGTTTAAACATGTATGCCCTTTTCAAATATATGATGATTAGGATAAGCTAATTAGTTCATTTTTGAACTAATTAACTTGTCCTAAATGTCATATTTATAGACGGAGCGAGTACATATGTACTAGACAGCAGCATAAGAGAAGATAAACAAACAAGAGCAGAACATCTCAATGAAATGAAATAGTTGTGATTTAGTGTTTCTTAGGAACTGCTATGCCAAATGAATGTAATGTGGCCATTTATGAATTGGGGTTACCTTTGGATATTTTGCTAATAATACTAACCAAGATAGGTTTAGGATCTGAACATATCTTAAGAAATATCACAATCATTAAAAGAAAAGAGTAAGAAAGGCAGCATTACCATCAAAAGCTTTCCAACATTATCCTCGGATCCAATCCAAGGCTTTATAGAAAATGGCACCTTCAGTCTCACCGTTTGAGGAGGAAATTGACTTAACATGCCTGGAAAGGAGAATTAAAAAAAAAAATCAAACCATGTAAATTGAATTATGCAGTTAGGCTTCCAAAGTCAGAAATAGAGCGCACAACAAAAATAAGCTATTATAACGTCACATATATATTGCTTTGATAATGCCTTAATATCAGTACATGTCAAATGAGTGAGTCCATTTTTCAATTGCTAAAATAAACAACTATGTGGTGAAAAACTTTAGAGGGATTTTACCAAAAAGAAAGTTCTGTGTGAGTTATGGGAAAGGGTAATTAAATTTGTTAACAGTTAGAATAGTGTGAAGCAAATAAATAGTTGGTGAAAAGTGGAAAAAAAATTTGAACTACCAAAAAGATGTAATCTTCGTTATAAACTGATGTGTGTACCTATGTAGGTATGTCCTTCCCCTGGGAACCCCGGGGTGGTTACCATAGTCTATCTAGATCTGAATCAGGTTAGATAGTCTAGCGCTTTGGTTCTAAGCCCTCTGTGTAACTCTGTGTAAGAAACTTCCGGTATTTCCGTTTGTTGAATGGAAATGGGGTAGGCCTCGTATTGAAAGTGAATTTTTTTTGTATTATACTTTGAATTCAGAGGAATTAAAAAAGATTAGAGTGACTTTTCTAAAACTCCAAAATCCTGCTTTTTTTTACTTTGCAGTAAAACTAGACTTGTCAAGTTGTCATCATTATTTTGCAACTAACCAACCAAGCTGTTTCACAATTAGGCATAACTTGAGATCCAAACAAACCCTAAAAATCTTCCTGTCAGAAACTGCTCTATAATGTACACGCAGTGACCCTAAAGCAGTAAATATAAAGCATTCTCCAATGCTCAGGTTCTTACCTAGAAGTTTTATAGGTTTGTAACATATAAAAGACGACAAGTACAGATAAATGTGTAGTCTATGCCTCTAGTTATACTCTATTAATGATGGATAGTAAATTGGACCTTTGCCCAAGAAAGTCATTTGAAGTGAATTGTTACTTGTGGAAGAGTATCATTAAGGAGTTTGGAACTAACTAGACTAATGTACCTCGAAAGGAATCAAGCTGCTGCAATGTGTCGCTGTCAAGATGCGTTGAGGGCAACCCTTTGCTTTGTGCAGCTAATTCCATTAGTTCCAAGCGCTCATCTTCCATCAATTCCATATACTCCCTTGCAATTCTGCGTGCCGTAGCCCTTTCACTGGCAGCCTTTTGCCTTGCCGCCTCTTTTTCTTTTCGCATTTCCTCCTTTTGCCTTTGTTTCTCTGCCTGCACGTGTTTAGGCAGTAGGCATTAGCTATTTAGTAGACTCCATTATGGTTAACATTACAGGAACCAGAAAACTAACTCGTCTAGATTGCTTCTGCAAAAACTTCTCCATACGCTCATGTTCACGCCTTTGCTCTCTTTGGAACCTCTCTTCTTCTCTCTGCCTCTCACGCAGTAATCTCTCCTCTTCTTTTCTTCTCTCGCGATCAAGTCTCTCCATTTCCTTGCGCCTTTGCTCCTCTCTCTGCAGACGTCACATTGTAAACAAAATTTATAGTGAAAGACATAGATCTACTGACCAACAGTAACGGAAACCAGCAATACCTTTCTATTTAACATCTCCTGTTTCTCAAGCTCCTTCCTAATTCGTCTTTCATGAGCTTCAACTTCCTTTGCAATTTTTGCTTCTTCATTATGCTGAAGCAAATCCCAGACAAGTTAATATGCATATGAATATAGCGCTGAAGAGCAAGACGCATATATGAACTCAAAAGGAAATCATACTTTTCGTTTTCTTTCCACTCGAGAAGCATCTTCATCATGATAAACCCTTCTTTCAGATGATACAAGTGGGTTTTCAAATGCGGCAACCTGAGAAATATCAAACTGGCCTTCAACAGGAACAGAATTAAGGTTGCTATTAGACTGAGCCATCTCATGATCTGCTGGTACTGCTGGAAACGCCTGAGACCTGCTGGGTTGAGGCAACAGGCCAGAACCAGATGTGTGACCTTGAAAAGCATAACTAGGTGCGGCCTCCTCAGATCCATGGAGAAGTTGTGACCCTGAGGTGAGAGAAGATATCCTAGAATTTGAAATTTCCACTGGAGTGTCATAGTAGTGAGATCGGCTTGCCCTCTCATATGTATCACTTGGTTGCTCAGGAAGAAATTGATACTCATGGACCGCACGTGATCCAACATGAGGTTGGACTATGGGTGGATTACCAACTGTTGATTTTCTCTTCCCCGTAAATGAATTCGGAACAAAGGGGGTTTCCATGGTAGGTAAAAATGCTGAAGCCTAAGGGGGGGAAAAAGGAAGAATGGAAGATTAGAGGTGGTAATAATACTATGCACATAGAGTAGCCTCACCCTGAATTCTGAGAATACATATGAAGCAAAGATAATAAGGGGAACAAAGATTGCAGCATGAAAACTCACCAAGAAAAGAATATATGCTCATGGGATAACACTTGTAAAGATACAGTAGCTCTTCTACTAGTATGACCAATTGACCATAGGAAACATAAACCACCCATGTATAGCTTGGTGTGGAGAACTAATGAAAAAAGAAGAAAAAAAAAGGTGCCACCAAATACTACACGATAATTGTGCCATGCCAATATTGCTTACACCCAACTCACCCAATTCTGAATAACATCACCACATCAGTTACAACACATCTGCAGCGTATACTACTTAATGGTAAAGTCTTGACCACTTTGGGGAATTGTGGTGAAGGGGGTGTTCATAAAACTGGCACAAAATGATTTATGACTTTGAATCTTCAAGGCATTATTATCATTTAAAAGACTGAAAGCTATGCCCTATTCCAAACTGAATTGGCAATCACCACATGAGGTATGATGCACATGCACTCATTTGAGTAGGGCACACCACGTCGAAGTTTGGGCTAACAAATCAGCGCAACAACCGCAACACTCATAATCGCACATCAATATGAGAGTAATGTAAATAAACCCCACACTACCATCAATTTTAGCACTGATGCAATGTCACTCCAAAAATTATGCACATGCACGATCAGAAACCCAGTTTATGCAATGGCACAAATCCACCACAATAAGAGATACAAACTTACATTTAAAAGTTCCCTACATATATACCTTTAAGAGCTTCGGATCATGCCTAGAAAATATCTTTGTATCATAAGATCGCACAGGCTGCTTTTGTTGCTCCGGAACTGCCCAAAATACACAAGACAAAAGGAGTGTCAATAATTATAACTTATATTGGTAAGTGCACAAATGCAATTAATAGAATCCACATAAGAACTTCTATTCGACTATTCACCAAATACAGAAACTTATAGAAGCCATAGACACATGCCATTTAGCAAATGCTCATCTAATCTTTTGTTTGTACAATGCTATAGGGTGTATTCCAGAGTAAAGCCTTCTCAAGGCTCGATTGGTTAATCCTTTCCCCATGGGGATTGGTGGGGGGAGGATTAATTCCATGCCCCATGGGTAAGGGATTTAATCCCCTCCAATTTCCATTGGGATCAATTAACCAAACAAGACCACAAGGTGCTCCTAATCAAAATTTGGGCATTAGATGAGAATGAGATCCAGGGCTGGATTGGATTTAGAGATATGTGAAATTGGACGCAAACAACAAAATGCTCATCCACACTGTTATCAAGTCCCCATAAACATAATCGATTCAAATCTCGTTTATTGGATTTAGAGATATGGCCGTGTCTAATCTCCCAGTAACCTGATGCCGGAACACTGATGCCATATACTGGACTTCCATGCCAAATTCGGTGACCTGCTAAGTAGTCGTTGACTAGCCCTGGTTGATTCAGTGGCTTGCTGCCAGGCCTGATGGCAGGACATATGTGAAAAGAAATGGGATCCAGAGCTTAGGGCACAAGAAGTTATACCAGATCCAGAGACCACAAATCGAGAAGGGGAGGGAATACCAAGGGCCTGAGCCAAACCCTAGCACGGCCCCACCATCACCATGATGCTGTCTCTTTCAACTCCCAGTAAGTATCCTTCCGCAATCTCATTAAGAGCGAAGATGGAGGGGGAAGAATTAAGGAAGAGAGCTCTTGCTCATGGAGTTGGGGTGGCCCTCCCCTTGCAGCCTCCCTTCAGATCACTCCCTCTCTTGATGTGCAATGAAAATACACAGGGCAGGCGGGGGCGCAACGCAACACTTCAAGGGACGTTAATATGATGCTACAGTGCTCTCCCCAGCCCTAATATTAAATGGGCCTCACCTAAAGCCCAGGTTGCCAATTAGACATATGGCCCAGCAATCAGCACACTTTAGTTGATGGTTTGCAGTAGATTCTGGTGGCAGCCACTGTCGCAACCAGATTACAATGTCACGACTGGATGTGCAAGACGATATTTGGGGACATGGTTCTTCCTCTTGGAGTTAGGGAGGCACTCACGTTGCTGTCCCCAATCTAATCACTCCTCGCTTCTGCGATGGAAATACACAGAGGAGTGCATGTCTAGAGAGGCTGCAGCACTGCTCCATGCTGCCCTAAAACAAAATTGGGCCTCACCATAGGCCCATATATACCCACTGGACATAACCATAGGAAGTCAGCACGGACACTGCCACTTGATGGGTTGCAGTAGATGTTAGTAGCAGCATTTGAGGGGCCCTTTGGGAGAGCACCATCTCGAAGAATTCGTGAAGCTGGGTATCCCTAGCTCCATGAATTCCACGAATTTCTGGAGCTGGAGATTGAGGGTGTTTGGTTAAGGCATTTCACCCCTATTTAGACTAAAACGAGAGACTTAAACCAATTTATTTTAGCTTACAAACGCCAGATTTGGCGAGAAACGGAGCACAAGCTATCCCAAGTAGGCACTAAATTCCAATCTATGCCACATCTAACAAAGTATTGTTAAGGAAAATCATACAGAAGATTCACATCACACTGCATAAAACAAAGCAAGTAATTGAACACAGAAAACAAGGAAAGTCGTGATTAAGCACTAAGTGTACTAGAACAGCAAAAAAAACCAACTGCTATCCATACAACCTGTTCATACAGCTCCTTTTCAAACAAAAGATAAAAGGGTTCAACTCACTTGGGTGGTTGTTACCTCAGAAAACAAAAGGGCTTAAAACACCTGATTGTAACGGGGTAGATGGGTCGTATATGAAACATTTCCCAAGAGGAAATGTAGAAATTGAGAATTTGAGGCGCTTCAGCTGTGGAGCATTAATAAAGATGATTCCCGGAAAGAACTGACAATATTGAAACAATTCTATAAAAATTCAAGATAACTCATGTAAATAAGAGCTAGAATGTGTCGTGTGTATTACTAGGGAAGGAACACCTGCATATTTAGTAGCGAGCATGGATCTTGGTTTCATTAGTAGGAAGTAAAAACTGGTTTCCCTCAATAGGGCCATACGATGTGCGATTTTTACTTGATCCCTCACATTTAGAAATAATATCAAACTCCTCATCTTTAGAAAGAATACTAGTTTCATTCTTAATCAAACGATGGTCTCTTACAAATAATAGACCTGCAGGGTTTTCAACCTTACTTCTCATCTTAATTTTTCACTGATCAGTCATTCATACCCTTCACCGTATTATCTACCATATGTCCATATATTATTAAATAAATTCACCTCTCCAACCATACTGGATACATCTACTTGCAGGAAGTCAGGAATATCAAAAGACTGGCTATAATCAATTATTAAACTATTTTATCATAAGAAAAAGGAAACACGGAAGATTATTGAGTTCAACAAAAGAATACTTTTTAAAAAGGCGTTTGCAAAATCAACAAGTATTCAGCCAGGGCATAAGAGAAGCTGGAACATTTCCCCTAACAGGCCACCTTGAGCATTCATTGACTTAAACATCAGTGTAAAACACAAAGACAAAGACTTTAAATTTCAATATGCATACCAATGGGTGCACCAAAGGCACCAGGAGGAACGGGATCAAAATCAGTGCCAAGCACGGGACCATCCTCCCTCAGTGGTTCCCCAAGCTGTGACTCCACAGAATGAATCACATGGAGCTCAGATGGCGTGAGCTGCACCGATGGCACCACCGGTTGTGCCATCATAATTGGTGTCGGCTCATAATACCTCCTCCCAATATCCGGCATGGAGATCCTGGGCACTGCTGAGGACCGTCCGGCACCCCTTCGTGAGTGAGCTGGGTGCAATGGTTCATTGTACATCCCAGGAGTGCCCACCATAAGGTCACTGCTTGCCAGTGGTATTGCCGGTGTTGGTAACACTGGCAGTGGAGGCATCACTGGCGCTAGTGCAGCCTCTTCCTCCCGCCGCTGCCGCTTCGATGGTGGCTTGCGATCCTTGAGCCGGCGGTGGCAGAACCACATTTGCAGCTGCCTGTCCGACAGCCCTATCTTCTCCGACAGCTCCAACCGCATAGCCTCGGACGGGTACTGCTCCACTGCACCAAACCAAAACCCCACGAAAATGCTCAATCGGGAAAACACTAAAACCCGAAGAACAAACACACACCCAAATATATCCATCAAAATACACGAACCCGCATAGGTCTTCTCCAGGACCTCGAGCTGATAGGGGGTCTTCATCATCCGCTTCACCGGCTTCTCCGCCGACCCGGAGGTCTCCACGCCCGCCCCAGACGCAGACGCCGGGGCCGGGGCCGGCGCCGCGGGCGCCGGAGGCGGGGTCATCGCCTCGGCGGGAGCCTCCGGCGCCGCCTTCCCGGCGCCGTCCCCGTCCCCGCCGGCGCCGGTGGCGTCCATGGCAGCGATCCGGGGCCCGGAAACCTAGATCCGAGCACCTTCCGCGACCTCCAAAGCAACGCGCAGAAACTTCCAACTTTTCTCAGCCCACCTCGTAGCGTCTGCCCGCACCAAATGCCTCACAGTCGCTATATACCCCCCGCGTCGCCGCGCGGGGTGGAAACAAAAAAGGCGAATCGATGTGCGGCCGGATCTCCGCGGCGAAGGAATATCAACACCGACGGCCGAACGGGGGGAGGAGGAAAGGAATAATGGCACCAGCAATAACTTGAACACCACGAACACCGCCGCGGGCGCGGATGGATGGGTGGGTGAGGCGACGAACGGAGGGGGAGGAGGATAGGGATGTGGCGGAGGAGATTTGGGGAAGCCGCGAGCCAGGAACAGCAACGGGCGCTGGGGCGACTGCTCTCGAACTGGGAGATTATTACCCACGCGCTGCGGCGCTGGGGATTGGGTTTGGATCGCTGCTGCTGCTGCCATTCTGTGCAGCTAATAAAAACCAAACCCTTTTTTCCTCTTCCCCTTTTCGCTTGGGGGCTCAGGCTTTGTATTTCTTTTGTTTTGTTTTGTTTTTCTTCGTGGGAGTGGAGAGTTGTTTGGTGTTTGTGTTGCGCGAGTCGCTCGTAGTTGTGGCTGTGCAGCAGCTGCTGCGGCCTGCGAGATTGGGGAAAAAAAGGGAGATTAAAAGGAATATTTGGATCGATGGAGAGGGATGGATGGGATGGAATAATTAGCGTAGCGGGTGCTTGGATTTCTTGGGGTTTGATCTTTGCGGGGGTGGTGGTGGTGGGCTTTGTGCTTTTGACTAGCTGTGGGTTCCGGTGGGAAGGAAATTTGCGCCTGGATTTGGTGCCTGGTGCGCGCGTGTGAGGAGGAGATGGATTTGGACGTTCTGGCTGGGGATGCTGCTGCCTGGGTGGGTGTTCATAGGATTGTTCCTCCTGTACGATGGGAGGGTTCATTGGACGAAGCGCGCAAGGGGAGCTAGAACTTGGCCGGATCCTCTGCGCCGTGAACTTTGGGGTGTCCTACTGTTCGAGCAAGCGGGGGGAGGACGGGCACGTGGATAGATAGTGCCGGGGGCCTGTCTCGCCCGTGGGCTTTTGGCAGCTTGGCGTGTATCAGACGGTTTTGTTAACCTCAGGGCCCATCTAGTAGTGGGGTTACCTGGGTCAGGCTCAGGCTACTCGAGTCGAGGACGGATGGTAGAACCGTTGAACTGCTGCGACTCGTACTGATGATGCCGGACCGCCGGTGGATTGTAGCGTTTCAGACGAGGTCCGAACGCGTCCTTTGAATGCCCGACATGAACCCGTCTGTCATAAGTACTCGAAGAGAGTCTTGTTTAGTTGCTTAATTTTGGGAGTGCCAAAAATATTGTAGCAACACTGTAGCGTTTTGTTTGTATTTATAAATTATTGTCCAAATATTGACTAAATAGGCTCAAAAGATTCGTCTCGCAAAGTACAACAAAACTGTGCAATTAGTTTTTGATTTCGTCTGCATTCAGTACTCCATGCATGTACCATAAGTTTGATGTGATGGGGAATCTTCTTTTTGCATAGTGCTAAAGTTGGAATTTTGGAGTGAACTAAACATGACCGAGATTTGAAAAGTGAAAACAGGAGGATATATATCAGAAACCATAAAACTAAAGATATGTTAGAGTACATGTGCATGTTTTCTACTAGGGATGAAAATAATTGAAACAATAGATAATGATATCATCTATCCGGAAAACGATCGCCGGTCGATTCGAATTTTTGCTTATTTCACTATTTAACTACTCAGTGGTGACAACAATAAAAGAAATTAAAAAATCCAAATTTAAATACGGTAATTGTCAGAAATGATATCATTTATATGGAAACGTGCCCTGGTAAACGAGATTTTCGATCACGTTTTCATCCATATTTTCTATATATTTTTTAATGGTAATAATGTTTAATCTGTATTGTGCAGCTCAACTCTTTCGTCTTCCTTGGAATAGCATATGTCGTCTTCTTCATATTCTCTCTTGACTCTTGCCATGTCTCTCTTATTCGTCTACTTCAGCCCCCAAACCATCTTGACGACTAGAGCTACCTATTGTTGTCTCCACAGTAGGAATCCAACAAAGGTGTGCCTCCCTCATCATGTCCCTTCCAAAATTGGTAGTCACGCGCCACCTTGCCATAACGGTTCGACCTTCTTCAACGCCTTATAAGCATAGAAATCCCAATAAATAGGAGCATAGAAATCCCAATAGAAGTTTCTGGTAAGAGCATTTGATAGGTGTTTGAAGGTAAGGCTTTGAGTAATTGTTGATACGTTATGAATAAATCCGCAAGCGCATGGATATACTGTTGTAGCATTTTACTCAAGAGTATTTAGGGTATCGTTATTTATATTTTTCCAAAGGATAGCATTGGTGTAAAAGGATTTAACGGATACATATCCAGGATCATAAGTTTAAGTATTAGACCAAAGTTCATACAGAGGTAAGTCATGATAAATATATGAGGATAATATGACACACACAAGCCAATCTCAAGAATTAACCTAAGGTTAGCGAAGCAAGACATACAAGAGGTCCTAGTGGCGTCTATCTGTACTAGCAAGGGTCATACAAGCACATGATTAAAGCTAACTCTAGGCATACAGCATTACGAGGAGAATACCCGATCCTGGTCTGCTAAGGCAAGATATCTTTCAGAACTCCTACACACCCAAACGTGGGAAACTACAAGGGACGGACAGGGCTGTCACCACCTGCCGCCTACCCTTAGACCGTGGGCATAGTCATATTCAATGGATCGCTACTCTAGCCCCTCCGAAACCCCGACCATGATGATCGACAGGCATAGAACTAGAGCAAGCCCAAAGGTACAATAAACTGATGCGGTAACATAGATTCAGCTTAAGCATATGAGTATAACTCAGTAAAGCACAAGATATGGCATAATATACTACTAAAATAGCATAACAACCATACTCTTTATGGATAGGATATCGACAAGTCGAGTACAAAGCCGTACTGAGGCCGGAGGTTACGACCCCAACCGACCCGAAGAATAGCTTAGCACTACAAGAATTTAGCTCTAGCCTAGCTCCACTGGCCTAAGGATTACAAGAGTAGCAAGAGAGAGAGCGAGAGAGGCTTCAAGTGTGGTGTGTGTGAGAGGGGGCTCCTTCTCTCTTTACAAGTGTGTAGGGGCGGTTCCCGGGAGGCATCTTCGGGGAATCTTCCTCTACCATCTTTAGGAGTCAACCAGGGATGCCACGTGGAGGATGAGGACGAGGAGCGCCTGTCCAGGTTCGGCCGAACCTGGGGTTTGGCCGACCCTGAGCTGGGCCGCTTCGCCACCGCCTTTGTGTGGTGGGCTGTTTGGTGGGTCTTAGTCATTTTCCTTGTGGACCCATACTGATTGGGCTGATTTGATTTGGCATGTGGACCTTCTTAATCGTCGTGTGCGCGTCAAGTGTTCTTCTGTGTGTTTCGTCTACGTTTGCGCATGTTTCCACTCTTGTACAGACGTGTATCCCTGAAATAAATTATTTGCCGATACATGTGGAACTAGGTTATTAATAACAAAGATGTGAATAAGGAATGTCAGTTTTCTGAGTAGTGCGATGGTCGAATTTCTGACATAAGGACCGTCAACAGTAATCTTGGCGCTAACACGCATCTGGTGACCATGGGAAAGTAGGTCGCTTACGAGTCATCTTTCTACAACATGATTCTTATATTGATGTAATGTGCTAGATACATGTTAATGCTTTAGCTAGAATTCTAGAACTACAACTAGAAAATGAAAACGACATGCTCACGCTACCTTAAGTTATGTTACCTCATGCTTATGGATGTGATCCATTTACTCTTGTTCGCAATCTATTTCTCGTACTTGAGTTTACCATTTAGTTAGATGGAAAACTTTAAAGCATCTTCAACAGCTTTTCTAAAGTGGATTTGCTAACTAAAAACTACCAGAAGCTTAAAAAATAGCTCCAACAGCTTTAATATCCATATATTTTTTAGACTATGACCTAAATTTCTATCTCTCTAACTCAAATATACCAGTACAAAAGAGCGGATTGATATATTCTCGATTTGGTTCAAAGCAGGAGAAGCCAATTGCCACACACGAAAGCTTTCAAGCTATCTGCGCTTACCCAACCCACGACCACCGAAGCGCTGCGCCGCCAACCTCCCCGAGCCACCATTCTTGCTGCCCTTACCACGCCTTCCCGACCTCCTTCGTAGTGCTAATGAGCTCAAGTCCTATCATCTCGTTCCCCGCCTGCCTAGGCTTCACTAGAGCGTAGCCGCAAGCAGCACGAGGGACACTACCACTTGGGCCTCGGGGCGCGAGTGCGAGCCCATGTTGGGTGCTGTGTTTGCGCAAGGACTCGATGCCGAGGCGAGGAGGGGCTACAGGGATTATGGTGCATTGATTCAAGATTAGGGGAGGTAGATGAGCAAAGTTAGCGTTGATTTGGGGACTGAGGATGGCGGAGGAGCAAGGACGCGCCATGATTTGGGCTGGAAGAGGTTGAGGAGTAAAGGCACGACGACGATTTGGATTGGAGGTAGTGGAGGAACATGGGCGTGGCTACGATTTGGGACGGAGATCATGGAGGAGCAATGACCCACCTTTATTCAAGGATAGAGAAGTGGCCGCGCCGTGAGGAGAGAGAAGCGGCGCGGGGGCAAGGAGGAAGAAGGGATGAGGGGAGATGAGAAAATCAATTTCCAGATTATCCTTAAAAAGGAAATTCATTTGTGGATTAGACCCTGGTCTCCCTGTAATTAAAATTTATTTTAGGTATCCAAATTTACATATGTTAAAATAATGTTGTTGCATGTGCTCTTAGTTGCTTAGAGGTGTCTGGGAGTTTGGAGGAGTATTAAACATAGTCTAATTACAAAACTAATTACGCAACCTCTAGGCTAAATCGCGAGATGAATCTATTAAGCCTAATTAGTCCATGATTTAATAATGTGGTGCTACAGTAACCATTCGCTAATAATGGATTAATTAGGCTTAATAGATTTTTCTCGCGATTTAGTCTAGAGGTTCTACTATTAATTTTGTAATTAGATCATGTTTAGTTCTTCTAATTGGCATCCGAACATCCGATGTGACAGGATTAGAGTTAGCCCCTAGTATCCGAACGAAGTCTCAGTTGGTTCGCTAACGATCAAAGACTTGTTTTTGGGCCAGGCCGGTTTGTTTTGGGCTCAGGTATGTTGCCCAGGCCCCTTTCTTCCGTGTTGGTTGGTTGCTCCGGGTCCCAGTGCAGGCGTGCAGAAATTTCGAGGATCCGGCTCAGTAGTAAACTCGTCTCCCCCGCCCCCATTGTTAAAGTCCACGCATCCTCGCGCTCCTCGGCATTCCGCCGAACACCTCTCAGGCTTACGTCCCACCACCGCCCCCAATGCCGCCGGCCAACCCCAGGCCGAATAAATGGCCGAAGAACCTCACCTCAGACCACCTTCACCGCCTGGTTCGCGCCGAGCGCGACCCGCGCCGCGCCCTTTCGCTCTTCGACGCTGCCACCGCCGCGTCCACTTCTGCGCCCGACCCCATCACCCCGTCTCCGGCCACCGTCTCTCTCCTCACCTCCCGCCTCGCCTCCGCCGGCCACCTCCACCTGGCCGCCTCCCTCCTCTCGCGATTACGCGGGCTCTTCCCCTCCTCCGCCGCACTCGAGGGCCCCTTCCTCACCCTCCTCCGCGCCTTCTCCCGCACGCACCGCCCGCTCGCCGCCCTCCACCTCTTCCGCTCCGCCCCCTCCGACCTCGCACTCCCCCACTCCGCTCGCTCCTACACCGCCGTCCTCGCCGCTCTCGTCGCGCACTCGCAACTCCATCTGGCCCGTTCCCTCCTCGCTGACATGCGCGCCGCCGGATTCGCCCCCACCGCCGCCACCTACAACGTCCTCCTCAAGGCCCACTGCTCCGACGCCACCGCCCCGATCGAAGACGCTCTCCGAATTTTTCGGAACATCCCCAAACCGGACGCCTGCTCCTACAATACCATCATCGATGGGCTCTGCCGCCGTGGCCGCCTGGACGAGGCCCTCGAGCTGTTCTCCGAGATGGTTGGGAAATGCATTGCGCCTACTGTCGTTACATACACCACTGTTATCCACTGGCTCGCACGGGAGGGTTGCTTTGATGATGCTTTAAAGATATTCGATGAAATGGGGAGGAGAGGGATCTCACCTAATTTGGTCACTTATAGTTCGCTGATTGATGGATTGTGCAAGGGTGGACGCTCAGCATCAGCGTTGGAATTGCTGGATAGGATGACCAAGGAGAAGAAGCTGCCTAATACGATCACATATAGTTCTGTGATTGATGGGCTCTGTAAGGAGTGCAGGTTGAGTGAGGCAATGGAGGTCTTGGATCGGATGCGTCTGCAGGGCCGGAAGCCTGATGCTGGGTTGTTTGGGAAGCTAATTGTTGGGCTATGCAATGCAGGAAGGGCTGTGGAGGCTGCAAATTACTTGGATGAGATGGTTCTTGCCGGTATTGAACCAAACCGTTTGACTTGGAGCCTGCATGCCAGGATAAACAATACTGTGCTGACAGCATTGTGCACTAAAGGTGAACTTGGGAGGGCTTTTCGGGTCTACCAGAGCACAAGGACTCGTAGCATTTCTACTGAGCCAGCAACTTTCCATCTTCTGGTTAAGAGCTTCTCTGAAAAGAACAATTTAGAGAAAGCTGCTCATGTTGTGCTTGACATGCTGTCAGAGAGATGCATCCCTGAGAGTGAGACATGGGATGTTATTATCAGTGGGTACTGGGGTAGGAAGAATGTGAGACAAGAAGCCAAGGAAATATGGAACCAGCTAACTGTTAGTTGATTTGATCACTTTTGAGAAATATTGCTCTATGCTGTGCTATTACCTTATGTCCCCTAGCACAAATAAACATCTTGGCCAGCTTTCTCTTCAGGTATGGTGTGATGATTTCTCCCTTTTGCTATTCTGTATAAAAGATATATTGCAGACCTGTTTGGATAGGTTGTTGGGGTGTGTTGTGTGTGGGGAGGGGCTTTTGTGTTCCAAAAAAAGAAACAAAAGAAAGCCCCCTAGTACAAAGACCCAGAAGTAGGAACTTAATGTTCATGTTTTTAAGTACAGAGGATCAGCTTATAGCTTGAACTATTGCATAGCAACAAGTGATTAACTAACTATCTACATATGCACGCTAGTAATGTTGTCAGATTTATTGGCAGAGTAAAATATATTTGTTTCTTGATTGCTGCTGGCTTATGTTCCTTTGATGGGTAGTCTAATTGTGTGATCACTCTTATTCCACATTGGAATATAAGGCATAAGAATGCTGTGTTGGCATGTTGTTAACTTTCTACTTCTCTATTATTACCAGCTTATTTGTTCTTATAGCTATAAATGACAAACTATCTTTGTTCTGCACGTATCTTCAAAATTTGCTTTGTAACCGAGGGAAAAATATTGTGCAGATAAAATGGAAGAAAACATTGTAATTTGTATTTGTACTGGAAATAGTTTTAGTTTGTTTAGGATGTGTACTAGCCATTACCAATTTCTGTTGAAGATGTCCCCAGCCACTTAATCTAGGATCAGAAATAATGAAACAGATACAAACAATCTTAAGACAACTGAATACCCATACTAATTGATCAAAACTCCAATTGGAGATTCAAATAATTGTACAGAATGCAAAACGATGTGGCCTAGTCCAAACACATGCAGAACTAGTTTATTGCATCCTGGAATCACTCTGACATACAAATTCCATTTGCATATCTTTGTTGGAGGTGGCATATGATTGAGATTCAGCAGAAGAAAAGATTATGAAAATGAAATGATATTACTTCAATTCAAGGAGTAAATGTTTTAGTTTACCAGATTCTGCTGGTTGACCAAACGATTTCATGCTTTTGTACTGTGGCCTTTGTTTACAGTTGATACTACAAAAAGATAATATATAGCAGGCATAGATCGCGTATGCAAAATCAATCTGTTGAATATCACCATCAATTTCACCACTACTAAATTTAATCTCCACTTTTTAAAGTATTATTGCTCAAAGATAGGTGTTGCAATGTTATACATCTATTCTCCTACTTAAGGGGCTTACAACCGATTGATTTCAACAGGAACTAGGACTAGCAAAAATTTGAAGACCCAGTTATTGTGAAGAGAATGTGGAGCCAATGCTGTGACGGGTGGTAGGGAAGCTAACAAACAGCATGCTTCCAATAACTCCAATGACAACTGGCAATGCTGTGAGAAGTTGCTTTGCATCCTCGGATGGTATTGGATAGAAGCAAGATACAACATTTTGGTCGAACAGTGCGATTGCAACAAAAATCATCGCTGAAACAATGGCATGTACAAAGTCTAAAAACCGCATCCTGTATTCTGCCGCTGCAAGTGGTTCAAGAGGAGCCCCACCATCAATGACCCAAAGTCCCTTGAATGTGGCGAACCCATATCGTACCTTCCCTTCCACATCTCTGAAGCTATCCGTGAAGCTGAGAACAAAGCAGGAGAGTGCACAGAGCACAACGAGCCCTCCTGTCATCACCCGATTCATGTCACCGCAGTGGCCTTGTTTTGCAAGGGTAGGGGCTAGGAGCTGGAAGGAAAGAACCGTCCCTGAAGGAAGGAGTTTCGCTAGGTGGCCAGTGCTCTGGTATGTCTGGCCTATTGCTTTTCGCATGGGGCTCATATTGTTGCCATCAGCTCTGTTCGACAAGAGAGGAAGACTCTGATTGTGCTGCAACTCGGCATTGAGGTTTGGAGCTGACATAGTTTGCTGCCCTATTTGCTTATTTTGCTCTAACGAAGCCTCGGGGTCTTATATCTAGAGGTTTAGAGGGGAGAAGCCAGGTGTTTCTGGTGGTCGGTTTCTGTTCGCTTCCCATTTTGGATGCCCATGCAATAAAAATAGGAACAAAACTGACACAATCTGGGAGTTTTGTTTTTAGGTTCCTGGCGAGAGAAACATGGTAATTTTGGGGCTTGAGTCTCCTTCGCGCTCCAGCTCTTGAAACGCACACTTGGGTAACAGTCTGAACAGTAATTAGTAATATTGTTGTAAAGCATTCGGTTACTATATGGTGGCTTTATTTTCTTCTTTGGGGGCGTAATTCGTTCTAGCACACACAGACGAAACCTGCATTGGGCCGGTCATGGGACGGTGAGTCGTCAGTGACTGGTTTTCATTGTTTATTTATCATCTGTCGTCAGGCAACGGCTGATGGAGTAGTTTGCTGCGCGAAAGGAATAGGGTCAAGGGAGGAGGTTAGCTTGCTGTAAAAACGGAGCGCATAGTTTGCCAGACCATGGAAGCTGAGTTAGGCCGAACATTTATGGGCCGACCGGTTGTTCAAAAGCCTAACCCAGAGTCCAACAATTATGGGACGACCGGTTGTTCAAAAGCCCAAGCCAGGGCCGACCGGTTTTTGCCTACTGATCTTCTGGACGTTTAACTGATGCAAAAAGCATGCCACCTTGTTCCAGTACTCCATCCGCATCGAAATATTTATCGTTGTTGACTTTTTTTTACAACGTTTGTCCATTCATTTTATTAAAAAATTTGTTGAGCTTTCTATGACCTCCAAGACGGAGCAAATATGCGAGAAGATAAGTCATGTTTATAATATCTTTGATGAGAAAGTAAGTCACAGATAAAACAAATGATACTTACATAATTTTTTGAATAAGACGAATGGTCAAATATCATGATCAAAAGTCAAACTTATCGATACGAAAACGCAGCCATGCAGGTAAGCATGGAGCCTTGCTTCCATCCTCGAAGAAAAAAGGAGATCATACGCTTACATGCATGTCGTGTGCATGAGACCATAAAGATCACTGGAACAAACCACTTTAGTCTCCGACAAGTAAAATGCTTTTCCTAAGACAAAAACCTCCTGCAGTGGCCCCAGCTTCTCATTCGTAAAGCTTTGCTGACGGCACCAAAGATACCACAAACTGCGGCATACCATGCAGCCACTCACGAGGAGTCCGGGGGAACATCGTAAAGTCGCCAAGAGACGACAGCACACGGCTTTAATCATGTGGTTCTTTCTTTCCATCCATCTTGCATCATAGCATGATCAATGCAAGAAGCTTTAGTTCAGATAAGCATGTGCTACAGGATCTTGTAGTTTATGCTACACCATTTGTCCTCAGCGTAAGTACATGCGCAACTCTAGAAAACTAAATAACTCCAGTTCCTACGATTTTTTTTTTTGGTGGTAGTAGGTTATATATATCACGCATGGCCATGTTGAGTTTAATTAGGTTCACGCATTCTATCATGAGAATTCAAAACGCAATCCCAAATGTCTCTGTCACATGAAGGCTGAAGCATCATCCTTTTGCTCTCTTTAAGGGGGATATGTCTTTATCCGCTTCGCGACATAGCACATGAACGTCCCCACACGATCGAGCAATACATGCATCAGATGATAATATCCTTCTTTAGGTTTGTTAACAACTAAACAAGCTTGGATAAATTGTAGATCATGATGTTCACATTTGCGTCACTGAAGCTTTTGAAACCCTTCTCCCCCTTTTTTTTCCAACATTTTTTATACAACAGTTAATGTGGGAAGGACCAGAGACAAAGCAGCAAACTTTCTCTATAGACTTAGTAGTGTTTCCAATAACTAACTACATTTTACAGTAAAGCTCAACAATTACAAACTAATACTACATCCATGGAGAAATTCAATGTGGGTAAATTACCCTAGAAATAGGCTTGTAGTAACAAGTAGTGGAAAAACAGTATACATAGAGGTAAGAAGCTAAATAATCTGTCGATGAAATCATTACTAAAAGGGTCTTTCGAAAAAAGAAATCATTACTAAAAAAATATACTCTAGCTTCAATGCACCAAGCTAAGTGAAACAAGGGACTCTTTGAAAGTAGAATGGGAATAATCTCAAATTAATCGAATGATGAAAAAAATATCCTACGGTGGTGCCCATTGAAACAAAGAGATAAGCCTATTAAAATATTTTGAATTTCGTAGGAATTTTAGCGAAACTCTAAACATGAACCTCGCATGGAAAATTTCCTTTGTATTATTCTCTATTATTAAAATTCATGTAGTCTTCTGTGTTCCTTCCAAAAGTTTATATGTACAATCTTACTCTGTTTAGTAACTACTCTCCTTTCATTGCAACCAAATGCTCACATGTGCTTCTTATTCTTGTAGTTCAACTTCCCCCCATTTCAGTTCTCGCGTGCTTGGCTCTTGACGCTGACGACAGCTCCAAGTTAACGGCCACATCAAGAAACCTGGCGCATCTTTCTGGACAAACTTCATACAGTAGAGTAGCTAGCTAGGTAGTAGTTGAAGTACTGATTGCATCCTTGATCTAAGTCTCTGGGTTTTTTTCCGCATGCGTTTGAGCCTTTCTGTTCAAAAAAGGTGCGTTAAAATGTCGAGATCAAACTTGATCCCTATTGGGAAGTACCTGCCGCCATTTTTCAACACGGCGGAGTTAGGACGACGACGGCGAGACTTTTCCTGCGAGCTGATTAGGATATCACTATTACCTGATTAGGTTGTACACGTACCGGTACTCACCACACACATACCCCGTAACTATAACAAATGTGTGTGTATGTTGTGGTCTAAGATGACATATATGGTTCACCAAGGGAGAGACTTGCATGCCAAGCTACACAGCTAGAGTTACTAAAATATTGTTTTCTCCTCTTCTTCTTTTTTATAAAAAAGTAGAGGGTAGGTGATGTGGAGATTCCGTACTTACAAACTATTAAGGTTGAGATAATATACACCAACCTTGTTCTGAATTAAAAGAGGTAACGGACACAGAATGTGTTGGTGAAAAAAACCTATCCCAATAATCTTGAGCGCGAAAAACAACTTGAACTTGATTTACACGGTACTTCAGAAGTTACAGCTCAACCGACAAAAAAAACGTGGAATTCAAACGAGAAAATGAGATCTCGGTCGTAGACAAACCTAGCTAGAAATATTCAACGTGAGTCCATACCGTACCAGGAGCTTACTTGCAACATAGTCTATTTGTGCTCCTATATGATACATTCTTTTTGATGATTTGATGTATTACCAATCATTAGCACTGAACATAGCGCAAATTAATTAAATTAAAGTCACTACTGCGTACTGTAGGTGTGTAGGCTTTGTCCAATGCAGTGCTACACATCAGGTTTGCAGTAGAGTAGCAGGCTCGCTGGCTCGGTGATTAATCTCTAGTTTGCAGGCAATAAGTTAAGAACTCGTGATCTTAATTGTGATTAAGGCCTAACACAAGTACTCAGTAGTGGGGTCCTCGCACATAGCATGCTTGTACTTTAGCATTTTGTTAATTCATTTCTCACCACCTAAAAGCGCTCTGCGATGATGTTCAACTCACACTTGTCAGATAGCCGGAAGGTGGTCTCCAACAACCAATCGCTTCCACGCACTGAACATTCGCGCGGTACCAACAGCCACAAAACCCCCGCGCGCTTTGGAAAGCTTGGCACTGCCTCTTTTTTTTTTTAACAAAATGCAGCACTGCACGCAGCAGGCACGAAAACCGCAGGATTTTCTGCATGCATTGCACACATGCTGACACGCGCCCAGAGCCCTTGGCAGGCGTCACCATGTCCTCATCTCGCGTCGTCGTGATGCGATCGAGTCAACACAGAGATCGGCAGCAGCAACAGTTCTACACCGAAACACACGTTGCCGCTGGCGCTAGCTGGCGGGGGCACCTTTCCCCGCCGGACACGGACCGCCGCCAGCGGAGCTACTTCGGATGGATCCTGCAGTCCTCTGGTCGCGCGATCGATCGGCCGCTAGCTGCCTGCACTGCACGTACTCCCCACTACGACTCTCTCTCTCTAGCTCCCGGGAGTGCGTCGACGTCGCCGCGCGGACGGACGGGAGCGCGCGCGCGGTAGATGGACGGTTCAAGTCTTTAGCTGTTGGGGGTATGGAGATCTCTTCCAAGACACTCTACGGTGACCTCATATCTAAAAGCGGCTAGCTAGCTAGAGACCCCCGGCCCCTGATCTCGCTCTCCCACAAAGACGCACGCCGCAGCTGCTGCGGCGGCAAGTAGGGTGGTGTGTGGTGGGACGTCCTCGCCTCGCGCGCGCGCGCGAATCAGGTTGCCCCATCTCCACTCCACCACCGGCTGGCTAGCTGCCATGCCACCCTCACGCTTTTGGCTAGCTCGTTCCCCCTTTTGCCCCTCCCTCCCTCTCTCTCTGTATAGGCACCTCAGCGGCAACGCAGCTCCGGAACACGGCTGGTACTAGCTAGTGAGAGGTTGATGCAGATCTCCGCACCACCACGCCCACCAGTCCAAACCCCCCCCCCCCCCCCCCCCCCCCCCCCCCCCCCCCCCGCGCGCGCGGGCGCGGGCGCCTGTATTCTATTCCGTCGCCGGTCGGTACCTAGCTTGAGGTACTCGCAAGTGACGAAAGATTGACGTGTCCTCTTAATTAGTCACAAGAAGGAAAAAACAAACACACCAATAATCGTGTGCTGATGTGATTGGCTATAGCTTATCTTGGATGATGAACGAACGGTCTTGTTTGATTGTTTCCTTGGCCAGGTTTGTGCGTGCGCGTAGGCGCGAACGTGCAGCAGGGGCAACACTTCTGTAATGCACCAGCAGTTCATTACATCGGGTGACTACGGAGGCAGGTCGTCGTGGCGCAGCAGGCTCTGTGCAGGGCAGCTGGCCCTGTCGTACGTCCACGTACGTAAGCGTGCACTCCTCAGCTGGCTACTGCGTTTATACTAGATGCTAAACTTTAGCAGTGCTGATGTTCGGATTCTAATTAGAAAGACTAATATGAGCTAATTATAAAACTAATTGCAGAACCTCGAGCTAATTCGTGAGACGAATCTATTAAGTATAATTAATCCATCATTAGCAAATGCTTACTGTAGCACCACATTGTCAAATCATGGGCTAATTAGGCTTAATAGATTCATCTCGTGAATTAGACTCCATTTGTGCAATTAGTTTTGTAATTAGCCTATGTTTAATACTTCTAATTAGTATTAAACATCCGATGTGATAGGTGCTAAGGTGGTATATCTCACGGTGAAGTTGACACATGCATGCATATGGTGTTCGTTATTTTTTGGGCTTTACTACATGTTTTGTCGGTGCTTCTCCCTGTCTTGTGAGACAAGTAGCTAGTTTTTCTTCATTTCTTGGAATGCAAGCCTCGCTCGGCCGGCCGCCTCATATCATGGGCTGGTAGCAGTACATGGCAAATCGGTCAGGTCAGCACTACAGGGCCCCTTTCAGACGTGCAAATATTAACCGTCAGATCATGGACGTCGACGTCAGCCAGAGAGGGAGTCAGAGAGGGTGTAGCGCACACACCATCCCCGTCGATGTGCACGCAGCAATTCGCGACGGCCGCTGGCGCAGAGAACCCGGCGCGGCACCCGCCGCCTGGCCTGGTTTCCGGCTCACGTATACGGCTTGCATGCCCAGACTTGAGGGCCAAGCAACCACCCATCATTTGGTCCATCCCCCTGCCGCCGCCTCGCCTCCTCCCCTAAACGTGTTCGCGCACACGCATCGACGACACATGGATCCGTAGCTACAGCAACGACTCCCTCGGTCCATCGGCTAACAACCCTACTGGTCTCGCCTGCGCTGCTCGATCAGCTCGTCTCATCTCATCTCTCAGCTAGCAGCCTTCACCTTTCTGTCATGTCCAGCGATCGATCTCTAGGCAGCTGCCGATTTCTTTTGTTATCTTTATAGCTGTGTTGAATCAATTTCCCCGGCCGTGGCGAGCTCGAGTTCGCCCGCTCGTACGTGGCGATCTTCTTGGGAAGCAACAACCAAAAAAGTTGGTGAGGATTCTATTCCCCTGTACCAGACAGACAGCGAGAGAGAGGAGCTAGCTAGCGGCACCAAGCGAGCGACCGGGCGCAGCGAGCACATACCACAGGCCGATCGCGCGAGCAGCAGGCAGGCTAGGGGATCGATCGATCTCCCGGTGTGGTGGCTGCTGGTGCCTGGCGGCCGGTAGCTTTTAACAGGGACAAGCTTCCTCCTGCCCTCTTTTTCTCTTTGTTCTCTCCCCGGGCGCTTTGTTCCCTCCCTCCCTCGCCCCGGCCACTCCCTTCTTTTGCGCGGCCTGTCATTCCCCCGGGGATCAGCCTTATCGTTGCCTCATATGGGGGCGAGCTGAGAGCAAAAGCCAGGGCCGGCACCGGACAAGGAGAGGCTTTCGATCTCCCTCTCTCTCCTCTCTCACTCTCTACTTCTCTCGTCACGTACTCCCTTGTGAAACTAGAAGAGGAGGGATCGAAGGTGGTGAGAGAGGGGCCGGGGGGAGAGAGGGCGAGATCGATCGTCTCGTCGTCGTCGATCGACGACCATGACATGGTGCAACAGCTTCAACGACGTGCGCGCCGTGGAGAACAACCTGGTCACCGCCGCCGCCGTCGCCGCCGCCAAGAAGCAGCAGCAGGCGTCGTCGCACGTCAACCTCATCAGGACCTGCCCCTCCTGCGGCCACCGCGCGCAGTATGAGCAGGTAGTAATGCATGCAGCATGCTCTTTGCAAACCACAATTTTGTTCATTCTTCTAGACTGATTGCCACATATAGATCTATATATATGCTAGCTACCTATATATGCTATATCTGAGCATGCATATGACAACCGTTAATAGCAGTGAGCTGCGTAGTTAATCATTAACACAAGTGCTTGAATCGATCGATCAACCCATCAGCTGCAGGCGGCGGCGACGATCCAGGACCTGCCGGGGCTGCCGGCCGGCGTGAAGTTCGATCCGACGGACCAGGAGCTGCTGGAGCACCTGGAGGGGAAGGCGAGGCCGGACGCCCGGAAGCTCCACCCGCTCATCGACGACTTCATCCCCACCATCGAGGGCGAGAACGGCATCTGCTACACACACCCGGAGAGGCTTCCTGGTAAGTGCCGTGGATGATGATCCACGTTTTACACTGCTCCTTAGCTGCATGCTTGCGTACAAACTTGCTTTTGCATTACACCAGCCATCACAATTCGCAAAGCGTTAGCAAACGGCCGACCTCTTTGAGATTTGGACCTGTCCAGGAAGGAAGATAGATAGATCCGTCACGGAAGAACCTTGAGATCAAGCTGATGAGCCTTTAATTTGAGAAGGCTTGTAGAATAATTGTTCTTTTAAAATTCTTCTTTATTGATTTCTATGGATAAATCCTTATATATTTTGGTATTAGCAAAAGATTAAGTTTTCCTGTTTTAGTCGTTTTCAATTGGGTGGCCTTGCTTAATCAATCATGGATAGAAATTTAGTATGCTGTCTGCACACTCACGTTATATTATGTAAAATTACAAGTGTATTATATTGTCTGTTTATTTCTGTGTACTAGTACCACAAGACTAGCTCTTCATGCATCCATATGCAACTAGTTATTTGCTTTTGAGCTTGGTACCGTATAAATATCGATAAAGGGTGCCTTTGAAGTAACCGCTTGTCCTACTTGGCATATAGTTTAGTTGTACCTGAAAATGATAGGTAGACAACGCAGTTCCATCAAAGGTCTACGTCATGCAGGCTGCACGCAACATCAGATCAAGGAAGTATAACCTTTGAAAGGACTTATGATGCACATGAACTATTTCCTCCTTTATCTTTAGATTTTTTTTGATTTCAGGTATATATGATATAATAAGTAGTGGATAATGCAATCTAGCTAATCACGATGATTTTCCCTTTTGCTTTCGAAGATTACTTCCCCAAAGGCACTACTTTATCGTGCAAGCAAGAAACTTAACAAGTAACAAGTCTAATTAAATTTCAGTAGAGGCTGTATTTCCTTTTGCAATAAAAATTACTATCTGGCCCTGAATTTGAACATGCGCCTCAAATAGTTTTAAAGATGTTTTATTCCTCATCTGACGCGTGATTTACGTGGATTAATCCCTGATATGGCATTGAGGTGGCGATTTGTTTATATCATTTCCTCCTCTGCGTACATCATTGAAAGAAAAAACCACAATCACAAACCTTATATGGACATGAATATGCTTTCAAAGTTTTTAACCTTCTTTGCACCAACCTTGCAAACTTGTATGGACCACTGATGCAATTTACTCGGCACTAAGCATCCATTTTTGTACTTTTATTTTGCGAAATTCACAAACTACTTTCGCCAAATATTGCATTGAAACAGAAAGCTTTACTTTTTATTTTTAGACAAATTGTAATAGGTTGATAACATGTTTATAAGAAAAATATGTATTTTTGTTGAACACAGAACACGTGAAACCATAACTTGTCCTCTAACATAGCTATGAATTAAACAGTTATATATTTTCAGTTTCGTCTGACACATTTGAGGCACGTGTCTTGATCAATTTCAGGTGTCGGCAAGGACGGCCTCATCCGACACTTCTTCCACCGCCCGTCGAAGGCATACACGACCGGCACGCGGAAGCGGCGGAAGGTTCACACCGACGAGCAGGGCGGCGAGACGCGGTGGCACAAGACGGGCAAGACCCGGCCGGTGTTCACCCACGGCAAGCTCAAGGGCTACAAGAAGATCCTGGTCCTCTACACCAACTACGGGAAGCAGCGCAAGCCGGAGAAGACCAACTGGGTGATGCACCAGTACCACCTGGGCTCCGACGAGGAGGAGAAGGACGGCGAGCTCGTCGTGTCCAAGGTGTTCTACCAGACGCAGCCGAGGCAGTGCGGCAGCGGGTCGGCGACGGCCAAGGACGTCGTCCCCCTCGCGGCCAGCGCGGCCACTGATCACCACCACCACCACCATGACGGCGGCAATGGCGGTAGCAACAGCATGCTAAAGGAAGCAGGCATTGTAGATTTCTACAGCCCGGCGGCGCTAATCGGCTACAACCAGGCGGCTCCTAACAACAGGGCGGCTGCTTCTGCTCACCTGATGCCTAACTTTGAGGTGCACACGGCAGGGGCGGCTGGCTTTGGTCCCTGACCAAGAAGTGCAAGTGCAACCATTCGACTGATATAGGTTAGAGGGGGAGAGGAAGGCAGGAAGATAAGGCACCGTCATGAATGCAATAATTTACAAGGGATCGAAGACCTTACTGAAACGTAATGCTGGACAATAAGAGGGGTGTTGACTGAGTGGCTGGACGTACAGATGCTGAAAAAGAGTAGGGATCGATACCATACATTGTTCATTAATCGTTACACATATACGTAACTTGACGTTATCAATTTTTTGTTCAATGATATGTTGTTTCATATTAAGAATGGTGGAGTTTAATACTGTATATTAGTTCTTAACTAAAGGATTTCTACATGTATACGAATCAGTGTACATCTGTCTTTTGAAAGAAATATATCTGCTGTATATTTTTTGTTGATTGTTGCTCCTCTATCGAAGGAAAAGGTTTTAACCTCTAAAGCATAACTTTGGTTACAGCTATCTACCATCTAGTTTCTCTCTCTTATAAAATTCATGGAATTCTTGTTAAGGAAGTTTTACGGTTTAAGCTATGTCCAATCCAAATATATTGGTAACTCAATTCATTTAACTATAATCCGTAAATATACATTAGACGAAACGTAAAATCAGTATCAAATTAGGGCCTGTTTGGTTTGAGTTGCTTATGCATAAGCAACTTAAAAATAAGCAAATAAGTTGCTTATGAACCAATCACTCTTACTTATAGACTTGCTTATAAGTTGCTTATGCATAAGCAAATAAGCAACTCTTGGGTTGCTTATGGTTGCTTATGGGGCACTTTACACCTCCTACCCTCATTCTCTCTCCTCTCTCCCCTTTCTCTCTCCTCTCTCCCGTCACCACTCAGGCCCACCGCCGCTTCCGCCCGCCACCGCCCGCTCGCCGCTCGCCTCCGCGTCGCCCACCACTGCCGGACGCCGCCCGCTGCCACTCCCGCCCGCCGCCGCCGCTCCCGCCCGCCCGCCGTCCGCCTCCGCGCCGCGCGCCGCTCGAGCCCCGCCGCGGCCCGCCGCTCGCGCCTCGCCGCCGCCGCCGGCCGCCCGCCGCTCGCGCCCCGCTCGGTCCCCATAGGAGCTGGGTAATTATTAGGGGTAGAGGAAAATGGGATAGCAGGGGTAAATATGTCAATAGCAATCAGATAAGCAACCCAAACCAAACACCTAGAGCTAAAAATAAGCAACTACAATAAGCAATTGAAACCAAACATGCCCTTGCTCCCCGCAAATCAGCACTCCAGATATAAAAATCCCCACCCGTGCCGCTTCAATACCATTAATTGGATCCCGGCGACGGGCGATGCAGCCACGGGCGTTGCGGCGGTCCGGCGGACGTACGCTAGGCATGGATGGCAAGGCCCAAGCGATGGCTTGTCCAGGCTCCAGGCATGGCGACGGCTGCTCACGTACGGTCCGTGCCCGAGCGTCAAACCCAACCTGGGGGAGCAGATCTGCGGCCGGCACTTCCCGGCGGCGGTAGTCATCGTGGGCGCCGTCGTCCAGGGGGCGGTGGTCTTCCTTGGCCGGTGCAGCTCGTCTGCGGTGGACTCAATGTCTCGGTCGGCAGCTACGGCGACCTGGCCGTGGGGGAGTGTCGGTCCGAGCCATGAGATCGGATACGGCGGACCTCGACTTCCTCGAGGTTCAGCGGGAATCTGAGCCATCGGCGTTGTGCTGCACCGCAGTTGTCTCCTCGGCAGCACAACTGCGTGCGCCTGGTACTAGAGCCGCTGGCCCCCTCCAGCCTCCTGCGCGGCTGGATTTCTCGGGCCAGATGCGCAAGCCCCTGAGACAGGCCATCCACCCCCGCACGAGGCCGTCGCCTTCGTGCCCAGGCGTCCGGCAAGCGGCAACGAGCGGGCCTGTTGCAGTGAAGTTGCCGCAGTCTTCGTTGTATGGGAGGGTCTTTCATGATTAATGGTTTCTTGCAATCCGTGGAGACCTCCGATATGTTCATGCTGGCCACACTTTACGGTCTAATTTGGAAACTCCAATCCTTCTGGAATCCTGAACTTTTCACCAGGTAGGTAATCCATGGGATATAATTTTAATTATTACCTTAGTTCTTAGTGGGGGTTTTCCATCTCTGAGTTTTACTCCCCTTGCTTCCAAAAGGTGCCTACATGTAGGTAACTTGCTCGACAAAATTCCGCACACTAAGCTCATTTGTCCCGGTGCATGTAACAAGTCCCCGATGACTCGCTGGCACTGGTCTCATCAACGCGGTAACGAGCAGCCACAGCAGCATCTGGTGACGCCCATTCACGTGGCTGAGACGCCCTTTTTGGTGCCTGGTGGACGATGGGCACGACGGCGACGAGATGCAGTTCATTGTGCATTCATCCCCAATGTCAATTTGTTGACAGACGAGATGCAGGTATTCCCAGTCGTGTGAGGTACTAATTTTCATTTGAGAAGTATATACTGCTATTCGTAAAATTCAATGCATATGCTACATGTCAGAAAAGAGTAGTATATACTGCTTGGCAAGGAGTATGCACTCTAGTGATGCCGATTTTTGACACGTGTCAGGGTCGGCGTTAAGAGGAGAAGAAAATAGCCGACGCCGTTAAACAAGAGGCTGTGGCTAGGGAAATCGACCGATAAAGCTACAGTGTTTCGGCCGATTAGCCGATGAGGTCGATGGGGACTGGCCGATTGGAAGCCAGCTCGGCCGATATGGGCCTGAATGGGCCAAGGCGGTAATAAGATAAAGACAGGGTTGGCCCATAGAGGATTGATTGGTGTTCGACTCCGATGCGAGTTGTATCCGTATGTAAATATAAGAGATAAAATTGTAGTCGGTTAGAAAACGAGTTATAACAGAGTATAAATAGGTGCCTCGTGAGGCTTGTAAAACAATAAACAATCATCAATACAAATCTACTTTTTCACACAACTTTACGTTCAAGTCGGCGACTTCGCCAAACCCTTTTCTTTTCACGAGTTCGTGCGAGTTGGTAGGGCTGCATACGACGAATTTGTAAGTTCCGCGTTTCGAGTAACATCTAAACTTTAACTTCGAGCACATCGCTGTTGTTTTGTTTAGATTTATTCACCAGTTATCGATATTTGCTAGAATTATAGGTTTTACCTGTTATTTTAGTTTTTATCACCAGTTATACAGCTTGAGGCACGAACTGTCGCCTATATCTGTACACCATTTATTATCATACAACCGATTAGATCTGTTTCAGGTGTTGTTTCTGTAGCATTGTTTAAGTTACTTTAGTAGTCTCTTTTCCGGTCATCTTTATATCAAATCGGCCAATCCGCTGATATAACTTTTGGAATAGATCGGAACTTCAGCCGATCGAATCTCTAATTTGATATATTTCCTTCATTGTCAATCAACAGGTCAGATTGACTGACATGCCGCGCGAACCGTACCAGGGCGATAACCCGAACAGGAGCTAAGCAGATTCTCCCGGATCATGTGCTCGACGCAGGATTCAGGACCACCGCCCGATTTTTTGCGTCAACACACTCTCAGAAAACAGAGCAACATGGCTCCTATTTGATCATTTTCTTGCTCATATATCCCTTTCAGACTCTCCTGTTGACATCTATACTCCCATTTTATCCAACGGATTGAAAATTTACTGCTGCCTAAAACACTGCTGGGGGAATGGCATGATTGGAGGCATTTGATGATGCGAATGGAAGCTTGGAGTTGCAGCTAGATGAGATGCTGGTTGTGAACTACACAGTATTCTTTCACCAACTGAACTGATAGGAACAAATTTATTTCAGTTGCTACAATATGTCAATATGGTGTTGGACTGAATAGGTAGAACCTGGTTCTCAGCACATACCTCCGTCGCCGAGGCAAGTCCACATGGCTCGCAGATTCTGTCTTATTAAATAGGTATTGAACTGAACCGATTAGGATTTAGCAGTTCGAGATACATGTTGAGATGCATGTTAAACCATAGGCATGATTCTAGTTGAACTAAAATTATTTCCAGGTTGACTGTAAGAGACAATGATCAATCTGATCCTAAATGCATACTTGCATCCAGCAGCAGGTCATGGTAATTTGGCAATTACGGCTTCGTTATCGGTTGGTTTCCTGTTGAACTATCCTTTTCGTTGTACCATTACTGCAAGTGCATCATCACCCAAGACAGGATATATTATTCTTATGGTTTGATGTTTGACAGCAAGACCGATAGCTGGATATCTGAGATCCAATACTTCTTTTTAATATAAAAGTTGTGCATACAGGAGTAATTCTTTTGTAAGCTTGGTTTATGGTTCATGGTTGGAGTATTTTTTTTTCAATAGTACACAAGTAATTTCCATGTTACAGGAGTAATTTCCAGCAGATGGATGCTTTATACAAGAATCTAGCAACATCGTGCTTTGGCACATGAAGAAATAGTGGGCAGGCGAGCAGCCACATCGTGCTTTTTATGATCAGCTTGTATGTCACATGTTTGTTCAAATGCTCTTTGTAATATAAGCACAAATTCAATTGTAAAATGTTTAATATATTTGTGTGATCAGCTTCGTGCCACATGTTATTTCGAATGTTTTTAGTATAAATAATAAACACATGTCAATTACCATTTAATAAAATCTTGTCAAATTACTCCATGTTATGGGAAACTATTCCTTATTCCCTACGGGAAAAAGAAGAGCATAGAAATTACTCCATTTTCTATGACTAATTACTCCTTTTTCAGAACATGGAGTAATTGTTCCCGTTTGCTTTATTAGAAAAGTAGATGACTAATTAAATCCTACGGGCAAACAAAACACACATAAAATTACTCCTTTGTTTGCAAATCACTCATTGTTTTCGGTGGCTAATCAAGCTGTTGCAAATTACTCCACAAGTATTTTTCAAATTCTAATGAACTAATCTTTAGAACCCAAAAATACTCATCCAATACAAAATATTACTCCTTTTAGATAAATTACTCCACGAATAATTTTGTGATTTAGTAGCTATCCTGAAATTAGGAGTTTAAATTATAGGAGAGATAATTACTATTAGTTATCTTCAAAAGTATTTTTATGGAAAAATAATTACTGTTGCACGCCCGTGATATCCTCACAACTGTTGAAATAACTCATCACCTGGAATCACGTTTCAATTTGCATGCAGGCATGGTTGTCTCTCTCGTAAACAGATGCGTGCATTTCTCTCCAAATTAATCTCCGTCACGCTAGCTTGCGCACATGCAAGTGCATCTCAATTCGCTAGTCCCACACAAGGCCTACGGCGCACCCCTTCTTTGCTTGCTTGTCTTCTGGTCATGGAGCTGGCCATCGCATGAGAAAAAGATGCGACTGTGTCAGCTGGGCCTCCACACGGCGAAGGCGACGCCCGAGAAGGATGACAGCGTAACAGTGGCATAGAAAATTACTCCTTGTTCATATGACTAATTACTCCTACGGGCAATAAATAAATACATAGAAAATTACTCCATTGCAAAATCACTCGTTTTGATGTCCGGTTAGGGCAGTCCCAATGGATAATTTCTAGATGAAGTTTCCAAGAGAGAAAAGGAACAATTAATATTGAGTAGAAACTATCCTTCACAGTCCATGATTTCTATAGCAGTTTCTACACAAATCAAAACTTAAATGCAGCACTAAAAAGAGTGTATCAGCTGTGGCAAGCAACCATGTAGCCTCCTTTGCACAGTTGACACTATCTGCAGGATCATTGCCACTCTTCTCTGGCGTAACCGGTGCCATATCCGCCTTCTTCAGAGATGCACGTGGCACATTGCCCTTCAGATCATCTGACGCCATCTCCATTTTCTCGATCTCTGCGAAATCGTCTAGCAAGTTCATCTTCAGATCATGGCTGGATGCACCGTTCTGCTTGGGTATGACGATCCGACTTTTGCTTAGTGATAGCTTCAAATAGCTTGCCAATAAGTTTCTCCATGCAAAATTATGCGGCCATCTTCACCTTGGTTAGATTCTACAAGCTTCGATACAATCTCAGTCTTCAACTGTTCCATACTCGAAGTTAACCATCGAATCAGAAAGGAAGAGATATGCAGGACTGATTAAGATGACGGAGCACATCAGAGAAAAAAAGTACCTCAAGATCCAAGACGGATCAGCTGCTTCCTCCTACTCCATATGCAAACGTGGTTGATCAGAGAAATTGGTGAGATTTTGGGTGGCGCAGGTCCTCAACTGCAGACGGGCAGTGGGACGCTCAGCAGGCGCACACGGACGCGCGCCAGAACCTGCTGCCCCCGCGCCTTGCCTGCTCCTTGCGTGCGGGAGGAGGTCCCCGGCGCGGAGGCCCGAGAAGGCGAGCGCAGACCGGCGTATACAGCGTATACCGGCGTATACCTGGACCCCAGGGTGTCGTCCGGCGGGGGCGCGGCGTTGGCGGCGGCCGTTGGGGAGGAGGCAGCGGGAGGTGGGTGAGCCCGTTGTGAGAGCGCGAGCGCAGACCGTCGGGGGAGGAGGCAGCGGCGAGAGCGCAAGCGCGAGCGCGGCGGCGACTGCAACCTGCGCGGAGGAGCCTCGGCTGCGGCAGCGGTGAGGTCAGGGGAGAGGGCGGGCGGGAGAGGGCGGCGGGGAGGTTGGGGGAGATGGGGCGCGGAAGAGGGCGCCCGGCCGCGACGGCGCCCAGCCTGCGCACCGGATCCGGAGAGAAACCAGTAGTTTCTCCCCAACGCATTTTCTATCGTTTCTTCGTGCGTTGATCGGTGTGAGGACGTCGTTCCCTCGCGGAGAAACAGTTTCTCCTTTCCATACTCTCTCTCTTCAATAACTCTTTTGCCACATCAGCAAATTGCTGAACTGTCAGCTTAATTAAGAGGTATAGAAACTACCATCAATATCCCATTGGGACTGCCCTTACTCCTTTCATATATATGCCTACGTAGTCCATGTTTAATTACTACTTGCTTCTATGAAAAATTACTCCATATGTGCAAACAAAGAGAATATAAATTACTCCTTTGCTTGCAAATTACTTGTTTCCCATGACTAATTACTCTGTTTGCAATTGCTCATTGTTCCGCTCCATGACTAATTACCCCAGAGGCCGTCGTGCCATCTTTGTGGTGAAATCAGTCGGTTGATAACTACTCCTAGTTCGGTCAAAAAGTAATTTAAAAGCTGACTGGTTTTGTATGAGTAATTTCTTCCAAATAAATGAAAAGTATGAATTAGCTGACTTTGTTTAACTGCAGCTGAAATCCCTCTCTTCCTCTAAAATTTCATTAATTGCAATGAAGCTTCATGCACTACCTGCACGAAACTCGCCTCATCTATCCTTATTTCTTATATATCTGCACCAGATGCCGTAAAAACATGGATTGCCAATCAATCAACGAATCAAAGGATTAAACAAAGGGATTCTTTCCAATCGTACCTAGAAATTCCATCATGATGCTCCTGTGTCTACTGGTGGTTTGATTTTGATTTGAGGTTGAAGATTGGGATTATGGGGCTGGGAGCCCCGCCGCTCGTGAGTCGTGATACGTTGCTGGTAGCCGCCGCCATGACCCATGAAGAAAATACTCACCGCGCAGTTATAAAAATACGATAATAGGGCCAGCTCGGCCAAGCCGCCGGAGCTCGAGAACCAGGACGCAGGACCCCGCCGGGGACGACGCCAGCGCGCGCCGCCGAGCCATAATCAATGGACAATTAAGATTCAGAAAACACATGCACGCAAAAACGGATGAAGGAAAGATGTGCGAACGATTTTTTCTACCCGGGGATGAAACGAAGTAATACCGTGGCCTGCTGAGCTCGCCGGAGCTCCGGCCGAGGTTCGTAGACTTTGCCGGCGGGAGGAGGCTAGCGCCGCCGGTCAGTAATCGACCGAGAACTGGGGATCCGGAAATAGACACATGCAAAACGGGTGGAGAAATAGCACGGCGCATGATTTTTACTACCTAGGAACAAAACGGAGTAATTATGCTTGGGATTTCGGGGTTCGGGGCGGACTCCAATTATGGCTGGTTGGGTTAGAGGGATCAACGCCAATGGTGGTAGATCAAGTAAGGACGGTGAAGCGAGGCGGCACCAACATCGTCGGTCAGGTGCTGGAGCATGGTGAGTGAACGCAGGTGCATGAGCGTCGTGTAATTTGCCTGCAACTCACCACGTCGCGCACCCAATTAAATCAACTGTCCGCCACGCCTCGCCGGGCCCCGTCGCTGCTACCGAAACATTCGAGTGGTGCGCGAGGGGTGACCTCGTGACTCGCACCGAGGCGGGCGGAGTCGTTCGGGACGCGCGCGGGGTTGCTCCGGATTCTCAGGTTCGTTCAGATTATTATGAGTGCGGGCCGTGGGTTCCCTTGGACGTCTACTGGGCTGGCCTTACTATTGGGCTTCTTCCCATATATTTTTCCTTTTTTGAAATGAAAAATGATGAACACCCAGTTAATCGGCAATCGACCGACTTTTTTTTGGAACAAAAATCGTCTCTAAAGAAAACTCATATCGTTGCCACGGCACCTTAAACCATGCGTTTCGACGACATCCCCGCAGGCCGCAGCGATCCACTGGGCCGCGCTGAGTCACGACAAACGCAAGCCCACTGGGCTGCGCGGCTCGCGGTTGATTCGGTGTTTCCGGAATCGAAATTCCAAAGGAAGCTTTCCGGCAACCTCCGACGTCTGTGTTAATCCGTCTCCGAATCCAGACTGTGCTAGGTTCATGTCACGAGTTTGCCATTCGCCTTACCGTCATCGACTGGCTCAAGTTCCGCGCCGTGTGCGCGGCGTGGAACCGAGCGGCCGAAACGGCCCTGGCCAGCGGGCGCCGGCCGAGGCCCGAGCCTCCGTGGCTCATGCTTGCAGGAAGCACCGCCGATCCGACCACTTTCGACTTCTTCTCCTTCCACGACGGTCGCAGCCGCACAGCTTCTCTGCCTGAACCTGCAATCCAAAGGCGCATATGGATCGGCTCCGCCCACGGCTGGGTCGTGACCGCCGACGAGGAGTGCGCGCTGCACCTCTTCAACCCCGTCACCGGCGCCCAGCTCCCGCTACCGTGCATCACCACCATGGGCTTCTTCCAGGCCCTGCCACGAACCAAGAGTGGCAAGGCGACCGGGTTCCTGTTCCACGAGAGCTCGTTCCTGGCAGTCCACTGGCCAGATCGAGCCTTCAAGGTTGTAGAACGGCCAGACGAGATACATATTGGTCGGATGCCGCTGCGTTTCCTCCGCAAAGCCGTGCCCTTACGGGACCCAGGTGGTTCCGGCGAGTACCTCGTCGTGATGATCCATGGCCCTGCCATCACCGTACCTGTTCGAAGACGTCGTTCTTCACAAGGAACGGTTGTGCTCCATGACAGCGTGTGGCGCGCTCCTTGTTTGGGAGCCTGATGGCGAGAAATTCAAGTCGCGGATCGCTGTTCCGGAGCACAACGAAGGTGAGGAATACGTCTACTTCAGGAAGTACCTGGCAGAGTCGTTGGATGGTGATCTTGTGCTGATATGTAGGGAGCACAGGAGTTGTTACGGCGGAGAGTCTGACCGCAGCGCTAGCGACGATGACTACACTGAGACCGATCCAACTGTAAGGTTCCAAGTATTCGTCCTCCGCGAGGGCTGTCAACGAAGCGAGTGGAAAGAGCTGCATGATCTTGGCGGCGCTGCACTTTTCATTGGCTACAACTCGGCAGTGTTCTTCCCGGCCGATGGGATCCCCAATTTGCTAGCTGACTATATCTACTTCACGGACGACAATTTAAGCATCTCCTGGCGGAATAAGCAGGAGCCCCGCGACATGGGGGTTTTCGACATGAAGAACAAAATGGTAAAGCTGATGCCATCGGTAGACCAGCACTCAAACAATTGGCCCCCACCCATTTGGGTCACGCCTTCTATAGTAGATATTGTAAAGGCGTGAATCACACAAGTTCCAAATGTATTTACTTACGTAGTACAAAGCCATTGCTAGCCAGGGTTACAAAATTGCCACATTGTTATACGGCGCACATATGTCTAAACCCCTCCTTCCAAATTATAAGTCACCTTAGTTTCTTTCATCTCATCTCAAGTCAAACTTATCTAGCGTTGATCAAATTTATAGAAAAATATACTAACATCTACAATATTAAATAAATATACAACCAACATGATCCATGCGTGATGATCCATTGAAAGTAGTTTCATATTGTAAATATTTGAAATGGAGAGAATATTATGTTACAATGGTATACGGGCTATTAAAACGGCCGCTTTGTATCCACGCAGGATGTTGTGTCGGCTTAGGTCCTTTCATTGCACTTTCTTTTATGGTCATGTTTGGATCCACCAAGTGGCTAAATTTAGTTACTATGGATCCAAACAGGACCCAGCTATTACCAGGTAGTGAGAAAATACAAGATTACTATAGCGAGAAGCTATTACCAAGCCAAAAGAATTAGAAAAAAGCTACTGATTAGCAACTTTGTTGGTTTGTTATGAGTTTATGCTAGTTATATATATAGAAGGTGTGATCTAGACTGGCGGGGGGCAACTTTTTGAGTGCCAAACTAGTGAGGGTTTGGGCTTCACCACTTTACTCTTCATGTAGGCATGCTAACAAGGTAAAACCCACCCTAACCCGCCCCAACCCGCAGCTAATGGAAGAATATTACTGACCCACCCCCACCTATAAATACATTTGTTCTACCCACCCCACCCTGCCCCACTAGTGCGGGTTAACCATGGCATTACATGCTCAGGTTCATTATATGCATTAAATACCAATGATGCCCAGCACGAGCCCGCAACATCGCCGTATGCCGCGGCACATCGGCTGGACGGAGCCGAGCCATCCGGCGGCGACTGCGGTGGGGCCGAGGAGGCCTGGCGCGAGAGCAGGTGCGTCCGGTGAAGCAGGTCGAGGATGAGTGCCATGACGTTGTCGGCGACCTTCTCGGCGCGGTTGGCGTCGATGTGGACGAAGCGGAGGCCGAGGTCGGCCGCAAGGGCGGCGTTGGCGGCGCGGTCTGCGTAGCCGAGGCAGAGCAAAAGCTGCCACGGCCGCAGGCGGCCCTGGGCGGCGCGCAGGAGGAAGGCGAGAGAGGGAAGGAGCACAGCGGCGGCGGCCTCGACACAGCCCAAGGCTACGGCGGAGAGGGGCACATGCTCGACCGCGGCCACGGTGGCCAGGCCCTCCTGCTACAGCGAGGGGTTTCGAGGCAGTTGAGCGAGATGACCAGCCCCCCATCGCTGGGCGCCGGCGAATGGGCCATCCTAGCTGGCTCAGCTTGGGGCGGTCGGATCGGGAGTGGGGCGGGGCCAAGGTTGTGGCGGGTTTTAGGACCGATTCCAACCCTCCCCGACCCGCACTTTCAGTATACCCAACCCGTCCCGACCCGCTAGCATCTTGAACCCATTACCACCCATCCATAGAAACCCCGTGCGAAGACCCACCCTGAAATACTTCAACCCGCCCCACCGCCCCACTAGCAGGCCTATTGTGCGCCAACACCTCTCGCGCGCCCAAAGAAACTGTCCGACACGCCTCTCCGTGCGCCGGCGCGTGCGCCGTGCCCCCGTTGGCCGTTGCCGGCTACCAAAACAAATACGAGCGGACAGCAGGCAGTCTCGTCGTCCCGCGACGCGCCCGCAGATCGGGACATAAACCGACGCCGCGCGCACGGCTACTTCGGGGGCGGGCCGCGGGATCCGTTTAGGCGTCTACTAGGTTTCTGCTGGGCCGGCCTGGCAAGGCTCGTAAGGGTCCACTGTTTGGACCAAATGATGAATATCCACCCAATGCTTCAACTAGTACTTGGCACTTTGACCGATTTTCTGTTTGCAAATTTCGTCTGTCCAAAAAAGTGTTTTTCCCACCTCGCATTAAAACAGGAACTGCAGAAGAAGAAACATTTCAGTTCCAGAGTATAGAAGCTCCTCGTTGGAGAAAAATGAGCATCTTTTTTGATCTTTTCTGCAGGATGAAGGAACCCAAATCTCCGGCCACCAAACACTAGCTGCATTATTGCGTAGCCTCTTGGGAGTATGGGGAGGTTGCATCATGTGATTTACTCCTTCCATCCCAAATTATTATCCATTTTAATTGTTTTAGGTATATAGATTTTATTACCTTCCATCCCAAATTATTATCCATTTTAATTGTTTTAGGTATATAGATTTTATTACGTATCTAGACATAAGATATATCTAAATGCATAGCAAAAATTATAGATCTTAAAAAAATAAAATGGATACTAATTTGGGACGGAAGGAGTAGATGCTATACGCATATGTTTAGCAACCTAGCGCGACCCTGATAAGCCGGAAAAGCAGACATAGTCTGGCCCCGGCCCAAAAGAGTGCAGAGCCCTGCATCCTATGCTGTACAAACCTATCCTGCATGAGAGGCGCAACTAACTAGCTAGAAATGAAGGATGGTTCTAGCATGATCTTCTCATGATGCTTTATCGTACAGAGTTGGCTCCCTGCATCTTAAAAAGGCCCTTGTCCTCTTACTCCAATTAGAACGCGCTGATTACAAAGAAATGAGATGGAGCAGCCGAAACGTGGATTTATGCGTGGGACGTGGCTGCCATACCCATACCCAAAATCCGATGTGAAGACGTCGGTGATGGACGGAGGCCAAAATTGGATTGGATCACATGACCACCATTTTTAGCTTCTTTTGCGGTTTGGCCCTCTCTTTGGTACGCACATGTACGATCCATCATCTAACGTTAGCATCCACCGGCCAGCTGCATGGCGCATGCGCCATAAGGCCGGCCGGCTACTCGGTCGAAACATATCGTGTTTACTATCCACGAACGCGTGAGCATGGCGCATGCGTGCTTATTCAAAACCTAACCACCGTAGCTGTAAGCTGTTAATAGGCGAAAAGGCTTCTACTATGAGGACTGCTGTCTTGAAGATCTTTATCTGCTGCGATGCATGCATTCGTGCCTGTTTACAAACGGAAATGTACACGACAGCACAGACACGCGAGCTCTATATCTGGCGTCTTTGAAACTTGCGTGTTCTTTTGACTCACGCAGCCACGCACGCTGAACAGCTGCCACGGCCGAAGGCAGAATCTTCAGTCTGAAATAAAGAGACGGCCGGCGAACAGACATGCGAGCTCGTCAGAGGAAGCCCGGGCACCACGCCTGTTGCCGCCATGTCGGCCGCGCGCCATTTCCACCCGCCGATCCGCGAGCCTTGCTGCACTGTACCACCCGCCCGCCTGCTAGTAGCGGCCCGCTCGTGCAGCTGCCAAACACAGGGCTCCTTTTGCGTGTCGTGCTGAAGAAATGGTAGTAGTAATAAATCGCCGTTGCTTCATTGCTTGCGTATCGGTATCTCGTCGAAGGAAAATGAACAGAAGCATGTTGGAAACGCCGGCCTCCTTTGCCAATTCGCTTGCGAGGTTGATGCGCGGCTCCTTCGGTCCTTTGCCAATGCTCCTCTGCTCCGGGCTGCCACTAGTGCACGCTCCGATAACCAGCGGGTCCGTCCGATGCTCTCTGCTCCGTGTGCTGCGGCCGCGAGGGATACAGGATACTCTGCAAGTGAACTCACATCCTTGCAACCGTGATCGCAAAACCGAGGGTGGAAGGGAGGTTCTGCTTCTGCATTTCTAATCTTACACCTCACGTGCAGATCAAAATGTTTGCTCGCTGCTTGCATTGCATGGAACTGTACTCGATGGATCGGCACACTTCGTGACAGACGTGCTTCCACACCGACCCCGGCCCTCGTCACGTGTCATAGCCGATCCAAAAGCCTCCATGAAAAACCAACAACGATCCTCTTGGCAGCGCCCGACCCCATTCATGGCCGCCGGCCCCCCTGAGAAGACATAAAAAAAGGAAGCCGATCGATCCCCTCGGTAGCTAATCAAAAGCAAACGACGCGGCGCGCAGGGGAACACACGAGCAGGCGAACAGCATCAGCATTAGCATTGGCAGGAGCAGAGCGCCCGTCGCCACAGGCCCACAGCGGCGACGACGACAACGCGCGCGTGGGCGCGGCCCCGCCGGGCGCCACCACCCCGTGTTCCTCCGCTAGCTTCCTCCTCGCGCCGCAGAGAGAAAAAGCAGAGCGGCTTCTCCTGACCTCCTCCCCCGACCTGTCACCACCGCTGCGGCGCGGGCAGGTTGATGTCTCGCTGCCGCCGCAAAGACCAAGGAAGCCACGCACGCACGCCCCCTGGCCATTAGCTGCTAGCCTGCCTCTGCTGCTACTCGTCGTGAAAGCTTTTCTCTCCCTCTCCCCGATCGCCATTCGCAAGCCAACGATGCCCCGACTGTTCATGTGCTTTTGCGGCAGCTGGCGCGCGGGCGGCGGGCCCCGGCGCCGAGCAGCGGACAACGTGCGGAGTTCCCAGGCGGGCCACGGACGTCGGACGAGACGGTCGCTGCGGCTGATCGACGACCATGAGTGGACCCGGTCCTCCTTGACGGATAAGCCATGCAGATGCAGGAGTCAAGCGTGAAGGATTCGTTCGTCCAACGATCCGGCTCGTGCATGGACGGTGTCCAGGGAACGGGAACAGGGTCCGCGCAGTGGGGTCGCCAGGCGGGGCCCTGGCTCTGGTGCAGCGGCTTCTTGCCCCAAACAGCATCTCTGACCCACGCCCGATAAAAGCGAGGGGAAAGTGAGGTGGACGTAACACTGGCGCGGTGCAGCTGCGGGCGCCGGGCCTGGGCGTCTGGCCAAGCTGCAGTGCCGTCGTCCGAGGGGGCCCTTTTCCCTTTTATTACTACTACCCCTCCTCTCTAGTCCACTGTCCCTCTCTCCCCGTGCCTACTGTTCACGCTCCATCCGTATAACGACGCCGCCACGCCACGGCCCGTGGTGCATTCTCTCTTTCGCTCGCTGCCCCACGCCCCGGACCATCACGCGCGTGACGACGCGTGCGTTGCGTCGCGCGCGCCCGTGCGAGGACCGGCCGGCAGGCTGGGCGGCTGGCGAACGTACGCGTGCACAGTGCCGGTTACGGTGGCGCATGCATGTGGGTACGGTACGGGCGCATCAGGAGCTGGCACGGCACCTCGATTGGCCTCGCAGGCCGGGCTCTACTACGCCCACGGTGTCACAGTGGCAGCGGGCCGCGGCAGCGAGGGCCGGGCGACAGGGCCATAAAAAATGGCAGCGGCAGCAGCTGCCTCAACAGTCTTATACGAGGCGTGCCGAGCCAAAGCTATCAATGCCCCCGCTCGGTCGTCTTGCTCGATAAAGGGCCTGGCTCGCCTGGCTGCCCTACTGTTTGGGCGTATACCGAAGCAGGACCTTCAGCATGTTCATCAGGAATCTTGAGTTCACGGTGGGCTAATCATGGTGTCATGATGGAGAAGGCCATCTGGACGCTGGCACTGATGATAAACCCACCGAGTGTACAAAACAGTTGAGATGTGAGCACGAGGACTCCTCCAATAGCATGAGCTAGTATCTAGCTCAATCCTTCCAATGACACATAGTGTACAATATGAACAATATGAACGATCCCACACATCATCCCCACCTATTCTTGAAGTACGTATACGAGACTATCTTTTAATCGAGGATAGCTCTTCTCTTCTATTAAAATATGAGAAAATATTTTATGAGCGCCTTAAACGACCAACAGTGAACGTGCACAGTTGAGATATGATCTGTTGGCGAAGGTTTTCACCAACAGATCTAAATAAATTCTACTTTAAGTTGAGACAAGCCATACTTTAAGTTGAGACAAGCCTTCATGGCCGTGGCCTGGCCGCCTCATGCCCACGGGACAAGCACAAGCCGACAAAGCGCCATCTTCAGGAATCGGGAGTGCGTAGCTGGACCTGGACGATGTCGACGCGCAATGGCTCTGATCTTCAGGACGGTTTCAAGTCAAATCACACAGTCGCCTCGCAAGTGGAGAAGCATGCATCATGTAGCTGCATTTTGTAGCATGGACCATGGGCCGGGCCAAGGTTCCCGGGGTAACATGGCTTCAACTTCAAGGGCCGTTCGTTAACCGGACGGAGCAGGGTCCCTCTCCGAACAGCTCAACCAACTGCATGTGTCCTCATATCAAAAAAGAAAAAAAAAAACAGCATGTGTCCTACAACAGAGAACCACCGGTCCCTCGGCCGCGCACGCATCTAGGGCATGGCCAACAACAACATGCCCAGATGGCTACAGGGAGTTAGATGGCAATGTCAATGGGGGCGCCAGCCGGGGTCCGGCGGTGGTACCACGCCACCGGCCGCTCGGCGATCCAGGGCGTACTGTGCCGGTGTGCCCCCCTCGAGTTTGTCACGATCGGTGACGGCCAAGCGAGAGCTTGTTGCTTGGCAATGCTCAGCGGTGGTGGGCGTCAACTGGATTCACCTTTCACCATATGTCTTTTTACCATGTAAACAACGAAAACCATTCCCCTAATGTTTCTTCCAAAGAAAGTGTCGCTCAGCTCACTGCCGAGCGAAGGTAGCTAGGATGTGGGCATTCACGAGCAGCTGCGAACTCGCTCGGCTGCAGAGGCAGTGATGGACGGAAAGGAGCAGCGTCAGGTCGTCAGCAGCTTTTCTCTTACACATAGTAGTACTCCGTAAACACAGCGATACTTGGCAGGCTGGTCTGCGTAAAAGAAAAACCTGGCAGCGTGAGCAGTGAGCAATGGCAGCCGGGCACAGTGGCGTCATCAGCGCGTCCTCGTCTCTCCTCTCATCGCTCCCCCACCTCTGCCGCTGCCGCTGCCGCAGCTGCCAGCGCCTCCCGCCCCTCGCGCTTGCGCTGTCTACCGCTTTCTTCCCGCCGGCCACTTCCTTTGCTACAGTATTTATTCGAGGGAGACGAGACCCATGCCTCTGCGTGCGCTGGGCTAGGGGAGGCAGAGCCTCAGAGGAGTCAGCCCGGCCAAAGAAGCGTCAAACAAAACCACCACGGCTTTATCCGTCCGCCACCAGCGGCAGCGGCAGCGGCAATATTTCAAAGGCCGTAGGCCTGGCTCTCGTTTGCGCCCTACCCGGCTACTCCCCACCACTTCCCTTCCCTCTCCAGTCTCTCCTCCCTACTACCCACCCAGCCAGCCACCCCAGCCATTCATGGCCATGACCTCCTCCACCTCCGCCTCCACTCCCCACCCACTCCTCTCCCCGCGCCATTAAACCCCGACTCGCTTCCTCGGCTATCTCCATCCGCCGCCGCATCGGCGAGCTTTTGCTGCTTGCTCGTTCCATGGAGCCGAGCGGCGCTGCTAGCTGCGGCCGGCCGGCCGGCGAGCGGGCGGCCATGGCGGGCATCGACCTCAACACTGTCGAGGAGGAGGACGAGGAGGCGGAGACGCCGCTGGGTTTGAGGGAGGGGGGCACGGTGTGCCTGGACCTGTGGCACGCGTGCGCGGGCCCCGTCGCGCCGCTGCCGCGGAAGGGCAGCGCCGTCGTGTACCTGCCGCAGGGCCACCTCGAGCACATCGGCGGCGACGCAGCGCCTGCTGCGGTGCCTCCCCACGTGTTCTGCCGCGTCGTCGACGTCAACCTCCACGTGAGTGCGCGCGGGGCTTCGGTTGTGCTGTACGGTGCCGGCGAGCGCAATGTGCTCGAGCTATTGACTGACCGAGAGGGAGCTTGGTTCCCCTTCGTTTTCGTGCAGGCGGACGACGCGACGGACGAGGTGTGCGCGCGGGTGTCGCTGCTGCCCGAGGACGAGGAGGCGGAGAGGCGTGCGCGTGCGCGGGCGCGGGAGGACGAGGACGCGGCTCGCTACGGCGAGGGCGGGGGTGCCATGAGGCCGCTCGCGCGGACGCCGCACATGTTCTGTAAGACGCTCACTGCATCCGACACCAGCACGCACGGCGGCTTCTCCGTGCCGCGCCGCGCCGCCGAGGACTGCTTCCCGCCGCTGGTACGACCATTAGCACTGAAGGTCACGTTGTCATGGTGATTTAGTGTTCGCTTTGTGACTCTGTCGGGTTTGGCGTGCACAGGATTACAGTCTGCAGAGGCCATCTCAGGAGCTCGTGGCCAAGGATCTGCACGGCACGGAGTGGAAGTTCCGTCATATCTATCGAGGTAGGGCATGAGAGTTTCTTCACTAGTTAAGCTTGACTTGGTGATTGAATATGAGCTGTACCGTACTGCACATTCTGCTTCTTTGTTAGGAATCTCTCTGGAAACACGGGTTCCATCTTGTTAGCATGTTATTCAGGCTTTCCTTGGATGAGACTCTGTACTCACTGAGCCTGCATTTTCAGACTTCAGTAGTGAAGTAGTGACTGACCAAATGCCAATATGGTTTTATATGGACGAACATAGTCGAACTAAACTAGATTGTAGGCTACTGTATTTGCATTTGCTTTCTTTTCAGTCCATAAGTTAAAGCACATTTCTGAACATACATATCTCAAAGCTAATCTAAATGGTCAGGGAAATTGACTGATATTTAACAAAAGATCATGCAGAAAAGAGCAAAATGGTTTTTAGTGATTCTACCAAACATATTTGAATAACTCACAAACTTTGTGGTCCTGAGTTTCTGATAGGTCTGCTTTGTTACAGGCCAACCACGAAGGCATCTCTTAACCACTGGATGGAGTGCATTTGTTAATAAGAAGAAGCTGGTCTCTGGAGATGCAGTTCTGTTCCTTCGGTAGGCATTTAGCTCATTTCGCCATTAATTGCAACATACCGTACGTTCTATTATCTAAAGACTGCTCATCCTTTTCCAGCGGTGAAGATGGAGTGCTTCGATTAGGAGTGCGTCGAGCAGCACAGCTGAAAAACGTAAATCTTATTCCTGCACCGCATAACCAGTGCTCCAATCATAGGAATCTGGGAAATGTTACAGAAGCTGTGGCCACGAGGACTGTTTTTCACATCTACTACAATCCCAGGTAACAAAAAGTATTTTTCTGGTTGTTTTGTCATATTATCCTTATGTCTGTGTCAGTACATGTTTGACAAGGTTGGATTGACTTGCAGCTATAGTTATGCTAAAAGGTTCTGCATATAATACATGGAATAAAAAACAGTAGCAAAATGCTGGATTTTATTCTTGTTCCTTACCATTTACTAGTGAGCACACTCTTATTTCAAAACTTCTGATGCGCGAATTCAGTCCTCTGCCTGTCTTCAGTACCCAATCCAATTTGTTGGTACTATCTCAATAGTGTCTGCTGTGGTTACTATAGTTGATTACCAGAATCGCCCCCCTCCTGACAATGCCAATGTAGAACCAATCTTTTATTTCACCTCCTTGGACATGCCAAATTATCTTGCGTCTCCATACATACAAGTTATTCCATGGCAAGCGATCCTCAGAATTCAGGAATGATGACACGGTCCTTTTAGATTTCAATGTTGTTTTTTTAATTTTAATGTTTCAAAATGTAGACAAGTAATGATTTTACTGATATCAAATAATATCTAACGCATTTCATTCGTGCTGCTTCTTAGTTCCTTTTCTTTTAGTTCCATGATTAAATTTATGAGTAGTTAGAAGTGTGAGATTTGCATTTTCCTGCTAATCGCTCCCTGTTTTGGAGGATGTGATGCCTTTGTGCTGTTAATAACTCTTGAACTCACAGGTTAAGCCAATCTGAATTCATTATACCCTATTGGAAGTTCATGAGAAGCTTCAATCAACCATTTTCTGTTGGAATGAGATGCAGAATGAGATATGAAAGTGACGATGCTTCTGAGAGAAGGTTACTGGTGGTGCATAGTAATATTTATCTTTGTTAATGGGTTTGCCATGCACCAAGATCATTCTGATTTCACTCTTGGTGGGATTTTTCAGGTGCACTGGGATAATAATTGGAAGCAGAGAGGCCGAACCTATGTGGCATGGTTCAAAATGGAAATCCTTGGTGGTATGTTCTCTTCTCTCATGATTTTAGCAGTGTTTCTATGTGTTCTTAAGGATAAAAATTGCAAGTAAAATCAATGCATGTGTCCAGTAGTACTTGGTCGACATCCTTCCTGGCCTGACCTTCTGAAAGAATATGGTTGCAAGTAGAATCAATGTCTGTGCCTGGTAAATATTGAAGGAACAAATCTGTAACTGTACTCATTTCGTAAGCTAGTACTAATCTTGAAATGTTCAATGTAATTTCTTTCCTTTTCTTTTTTTGTGCTTTGGTTATATGTGACTAATCAAGTTGTACTTATCTAGTGCATCTGAAACTGATGTTGAATTGATCTTTGCTGAACAGCATGCCTCTTCTTAGTTGAAATTCATGATTCTATGTGGTCTGAGTCAGTTCGTCAGTATAGCTATTGAATAAGAGTTATAGCACATAAAAGCTAAGCTTAATGTCTTTGGCCAAAGTTTTCAGGTGGGCTATTTGAATCCTGCTGCATTATTTTGCTACTTACCTTTCCAGGATATTTCTAGGATGTAAAATTCAAAGCTGTAGTTTACATGCTATTGTGGTTCAGATTTCAGCCTGAGCCTTGATGCAAAATTCTTATACTGTTACGTTGTTAAATCTGCTCCTTCTTGAATCTTGTTTCAGGCTCCTATATGTTATTGACTGATGTCATCTTGACAGGTCAGATGGGATGATGATATAGAGTGCCGTCGGTCCAATATGGTTTCTCCTTGGGACATTGAGCTTACAGGATCAGTTTCAGGATCTCAAGCTCATCTGTGCGCTCCCAATTCAAAACGTCTGAAACCATGCCTACCCCCAGTTAATCCGGAGATCGTGCTTCCATGTAGGTAGTTTTACAAGTAAAAGGAGAACCATCACCCATGATTTATATGCCCTGCTGAACTTTTTTTCTTTTTCTGTTTTGTCAGATGGAAGTGTTTCTTCAGATTTTGCGGGATCTGCCAGATTCCACAAGGTCTTGCAAGGTCAAGAATTTTTGGGTTTCAAAACCCATGATGTTACTGCTATTTCAGCTTCGCACGCAACTGAAGCAAGAAATTTGCAGGACAGTGATGAACGTAGTAGCTATATCAACATGAGTAACAATATCTTCGGGGTTCCAAGATTTGGTGTTAGATCTCCAGCTGGAATTCCTAGGTTTCCCTACCATTGCTCAGGCTTTGGAGAATCACAAAGATTCCAAAAGGTCTTGCAAGGTCAAGAAGTGTTTCGTCCTTTCCGTGGAGGAGCTTTGGCTGATGTCCATATAAGGACTGTTGGCATGTATCAACCTGACGGTACCCATGCATCTAGTGCAGCTTATAAATGGCCTACACCGCAAGGGTGTGATATTCGACATCCAACCAAACCAGTTCTGTTGCAAGCATCCTCCCCATCATCTGTGCTGATGTTTCCACAAACTAGTTCTAAGATACCTCACTTGGAATATGAGTACAGCTGCCTGGATGAGGATGAGGATGGTAGACGTGATAGGGCTGTCCCTACTCAAGACATGGGAAGAAGCAACCAAGCACTATCTCTTTGGCCTCATCTTGTTTCAGGCGAAGCCATAGATGAATGTACTGTAACTGAGAAGATGCACTCCCCTGTCAGTGGTGCCGAGCACGAATCGAACAATGAGAGCACTGTTGAAAATGGCTGCAAAATCTTTGGTATCTCATTGGCTGAGCAGGTTCGATCATGCGATGAAGCAGACTCTTGCAATGCAAATTGTAATTCTCGGCTCCAGCCTTCACAGTCACAAATGCAATCACTAGGCACCTGTTGGGCCACTGTAAGTGCTTTGTAACCCCCCCCCCCCCCCCCCCCCCCCCCCCCCCCCCCCCCCCCCCGACGTTGTTTTAGTGTGATTGATCATTAATTGGAAGATCTGCAGGTTCATGAGGAAAGGCCAGTTGTTGGCAATGTGGTTGATGTCTCACTGGTGGATATGATGATCTGATCCATCCGGCTTACCAACTGCAACTTTCATGTTAGTCCGTGAAACCTTCTTTCTGGTTGCCTCTTCATTCCTATGCGCTCAAGCCGCTCATGCCCCCAACGACCATATTTTTTGCAGGGTCTGCAACCACACGCTGGATGGCAGATGACTGAAGGGCGACCGGATGATTCATAAATCAAGGCCGCTTATCAAATTTGTAATTCACTTTTAAGCTTTGAATATCTTATTATTACCTCTATTTCAATCTACCTTTGTAGTAATCAGTAGTGCTGCGCAAGCTACTTGTATCTCTTTAAGCTGTACGGTTATGTCAAGCCCATTTAGAGGGCTTGTTTGGATGAACTCGTTTCTTTTTTATTAGTCGGCTCTTGTTCTGATGATGTTGCACGGTGTGTGCTTCTCCCCTTCTTCGTTAGTTTGTTCAACCAGGGAATGAAGGCACACGTTTTTTTTTTTGAAATAAATAAAGGCACACGTTACAAAACAGGTTTGCAGCAGCAGCATCCCTTCGCTCGCAGGAGCTGCTAACTACTCCCTCCGTACGCAACCAGGGAACGGAGGGAGTAACTAGTGGTCATGTACTACTCAGTGGTATTCATGTACTAGTGGTCAACTATTCTGTTCCCGAGTGATTGCCTGGTGACCTGGTCTGCACGACTTCTTGTTTTTTTTTTTCCAAAAGCCTGAAAGGGTACCAGTAGCTGTGGACAAGTGTGCGTGCAGACCGGGCACCCCAGCAGCAGGTCATCGTGCAGAAACGAAGACTTTCTCCGTTTCCTACACGTGAGAACCCATTTCCTATCTCCCTCATCAAAGATTCAAATGTAGTAGTACAAGCAAGGACGCATACAAAGGATAGAAGACTCAACAAGACCAGAAGTTAATGGGACTCTTGATATTCTGTCACCATCAATTCTTTTCCAGGAATCACAAACATTTTCCAAGAGCTAAATTGCATGTTTCCTTAGTTGTCACATGTATTGACTGTGAATCAAATACCTATATGGAGTAAAAACATAAAGACTGAGTAAAGTGCATCATTGATCACTAGACTTGTTCACGTGCGCCACATAGGTCCCTAAGCTGATAATTTGTAGTTTCATATCCTTACCTTGCTAAGTGGTCGACTTTGTCTATGTAGTATCTACATGGCATAATTGTCAGTTGTCACCCTAATTGGTGAGACCCATTGCAGAGAGATGTGGGAGGGGAGAGAAATAAGAGTGAAAAGGGAGATAACCCACCAACTTATGGATCCCACATTTAGTGTTCAAGATGACAGTGTCATCGTGTCTTAGATGTTGATTACGGATGTTTGAAGCTCCGAGCAGAACAAATTAATAAAAAACTGTCAATTAAGCACTGAGGAATTTTTTGGTGGAAACTACCCCTTGAGTAAAATCGTGAAAATCCCTTAAAACAAGTCTAGAAAATTTTTGGAAAATTATTGGAGACTGGACTTCGAGTAGTTAGCAGAAACCCTAGCTCCTATTTGCCCGTCCTCTCAGTTGCAGGGCCGTCTGCGAAGATGGACCAACTCAACAAAGACCTTGACTTCAGTCTTCAAAGGAGGATATCACTTGGCAACAAGAAGGCACAGACAGCATAAATACCGCACAAGCGCATCAGTCCCTCCTCCATCCAAGCCAAGAAGAATTCCTGCGTCTCCTACGCATACCCAGCAAAATGGTCACAGCCTTGTATCTATCATTCTTTTCAGTACTCCCTGTTGTGCTATGCTCTTTTGCATCACCCCAGACAACATTGAACATCGGTTCATCCTTGTCAGTGGAAGAGCTTGACAAAACATTCCTTGTGTCACCAAACCATACCTTCTCCTGTGGTTTCTACAAAGCTGGCAAAAATGCCTTCTACTTCTCCATCTGGTTCACCAACACCGTCGATAAAACTGTCATCTGGATAGCAAACCCTGGTGTTCCGGTGAATGGTCATGGCTCCAAGGTATCTTTCACCACTGATGGCAACTTGGTCCTCCATGATACCGGTGGCTCCATTGTTTGGGGCAGCAAGATGAGCCTGGGCAAGGGCTCAACAGTTCATCTCCTTGAAACTGGCAACCTTGTGATCAAAGACCAAGGAGGAGATCATATCGTGTGGGAAAGCTTTGATTCACCCACCGACACCTTGCTTCCTTCTCAGAACTTTACCAAAAACAAGAAGCTGGTGTCAGGTTACTACAGCCTGTATTTTGATAATGATAATGTGCTCCGGCTCATTTATGATGGACCGGAGATCGCAAGCATCTATTGGCCTAATCCAGATAAAGATCCATTCCAAAACGGACAGACCATCTACAACAGCTCCAGGGTTGCAGTCCTTGACAAAATGGGTCGTTTCCTATCGAGCGATGGGCTCAACATTGTGGCTTCAGATTTTGGAGTTAGTGTGTGGAGAAGGCTATCAATCACCCAAGATGGCAACCTCAAAATGTATAGTCTAAATTCATCGAACGGGGCGTGGATAATCACATGGCAAGACGTGCGACTGATATGTAAGTACATGGGTCATGTGGAATGAATGGAATCTGTGAGCACTCGCCAGGCCCTCGGTGCTCTTGTCCACCGGGTTATGAGATGGCTAATCCACAGAACTGGACCAAAGGCTGCCAACCAATGTTCAGCAACAACATCAGCCAAGCCAAGGAGCAAGTTAAGTTTATCAAATTACATCATACCGACTTTCATGGCTTTGATATGGTCTATAATGACTCACACACTTCATTCCGAGATTGCAAGAAATATTGTTTAGAAACGACTTTGTGCCTTGGCTTTTCATACCGGTTGACTGGACGTGGTGTATGTTACACAAAAAGTTTGCTTTTCAATGGCCATAGGAGTCCCTCATTTCTTGGAAGCTTCTATATCAAGATAAGCAAAAATGCTAGCTTCCCTGCAATATCAGCCGCAAGACAGACCCACCTTGTCTGCAAGAACAGTTCAGAGATTGTAGTTGGGCCTGCATATGCATATAGAGTGCAGAAAAGCAACACAAAGTGGTCCTATTATTATGCATTTGTGGCAGTATTGGGTGGTTTGGAGCTGTTCTTTGTTTTAACAGCATGCTTATTTCTTCGTAGCAAGCAAAGTATTCCAGATACAGTGATGGAAGGGTACAAGCTGATCACAAACCAATTCAGGAGGTTCACATACCGAGAATTGAAGGAAGCAACGGGGAATTTTAAGGAAGAGATTGGAAGGGGTGGCTCAGGAATTGTTTACAGAGGGGTGCTGAACAGCAAGCAAGTTGTCGCCGTGAAGAAGCTAACAAATACAACGCAAGGCGATGAAGAATTTGGGGGTGAAATGACTGTAATTGCGAGGATCAACCATATCAATTTGCTAAGGATTTGGGGATTTTGCTCAGAAGGGAAACATAAACTATTGGTATATGAGTATGTGGAGAATGAATCACTAGACAAGCACCTCTTTGACACCACTAACAGAGAACAGTCACTTGGATGGAGCCAGAGGTTCAAGATTGCATTGGGAACGGCGAGGGGCCTGGCATACCTCCACCACGAGTGTCTTGAGTGGATTGTCCATTGCGACGTGAAGCCTGAAAACATTCTCTTGACGCGAGATTTTGAAGTCAAGATAGCAGATTTTGGTCTAGCAAAATTGTCGAGAAGAGATTGCTCTGGCTTTCATTTCTCCCATATGAGAGGTACAGCAGGTTACATGGCTCCTGAATGGGCATCAAACCTACCGATCACAGCAAAAGTTGATGTTTACAGCTATGGTATTGTGCTTCTAGAGATCTTAACGGGAACTAGAGTTTCAAGCCAGACAACGCATGCTGGAGAGCAGCTGGAGTTGAGGGAAATTGTACAGATACTCAGGCAGGTTGTAGCTAGAGGAGATCCTTCGCATATAGTGGACCCTAAGATGCAAGGTCAGTTCAACCCTCAGCAAGCTATGGAAATGGTGAGGATATCCTTGTCATGCATGGAAGAAAGGAGCAAGAGGCCAACAATGGATGCAATTGTCACAACGCTCATGGCATGTGATGGAGATGACGACCAGAATGTTTGTGCATGACTCAACCAAACAATAAGCAAAGCCAAATTTTAGTTTCAACGGCCGTGAGAGGAACCGGGCACATCTTCTTAATTTTTTGGTCTTGGCCAGACATGGTTGAACAATTTCTTCGGCTCCCTTGGGTTCAACAAAGTAACACAAAGCCGCGGCCTTGCTTCTGGAAGAAAGGAATGACGTCATCAATCTTCAGCAACCTCTTTGTGTTTTTTCTATTAAATAAAAACAGGACCACTGCTATGTCATTTGAGAAGAAGTAGAATGCAAGTCCTTACATAGTCTTGGTTATTACTTAAATCAAAAGTGACTCGAACTCTAAAAAAAACTTGTCATAAGGAAACTAGGGTACTTCAGGGCCTCCACAAGCCCGGACTCGCATGGCGATCTCTTCTTTGATGAGCAACACGACCTGGCACTCATCTGGCGCCTTCCCCCTCGAATAAGCGCCTGTTTCTTTCCTTCCGCAGATTCCGAGCTGTGCACAACAGTAGAAGTCACCGTTTTTTCTCTCTCTACCGTTTACAGTAGCTGCAGTGATCTCAACCACCAATAATCCTCGATGCCAATGCCAGATTCTGGTGCACGGAACCATGTAGTCCGACCAGACTGCATCCAGCTCCCACGCACTTCCCTAGCGAACGGACAGTGCAAACACAAATGCTGCTCTGCTATTTCCGCAACCTCTTTGTTGCCATGCTACACGTACGGTTCAAACAAGATATACCAATCAAACGATCAAGTGGACTATAATTAACAGGGATTAGGAGTGCCCTTTCCGGACATAACCAATTGACAAATGGCCGAGTTACTACTTTATGACAAGTAGGTGATACATACAACGCATTCGTTAATCTGGATATGGTCGTGTCATCCAAAACCCGTGAGTGCATACCGTGCACGCATTCGCCTCGCGACCAGTTGCGGATTCGATGGACGACGCAACGTAGTACTAAGGCCAATCAGGCTGTCACTTTTAATACAAAGTTTCATTGCAGAGCTGGGGTTTTCTTTCGGAGAGGACCTTCGATGGAGCCTCCTGAGCAACCCACGCCCCTCAGCACCACGCTGGCGGGAGCCAATCTCCACCATATCCACACAGCCAAATCCCACCAATCGTCAGCGAAGCCCCATCACCTTAACCCGCACCCTTTCACCAAAGCCTACCATAGCTCGCTGGCACCTTTACATGCCGCGGAGGAGGCCCTGGACCTACTCTACTGCTCCGACTCAGAGGAAAAAAGCCCGAGCCCTCGTCGCATCAATGATCGGGCATTGAAGACACAGAAATCGCAGGACACGGCGGAAAGAGGAGACCAGGAATCCGAGGACAACGTGGGGGGAGGGGGGGGGGGGGGGGGGGGGGGCGACACGGCACCAGCGGTCCCTCGCCGGATTCCCTCGCTCATAGTAAATCCGGCCAACCACAGGGTCTCCTACAGAGACGCGCTCTTGAAGCCACGGACATTCAAGCCAAGATTCTCCAAGAACTCATCAATTCGCTGAAAACAGGTATGGCTGCATGAAGAGAGAAGAAAGACGCACTTGAGGGCTGCCTCGGTCTGGTCCAGGCTTGGACCTACACACAAGAGCCTTCATGACACTCGTCTACCTCGAGCTCCACTACACGCTGCTGCGCAGTGGCTTCAGCTGCTCAAAGCAAAAGCTGGCAAACGGTGCTTCAATTGCTTAGCGCCAGACCACCGCATCGGTGTATGTAGAGACCCACCTAGGTGCATCTTGTGCTTGCGCTTCGGACACAAAGCTTGCCATTGCTGTTCCCTCTTGCCACAATCTCACTCTCCCACCGCCTTCGCAGCTGCTGCAGCTCCTGCCACATACTACACCAACACCACCCGCCAAGAACCCAAACATTCTGCCGCCGCTCCCTCACGGTTGAGCACCGCAGTGGTGGCGAGGAGTGCATCTGCTAAGGTTGCCATGGAGTATGGTGACCCTGAGTTCATTCCGGGTGCGGCACAAAGGAGATCGGATCACGTCACGGTCTGTGTGCTGCGCTCGGTTGCGGTGAGGGAGGAGGAGAGGATGCTGTCCTTGACCGCTGTTGACGTCACGTACGGAATCGGCTTCAAGGAGGAAAGGATTGGCTGATACGACAAGTTAAAAGGTCACGATTGGGAATCGGCCGACTGATGCTACAGTTGGATATCGGCCGATTGGTGCTGCAGTGTTTTGGCGGATGGAGTTGGTAGAGATCGGCCGATTGGAAGGCTGGAGCAATTGGACCAATGTGGGCTTGAACTGGATCAGAAAGAGAAGACGAAGGAGGATTGGCCCGCAGGAGTGCAATAACCAACTCCGATACAAGTTGTACTTGTAGATATTCGTTTTCGTTTAAAGTTAGAGATAGATCCTAGTCAGTTAGGAAATTGGTTGTGACAGGCTATAAATAGCCACCTTTAGAGATCTGTAAACAACACATCAATCAATACAACAATCTACTATTTCCTCGTACTTTACTTTCAAGTCGGAGACTTCACCAAAACTTTTCTTCTTTCACAAGTTCATACGGGTTGGCAGGACTGCATCGACATGATCTCCGGCCGATTCTGGAAGTTCCGCTTATCGAGTAATATCTAAGCTTTAACTTCGGGCGCATCGCTGTCGTTTCGTTTAGATTTATTCACCGGTTATCGATATTTACTAGAATTCTAGGTTTTACCTGTTGTTCTAGTTCTATTTATCCAGCTTGAGATTAGAACTTTCGGCTTGATTATCGTTATTTTCATTCATTATCCTTGCATAGCCGACTAGGTCTATTTCAAGTGTTGCTCCTGTAGTGTTATCTAATTTACTCTAGTAGTTTTCTTTATAATCGCTACGTGGTTGTCGACTGTGTCATAGCCGATTATCTTTTTATAGCAAATCGGCCGATTTGCCGATATGCTTTCTCAAGATCGGAACCTTAGCCGATTGCAAACCCTGGAATTTGATACGTTTCTTCCTTGCCAATCAACAGGTCAAATTGTCTGGCACGCCACGCAAACTGCACTGGGGCGATCACCCGAACAGGAGCTAAGCAGATTCTCCCAGGTCGTGTGTCCGACGCTGAGAGTCAATCGGCTGACTTTTAGCGCCAACACACTTTTGGCACGCCCGGTGGGACACGGTTATAAGGCTCACATTTTTATTCAATAAAAAAGCATCTTCAGCAGCTGTATCAAGTTCATCGGCCAAATGAGTATTCATCGGCTTGTTGGAGTTAATTCAAATCAATATAATATTCCAACCAGAAGAGCCGATCGTATAGAAAGCTGATCTTAATTTCAATCGGCTGCACGTTGTATAGATAAATTTGATGCCAGATTAATTATGGAGGAAACCGATACAACATCGACACCATCGTTCCTTACTGATGTTATATATCGGCCAGTTCAGAGGAAAAAGTATCGGCGGGCACATAGTAGCTGATGGAGTTTTGTTTTTTTATCAGCCAAAGGAAACAAGCATCGGCCTATGGAATATAATTTTCTTCAAAGAAAGTAAGCATCGGCAAGCATAGTGGCCGATGGAATTTTTTTTAGCCAATGGAACATTTGTTTTTCAGCCGATAGAAATATTTTTCAGCTAATGCAACATTTTTCAGCTGATAGGAAAAGCTCCAGCGGGTCGACAAGAGAGAAATAAAAAAATGCATCGGCAGATTGATAGTTGTATCGGCTTATTGGAAAAACAAAAAGGGATCGGCCGATTAGAGATCAATTGGAAAAATAAAAAGGGATCGGCCGATTGGAAATTGCATCAGCTGATGGAAAATGGGATCGGCCGATTGGAGTTGTATCGGCTGATTAAGAAAAAAAACAGCGGCCGATCATAGAGAAAGACATCAGCCGATTAGCATCAGTCAGCTGGAATTAAAAAGAGAGATAAAGGCATCGCCCATTAGCATGGGCCCATTGGAAATAAAAAAAAGGAAAGAAGGAGGGAGCAGCCAGCCGATGGAAGTTCCGACCGAAAGACAAATGAATAAACAAAAGAAGAGAAAAAAGGCAGCCGATAGAAAATCTTCAGCCGATGGACAAGAAATTAAAAAAGGAGGGAGCAGCCGATAGCTCCGGCCGACGGAGAAGAAATAGATAAAAAGAGAGAGAGAAAGGAGCAATCAGCCGATTGAAAATTGGATAGTCCGATTGAAAGTTGTATCGGCTGACCGTTCGATTGGAAATTGCATCAGCCGATTGAAAATGCATCGTCCGATTGGAAATTGCATCAGCCGATTGAAAATTGGATAGGCCGATTGAAAGTTGTATCGGCTAATTAAAAAAATGCATCGGCCGATTGACTGCTTGGCAAAAAGCATCGGCTGATTGCTTCGGCTAATTGATTGCTTGGCGATAAGCATCGGCTGATTGCTTGGCCAATAAAATTTTTTTTTGGCTGATTGGATCAAGTAAAATAGTATCGACTGCTTATAAAATATATCGGATATTAATTTTGAAGCATGAAATATTCATACTTCGAAACGGGGGGCCTGTGTTGACAACAAAAGCTTGCTGGTTACTGCACCAAGTTTTGGTGTCAACAGACTGATCTGTTGTTTCTACTGCCGTCAATGCTGATGGTGTTCTTTATATTTCAAGAGGAATCGACGTGGCTTTGGATATTGCAATCAGATGTCATTAGCTCTCAAGACAAGTATCAAACTTCTATAATTAGTTTCGGAACATGAAGCATTCATACTCCGAAACTGGGGGGCCTGTGTTGACACCGGATTTTGACCAATCCTATAAATTCGGAGCACGAGATAATTGGAGTCACGTACAACAATAAGAAGCTAGCATGCATGCACATGGGCATGAAGTCCAAATCGGCTTCATTGGATTGATTGGCAAGGAGAGGCAAGGCTTATATAAAGGAAAGGCCATCACGTATGGATAAAAATGATTAGAATATACAATATGGATTCTGGTGCACTTTGCATGCCATACGTGGGAGGCTACCAGAATAATTATGCATGCGGCCGATCTTTGCATGTACTCGTTTCATAAAATAAAATATTTTAGAGATAGAGTTGGGTTAGTTAGAGATAGAGTTTTTTATTAGAAAAGATTGTGTACGTGACTTGCCTCGTGCGTGGTTAGATGCCAATTATGTAACATCAGCCCCATAAATATAAAGGGACATGGTCATTGTAAAGAATCATCACACGATCAATAAACAAACATATTTACCTTTACCTTTCGGCTCCATGCCATTGCCCTAGGAGTAGGAGTAATGTAGTTTCTCGACGAGTTCCTTCTAGCAAGCTGGGCTGCATCGACCTCGATCTCCGACGAGCTGCAAGTTCCGTCACCAGGTGTTCTAGGCTTTAACCACCGGGCGCATCGCTGTGGTTTCGTCTAGTTTCATCTACCAGTTATCGAGTATCTTGGATCTTTGACTTACAACGCATCGCTTCTGTCTCGATCTACGGTATTCACCAGTTATCCCGTCTTGGTTAAGCTTGCATCGGCTGATATTTATCTGTTCTATCGTCTTGCCGTTTACGACATATTAATTGTTATTAATTCTGTCGGAATAGACGATAGATCTATTTTTAATAGCTGTTGCATCTTAATCTTGGTTACCCCTTCGAGTGCTGTTGGGATTAAGTTTCGTTATGATTGGATTCATTGGCTGGCGGGGTTCAGATTAACATCCTGCTAAATATTTTTAGACTGCAACTACCGGGCGCATCGCTATGGTTTCACCTAGAGATATTGGTGGAGAGTTTAGTTTAGATCTCATCGGCTTGTGGCTCTAGCTATGGTGGAGCACCAGCTCAACAACATCCTATTTTTTATCAGCCATCTGGCTGATGGTTATTGTAAATTATATTAAATCAGCTGGATGGCCGATGAATCACTCACATTCATCAAGGTACTGGAATCGGCTTCACAGCTAATATATTTGTCATGATTTATTTTGTCGCACCATTATCGCTACTGTGCCACGATTATATTGGCCTGATCGGCCGGTTGCCTCGGACTTCACAACGACTATCATCTCCTTGTCAGTTGAATGGTCAAACTGACTGGCACGCCCGCGCACACCACGCGCGCCGATTTGGATTCTGCACTGGAGTCCTCATGTCCTGATGCAGGGTCCACCACCGCCAGGATTTTGCATCAACAACCGCGCTCATCGGCATTCAAGTCAATGGTCGTGCAAGGATCTCTAGTGATGTAGTGCGCCAGGATGCTTTACAACAGCTCTGCATTCCGGCACACAAGTTGGGTGAAGCATCTGGCGGCATCAACATTCCTCCTCTACTTCTTCACCCCAGAACATCGCATTGTGACGCTACGCCTTGGAGGACTGGTCGCTGGGCGCACTGCTCTGCGGCTCATGCTGTGGACATGCCAGGTCAGTGCATCTGCTGCCAAGCTCATGTATCGTGCGAGAGTTTGCATTGAGGGTATCCTAGAGCATGCATAATAGATTGAGACCGTAGCTAAGCTTTTCAATGCCCCAACCTTCATAGAGGAGATTGAAACTGAGCAAGAAAGAGTTTGTCTGTGTCTTTGGGTGTAGACAGTGAATCCTAATGGATTAGCTAAAACGATGTCTTTACAAGTAGCAGAACCACTCACCATTCCTGAAGAGTACTACTAGCAAATGGGAGAAACGGATTTGCCAACCACTAGATGTGGTCCAGCTGAAATGTTAGAGTATACAGTGATCATCCATTTGGATAGGATTCTTGATTACTCACCACTGCCAAGTAGTCCCTCACATGAAAGCGTTAAAAGTGGGATAAGAGGCCTACCTGATGACCCCTATGAGGAAGAATGAACAGTTAAACACATATTTGTGTGGCGCTATGGAGTCCCTAATGACCGTGCTGTTAGGCGTCGGGCTCCGGTTCAGAAAAGGCTCGGAGGGCGGCGAGATAGATCACCGCCAGGAGGAGGAGGTGTAGGTGGCCAAGGTACAATGCAGTACCTACCTCCAAGCTGGCATGACTTGAGAAGGGCTGAGGCACGAGGTTTCCAAGGCGGCAGCAGCAACCAAGAACATGGGCGAGGGAGCTTCCATGGCCAGTGACACCAGGATGCTGGTGAGGACTTATCCCTTTTGACCAACAGTAACTAGAAAGAGGGCTCCGGAAAGAGGGGTAGCGACCAGGTCAGATACAAACCAAAAAAGAAGGATATGACACCAACTTTTCAAACCACAGAACCAGCATTCCGTTCTGGTGAAAGTCTGGGGCATGGGCCAACCATGGACCCCAGAAGCAACATTGATGGCCATGGGTCAGATTGCGAGGGGCAGCACAAGAGATAGTGAGATAGGGGGAAAGAAAGCAACACCAGGGCAGCAGAGCAACTGTTCACCACAACCTCTAGGGATATCAGGTAGAGCACGCCAAGCTGGGGGACAGTGATGATAAGCCAGATCGGGAACATGAAATGGGAGGAGAAAGGGAAGATGATCATGAGCAGGGTCACAAGCAAATTCACATTGATCTGGGTCCACAAGAGGGGATGAGTGTACCAGAGGAGAATGGGCCGGTGATGCACCAGGATGGAGACCAGCATGCTGAGGAAGGGTTTGTCTCTGCTGAACGACTGTCAGTTGTCGGACATGCTATAGTAAATAAGGAAAACACATCGTCAGATAAGAATGGGATGGTACTGAACCAAGATGAAACCAGCAAACTGAGAAAGGGTCGGTCTCTACACAAAGGAGGCCAGTTGTCAGATAGCCAACAGTAAACAAGGGACTCCTAATTTCAGGGATGCACATTACCAAGCCTATCTCAAAGGCAATCCTAGATTTCGCAGCTATATCACAGGCAATGCAGAAGATGCCACGCTAAGGAAAAGGAGAAGAAAATGTAGAAGCTAAAAAAGATAAAGCAGTTGTTTCAAAGGAAATCCTATCAACCCCTTTGACAGAAAAAAAATGGTAGGATGTCACGTGGCAAAGAAAATGAGGGATGCCGTGTAGAATCTCAACTAGGAACTGCATCTCAGAGAAAAAGTGAAAGACTTGCTAACCGACCAAAGACTAATCTATCTATGCAAAAGCAGGCCACACAGTTACTCATGAAGAAATGTGGGATTCTTGAACCAAGGAAGATGGCAGATGAAGCTGATCATCACAGATTCAGGTGCCAATTTGTGGAACCTTTACTCAATAATGCAGTGGATGATTTTTGTGAAGCTTTTGGTCTGAATGATCTGAAGGATGGGGGCCTCTCAGCGTGGTGGCGTTGGAGGCAGATGAGTAATTCCATATCCACCATATGTTGGGAAGGGGTGTGTGGGTGTATGGGTTTGTCGCAGTTCCTATGTGTAGTCTAGTGTGGTGTCTCTGGTGCTGTCTAGTGTGGGCATGTGCTAAGACGTTCTATGTTATCATGATGTTGTGGTGGGAGGGGGAGCCCAGTGTGGGCTGTCTATTTTCCAGTGTTTTGTTATGTTTTGTTGGGAGTAACATGGTAGATGCTGGAGGAAGGTGCCACAGGGGTACTGGTGGAAGGTGGTTGCAAATCAAAGGGGTTCAAAATGGGCTGAGAAGATACATAGGTTACAAATGAATGAGCAGAAATGTACAATCTTAAGTTGGAATGTGAGGGGATTAAATGGAAAAGTTAGAAGAAAAGTGGTAAAGGATCTAGTGGATGAGCATAGATGCACCATTGTCTGCCTGCAAGAAATAAAGATGGAAACCATATATGAGATAGTGGTGAAGAAAACTTTAGGACCACAATTGCAAGAAGCTTCACCTATTTGCCGGCTCAAGCAACCAGAGGAGTGGTTCTACTGGCAGTGCACAAAGATTACTACAGATTGCCTCAAGCTGAGCACAGAATCAGCATAGTCACGGCCAAATTAGAGGCCTTGATGGCACCAATCACTTGGTGGTTAACTAAGGTATATGGTCCACAGAATGATGATGATAAACTTAAATTGCTGCATGAGATTAGATCATGCAAGCCGGTTGATTCAGATAGGTGGCTCCTAATGGGGGACTTCAATATGATACTAAAGGCATAAGATAAAAGCAATGACAATATCAATAGGCGGGTGATGGGAGGTTTCAGGACAATGGTTGAGGATATGGAATTAAAGGAGATTCATTTGAGAGGAAGAAAGTTCACATGGACTAACAATGTGACCCACACTAAAATTCATAGGGTATTTTGCTCCGGAGAGTGAGAGTGCATGCTACCGAATTGCATGTTGCAAGCAGACTCATCCCTGGTTTCAAATCACTGCCCCCTACTACTGACTACAGAAAATAACATCAAGACATACAGAGGGTTTCGATTTGAATCTTTCTGGCCCAGCATACAAGGATTCAATGAAGTGAGTGACACATTGAATAAACAATTGACATAGCATAACCCTTTCCTGAGATTGCACACAAATATGCCGCGCACAACGAGAAGGCTAAGGGTTTGGGCGACATCAGAGATTGGGAATAACAGACTTCTATTGAATGCTGCAAAACAAATTATAGGGATCCTAGATGTTGTCCAGGAACATAGAAACTTAAGCCCACAAGAGATATTGTTGAAAAGGGACTTCAAGAATAGATATCTAGCAATAGCAGCAATTGAGAAGTTGAGAGCGAGACAACAATCAAGAATCAACTTCATAAAAGCAGGAGATGCAAATTCAAAATATTTCTTTCTCAGTGCAAATGGAAGAAGACAAAAAATTTATCCAGAGACTGAATACAACCCAAGGGTAGTGCATCGACAAGAAGAGCAAGAGGGAGCCATCCTTGAACATTTCAATCCAGTCCTTGGGGGGACGACATAAAGAAATGAAACATTCAATTGGAAAGCCATCAATATGCCAAGATAAGATTTGCAACATCTAGAAGCAGACTTCACTAAGGAGGAAATTAATGAGGTCATAATGGAACTGAAGCAGGAGAAGGCACCAGGGCCAGATGGATTTATTAGGAAATTCTTTAAATCATGCTGGGCCATTATCAAAGAAGATCTCATATTGGCAATTCAGTACTTCTATAACCTCCATGGTCCACACTTCAACCTATTAAATTCGGCTTATATTATCCTCACACCAAAAATCACAGATGCATCAAAGATAACTGACTTTAGGCCAATAAGTTTTAAAAGCAGTATAGCCAAGATAATATCAAAGCTACTGGCAAATCGTCTATCAAACTCCCTGAATCTCAATCTCCTGGTGTTAAGAAATCAGAGTGCCTTCATTAGAAAAATGAGCATTCATGACAACTTCCTATACACTCGGAACTTAATCAGAGATCTACATAGGGCACATCGGCCGGCATTATTCCTCAAGCTTGACATTGCAAAAGCTTTTGATACGGTTTGGTGGGATTACTTGATGGAGGTGATGGAGCACATGGGGTTTGGCACGAGGTGGAGAGAGTGCATCACTATAGTTCTATCCACTGCAACATCCTCAATATTGGTAAATGGGTCCCAGACAGCAAAATTCAGACACAGGATGGGGCTGAGGCGGGAGATTCCTTGTCACCCATTCTGTTCATACTGGCTCGGGAGCCATTGCAAAGATTACTTACTTTGACTGAGGAAAACTCTTCCTTATCTCCTATAAGCAGCAAAGCAGCAAAGATAAGAGTTAGCCTATATGCTGAGCAGTCTTTGTCAACCCTATCAAAAAAGAAATAGATATAATCAGAGAGGTTTTTGACACTTTTAGTAGAGTGTTAGGACTCAATAAAAACCTTGCCAAGAGTGCTGCATATCCAATCCGATGTGATGGAGTTGAAATGGAGGAAGTGCTGCAAACTACGCCATGCCAGATTAAAAATTTTCCATGCAAATACCTAGGTCTCCCATTGAGCCTGAGAAGACTAACAAGAATTGAAGTACAACCTCTCATTGACAGAATTGTAGCAAAGTTACCTGCCTGGAAAGGCAAATTGCTTAATAAGGCTGGAAGCTTGACCCTAGTTAGATCAGTCCTTACATTGATGCTCGTATACTTCCTATCTGTGTTCTCCCTGCAAAAATGGGCTCTCGAAAAGATAGACAAATTGAGAAGGAGTTTCTTATGGAAGGGATTTGATAATGCACAGGGGGGACATTGTCTTGTCAAGTGGAAAAAAGTGGTGCTGCCAAAAAATATGGGTGGACTTGGGATCCTAGACCTTGAGTTTTTCAGCAGGGCATTGAGATTGTGATGGTTATGGTATGAATGGACTAAACTAGACCGGCCATAGGTTGGAACTGCACCTCCATGCGACAACATCGACTGGTAATTTTTCAGAGCAAGCACAATTGTGACTATTGGGAATGGAACACATGCTAAGTTTTGGTATTGCAGTTGGCTTAATGGCATAGCTCCAGTGGACATCGCACCTAATCTTTACAAGCTTGCTTGGAGGATGCAACGAACGGTGCACGAAGACTTAATAAACCATAATTGGACAAGAGGGCTGCGGCGTATGAACTCTATTGAAGAAATGGCTGAGTTTGTTACATTGTGGGATATGATGCGAAATGTCCAGCTAAATGAAGAAGAGGACAACATCTGTTGACGTTGGACATCAAATGGTGCATACACTTAAGTCTGCGTATCTTGCACAGGTACAAGGAATATACTCAACCTTTGAAGGCAGTAACATATGGAGAGCTCATGTCGAAGGAAAATAATTTTTTTTGCATGGTTGCTAGTCCAAAGCAAGATCCTCACAACTGATAAACTGATGGCAAGAAATTGGCCATGTTCGGAAGTGTGTGCACTGTGTGATCAAGCTTCAGAAACATCATCACATATATGCCTGCAATGCTGCTATGCAAAAGAAATGTGGCTTCTTGTTTCCAACTGGGTGGGTAATTATGCAAGTTTACTAGTAGGGGAAGATGATGATTTTGAAGAGTGGTGGAATAGAACTCTGGCGCCACTGCATGGTAAGCAACAAAGATCCATAACAACAATCTTGATGTACACAACAAGAATATATGGAAGGAAAGAAATAGAAGGGTCTTCGACAACAAAGCGATTTGGCCTGATCATGTGTTAGGGTTAATTCAAAATGATATCATAACACGCAGACATGCGTGTGGGAATCCTCTTTTAGGAGATGAGCTCCATGTATCTTAATGTCTTTCTGTTTACATTTCGTTTCAGCAGTGAGAGAGATCAACCTAACAGATAATTTTTTGTAAGCTGGAACCTCTATCTCTCTTAAATGCAAGGCAGTGCTCCTACCAATATTTTAAAAAATAAAAATCATTGCACAATTTGATATATAGCCTTAATGCAAAGTTTCATTGCATAATTTCATATACAGCCTGCAGCATTTAATTTCTGTTTGGAGTTATGATCAATTGTGTCATGCGATGAAACTACAATGTCCTCGGTGCAAGTTTCATTGGGTTTCATAAATTTGGTAACTGTGCCAGCTAGATTTTATGAGAATGAAACTTCCATCTCCTCTCTCTTCATAATTAAGTTGGCAAATCAGCAAAACAGCTGACGTGGCATACAATTCAATGTCCATGAAACCTCCACGATGATACCAGACTGAAAGCTACTTGCAGTAGTTTTATTATGGCCAACTAGCCACCGGCGTACTAGAAGGGATTACTATATTTTGATCTGTGAGTTTTCCATGGTTTTCTTTTGTTATTGCCACATGTATGGTCCCATACCGTGCCAAGTTGCTAGCCGCCTAGCCGGCCTAATCGAATATTTCGAGCTTGATTCTTTCAGCGCGAACTGTCACATTCGAGTCAACCTTAGCTCGCCTTTTGGTTCAGGCCGTGTGCAACGGTTTTGCGAGGGTGCACTGTAGGCCAAGCTATCTAGATCATCGCCATCTTTACTAGCGTACGTCACTCGTCTTCAGGCACGGACAAATGCCCGGCCAGTCACTCAAATTCCCTGGTATTAAGGCAATCTAGTGCAGGCATGCGCTACACGAGATGTGATGGAATTGAAGACCAACATCGGCAACCACGCAGCACGCACTATCGTTGGCACACGTGCACATGCGTCCATACAAGAATACTATCGTTGGCACACGTGCACATGCGTCCATACAAGAATGCATGACTTGACGACCAAGAGCGCTAGACCCAGAGAGGAGGCTGCGAGCACTTCAGTATTATAAAGTCACTTGTTGGTAGTTATGATTATCTGGAGAGTCTCCACAGACCACAATGACTTTGTAAAGGAATTTAGTTAGGAACAGAGGTAGCTCGAGGGTCACTAGGAGGTTCAGTCCGTTACCGTTTTAAGTAGTAGAAAGCTTCCCTGAACTCGTCCATCCAACATCCCCAAACCAAGGCTATTCACCTGGCTAACACACTATGCGTATTCGATTCGTAGTTTCAATGCCAACATAGCAGTGCAACATGCTGGGGAAATCCACCAGTCTCGCCTTACTGATTTTTCTTCACTCACTTTCGCCGTGCTCGTCGGCGCCGGCGCCGTCGCAGCTGGGCGCCGGCTCCACCCTCTCCGTGGAAGACCACGTGCGGTCCTTCCTCGTGTCCCCCGACGCCACCTTCTCCTGCGGCTTCCTGGAGGCCGGCGAGAACGCCTTCTCCTTCTCCGTCTGGTACACCGGCTCAGCGGACAAGACCGCCGTCTGGACGGCGAGCCCTGGCGCGCCTGTGAACGGCAGGGGATCCAGGATCACGTTCCGCCACGACGGGGGCCTGGCCCTCGCCGACGCCAACGGGACCGCCGTGTGGGAGAGCAAGACGAGCGGCGGGGGTCTCGTCATCTCCCTCCTCGACACCGGAAACCTCGTCATCTCGGACCCATCTAACAACGGCGGCCCCGCCCCGTGGCAGAGCTTCGACTGGCCGACGGACACGCTGGTCCCGTCGCAGCCGCTCACCAAGCACATGAAGCTCGTCGCCGGCTACTTCAGCCTCTACTACGACAACGACAACGTGCTGCGCCTCCTCTACGACGGCCCCGACACGTCGAGCATCTACTGGCCGTCTCCGGATAACACCGTGTTCGGGAACGCCCGGACAAACTACAACAGCTCCAGGATCGCTGTCCTCGACGACACCGGCGTGTTCTTGTCCAGCGACAACCTGGCAGTCCGTGCCTCCGACCTCGGCCCCGGCGTCAAGAGACGGCTGACCATCGATCCGGACGGCAACGTGAGGATCTACAGCCTCAACGCGACAACCGGGGGCTGGAAGGTGACATGGGCGGCGATGGCGCAGCCATGCTCCGTGCACGGCGTGTGCGGCCAGAACGCGACCTGCGAGTACTGGCCGGGCCTCAGATGCTCGTGCCTGCCCGGTTACGAGATGTCCGACCGGGAGGACTGGCGCAAAGGTTGCAAGCCCATGTTCGGCGTCACCAACTGCAGCCAAGACCAAGCGGCGGCGCCGGAAGAGCGGTTCAAGTTCGTCAGGGTGCCGCAGACTGACTTCTACGGCTACGACCTGGGGTACAACAGCTCTGTTACGTTCGAGCACTGCAAGAAGCTGTGCTTGGAGATGTGCTTGTGCACCGCCTTCTCCTACCGGCTTACAGGCATCGGCGTCTGCTACCCAAAAGGCACGCTCTTCAACGGCTACACATCTCCAAATTTCCCCGGGAGCATCTACATCAAGCTACCGATCGATTTCGACACCTCGGCGCAGTCGGTCTCTGCTCGTAGCTCCGAAGGCCTTGCCTGCAATCCTAACGGTCCCAAGATCGTCCAAGGATCTCCAGACACGTTCCGGAGACCAAGAAACAACACGAAGTGGTCGTACCTGTATGCGTTTGCCACGGTGCTGGGAGTTCTTGATGTTATCTTCATTGCAACAAGCTGGTGGTTTCTTTCCAGCAAGCAGAGCATACCCAGTTCGCTGGAGGCAGGATACAGGATGGTTACGGGCCAGTTCAGGAGGTTCACGTACCGGGAGCTCAAGGACGCAACGGGGAACTTCAAGGAAGAGCTCGGCCGGGGCGGCTCCGGAGTCGTGTACCGCGGCGTGCTCGACAAAGGGAAAGTGGTGGCGGTGAAGAAGCTGACGAACGTGGCGGGAGGCGACGAGGAGTTCTGGGCGGAGATGACGGTGATCGGCCGGATCAACCACATCAACCTCGTTAGGATCTGGGGGTTCTGCTCCCAGGGCAAGCGTAAGTTGCTGGTGTACGAGTATGTCGAGAATGAGTCACTGGACAGGCACCTGTTCGCCACGGATAGAACATTGTCGTGGCGCGAGCGATACAGGATCGCGCTGGGGACAGCCAGGGGCCTCGCCTACCTCCACCACGAGTGCCTGGAGTGGGTCATCCACTGCGACGTGAAGCCGGAGAACATCCTGCTGACGCGGGAGTTCGACGCCAAGATCGCCGACTTCGGGCTCGCCAAGCTGTCCAAGAGGGACGGCGCCGGCGACAGTAGTATGCAGCTCACCCACATGAGAGGGACGACGGGGTACATGGCGCCGGAGTGGGCGCTGAACGTGCCCATCAACGCCAAGGTCGATGTGTACAGCTACGGCATCGTGCTGCTGGAGATCGTGATCGGGAGCAGGATCTCCGAACAGAGGACAGCCGGTGGTGAGCGGCTGGAGATGTCGCAGACCGCTGAGGTCCTGAGGCAGGTGGTGGCCAGTGGGGACATCGCGCCCTTGGTGGATGGCAGGCTGCAGGGGCAGTTCAATCCCCGGCAGGCCCTGGAAATGGTGCGGATTTCCTTGTCGTGCATGGAGGAGAGGAGCAAAAGGCCCACCATGGACGACATCGCCAAGGTTCTAATGGTGTGTGACGATGAGGACGAGCACCCCGCTTATCGATCGTGAGTTGCGATCACCCGACCCAGGAAGTGGCCACCAAAATTGATTAAATGCGGCTGGATTACTTTAGCAGAGGAAGTGTGCCGCCGCTGATTACATCTTAGCTATAGCTTAGAGGTACAACAGTTTGCATGATGGGTACAGGTAGCTCACAGATGATGCAAAATGCTCAATTATTTGTCATATAAAATTTAGATATTTTGCTGTACAAAAGATAAAATTATTATTATCTTACTATTACTAATTAAGAGTTTCTTTAGAGCCTCCATGTTGAACCTGACTAGTCAGGTCAGTCACTCCAGAATAAAAAAGATAACTCCTAATAATTCTTACAAAAATCGGAAACATATGTAAGGAAAATGACCCTATGTCATAATAATTTTGGTGATTAATGACAACATAGTCGTTGGGACTAATGTATTTGCAAGATGAACCTTTGCAGGTGTTTTATAGATCCCAAGGATGAATTACAAAACCATCAAAATGAGAAAGAAAAGAAAGACAGAAGAATTCTATGGCATCCAAATGATGGTAACGATGTCGGGATAAAGACACGCAAAGAATTGAAGCGAATCCTGCTTAAGACAAAGCACCGACTCAATCACCGATTCATACGATGATGGTTGTGAGTGTCACCGAATCAGTCGATGACCAAAGCACAGCGCCAGGGCCATGACAGGCGTGTGCACTGTGACCACCCGGTGTGAACAGTGGCCTTCATCGAATCAGACGGTGAGGACTGGCTCGGCTCAGCATCGTCTCTGGAACTTTGAGAAGTTATTTTGCGGCCTCACCAATTCATACTGTGGGTACAATGACCAGGGCAACAGATGAGTCGGTGATGATGGCGAAGGAAGGCAACGACTCAGAAGGTGTCACCGATCCATACAGTGAGACTGGGCGCCGAATCAGTCGGTGACCCATGGAGCCCGGGCGTCATTGCCCAGCGGCTAGCTGAGGAGGCTGCACCGATTCATATGGTGCTACCCCTTGCGCACCACGGAATCAGTCGGTGATACGCAGAAAGTTACAACGGCTATGTAACGGCTAGTTCTTGGAGTTGGGGCTATATATACCCATTGCCCGGCCATTTGAGATGTGTTAGAGCTTGAGGAAGCTATAGGCTTGGTTCTCACATACACACAAGTGCTCTATCCACCAAAGTGCTCAAGAGAAGATTAAGGCAATTAGCATAAGGTTTAAATCTTGATTAGTGATAGTTTACGCCTATTAGCGTATTGTTTTAGGGTTTAGCCTAGAGTTAGGCGAGGTTTGTGTACCTCCTTTGTATCAGTGCTTGCCCGCACCAAGAGTAGTAAATTCGGGGCTTGTAAGTCTTGCAAGAACCTCCAACTGTATTTGTGGAGTGATCGCTGGTGCTTGTGAAAGGGAGGAGAGGCCCTTGGCTTTTTGCTGAAGCTCTACCAAGTGAAGAGCGGCAAGGAGCACCCGGGAGAGGTTAGGCAGATTTTCTAGCACACTTGATTTTCACCCCCTAGTTCTCGCATTAGCCCGGTTCTTCCACGGTTCGCTCGGATACCAACTAACCACATCCCTTTTTTTCTTGGTTTTGTGGCGGTCATGTTAGTCCCGTTCTTCCGCGGTCCATCCGGTGATTTTCTAGCGTGCTCAACTTTCACCCCCTCCCGGTTCTCGCATTTAGCCTGGGTCTTCCACAGTTCACCCACACACAAATAGGTTAAACCGTCGGAAGCCCAATTTTCCCCTTTTTTTAAGAATTTTTACAAGTGCAGAAGCCTTACTCACTTTAATAATAGAGATTAAAGTGCACAGTCTCCCTATTATTAAATCCCAAGTAATAATATATCCCTACATATATAGATGTACAACGCCTACTTGTTGAGTAATAAACCTCGACAACAAGGTCCGGACAGACTCCCTTTGAGATTCAGGTGGGGAAAATCTTTCCAGCAATTAGCAATTCGCGTGTGGAGGAGAGCTCTCACTTTATGGTTGAGGGTAGGTTTTTTTTTTGCCGGGTAGCCTATTTTCGGTTTTAGGCTTCTCTTTGCATACTTTGGGGGGGTGCGGGGCTGGGGGCTCCCACACTGGATTCAAACATTCCTCGCCAGCTGGTCTAGGGGGTGGGGACGATTATCCCCTCCATGATGTTGCACATGCAACAAGCCTCTATCGCGTGTCCTGAGCCCACCACCCCTGTATACGCGAGGCTGAGGAGGGGTAACACCCCCGTGCTAGTGAATCTTCATGTCCTACCTGGCCATGACTGGATGAGGGTGACCGACGATGTCAAAAGCCGGGGTGAGTTGCCCAGGTGTAACGACTTAGGGTTAATCAGCCGAGTTAATCTTAAGATAAGTCACTAATCCGGTTGACTCAGCTTTTCCTGAGCCATATCCGCTAAAGTCCAGTTATCAGCCCGACCCCTGAAACCCGACTAACAACAGCTTTTCTCTAAGTCCCGAAACCAGTATCTTCCAAACTTTGGGAGAACCAGAGATCAGAGGATGGACCCAGAAATAGATCCCACGGATCTCTCGGGTCAGGCGCGCCAGAGTAAGCGTGCGCCTTGTTTCAGAGCCTCTCCGCCGCGTGGCTCAGCCTCCCCGACGAGCGCCGCTTCGCCCAGTCGCCGACCGCGACAAGATGGACCAGTGCGCCTCCTTCCCAATCGCACGTAGAAGCGCCTTGCAGCCCTTTCCGCCTCATCTCGTCTCGCTCGCAACCTCGCCGGCCGTGCCAGGCGCCCTGTTGCCGCTGCGACCAAGGATTGGCCGCTGCCGCGCTAGACTGCGTCGCCTCCCACGCTCATCATCTCACCCGGATCCCCGGCCGCGCGTCCCAATACCTTCCGACTTTTCCGTCGCCCCTCAGTCGCGCTGCCCACGCGCGTGCGCCCCGCGACGATACCGCCCTCGCCAACCATGGCTCCGGCAGTGACAACTCCTTTTCCCACCTCGCCAGTAGTGTGTCCCGGCAAAGGCACTGGTCTGCGCCTGCTAGCGTCGCCGCTCGTCCTGTCACCTTGCCTGCAACGCCCTCGCCTGTAGTGCCCCTTCCTTCCTTCCTGCCACACGCTAGCCGAGCCGTCGCCCCCAATCCGCCGCTTGACGCGACCAGACCCACGCTCGCCCTCGCCAATCCTTCTTTCTAGCAAAATCGCGCCTGCACAAGCTCTCTCTCCAGTGCCCAATGACCGAAGACCCTGTCCCCGAAGCTCCGCTTCGCCGGCCAATGGAGGCGTCGACCAATCGCCGCCACGGCAGAGCACTCCATCCTCTTCGACCTGATCCTCACGCTGCCCAGACTCCTTCTCTTCTGCGTAGCTATAAAAGGAAATACCAGAGCCTCTACCGGAGTTCCCTTCGCCATCTTTACCTCGCCGCACCTTCCTCTGTTTCGTGCTCAAGCGTTGTCGCATAAGCTCTTGAGGAACTTCCCCTCTCCACTCAACACCCGCTTTTCCCAACCCACCAGCTGCTTGTTTTCCTCTGCACGGTGCTAGAGCTTGCTTGTTGTTGACAAGGAGCACCGCCGCCGCCGGACCCCGCCGCCGCCCAAGCCTTAGCGCCTTAAGTCTTTCCGCCTGAGTCTGTTCCTTCCCGACCCTAAGACTTCACTAGTAGGCCCAAAGGTAAGCTGCCGACCCCTTTCCGTCTCGCCCGACCCTGTCTGTTTTGCCCGACCCTTGTCCGCCTCGCTCGAGGGCCCGACTGTAACTTTTCCTTTAACCAAGGGTATCTGTGTAAAATTTTAGAATTTCTCTGTGTCCAGTCTGAGTACCCTAGTACAGTTATTCCTTAGGTCTGAGGGTCAGATCATGAGTTTTCCCGACCCGACCCTTTATCTTGTTCTCTATCAACAGAAGCTTGGGATTCCACACCTTTTCCTGTAGCCTTGCTACGAGTTTCTGAGCTTAAGCTTGCAAGTGTTGTTGAAATAACCGTCTAAGTGTTTAACACCTGCATTACATTTCCGTGTAGAACTAAATCTCGCTGACGGCACCTACGAGCTGCATCCGGTGCTAGAAGACGAAGTAGTAGCCGAGCTGCCGACTGCAGGAGCCAAAGCAGAACACGCCGAAGACCCGTCCGCTTCCACCCCGCTCGAAGGCAAGCCCCGGAGCATAACCCAACTTTTCTAAACTTGCGCATGCCTTCTTTAGTATGTATGTTCCTTTACGTTATAGGAGTTGTTTGAAGCCTTAGATGCATGACATAGTTCCCTTGATCTGAACACTAGCATGGTAAGTTCGAGTAGTTGCGATGCTTAATAGGACTTGGTAAAAGTCGAGTGATTTCCTATCACTCGCGAGCTATAGGAGTTGTTTGTTCTCCTTCTGGTTACAACTATAAGGACGGTGGACGGGGCAGGGTCTTGTGAACTCTTTTGGTGGTCGGTGGATTGCCCCGTCTATCTATGTGAAACTGCTTAAGGTCGGAAAGTGTTGGCGTTCGTGATCAAGTGTTTGAAAGTACTAATCTCATACCTAGTATGGGATGGGGAAGCCTAGTACCTAATTGAACCTGGACGTGAGCGGTTCGATCCACTGTCTCTGGAACGGAGTTTTTCCCCTGCGGCCGCATGTGGTGGCAAGTGTGGTCACAGAACGGCAGAGGCTGGGTCTGTGGAACATTGCACCAAGAGAAGTGGACCCGACACGGGTCAGGGGATCGATGGGGACGGCCGACACAGGAAGCGACCTTTATGGTGCGCGGATGTCGTGAGATTAGGTTCGCATGCTTGGTTAAAAACTCGAATCGATTCGTCTGCCTCTCACAGTTTGAGACTGCTTGATTGCTATGCTACACTGAGTAAAGATAAAACAAGATGATGACACGAACTTGATGCTTGTTCTATATATTGTTGTTTGGAAACTATGTTTGCTTAGAATGAGTTGTCAATGTAGACTGGTTAACAAACTTAGAATCGAAGCTAAAATATTGAAAGTAAGGACCTCCTGTAGTCGCTTTTGGCAAAACAAACCCCTCAGCCAAAGAGCCTTGCATTTCTAGAAGTTGGTGGAGTAGTTTTTCCACCGGTCAGTTAAGTCTTGTTGAGCTTAGTAGCTCAGCCTTGTTTGTGGCATCTCTTTCAGGTGAAGTTGAAGTTTCTAAGTATGCTGTTGTTGGTACTTGGCCTCCCCAGCTTCCTCCTGGGTGGACGGTCGAGTGGGATCCCTTCTCGGACGACGAGGAGAGGGACCATTGATGTCCTGATCGGCCTCATCTGGGATATCCGACCCGACGCTAGCTTCCGCTGTTCTATTTATCTTTCCGCTATTTGTGAACTTGTAAAACTCTGATTTTTGAACCAGTGTTGTAATAAAATTTGTACTTGTTTAAGTGGATGATCTGTTGTATTCTCTGGAACCACTCACCTTCATGTGGACTATGCTAACTCGGTCCTGTAAAGTGGTTTTATCGCATGAAATTCGACGGATCGTCGAGTTAGCTTGATTAAAGCATATGAGCACATGTTAGATGACTTAAACGTGCTTTAGTTAAGTTAATCCGAGGTGTTCTGTCACACCAGGTCTCATGGGTGGGGTTGGCCGCCCACATCCCCCAGTCCCTAACGGGCGATGTGACGGGCCGTACCTACCATGCTGTCTACTATGGCTGACGGGTCGGACGTGGTGGCATAGAGGGGTGCCTACGCCTCTGCAGCAGGAGCATTAAATGAAAATGGTAGAAACTCATCCTGAGCCCATGAGTCCTCGTTCGGTTATGAACAGGGAGAGGGCTCAAGGTGGTGCGGCTTGGCTTTCTTGTGCAGCAGAACCACCACATGGAACCAATAGGATCGAGGGATGGGCACGTGACACGCCTCAAGCCCCCCTCCCCTCACCCCCTCAAAAAAATCTTGTGTCATTGTGGGACCCTTGCTTCTCGTAGGCAGAAATCGTGCATGCTCCCTTAAGGCTCAAGGATGGGATTGACGCGACACCGAGGCATGGCCGTCCACAAGTATTTTCAACAGCTAGGAATGGATGAATGCACAATCTTACTCTGATTGTAAGTTAGACGTTGTGAGATTCAAAATCCACCCAAAAGTTATTTAGAAAATCAGGAAAACTAATAATTATTCACCACCTCAACTTTTGGTGTCTAATGAAACTTACTAAATCAAGTGACGCCTACCCTTAACTTTTGCAAGGTGGCAGGAATTAATTTCTTGCTAACAGTGCATATACACATACAAGGTGTAGTATGGCATGAATTAATTTTCTGCAAGACTGCAATTTAGACAGTAGTATGGGGAATAATTTATTGACAACAATGGCAGGAATTTATTTCTTGACAACAATACCAGGTGTAGTATAGCGCGAATTAACTTCCTGCCAAAGATGCATGCATAGCAGATATTGTCTGGTTCAATGCACCATCCACGACGCGCCTAGCGTCCACTTTTGACTCTGAGTATTGCCTATAAATAGATGCACTCGGTGACACCAACCAGCACCAGGTCTCTTCTCCCTTACCATCGGTCAGTTTGAAGGCATGACTCGCAACACCTGGGCGATGTCTATCCTCCAATCCTCCTACAACTCGTGCTATTCTTGGGAATCGGTAAGCATGATGCTCAAGTACCTCACCAAAGTATCATATAATAATTTTACCATACTGGCACTTCAGTTCAATTACTATGTTATTCTTCAATTATGTAGGCGGACATACTAATGCTAACAAATTCTCGATGCCAATATTGCACCGCAATGTCCGACTGCCGAAGCATAGCAAATCCCCTCGGGAGCCTCCAGCTTCAATGGGTACGGACATGGTTGTGTAGCTTATTTTTTTATGCACCAAATGCGTGTATGGTTGGTTCTTTGCAAAATCCTTTTTATTGAAATTGAATGAGTAGAAACCACCCAGGTGTCCGTGTAATTGAAGTCAAGTGGTATGTAACATGCCCGCATGGTTTATTGAAATTAACTTCTATATTGCGCTCGGTGTATGCCGGTGGCCAAACATACACCATAGGATCCTCACTGCCAATATTGCGCTACCATGTCCCACCGCCGCGAGCTAACACTCCCCCTGAGGAGCCACCAGCATTAACAAATCCATATGTGGTTGGTTCTTGGTGAAATTATTAGGGATTTAATACATCTCCAATTAACACGAAGCAATCGAAACCAATGCTTAGATGCAACCAGCACAACAGGGCTTTTTCTGGATTGTACTCAATTGGACCAATCTAATCTTTATTTTATTTACCTATATTTATACATGAGTTTGTTTTTGCCCGGTTCCTATGACATATTAGGGGGGCCGATGTACGAAAAAAACAAAAAAATAAGTCTTACTCACTTTATAATAGATAAAGACATACATTGGATTTGCTCAAAGCATATAAGATTGTCTGAATCCCTCGTATTTACATTGGATTTGCTCACAAGAGGCGACAAGTTTCAACTTGTCACTTCTAGCGTTCGGTAGGCCTCAATTAGATAAAAACCAGTCAATTAAATATGTACTCATCAGCCCACTACGTGAAGAAGCAGTGCTTGAAGAAGAGTAGCACGAAATTCAAAATTGCTGACATGACCCATGCACAAGGAGTTTTTGAAAATTAAAAAGGCATAAATCTTAAAATGGATGTCTAAATTAATTTTCGATCGCACATAATATTTTTTATGACAAGATCCTCACTTAACTATGTTTGGGTGAAATTTTTTAACGAACGTTTCTTTATGAAGCCAGAACATTTTAACAACTACGAACAAATACTTAGACAACAGGAACAAATGACGATTCGTAGGAACAAAAGATTAAACACGACGATCTAATAATAGTATGCAGCGAATAAAATATTAAATATCACGTTGTACATGACAAATAATAAAAACTGAGTGTCACGAATAAATTATTGTATGCACGAACAATAATTTATATACAACGAAAAAAGATATCGAACACCAGGAACAAATGGTTATATAATGCAAACAGAAACATTAAACTTCAGGAACAAATTGATTGCATATAACTGACAAAATATTAAATATCCGGAACAAATAATTACAATGCACAGCTATAAAATTTAACATCACAAAAACCGAAATACATATCAGTGGAAATATAGTTGTAAGAAAAAAATAAAAATATAGAAGAAAAGAGAAAAAAGGATAAATAAAATAAAATAAATGGAAAATAAAAGAGCAAAGGTGTGACGCATGTCCTAGGGATTTGAACAAAAGTTGAATAAGTAAGTAAAAGAAAAGGACGAATGAAATAAATAGAAAAGGAAAACAGAATAAAAAGATTAGAAGAAAAAAGTAAAAGATGGGAAAAGGAGAAGGTGAAAAACGAAAGAAATAAAACAAGCAATGGAGGAAAAAAATCAAAGAAAAAACAGAAACTGAAGAACGAAAAACTAGTAGAGAGTCCTCCTTCTCTTGCTAGTGTTGGCCCGGCAACATGGCCCATCGCAGCAGCCAGCAGGTCAAGTAGAGGGCCGAGGCTCGGCTGACACCCATGTTGGGCCGCGGGAACGAAAGACTGAACCGGATCAAAATACGACATCGCGTCGAATTCATACCATGGGCTCACGTGGGGAGTCTTCGGCCGAAATCCTATACATCTTCCGGGAGATGGGAAGCTCGATCTTCCGAAATTTGAGATTCGTGCAACAACCGTGGTCCATGCGGATCCAGTTATTCCTCCCTCCGCGCTTCTCCTACCCTCCGCTCCCGAGTGCGCCGACACACATGCTGGAGCCGCCGCCGAGAAGGGCCTTAGGGTTCAGGGTTCCTGGGGTGAGGCCTCTCTAGTGGTTGCTGGCTTAGAAGGGGGCTTGGAGTCGCCAGTCAGTCTAGCGGCGGAGGCGGTCGAGACGGTGGTGAGGTTGGTGGCGGGAGCCGCCGGTCCAGGCAGCGGGAAGATAACTGGTGGGCAGGGTCGGCGGTGTGGGCAACGTGGTGTTTTGGTGGATGAAGTTGACGCACGGTGGTAGGTTGGGGGGTGGCACGGCGAGGGGGATGCTGCCGGCCGTGGGTGGTGGAGGATGACGGCGGGAGCGTCACGTCACGGCTCGATTAGCTTGGCAGCAGCAACGAAGCCGGATTCAGCGGTGGCAGCCGTCGGAGACGGGGCAGTAGGCTGGCTGCGGGGTACTTCAGCCTCTACTACGACAACGACAACGTGCTGCGCCTCCTCTACGACGGCCCCGGCCCCGACACGTCGAGCATCTACTGCCCGTCTCCGGAATACACCGTGTTCGGGAACGCCCGGACAAACTACAACATCTCCAGGATCGGTGTCCTCGATGACACTGGCGTGTTCTTCTCCAGCGACAACCTTGTGGTCGAAGCTTCCGACCTGGGCCCTGGCATCAAACGACGGCTGACCATCGATCAAGATGGTAACTTAAGAATCTACAGCCTGAACACGCCAATTGGAGGCTGGACGGTCTCATGGGAGGTAGTACAGCAACCGTGCTCCACGCATGGGCTGTGTGGCGGGAACGCGATCTGCGAATACCAAACAAGCCTCAGATGCTCGTGCTTGCCAGGATACGAGATGGTCAACCCGCGGGACTGGAGAAAAGGCTGCAAGCCAATGTTCGGCTTCAGCATTACCAGCTGTATCCATGCAGCGCCGGAGAAGTTTTAAGTTCGTCGAGTTGCAGCACACCGACTTCTACGGATACGACCTGGGGTACAACAGCTCTGTTACGTTCGAGCGCTGCAAGAAAATGTGCTTGGAGATGTGCTCGTGCGCCGCCTTCTCCTACCGGCTTGCAGGCACAGGCGTCTGCTACCCAAAAGGCATGCTCTTCAACGGCTACACATCTCCAGATTTCCCCGGGAGCATACACCTCAAAGTTCCTTACAATTTTGACACGTCAGCAACCTCGGTTTATGCACGGAGCACCGCAGGCCTTGCTTGCAATCCTAAAATCGTTCCTGATCCCGTGGTATTCGTAGGATCCCAGGATAACAAATGGCCATACTTGTTTGCGTTCGCAGGAGTACTTGGAGTTCTCGATCTTCTCTTTATTGCCATAGCCTGGTGGTTCCTTAGAGGCAAACAACGCACACCCAGCTCACTAGATGCAGGCTACACGATGCTCAGAGGCCAGTTCAGGAGGTTCACGTATCGGGAGCTCAAGGCCGCGACGGGAAACTTCAAGGAAGAGCTTGGCCGGGGCGGCTCCGGCGTCGTGTACCGTGGAGTGCTCGACCAAGGCAAGGTGGTGGCGGTGAAGAAGCTGGCAAACGTGGAACAAGGCGACGAGGAATTCTGGGCGGAGATGACGGTGATTGGGAGGATCAACCACGTCAAACTCGTCAGAACCTGGGGGTTCTGCTCCGAAGGCAAGCACAAGATGCTGGTGTACGAGTACGTGGAGAACGAATCGCTTGACAGGCACCTGTTCGACATGGGCAGGAGGCCGCTGCCCTGGAACGAGTGCCTCGAGTGGGTGATCCATTGCGACGTGAAGACAGAGAACATCCTGGTGACACGGGAGTTCCATGCCAAGATCGCCGACTTCGGGCTGGCCAAGCTGTCCAAGAGGGACGGCTCCGGCGTGCAGTTTTCTCACATGAGGGGGACGCTGGGGTACATGGCACCGGAGTGGGCGCTGAAGGCCTGAACCTTCCTATCAACGCCAAGGCTGACGTGTTCAGCAAAGGCATCGTGCTGTTCGAGATCCTGACGGGAACGAGGATATCGGAACAGAGGACGGCGGATGGGGAGCTTTTTGAAGCTGGGCAGGTCGCCCAGGTGCTGAGGCAGGTCATGGCTAGTGGGGATGTCGTGTCCCAGGTGGACAGTAGAATGAAGGGGCATTTCAATGTTAAATGTAAAGATATATTTTGTATTTATCCCTTTGCTGTTCCTAGACTTATGCGGCTGTGGTGAATCTTCCAGAATAGATTAGATAGAGTTTGTTGTAACAAACCACAGCCAGTTCTCTAGGGATGGAGCCTATGTAAGCCTCCGGTGCCAGGCGTTTTGGTAACCATAAGAATTAACACGCAACCGGCCAGGAGCTCTAAGTTTGGGGCCCTGCCATTCCACCACATTGCGCCTCTGAAGCTTTTTCACATGGTAATCAGAGCCTAGGTCACCATGTCGTCAAGTTCAAGCGTTCCGCATCCTCTCTTCGGTGTTCCAATCACCGAGAAATTGACAAGGAAGAATCACGCGCCATGGCGCGCACTCGTGCTTGCAGCCGTCCGCGGCGCACGCATGGAAGGTTACCTCAATGGCAAGACTCAAGCTCCTGCGCAAGAGATCGAGGAGAAGAAGGCTGACGGTACAACCGTCAAGGTGCCTAATCCGGCCTATGCAGATTGGTTCGCCGAGGATCAGAAAGTCCTTGGGCTGATCTTGTCTTCGGTCGGGAAGGAAGTGCAGCCACAGGTCGTCGCTGCAGTGACGGCGGCCGAGGCATGGGGAGTGATTGAGAACATGTTCTCCGCTCAAACCCGTGCCAAAACGATGAACGTGCGATTAGCACTTGCTACAACAAGGAAAGGTAACCAGACAATTGCTGAATACTTTACCAAGATGAAAGGCTATGCAGATGAGATGGCAGCTGTGGGGAAGCCAATGGACGACGAGGAGCTGGCGGCCCATATTTGTAACGGGCTGGACGCTGAATTCAATCCGGTGGTGACATCTGTTACTGCCCGGACTGAACCGCTCTCAATTCATGAGTTGTACTCTCAGCTTCTTAGCTTTGAGACGCGACTCGAGCTTCAAGATGGATCGGGCTTCTCTGCAAACGCCGCCAATAAGGGCGGTCGATCTGGATCAGGAGGATCTGGGTCGGGCGGCTACAACAATCGCTACTTCAACAACAATCGCGCCCCTGGGCGCGGTGATGGAGGCCGTGGCGGCTCGCGTGGGCGCAGTCCCGTGCGTGGTCGCGGACAGCAACGCGGGGGAAGGGCACAGTGCCCCAACCTTGGAGGCGTGGATGAACGTCCTCTTTGTCAAGTGTGCTTAAAAATAGGGCACACTGTGGCGAAGTGTTGGCATCGCTTTGACGAGTCCTATGTCCCTGAAGAACGGCACGTGGCTGCGGCGATGAACTCCTACAACGTCGACACCAACCGGTACACGGACACGGGCGCGACCGACCACGTCACCAGCGAATTGGAGAAGTTGTCCTTCCGTGAGAGGTATCACGGGAATGATCAGATCCACACAGCTAGTGGTGCAGGTATGGAAATTAAGCACATCGGTCATACTACTGTTCCAACCCAGTCCCGTAATCTTCATCTAAACAATGTGCTTCATGTTCCAAAAGCTAGCAAAAATCTTGTTTCTGTTCGTCGCCTTGCTAAAGATAACTCTGTTTTCCTTGAATTTTACCCTGATTATTTTCTTATCAAGGATCAGGCCACGAAGAACACGATTCTTAGAGGACGATGCCACCGAGGGTTGTACCCTCTTCCATCAGATCAGTCAATAAAACAGGCGTTTGGAGTAGTGAAGCCGTCCATGTCTAGATGGCATAGCCGCCTGGGTCATCCAGCTTTTCCAGTTGTTTCCAAAATTATCAGCAGTAATAAGCTCCCATGTTCCTCTGAGAAAAACAATGATTCAGTTTGTGATGCCTGTCAACAGGCAAAGAGTCATCAACTTTCTTATAGTAGATCCTTTAATTCCTCAAAATTTCCTTTAGAACTTGTGCATTCTGATGTCTGGGGCCCTGCTCTAGATTCAGTCAGGAGAAAGAAATATTATGTTAGTTTTGTTGATGATTTTAGCAAGTTCACCTGGATCTACTTTATTAAATACAAGTCCGAAGTGTTTGAGAAATTCCATGATTTTCAGGCCATGGTAGAGAGACAATTTGGTCGCAAAATTCTCACCATGCAAACTGATTGGGGAGGGGAGTACATAAAATTGCATAATTTCTTTACCAAAAGTGGGATTGTGCATCATGTTTCCTGTCCCCATGCGCATCAACAAAATGGAGTTGTTGAGCGCAAGCATAGACAGATTGTCGAAATTGGGCTTTCCCTCCCCGCTCATGCCTCTATGCCACTAAAATTTTGGGATGAGGCTTTTGCAACAGCTGTTTTTCTTATTAACCGTATGCCTAGCGCTACCATCCAGCATGAAACACCTTTAGAACGCTTGTTTAATCAAAAGCCTGAATATTCCTCTCTTCGGGTTTTTGGTTGCGCCTGTTGGCCCAACCTTCGTCCATATAATCAACATAAGCTTGAGTTTCGCTCAAGACGATGCGTTTTTATTGGCTATAGTCCTCTCCATAAAGGGTTCAAGTGTCTAGATGTGTCATCCGGTCGTGTTTTTATCTTCCGGGATGTTATTTTTGATGAGTCTATTTTTCCTTTTTCTGAACTCCACTCCAATGCAGGAGCCCGTCTCCGTGCTGAAATTAATCTATTACCATCAGACCTTGTTCCTTTATCTATTCCTGGGGTGGAACCTGTAGCAGACCGTGTGTTTAATTCCGCTAATGCTACTCACCAGAATGGATCTAGTGCATGTGATAACAGGATCTCAGATTTGCCTCCTAGTGCGAGACATGAGAATGATGCGTCACGGACTCCTGGGCGATCTGCTCCGGGATCGGGGCTCTCCAACTCTACCGGCCCATCCCAACAACGCGCCAGCGCCACAGAGACGCTGGTTCGCGCTCCGGCACTGCCTGACCCCGCGTGCACGCCGGGTGCCCCACCTGGTGCTGACGCGTGGCCGAATCAGGGTTCAGGCGAGGGGGAGACAGGAGCTGTGCCTGCGCCTGATTCTGGAGCTGTGCCTGCGCCTGATTCTGACGCTGCGGACGATGCGGCCGAGAGAACAGCGCCTGTGCCTGATACTGCAAATGCAGATCTCCCTGTTGATGAATCCTCTGTGCCAGCACCACATCACCCAGCACCACATCACCGGACCCGGCTGAGTGCAGGTATTCGTAAGCCAAAAATTTATACTGATGGAACAGTCAGGTATGGTTGTTTTACTGCTTCCGAGGAGCCACAAAATTTAGATGAAGCACTAAATAATAAAGAGTGGAAATCAGCAATGGATGCTGAATATGAGGCTTTAATTAGGAATCAAACTTGGCATTTAGTTCCTCCAAGAAAAGGGATTAATATTATTGACTGCAAATGGGTTTATAAGATAAAGCGAAAAGCGGATGGGAGTCTGGATAGGTATAAGGCTCGTCTAGTTGCAAAAGGTTTTAAACAGAGATATGGTGTTGATTATGAGGATACTTTTAGTCCTGTTATTAAGCATGCTACTATCAGAACAATTCTATCTATTGCTGTTTCTAGAGGATGGAGCCTGCGGCAACTTGATGTACAGAATGCTTTTCTTCATGGTTTTTTGGAAGAAGAAGTGTACATGCGTCAGCCACCTGGTTATGAAAGCAAGGCTACTCCAAATTATGTCTGTAAGTTAGATAAGGCTCTATATGGTTTGAAACAAGCGCCAAGGGCGTGGTACTCGAGGTTGAGCAGAAAATTGTGTTCTTTAGGCTTCAAGGCTTCGAAGGCTGACACATCTTTGTTCTTCTATCAAAAAAGGGCCTGTTACTATATTTATTCTCGTATATGTTGATGATATCATTGTTGCTAGCTCCACACAGGAGGCTACAACTTGTTTGCTGCAGGACTTGAGGAAGGAATTTGCTCTCAAGGATCTTGGAGAGCTGCACTACTTCCTTGGGATAGAGGTAAATAAATTGAGGAATGGTATTCTGTTGACCCAGGAAAAATATGCTAGAGATGTATTGCATCGTGTGGGCATGAAGGATTGTAAACCAGTAAGTACTCCTATGTCTACATCAGAAAAATTGTCAGCACAAGAAGGGACACCTCTTGGACCAAAAGATGCTACAGCATACAGGAGTGTAGTAGGTGCATTACAGTACTTGACTTTGACTCGACCTGATATTTCTTTTGCTGTGAACAAAGTTTGTCAGTATTTACATGCTCCTACGACACTTCATTGGGCGGCAGTAAAGAGGATCTTGAGGTATTTAAAACACACCATGAAGATTGGGCTCCGTATTAGTAAAACCTCCTCTCTTTTGGTGAGTGCCTTTTCAGATGCAGATTGGGCAGGAGATGTAGATGATCGTCGGTCAACTGGAGGATTTGCAGTATTTCTGGGGTCTAATCTGATAGCATGGAGTGCAAGAAAACAAGCCACTGTCTCCAGATCAAGTACAGAAGCTGAATACAAGGCTGTAGCAAATGCCACAGCTGAGATTATGTGGATACAAATTCTGTTATATGAATTGGGAATACAGGCGCCCAGAGCTGCCAAATTATGGTGTGATAATATTGGAGCTAAGTATCTCTCTGCTAACCCAGTTTTTCATGCTAGGACAAAACATATAGAAGTGGATTATCATTTTGTGCGAGAAAGGGTAGCAAGAAGATTACTTGACATTGAGTTTATATCTACAAGAGATCAAGTTGTTGATGGCTTCACAAAACCATTGCCGGTAAGACAATTAGAGATGTTTAAGAACAATCTCAACTTGAGAAGTTTAGATTGAGGGGGAGTGTTAAATGTAAAGATATATATTGTATTTATCCCTTTGCTATTCCTAGACTTATGCGGCTGTGGTGAATCTTCCAGAATAGATTAGATAGAGTTTGTTGTAACAAACCACAGCCAGTTCTCTAGGGATGGAGCCTATGTAAGCCACCGGTGCCAGGCGTTTTGGTAACCATAAGAATTAACACGCAACCGGCCAGGAGCTCTAAGTTTGGGGCCCTGCCGTTCCACCACATTGCGCCTCTGAAGCTTTTTCACATTCAATTCTCGACAGGCCTTGGAAATGTTGAGAATTTCCTTGTTGTGCATGGAGGAGGAGAAGAACAGGCCAACTATGAATGAGATTGCCAAGGGTCTCACAGAGTTCGACGATGAGGACGGGCACCCTGCGTACCCGTCATGACCGCGCGGTAGATGATAAATAGATTAAATTGACGAAGCATGCCTGTTTTTACTCTTTTTTCTTTTTGAAAAGCTGCCTGTTTTTACTTTAGCCAGTAGTCTTCATGCTTAACTCACTTAACTGTTTTTCTGCTTACAAACACCATTAGTACAATAAACGGTGTATAACATGTGTAAGACAAACAGAATAATAACTTGTGAATTAACATGTGTAAGTCAAAATTGTTTACCTACTACTCTCTCATTTTTCAATACTTCAACATAATACTCATATAGATGTGTATCTTTATCCAGTTATGATTGATTTTTAGTTAGTAATTACTCTATAGAGTTTTATTAACACTATGATATTAAGCTTTTTTTCTCCTTCTCAATCATAAAATGGTAATTTTTAGATGTTGGAGGCTTATTTTAATTTTCCTTTACTAATTTTCTAGAAAGGGCCTCACAATTACACATTTAGTCATTAGTTGTTCTTGTTGGTCTATCATTAGAAGCAAGGAATGCTTTTGTTAATTGAAGAAGATTAGTTATGATTTGTAGTATTAGGAGGATGTAATAAGTATTTAAAACAAATTTTGCAAATAGTAATTTGTTATTAGACCCACTTCGTCTATATTCTAGTTACAAAAGGCTTGCATTACATGGAAGACTGCATATATTGGGTCAGTGACTTGACGCTCTACTGTATGTGTGCAATGAAGCATGATGCTCGCTAGGTAGTTGTTTTCACATGGGCACAGGTGCCACATAGTGTTGCTTGCGTGGTTTGTGGTGCATAAGTTGCGAGCTTCCTCGATCTTCCATCTCCTCATCTACTGCAAAGCGACTGCATCACCCTCTACCTCCAAGGCGTTCTACCTCACTCTGGTCAATTGATTTTGTGGGGTTGCAATGCAATCTTATGTTCTTTTCCCATGAATTTTAATTCTTTTGGGATAAAATGAGAAACTTTTTTTTGCCCCTTCTCTCCAATCTAATGACCAATGTTGTCTATTCTTGGACTGTATGGTCAAGATCTTGCAGTACGGCAGAGACCAAGATTGGAGTACGCTGCCTATTCGCCATGGTTGAAGGGCCAAGCTGATTGTCTCGTTTGTCCAACCCATTATTTTAGACGTGATGCTTTTGCTTTCCAAAAATGCTCCACGGACACAAGCTCCTCGCTGGCTGTAGCAAAGCGTCGTCCAGTCATCGCAACTTCTGGAGTTCGCCGAGCATCGTGACAGAATCCGAAGCCGACGTCGTCTGTCTATCCTCTCATATTTAGTTCTAGCCTGGACGATCAGTTTACATGGATTGGAAAGCGTTTTATTTTACTTTTTATAGTGTCGTTTGAATCTTGACAGATGCGTGTTGTGAGTAGTCTGAGTGTTATATGGTTATGCATGTAACGTGGAAAGCAAATAACGAAACATATATGTTAGGGATTTTTTAGAAATCAAATCAGAATTGATAAACTTAAAAATACGGTGGCTTCTTACGAACGTGGTGTCGAATTCTTTTCCAAGTACTGATATACATATATCTTACCGAATACGGAATATTTTAATACATATGGTGAGCTTCAGATTGAGATATGGGTTCTCACGTCGACTCATAAAATTCTACGGGAGTTTATACTTCCATGTAACATACTGAATTTGACATAGATACATGGAATAATTTAAGACACGTGTGAACTCTATGTCTCCGTATATGCTATGCTATGGGAGCACATACAAACACGGAATTTGGAGTTTAATATATACTGAATTTAATATATGTTTTATTAATTATAGTTCTGAATTTTGGCAGAGTTTTTTCTTATTAATTGAGACCCTTAAATCTTCGTAAAATCCAACGGATCAAATCCTTCTCTTTTTTTACGATTAACGTGGGAATTTCTAAACCCTCTCTAACTTCAACTGTATTAAGATAAGTTAGCTCTGGTGGTCCTCTGGGCCAGCAAGGAAATTCCAAATCACGTCCTTACTTCTTCCAAGCATTCCTTCCAAGAAGATTGACGTCAAGCTTCAGCAGCCTCTCGATCTTCGTTGCCATGCATGCTATCGTTCAATTTTCCAATCAAGTGGGCTAGAAATTACGCGCTCAAGCGACTTTCCGACGACTAGCTACCGCTACGTGCCATGAGTGCTCTTTTCAGCACGTCCCAAGTGCCAGATTTTTTATGACAAGTGTCAAGTGATACCACGACGCATTTGCAGGATGCATGCAGGTTGCAGGCCGATGGACACAGATTGATCCGGATGGCCGATAAATGATGTATTTCCTCCGGATGATCCCGAGGGCATCTCTACCAGCCTAATAACTCTAGTTAATAGGGATGTCCCAATATTATTTTCATTGTTATTGGAAGAGTTACTTTTGCAGTTTCCCAATAATCTCATCCCAATCCAATTAACATATTGGGAGAGTCACAACTCCTCCTTTGTTTAGGGAGAGTTGAGGTGAATTATTAGGTTATCCTAATAATTATTGAAAAAAGGAAAAGGTAAAGGGAGACTGCTGGAGCACTATTTTCTTATCAACTCTCCCCAATATGATAGTTGGATTCGGGAAAGGAAAACTGCTGGATGCTCTGAGTTCTTACACGCATTCTTCGCCTTGCAAATTGCGCAGGTTCTCCGTCCTGTTACGCCGTGTTGGATGGGCAATTGCCAATTGGACGCAATTCTAACCCTACTTGTAGTATTTTTATGGTCAACTGCCGGTTGCGAAACGATTATATGTTGATCTGTTTACGTATCCATGGTTATTATTATATATGCGCATATATATGATCTATTCCATGCCGTGTCTATCTAATATATAATTTCTAGTTTATTAGCTAAGCCTAATCCGACCGACGACTTCAAGCTTGTTGCAATGCGAGTCAGTCAAGCTGTCTACCTGTCTGGCTCAGACAAATCCAGCTTCTCTTAAAAAAAGGTCGACGGCACTACCTTCTTCAGGACATAGCCAAATTAGGGAGATAAAATTAATTAAGGACACGAGACGGCATTTCATGGAGCGCGCAAGAGTTAGGCCCAAGGACGACGACGTAGGTAGCGTGTAAGAAGTGGCGTTCAAATCTGGAGGACGATCAAACATTGTCGGATTCACCACACATATCTGTAAGGGCATCGAACAGTAGTTCGGCAAGCATGCCGAATAATTTCATTGATCATAGCACGATCTGGTGGACCACAATTTTGTTTTGGATACTGTGCACTGAACCACGAGCAATTGCCTAGCGTGTCACTAGCTTCTGTCTTCATGGGGCACACGACACGTATACGTATATCCCAGTCACTTTCATCAACGAATATTCAAAGGTCCAATTCCCTGGAACCAGTGTAATCTACTGCAACCATACATATACGGCATACGCTACACGATGGTAGGCCAACACTGACCTTCGCGATCGACCGAGACCTCGCACGCACGCACGCGTTCATGCTGGTGACAGAGAGCTAGTATCTGTGAAGGCTGATGCATATACATGATGTGATTAACCCCATGCACGCAAGCAACGTTCGGGAGCTGTGTGCATGGGCAGATCAGTGGCCATCTTGCCTCCCGTTCTTGCACGAGCACAACAAAGTGGAAAGATGGCAAGCAGATACGGAACCTGCCTTGCCTTCATCTTGCTGCTCGCCACCGTCGCGCCGTGCCCGTCGGCGTCGGCGCAGCACACACTAGGCGCCGGCTCCTCTCTGTCGGTGGAAGACCACGAGCGGCCGTTCCTGACCTCCCCCGACGGCACTTTCTCCTGCGGCTTCCGGGAGGCCGGCGAGAACGCCTTCTCCTTCTCCGTTTGGTACACCGGCGCCGTGGAGAAGACCGCCGTCTGGACGGCGAACCCCGGCGCCCCCGTGAACGGCCGGGGCTCGAGGATCTCGTTCCGCCGCGACGGTGGCCTGGCCCTCGACGACGCCAACGGGACCACGGTGTGGGAGAGCAAGACGAGCGGCGGCGGCGGCAGCGCCCTGGCCGTATCCCTCCTCGACACCGGCAACCTCGTCATCTCGGACCCGTCTAACAACAGCGGCCGCGCCGCGTGGCAGAGCTTCGACTGGCCGACGGACACGCTGGTCCCGTCGCAGCCGCTCACCAAGCACATGAAGCTCGTCGCCGGCTACTTCAGCCTCTACTACGACAACGACAACGTGCTGCGCCTCCTCTACGACGGGCCCGAGATCTCGAGCATCTACTGGCCAAACCCGGACAAAGATCCGTTCAAGAACGGCCGGACAACGTACAACAGCTCGAGGATCGGCGTCCTCGACGACAACGGCTTGTTCCTCTCCAGCGACAATCTGGGAGTCAACGCCTCCGACCTCGGCCCCGGCGTGAAGAGACGGCTGACCATCGAGCAGGACGGCAACGTGAGGATCTACAGCATGAAAGCGTCCACGGGGGGCTGGACGGTGACGTGGGCGGCGATGGCGCAGCCGTGCTACGTCCACGGGCTGTGCGGCCGGAACGCGATCTGCGAATACGAGCCGAGCCTCAGATGCTCGTGCGCGCCGGGGTACGAGATGGTCGACCGGCAGGACTCGCGGAAAGGCTGCAAGCCCATGTTCACCGTCACCAACTGCAGCCTGCAGGCGTCGCCGTCTCCGTCGCCGGAGCAGCGGTATAAGTTCGTCAAGATGCCGCACACCGACTTCTACGGCTACGATCTGTGGTTCTACCAATCCGTCACCTTCGAGTACTGCAAGAAAATCTGCTTGGAGACGTGCTTGTGCGTCGGCTTCTCCTACAAGCTTGAGGGCCAAGGCGTCTGCTACCCGAAGAGCGTGCTGTTCAACGGCTTCACATCTTCATCGTTCACCGGGACCATCTACCTCAAACTACCAATAGATTTCAACGCCTCAGCGCCTACGGCCACCGCGCGGAGCACCGCAGGCCTCGCCTGCGATCCTAACGTTTCCGTGATCGTCCAAGGGTCACCAGGCACGTTCGGGAGACCCGGAAACGACGCGAAGTGGCCGTACTTGTTTGCGTTCGCCGGAGTACTGGGAGTTCTCGATCTGATCTTCATCGCGACAGGGTGTTGGTTCCTCTCCAGCAAGCAGAGCATACCCAGTTCGCTGGAGGCAGGATACAGGATGGTGACGGGCCAGTTCAGGAGGTTCACGTACCGGGAGCTCAAGGACGCCACGGGGAACTTCAAGGAAGAGCTCGGGCGCGGCGGCTCCGGCGTCGTGTACCGCGGCGTGCTCGACAAAGGGAAAATTGTGGCGGTGAAGAAGCTGACGAACGTGGCGGGAGGCGACGAGGAGTTCTGGGCGGAGATGACGGTGATCGGCCGGATCAACCACATCAACCTCGTCAGGATCTGGGGGTTCTGTTCCCAGGGCAAGCACAAGCTTCTCGTGTACGAGTACGTGGAGAACGAGTCGCTGGACAGGCACCTGTTCGCCACGGACCGGACGCTCCCATGGCGTGAGCGATACAGGATCGCGCTGGGCACGGCCAGGGGCCTCGCGTACCTCCACCACGAGTGCCTGGAGTGGGTCATCCACTGCGACGTGAAGCCGGAGAACATCCTGCTGACGCGGGAGTTCGACGCCAAGATCGCCGACTTCGGGCTCGCCAAGCTGTCCAAGAGGGACGGCGCCGCCGGCGACAGCATGCAGCTGTCCCACATGAGAGGGACAACGGGGTACATGGCGCCAGAGTGGGCGCTGAACGTGCCCATCAACGCCAAGGTCGACGTGTACAGCTACGGCATCGTGCTGCTGGAGATCGTGATCGGGAGCAGGATCTCTGAACAGAGGACAGCCGGTGGTGAGCGGCTGGAGAAGTCGCAGATCGCTGAGGTCCTGAGGCAGGTGGTGGCCAGTGGGGACATCGCGCCCTTGGTGGATGGCAGGTTGCAGGGGCAGTTCAATCCCCCGCAGGCCCTGGAAATGGTGAGGATTTCTTTGTCGTGTATGGAGGAGAGGAGCAGCCGGCCGACGATGGATGACATCGCCCAGGCTCTCGCAGCGTGCGACGATGAGGACGAGCACCCTGCCTACAGGTCATGACTCGTGAGTCGTGACCACCCGATAAAAATGGCACTGAACTTTAGCTGTAGTAATCTGGGAATTGGGAAGGTCAGTCACTGCGAAGTCTCTTCAGGGTAACACTTGCTATTAACTGTTTACAATATTAGGCCGACAAATTAAATGGTTGATGATGCTTAGAGCGCACTTAATTGTTTTATATATGTGTTTAATTGTTGACTTTCGATGCGATTTTAGAACCTATTTTATCGGAATAACGAAATGCAAATCTCAAAATAAATTTTGCTGTGCCAATACTCGCATCAAAATTGCAGTAAGAAATGTCTTGGCCTCTTTGGAGATGCTATTATTGTAGCCTGGCACGTAAGAAAACTCCAAAACTCCAAGCGTTTCTCAAAAAATTATTCTTCAAAACTATGCATTGAGGATTTTTAAAAAAAATTTACCCCAAAAACATTTTAACCGACAACGATCACTTAATAATAATCCTCAATATTTCCAAAACAGACCACCTCATCGTCCTGCTCTCCTTCCCGTCTCATTCTTTCTTCTCCCCTCCCCCATTTCCAAAACAGACCACCTCATCGTCCTGCTCTCCTTCCCGTCTCATTCTTTCTTCTTCCCCACCCCCCCACCGGTCCGCCAACTTGGTTGAGATGTCCACGCCGGCGGTCTTGCATCCCGCAGCCGAGGTAGTCGCCCGCCTCCGTCGCCGTGAAGGCAAAGTGCCCTGACTGCACGTTCTCCGCGTAGTGCATGCTGTTCCCGTACGGCGACGTCACCTGCACCACCATCAATTGAAGCAAAGAGCCCCAGTTACTCAAACACAAGCATGGCCATGGTTTCCGCATCCCAAATCACCGGAGGCCGATGGGCGCATGGCGCTGCTCGCTTACCCTGAGGGAGATGCGGTGCGATTCGGGGAGCTGGGGGGAAGTTGGGGTCGGGCCCGACGACGTGATACTTAGCCGACGGCCATGGAGTTGACCTTGATCTCATCGGAGATGCACTTGGTGTGGCCGGACTCGAGGTCGAACCGGAGGGCTCGCGCCGGCCGCGGGGCCGAGAGGAGCGCGAAGGCGACAAGGAGGAGCAGCGCGGATGGGCGCGGCCACATGGAGGCGGGGGATCCGGGGTGCCGCGCGGCCATTCACGGGCGAGGGACTCGCGTTTGGCTCGTGGGGAGGGGAAGGTGATGTGCTCGTGGATGCTTGGACCTTGTGAGCGCGACTAGTTGAAGAAGGTTTCTCGACTGATCCTCCGCGTGTATACGAGGCGACGAAACATCCGCGTATTTTTATGGAAAGAATAGGGAACTAATTTTTTTTTTCGATTTTGGGACAATTTTAAGGAGTTTTTTTGAGTTGAAGCCAGGAACGCGAAGGGCCTCAGCAGTTGGTTGACATCACCTTTGAGGGCCACTAGCAGCATGGCACCCACACGCAGCAGCCCAAAACTACCCTAAAAAGGCGGCCGGATGCGCGGTTTCCCGGCCCGCCGGGCCCGCTCGCGGTTGGGTCGGCGGCTCCAGGGAAACCATTCGCGCCGCCGCCCTGCCGTCGTGCAGGCATGCAGCCAGCCGTTTTGGAACCGAGCCCTCGGCGCATTCCGCGCCGCTCCACCACACAGCGCCGGCAGCAGTTGCCTCAGGCCACCGGCGGCCCCAACCAACTTCTCCGCCGGGCTGCGACAGCGGTGGCTCGCCGCGCAGGTGAGGCTTATCTAAAATCTCCTTTTTGTTGCCGTTAGTGCTTAGTGCCTCTGGGGAATTCTGACGAACACCCTTGGGGCACCGACGAGCCTGCTCGATGTTGTCATAGTTCCAACTGCTGCAACTGCTGATCTTTCAGTGTGAGGAATGAGGATAATGGATCGCTTGGCTTAGCCTCATGATGCTGTCTGTAACATCTGGTAATTTTTCCACTCATCGACGCCGCAAGCGTAATGTTGTCAGTTTGTCATAGCACTGGCATATTCAGATACTTATTGTGCTGCAACTTGCTAGTTTTCTCAAAAATAAAAAAAATTAAGAGCAGGTAGATGACTTTTTCAGCTAGTACTTTGTTTGCTTTTGAATTCGAGGGCGCAACTTTCAGATTCTAAAATTCGTTAAAATTAATGCAACTTAATGCTGCCACCTATACGTCTCACTTGTATAGAGATGAGGTGGCCTCTCATGGATGCAAATGCAAGGAAGGGGTCATCAGAGGTGGACTAAAATATTGGACACTGTTCTGACGCAGCAGAGGATCTAAGAGCAATGCAAACAAAACTCTTTTTATGTAGATGAAATCTATGTGTTGAAATTAAGTGAATTAGGACCTGTTTGTTTCCCTCATGGATTATATAAGCTTTGGATTATGGTCCAAGGGTAGTAAGGTAAAAAATCATCATGGGACCACTTTGGGACAACAAATAATCTGAAATAAGCTACCCATGTGTCTTAGAAGTTAGAAGGCTTATAAACAAACTAACTTTTTCATAGTTTAATCCAACAAGATATATCACTGTGAGAATATTCGCTACCATCGAAACAGCTTCATTTTTTCAACGATCCATTACAATTGAACAAAATCAAAAAAGCCTTTTAATCACAAGCAAACTGGATAGGCTAGAGAGGAAACCCAAACATGAACCACCAACAAAATGGAAAAACTTATATAGAATATATAAAAGAACATTAACAATAGCAGTATTACTAGGGGATCTAAAGCCTAGTTCATGGCATGGATTGCTGCTTTCCATGCATTTCTATCTAAGGACATCTCTTTAGGTATATTGCACCCATTCAAGTCATTCCTTTATTATCTTCTCCCATGTCAGATTCGTCTAACCCCCGCCCCTGCTAATATTATTGTCACACCTTAAGAATCTACTATGCATTGGTGTCTCTAGATGCCTCCTTTGGATATGTCCAAACCATTTTAACCGGTGTTGGACAAGCTTTTCTTCAATGGATCTACCCCTAGCCTATCATGTATATTGTTGTGTAACTCAGTTCGTCCTTGTATGAACACAAATCCAATGTAATATACTCATTTTCTGCGACATTTGATTAGTCAAACATGTCGCCTCTTGGTAAGCCGACATTTTGCACCATACAACATCGCAGGTCTAATCACTCTTCTATAGAATTTACCTGTTAGCTTTCATGCACCCTGATTTAATTCTGTGGCTAACATCTTCATCAATATCCCCACATCGCTGTAGCATGGATCCCAAATATTGAAAAGTATTTTTTTTCTTGGGCACTACCTGACCTAGGAAACATCTTCCTCCTCTAGTCTAGTAGAACCACAATCTCACAACTCATACTTAGTCTTCAATCTATTAAGTCTAAAACCTTTCAATTCTAGAGCCTGTCACCACAGCTCCAATTTCCTATTCATCCCCTCCCTACTCTTATCAACTAGCACTACATCATCAACCAAGAGTATACACCCAGGGATATCTCCTTATCTGTCCTTTGCGACCTCGTACATCACTAAGGCGAATAAATAAAGGCTCAAAACTGACCCTTGATGTAGTCCTACTTTAACTGGAAGTCATAAGTTTCACCATCAGTTCTTCGAACATTATCGCAACATTGTTGTACATATCCTAGATGAGCGTAATGTATTTTGTTGGGACTTTGTGTTTGTCCAAAGGCCACCACATTACATTCCTTGGTATTTCATCACAATCCTTTTACTAAAACAATGTGTGGATCTGTCTTCTGCTCCCTATGCCTCTCTATATGTATCCATTACAATTGAACAAAATAATAAGTCTACATTTGTCCTGACATGGACTCGTAGAACAAAAGAACTGACTTACTTTCTAGCAGAAACTCCTTTTCTTACTTTCAAATATTACTCCAGAATTTGAAGTAATTCTTCATTTTGCAAATTTAAACATTGCAGCTCACCATGAGTAGGCGGGATGATCATCTTCATCATCACATGCCAATAGTGCTTTTACAATGTCATGCATTGAAGGCCTGCTGTTTCTTTCTTCAAGACAAGCTGTAGCAATTTTCAACATTACCATTGCTTGCTCAGGATTGAATTGACCATGCAGCCTTTGATCAACTATATCCTTGACACTGCCACTCTCCGTATACTGTTTCAAGACCTGTACGAATAGTTTAATCTCGACTTCTGTCCCATCCACTGTTACCCCACTTGAGATCCTACTTCCTGTCACAATCTCAATAAGGACAACACCATAACTGTAGACATCGACTTTTGCGTTGATTGGGGAGTTCAACGCCCATTCTGGTGCCATGTAACCCATTGTTCCTCTCATGTGGGTAAGGTTGAAACTGGATCTGTCTCTCCTTGAGAGTTTGGCTAGTCCAAAGTCTGCTATCTTAGCTTCAAAATCTCGGGTCAGGAGTATGTTCTCTGGTTTTATATCACAGTGGATCACCCACTCAAGGCATTCATGATGGAGGTAGGCCAAGCCTCTTGCTGTTCCCAATGCAATTTTGAATCGCTGGCTCCATGAAATTAGCCTCTCACTACTTACATTGCCAAATAGATACCTGTCCAGTGATTCATTCTCCACATACTCATAAACCAGTAGTTTGTGTTGACCCTCAGAGCAAAAACCCCACATCCGTACTAAATTCATATGGTTAATCCTTCCAATTATACTCATTTCTGCCCACAATTCCTCCTCACTGTGTGAGAAATTTGTTAGCTTCTTCACCGCCACTACTCGCTTATCTTCAAGTACTCCTCTGTAAACGATTCCAGAGCCCCCTCTTCCAATCTCTTCCTTGAACTTTCCAGTTGCTTCCTTTAACTCCCGATGTGTGAACATCCTGAATTGGTTTGTTACCATCCTATAGCCTGCCTCCATTGATTTGGGAATGTCTTGCTTGCTTGAAAGAAACCACCAGCTTGTACCAGTGAAGAGCAGTACTAGGGCTCCCAGTATTGCTGCAAACACATAATAAGTTGTCCAATTTTTATCAACACTGTTTATGCCATACATACTTGAAGATCCTTGTACAATCTCAGGAATATTCTGGTTGCACGTGAGACGGGACTTTCTGGAGTCTGAGGATGTTGATATCCCCAAATTTTTCGGTAGTTTTATATAGTTGTCTCCAGGAAAATGTGGGTACCTGTAGCCGTTGAAGAGAAGAACTTTGGTGTAGCAAAGTCCAGGTCCCGTTTTGTATGTGAAACCAGCACATGAGCAAATCTCCAAGCAGGCCTTCTTACATTCTTCTAGTGAGATGGACACGTTATATGTCTGATCAAAGCCATAAAAGTCAGTATGTGGGAGCTTGATGAACTCAAAGTCTTCTGCCTTGTAACTTCCATTGCAGATTTTGCTGAAGTTTGGCCGGCAACCTTTGTTCCAATTCTGCGGGTCAGTCATCTCATATCCTGGGGGACATGAGCAATGGAGGCTTGGCCAGTATTCACATATCCCATTCTTTCCACATAGCCCATGCACACCACACATTTTTGCTACAGCCTCCCATGAGACTATCCAACTCCCTCTTGATGCATTCAAGCTGTACATTCTGAGGTTTCCATCATAATCAAGTGTCAGCCTTCTTTTGGTCATAGTGCCCCAATCAGAAGACTTTACTTTAAGTAAATCACTTGACCGGAAATAACCTTCAGCATCAAGGACTGCAATTCTCGAGCTGTTGTAATTTGTCCGCCCATTTTTGTACACTGTGTATTCTGCACTTGGCCAGTAGATGCTTGATATATCTGGCCCATCGTACATGAGGCGCAGCACATTGTCATTATCAAAATAGAGGCTATTGTAACCAGAGACTAACCTTGTTCCTTTGGTTAGGGGCTGAAAAGGAAGCAAGGTGTCAGTTGGTGAAGAGAAACTTCCCCACAAAATTTCACTGTTGCCATTTCTTATGACAAGGTTGCCGGTGTCAAGAAGGACAACTGTCGTGCCCTTGCCAGAGCTCGTCTTACTGTCCCATGTCACGGTGCCATTGACATCAGTCAGGACCAAATTGCCATCATGGTTCAGCAAAACCTTGGAGCCCTGACCATTCACAGGGTACTTGGGATTTGCAGACCACACAGTGGTCTTTTCCGCAGTGTTGGTGAACCAGATGGAGAAGGAGAAAGCATTCCTTCCAACTTCATAGAAGCCACATGAGAAATCACCATCTGGTGAGGTAAGGAAGGTGTGTTTGTACTCTTCTACCAATAAGGATGAGCCCCTACTTAGAAGCGGCATGGGTGAAGCATCTGAGCATGGAAGAATTGGGAGCAATGGAAGAATGAAAAGAAAGAGGAACGTGGCCATTTTTCGTGGTGTGAGAGATGTGCTATGGTTCTTCCATTTATGAACTTATTTAGCCCTAATCTAGCTCCCACTTACTGCCTAGGCACTTTTTTGGAGTCAAATTTGAATTCCTGCTGCAACTTCTTACTTCAACACCTAAGCCAGGAATATGTAGGTATTTCTTCAAGCAGACTGTCCCATCTGAGTCACCTATGGCGGCTTTGGGATGATGTTATTGGATTAGGGAATTCTTTAAGTTCCCGCTTTGAAGGTTGAAGTCTTAATTAACCTGAGTTAAGAGTGCAAATAAATCTGTTTCCTTTTGATTTTTTAGGACATTACATGCAAGATGGTAGACGTGCTTTCTTCAATGAAATATCTTTGTCCTCCTTCTTTCCATATAGCACCAATTCTGTTGAGCTATCTATCAGAGGCCAGCCCTCTGAAATGGCAACAGAAGTTTGTTGGTGACAAGCTGCCTTTTCTATCTCAATATCGATACTTCTGTAGTCATTGGTTCTCATTAGGTCTTTCTGTGGGGATAAGCGAAACTGTGAGTTGCTCACTACTTTGAGCTAGGACTTCATAGCGTTTATTGGTGTCATTATTTGGAAAGAAGAATCAGATACTGTTACATGATATTCGGGCTTATGAGTCATTAATTTATGTAGTCCTGATTCACTTCTCACTGTCTACCAAAGAATTTTCGTGAAGACAAACTTGAACCCATGCTGCTAATTTTTATTTCTACACCTAAGCGAGGAACCAGTATGTATTTCTTCGCGTGGATTGTCTTGTATGAGCCTGTGGCGGCTTAGAGAGAGAGAAAAAAAGAGGAATGTGATATAATTAGGGTGTTTTTTAAGTTCCTATTTTGAAGGTTGAAGGGCCTAATTGACCGGAACTATGAATCTGAATAAATATGTTTACTTTCTTTTTTGTATGACGTTCTGTGCAAGATGCTGCATTTGTTTTCTCCAATGTCAACCCTTTGAACCGGCAACAGAAGTTTGTTGGTGACAAGCTGATTACTCTCTCAATTTCAACATTTTCGTAGTCAATGTTCTTTCTTTGGTCTTTCTGTTGTGGGATAGGAATTATGTGCTAATTTGAACTAGTATTGTCCTTCTTTTTATTTTATGAGTTGGACGAATTGCTTTTGTGGACAGGTGGTTTAGCTGCCTGCCTTTTTGCCTGTTTGTTATTCTAACGAAAATGACATTTGAGTGCTACTATCTATTGATCATAGTTTGGATTTAGAAACCAAACAAAGAGATAATGTCAAGCATCTTGAGCTACATAGTGCAAAGTACCATGATACTTCTGTTTATCCGTTACAGGTGTGGTTTGCTGTATGGTGCTACAGGTTGCAGGCTCAAATCATACATTTGAGGCAGGAACTGTTGGACCGCACATGCTTTAAACCCAGAAAGTTGTGCTCCTTCATTCTGGGTGTTGCTCAGTAACATAGACACTGCTTTAAATGCTTTGTTGAAGGTCTGTGCATTCTTTTCTGACCAGATGTTCCATATTAACAACATGACAACAATTTTCCAGCCTGACCTGTAATCCTTCAGAACCAGAAGCTTTGATCCACTGCCAGACCACCAGAGCAATGCAGCTAAAGTGATTAACTGATTATATTCTGGCGTCTGCTGAATTCCTCGCCACAAGTTGATTTCTTTGAAAATTTACTTGGAATAGGAGCATCGAAGAACCAGGTGAGGCATGGATTCTGGTTGGGTTCTGCACGAAGTAACAGATGGGGTTCTGGTTGGTTTCTGCACAAAACACAACAATGAGGTTCTTATGTTATATGTTCCAACCTCGCTTGTGCAGATTGTCAGCGGTGTGACATTCATTGTATAGCTCAATAGAAAAAGATTGCGCTCCATGGGGTTCCAGCTCGGTGTTGAATGGAAAAGAAAATGACAGAGTCAATCCGAAGAGCAGGTATGGTGATTGAGATAGCTAACCAGAGCCTGTTTGTTTTGGTGTCCCGGTAGTTTTTAGCATGGACTCCTGACCAGGCAACAACTATCATGACGTTGCCACTGCCTGTCTGCCTCCCAGTTTTTAGTAAAGCCACGATTGGTTTACCTGTCTTCTAGCTTTGGCGTGCAGAAACGAACTAAAGTTCATTTTCCCTATTTTATGTTCCAAATGATTGATATGGGCGGCATTATTTATATTCCATATTCAATCACTTCAGGCCGCCGTAGCTGTCTGTGATTTATGCCTTGTAGCAAGTATCTGGTTCGGCGTGCTTCTATAATGTCAGCTCAATGAACACAAATATGGAAGAGATGTTAATGCATTTGCATTTTGCAGTAGTGCTCTAGTTTTGTTTGTGCAATTTTTGCGCGCAGAGCTTCCGTTCCATGGATACAGTGTCGCCATAACGGACTAGAACACGGCTGTTGTCGTTGTCGCCAGTTTCTGAATGAGATCTTCAGTTCAACGCTGTCAGACCAGAACAAGGTGGACGTGCCGGGGCCGTCAGCCTGTACACGGCCTTGAAAGCGTCCAACTGTACTGGGAATGTCGCAGGTAGGTCGCTCTCGCTCAGACGCTGATGCAGGTGCGAACAGATAAAAAAACAATTTATATTTAGAGCACAGTTGATTTTCTTTTGTCCTGTATGTATGATTATATCCGTGTAACTTGGAACCCGTGGAAATGCCCATGTATTTTTAATGCAACGTTCCATCGCAATAAATTACGAAATATTTGTGCACAAGTTTTTTTATAGAAACCTGAAAATGCCCATGTAGCCTGAGATTCTAAAATATTTGTGGTAGAGCGAAGGAAGGGCTGAGCCCATTCGACTCATTACTTGGTGCTCACGTTTCTTTTTTTTTTAACGAACAGGCATGAAATCTACCTATTATAGTAATTAAGGAGAAGAGCTCACATAAACAGCGACATTATACAACAAAGATTTTAGAGTTGGACAAAAATCTCTCAAAGCTCTAGCTCCCCAATGCTCCACGTTCTGTTCGGCTGTACAGCCCTGCGGCTGCAGCTGCTGCCGCCCGTGTTTAATCTACTGTAGCAGCTGCAGCAAAGCAGGTTTGCTGGCTGGCTGCACATCCGGAAGCACAGCCGAACAGAGCATTACTTGGTGCTCATGTTTCTAGCTAATTATTATTCCAGGGGTATACAACGCGCTTGGTCGCTAACAAGATGTTTGGGATGGTTTCGTCAAAATCGGAGATGCTCCCTGTGACGGAACCTTCCAAATTAACCTGACTAAAATGCATTGAAGTCGCCTGACACGCGATTATGCACTTTAAGCAAGTCAACTTGGTCGACCGTCGGATTTCCTCCGATAAACCACATAAACAGGATCGAGAAGCATCGCTCACGTGAAGGTGAGTAGCACAGAGGTTACAACATTCCATCATGACAACATAGTTCAATAATTTATTACATCAGAGTTTTTGAAACTCAAACCGAAATTTGCATGGTTCGAAGTCAAAGGAAAACAGCGGAAACTAAACGTCGATACATGACATCACGACGGAGCCGATCATGACATCAAAAATTCCTTCCTTCGCCATCCGAGGAAGGATCCCACAAGACGGTCCAGCCTGGAGGAAGCTGGGTCGGCCAAGTGGTACCAGCAACCAAACTATTACCTGAAAAAGATTAGCCACAATAAGGTTGAGCAACTAGTACTCAGCAAGACTGACCCGTCGGAAAGACACGACCGAGACCTAGACATGCAAGGCCTTCTGGCTCTGGGGTTTTCTTTGCCAAAGCGTCTAAAGTCAGTCCTTACTTTCAACATTTTAGCTCATGTTCTACGTTACTTATCCAGTCTAGATTAGCAGCTTATACTAAACAAGCATGATTTTCAAGCAATTACTTAACAAGCATCAACTTAATCTCATATTCATGTTCCATCTTTACTCAGTGCGGAATAGCGATCAAGTAGTCCCAAACTGTGAGAGGCAGACGAATCGATTCGAATTTATTAACCATGCATGGCAAACCTAATCTCACGACATCCGCGCACCACGAAGGGTCGCTTCATTTGTCAGCCGTCCCCATCGATCCCTTAGGGACGTGTCAGGGCCAACTTCCTTTGGCATGCAATGCTCCATAGTCCCGGCCTATTGCTGCACTGTGATCGCACTTGCACCCACATGATGCACCATGGGAACGACGTTCCAAGGACAGCCGGAAGGTATGCCACACCCCAGTTTAATCAGGCACTAGGCTTCCCCATCCCATACTAGGTATGAGATTAGTACTTTCAAACACTTGATCACGAACGCCAACACGTTTCGACCTTAGTTCATTTTCATTTAGACAGACGGGGCAATCCAAATAGATACCTGTCCAGTGATTCATTCTCCACATACTCATAAACCAGTAGTTTGTGTTGACCCTCAGAGCAAAAACCCCACATCCGTACTAAATTCATATGGTTAATCCTTCCAATTATACTCATTTCTGCCCACAATTCCTCCTCACTGTGTGAGAAATTTGTTAGCTTCTTCACCGCCACTACTCGCTTATCTTCAAGTACTCCTCTGTAAACGATTCCAGAGCCCCCTCTTCCAATCTCTTCCTTGAACTTTCCAGTTGCTTCCTTTAACTCCCGATGTGTGAACATCCTGAATTGTTTTGGTACCATCCTATAGCCTGCCTCCATTGATTTGGGAATGTCTTGCTTGCTGGAAAGAAACCACCAGCTTGTACCAGTGAAGATCAGTACTAGGGCTCCCAGTATTGCTGCAAACACATAATAAGTTGTCTAATTTTTATCGACAATGTTCATTCCATGCATACTTGCAGATCCTTCTACAATCTCAGGAATATCCCGGTTGCACGTGAGATGAGACTTTCTTGAGACTAAAGATGTTGATATACCCAAATTCTTCGGTAGTTTTATATAGTTGTCACCAGGAAAGTTTGGGTAGCAGTAGCCATTGAAGAGAATATCTTTGGTGCAGCAAAGTCGAGGTCCAGTTTTGTATGTGAAACCTGAGCAGGAGCAAATCTCCAAGCAGGCCTCCTTACATCCTTCTAGTGAGACAGACTCGTTGTAGGTCACATCATAGCCATAAAAGTCAGTATGTGGGAGCTGGATAAACTCAAAGTCTTCTGCTTTGTAACTTATGTTCCAGCTTTCGCTGAATTTTGGCCAGCAACCTTTCTTCCAGTTCTGTTGGTCAGCCATCTCATATCCCGGGGGATATGAGCAGTGGAGGCTTGGCGAGTACATGCATATCCCATTCTGTCCACATAGCCCATGCACATTACACACTTTTGTTATAGCTTCCAATGTGACTGTCCAACTCCCACTCGAAGCATTCAAGCTGTATATTCTGAGGTTTCCATCATAATCAAGTGTCAACCTTCTCTTGATTAAAGTGCCCCAATCAGAAGAATTTTCTTTAAGCCCATCACTCGAGAGGAAACAACCTTCAGCATCGAGGACTGCAATTCGGGAGCTATTGTAGTTTACCCGCCCACTTTTTAGCACATTGTAGGATGGTTTTGGCCAATAGATGCTTGATATATCAGGACCATCATACATGAGGCGCAGCACATTGTCGTTGTCAAAATAGAGGCTTTTGTAACCAGAGACTATTGTTCCTCTGGTTAGGGGCTGAAAAGGAAGCAAGGTGTCAGTTGGTGAAGAGAAACTTCCCCACAAAATTTCACCATTGCCATTTCTTATGACAAGGTTGCCGCTGTCAAGAAGGATAACTGCCGTGCCCTTGCCAGAGCTCGTCTTAATGTCCCATGTCACGGTGCCATTGCCATCAGTCAGGACCAAATTGCCATCATGGTTCAGCAAAACCTTGGAGCCCTGACCATTTACAGGGGACTTGGGATTTGCAGACCACACAGTGGTCTTTTCCACAGTGTTGGTGAATCAGATGGAGAAGGAGAAAGCATTCCTTCCAACTTGGTAGAAGTCACATGAGAAACCACCATCTGGTGAGGTAAGGAAGGTTTGTTTATACTCATCTACCAATAAGGATGAGCCAGTGCTTAGCATAGACTGGGATGAAGCATTTGAGCATGGAAGAAAGGTGAGCAATGGAAGAATGATCAGAGAGAGGAATTTGGCCATTTTTTGTGGTGTGAGAGATACTGTATGGTTCTTCCATTTATGATCGGGTTCTTGAGTCATGAACCTATTTAAATCTGATTTAGTTCACACTTGCTGCCTGGGTGCATTCTCTGGTCAAATTTGAATTCCTACTTCAACTTCTTTCTTCTATGCCTAGGTAGGTATTTCTTCAAGCTGACTGCCCCATCAGAGTCACCCATGATGGCGTTGGGATAGATATGATTGAATTAGTTAATTATTGAAGTCCCCATTTTGAAGGTTGAAGTGCTTAATCAACCTGAATTGTGAGTGCAAATAGATCTGTTTCCTTTTCCTTTCGTAGGACGTTCCATGCAAGACGCTAGACGTATTTTCTTCAATGAAATATTGCGGTCCCTCTATATTTTCATATAGCACCATTTATGTTAAGTTACCTAACAGAGGCCAGACCTCTGAATTGGCATAGAAGTTATTTGGTGACAAGCTGCCTTTCCTTTCTCAGTGTCAACACCTCTGTAGTCATTGGTTCCACATTTGGGTCCTTCTGTGGGAGTACGTGAAATCGTGAATAACTAGCTACTTGGAGATAGGACTGTCCTAGCTTTTTTTGGATGTTGTCATTTGGGAATAAGAATTGGATACTGCTATATGATGTTAAGGCTCATGGGTCAACTTATGCAGTCCTGATTTACTTCCCACTCTCTGCCAAAGAATTTTTGCAAAGTCAAACTTGAATTTATGCTGCCATTGCTTTTATGTTGGTCCAAGCAAGGAACAGGTAGGTATTTCTCCATGAGGATAGCCTCATAGGAGTTCATGGCGGCTTAGAGAGAGTAAATTATGGTATTTTTAAAGTTCTTGTTTTGAATGTTGAAGGGCTCAACTGACACGGGGTATGAATCCGAATAAATCAGTTTACTTTTTTTTGTTGGTTTTTTAGGACATTCCTTGCAAGATGACTTCCTTGTTTTCTTCAATGTCAGCCCTTTGAATCGGCAACAGAAGTTCCTAGGTGACAAGCTGATTATTCTCTCAATGTCCACACTTTCATATTCAATGTTCTCCGTTGGTCTTTCTGGTTGGGTGATGGGGATTGTGTGCGAACAGGTGTTGGTTAGATGACATATCGCTATTAATTTGTGGAGGTAGGCGCCGAGCCGCAGCGCCGGTATCTATTGATCGGAGTGTGGATTTACAAACTAAATAATAAAGAAATGATTTCAAGCATCTTGAGCTACATATTGCGGAGTACTGTTACTACTAATCTTTATTCGTTACAGGTGTGGCTTGGTGCAGGTTGCAGCCTCAGGTCATACATTCGCCAGCCAGGAACTGTTGCTGAGTCCGTAGCATCTGCTTGTACCCTGGCTGGCAAATGTTATAGGTTCAGTAACGCAGGAACGGTTGGGTTCTGCAGGAAGAACAACATAAAAAGATGTGGTTCATCGGGCTCCAACTCTTCCATATGAGGGTGTTGACTCTTGACAGTTGATTCAAAACCCGATGGAGTTATGATGGATCCATTGAGAAGGAGCAGGTATGATGGCAGATACAGGTAGCCAGAGCCCTGTTTGTTATGGTGACAGTGATAGTTTTTAGCATGGACTTCTCTCTTCTGAGCAAGCAACTATCGTGAGTCGTGACGTTGCCACTGTCTCACCAATGTTCAATAATTTCGGCGTGCAGCAACAAACCAAAGTTTATTCCATACACGGTCATCTCAGGCCGTAGCCGTCTGTCATTATATTTATTGCAGCAAGTTTATGATGCAGTGTGCTTTTATAATGTCAGCTCAATGAACAGAAATGTGGACGCAACCTGAATGCACTTGCAGTACTCTGGTTTTGTGTGAACTCTGTTTTGCGTCAGAAATCCCGTTCCATCTTCCACGAATTCAGTCGCCGAAACCGTTCTTAGCTTCTTGACAAGTTCAAAATGAAATCAGTTCAACTGCATCAGGACAAAATAAGATCGACCGGTTCCTGTTTTCCTGAAACTGTCATCTTGGTTAAGCAGCTTTGTAATTCTTTTCCTGTCTGAGCACAAACAAGGCTCGCGCACATCAATAGGAATGCTTTTTTCTAAGTAGTTTTTCTAATAAGTTGGCCGCAATGATAAGCGAGCTTATCGCTAGAAAATTCAGGTGTTTGGCAATACCAATTTTCTAAAAACTTATTTGTCTAAATTAAAAAAAATAAATATGCCCCAAAGAATATGATAACTTGCTCGATTGCTAATTCAATGTTGCTATCACCTAGATATTCTGGAATGAAATTATTAACTTTGAATTTATATTTACCATCTCTGGAAATTTCCAAATCTAAAGCGCTCGTCAATTTTTTGCAAAAAAAACATCATCTCTTCATGCTTTCAAAATTAACTCTTCGCCACCATTAGTAAATGCAAAATAACAATTGTCTGATATTAGAGAAAAACTAAGTTTCATGTATGTTTATATCTAGACGATTTTAGAACCACGGAAATTCCAGCTCATTTTATTGCAACGATTCATGGGAAATGTTTGTGCACAAGTTCTCAAAAAGGAGTGTAATACACTGAACTTCAGCCCATCAATCGAGTGAACCCAAATCTTCGTGGTCACGGGCCGAGACACCTCAACGCTTTTAGTTAAGGCCGCGCGCGGCGCGCCCCCCGGGTTAAGAAAAAAAATTCCTTATTTGATATAAAAAATAATATAATTTCCTCTATGACACTGAAATTTTTTTACACCGGATTTAACTTTTATGACTTATTTGGCATTTCCGTCCTTTGCATCTCACTTCTGTCCAAAGTGCATGTCAGATTATTGATGAATGGACCAAAATACCCTCAAGAATGGACAACAGCAACTGAACCCACATCTTCCATCCCAGATCACATCCTTCCATTCTTGTCGGTCCTCCCTCCCTAAACACCAATCTGTGCAACGGCGATTATGCTCTCGAACTGGATCCTGACATCCTATGTTAGCTGGGAGTCATCCGCGCGCTCTTTGAGGACACTATGTTGTCTTAGCGGTGTTTGGTCAGAGCGACTAAAGTTTCCCTATCATATCGTATGAGTATTTAGATACTAATTAGGAGTATTAAATATAGATTAATTATAAAATCAATTGCATAAATGAAGGCTAATTCGCGAGATGAATCTATTAAACCTAATTAGTCCATGATTTGACCATGTAATGCTACAGTAAATATGTGCTAATCATGGATTAATTAGGCTCACACGGGACAACTTCTTCCCACGGAAGACTCAGGCCGTACCATTGCTGCAAGCACAGCAGCTCTTCAGCTACGTCACCAGCGCGACTACAGCGTCGTCGCAGCTCATCGCCGAGGGAACTGGCACTGATCAGCGCCAGGTGCTGAACCCCGCCTACCTACGCTGGTTCACTCAGGATCAACTCGTCTTGAGCACCCTCCTCTCCTCCATGATCGAGGAGATCCTCGGCCAGCTGACCCTGTGCACGACCTCTCATACTGCTTGGGACGCGTTGCACACGATGTTCTTGGCGTAGAATGGTGTGTGCGTCATGCAAGTGCGGTATCAGCTGTCCAATCTCAAGAAGAAGGACATGACTGCTGCTGCCACTTTCAGAAGATGAAGTCCCTTGCTGACACTATGGCATGGATCGACAACCCTCTCCAGGATGAAGAGGTCCTCGGCTACATGCTTGGTGGCCTTGGATCTGTGTACAAGGCCATCATCACCACCATCACTGCTCGGGATGAGCCGATGAACCTTACAGTGCCGAGCTTCGCCTTGAGCGCAACTCCTCACTGGCGAGATCCACCCGTCTGGCAACTCGGCTACTCGTTCGAGTGATAGACACCACATCGGTGGTCGCGGTGGCCAAGCTCGCGGCCATGGCCAAGGGCGCGGCCATGGATAGGGACGTGGAGGCTTCGGCAGCAACCGCAGCGGCGGCGGCAAACCTACTTGCCAGGTCAGCAGCAAGTATGGGCATGATGCCTTCCGCTATCGCAATCGCTTCAACCATGCCTACCAGTCAGACGATCGGCACGAGCGCACTGGGAACGCTATGCAAACCAGCTCCTACATCATCGACACCAATTGGTATGCGGACACCCGATCACATGACAAGCGACCTCGAACTCCTTCGTGTGCACAAGTGCTACACTGGGAAGGATCAAGTCCATGTCGCCAATGGCTCAGGTCTGATAATTTCACATATTGGTCATTTTGTGCTTCCTGGCTCATCTAAACCACTTCATCTTAAAAATATCCTACACATACCTCATATAAACAAGCATCTTATGTCTGTTCATAAACTTATGTATGATAATCATGCATATGCCAAGTTTCACCCTGATTTTTTTTGTGTCAAGGAGCAGCCCACAAAGAAGGTTCTTCTTCACTGTAGATGTCAAAATGGTCTCTACACAGTGCCATGATGTTCCTCATCATCACCCACCTCACATCGCCAGGGTCTTGCTGCCACCATCCTATCCTCGGATTTGTGACACCGACGACTAGGGCACCCATCTTCCACCATTGTCAATTTAGTTACTCGATCTAATAAACTAGCATGTGCAACTTGTCGTAAGCATTCTATTTGCGATGCCTGCTAGTAGGCCAAAGTTCATTAATTGCCATTTCGTTCTTCCACCCATATTACATCTTCGCCTCTTGAACTTGTGCATTCAGATGTTTGGGGTCCGGTTGTGACCTCTGTTGGATGTTTCAAATACTACGTTAGCTTTTTAGATGATTACAGTCGCTATACATGGATCTATTTATTGAAACAAAAATCCGATGTTGAACATGCCTTCTATCTTTTTCAGAAACATGCCGAGCATTGCCTGAACACTTTTCAGTCTGATTGGGGTGGGGAATACCGTTGACTTTCACGGTATTTTGAGCGTGAAAGCATTTAGCATCGTGTTTCTTGTCCTCACACTTCACAGCAAAATGGCATTGCCGAACGCAAGCATCACCACCTAGTAGAAACAAGCATTGCCCTTCTTGCTCATTCATCTCTACCGGTTCGCTTCTGGGATGAAGCTTTTCTCACAACTTGCTACCTTATCAGCCGCATGCCCATGCGAACTCTACAACACTCATCCCCACTACATATTCTTCTCCAGGAGTCTCCTAACTACACATTCTTGCGTGCTTTTGGCTGTGCTTGCTGGCCCAACCTCCGTCCATATAATAATAAGAAATTATGCTTCCGCTCTCGACAATGTGTGTTTTTAGGATACAGCTCGATGCACAAGGGGTACAAATGTTTAGATCCCTCAACTGGACACATATACATATCACGAGATGTTGTATTTGACGAATCCATTTTCCCTTTTGCTACAACATCCAAGTCGTCTCCTCCTTCCACTCCAATGCCTTCTGTCTTTCCTGCCAATGAGCCGGCATTACATAATGACAATATGCGAAATTGTGACTTGTTGTTATTGGCCTCTGACCCTCCTGCTCAGTGCAGCTCTGTGCCTCTCAGATCCTATGAGCATGGCGGTGCTCCCCCATCTGATGTGGTAGGATCAGTTCTAATCCCTGTATCAGACCCTGCATCGGCAACAACAACAGCACCTGCAGCGCCTAGTGCGTCTTCCCCTGTTCCTTGTCAGGCAACAGCAGGCCCCATTCTCATCCACCAAGGATACTGGTACCTCAATGGCTCAACCAATTACAAGGCTGGTGCCTGGGACATCGTCTTCACCACCTGGTATGACAGCTGCTGCCTCCCCAACTGTTTCGTGTCCAGCAATTGCACCGACACCATCAGCACCTTCCCTGGATGCCGCTGCATCCCCAACTAGTGTTGTTGAGCTTCCCTCTTTGCCAGAGACTGGTCCACCTCATCACTACATGATTACTCGACTGCGTGATAACATTGTCAAGCTGGCTGTTCGCACCGATGGGACCATCAAATATGATCCGAGTTGTCGTGCCTTCTTTGCTGCTCCTACATCACATCGAGCTGCTCTCGCTGATCCTCAGTGGTTGGCTGCCATGATCTCGGAGTTTCAGGCATTACAACAAAATGCAGCATGGTCTTTGGTTCCTCGGCCACCAAATTAGAACATAATCAGTTGCAAGTGGGTTTTCAAGGTTAAGAAAAATCCTGATGGCTCTATTGATAAGTACAAAGCTCTCCTTGTCGCTCGTGGGTTCACTCAACAGTATGGCATTGATTATTCAGAGACTTTTAGCCCGGTGGTTAAGCCAGCAATAGTGCGGCTTGTTCTGTCCCTCGTAGTGTCACGAGGCTGGGATCTTCATTAGATTGACATCAGTAATGCCTTTCTCCAAGGTGACCTTACTGAAACTGCATATATACAACAGCCATCGGGTTTCGAGGATCCATCTTGTCCTTCCTATGTTTGCAAACTTCAGAAGGTTATATACGATCTCAAACAGTCACCTCAAGCTTGGTACTCTCGTCTTAGTGACCGTCTCTAGCAACTTGGTTTTGTTCCTTCTACCGCTGACACATCTCTGTTTATCTTCTCTCATGATGGCCTTAGCATCTATATGCTCATGTACGTTGATGACATTGTGATTGCAAGCTCCTCCCGAACTGCCACTAGCAAGCTTCTGCACCAGCTGCCAGCTTCCTTTCCTGTCAAGGATCTCGGCCCTCTTCACTAACTTTTTGGACCTTGAAGCTGCTCACAATTCAGAGGGGCTCAATCTTTCTCAATAGAAATATGCTTCGGACATTCTTAGCTGGATTCATATGGAGAATTGCAAGGCTGTCTCAACACCCATGAATGCACAAGAGAAGTTGTCCAGTGAGCAAGGCTGTGCTCTAGGAGAAGCTGATGCTTTCACATATCGCAGTACAGTTGGCGCCCTCCAGTACCTCACCTTGACATGACCTGATATTTCTTTCGCAGTGAACAAGGGTCTACCGGTTCCTATCCAAGCCTACTGATGTTCACTAGGAAGTTGTCAAGAGAATTCTTCGATATGTGAAAGGTACAGTGGGCGTTAGTTTGAGGATTAGGAAATCCGGTTCCACTCTCCTCAGCGTTTTCACTGATGCGAACTGGGCGGGTTGTGTTGATGATCGCCGCTCGACGGGTGGCTTTGTCATGTTCTTTGGCTCTAGCAAATGGTAAAACAGAAGCAGTTTGGGTGCAGTCTCTACTAAAAGAGGTGCAGATACCCCAACAGAGAGCCCGATTTTGTGGTGCGACAACTTGGAAGCCACTTACTTAACTGCTAATCTTGTGTTTCATGATCGCACTAAACACATAGAGGTGGACTTCCATTTTGTTCGAGAAAAGGTGGCCCTAGGCACGTTGGAGGTGAAGATCATCTCATCAGCAGATCAAGTTGCGGACATCTTCACCAAGCTTGGCACCAAGCAAATGCTACAGAAGTCACTATCCAATCTCAACCTAGTGCAAACTGGTTGACATTGAGGGGGGATGTTAAGTATGGTTGACATTGAGGGGAGATGTTAAGTATAGAAGTGTAGCATATCAGTAGCATATTCGATGTTAGTCAGATCCTATCAATATCAGTAGCATATTCGATGTCAGTCAGATCCTGTCAATAGCTGATTGACCGGTGATTGATTGGTGATCACCTTGATTGTAATCATTTGATTCTTTCCTATAATGTAATACAAATACATACCAACGCTGCAGGGTTGAGTTCACGGCAAATCATTTGTTTCATATTATTGAGTTGCATGTACCAACCAGTTCAACCTAAAAGGTTAAGCTGATAGGAAAAGGTGGGGCAATTCACTTATGCTCCAACACTCCACCTCACGTGGAGGCTCCCTTAAACCACACACATGGATATTTGAGTGGGCTGCAATTATTTTATTTAATCATGCCCGTCAGGATTCGAATTCGAGACCTCTGGCCCTGGTACCATATTGAGTTGATGCACCAACCAGTTCAACCCAAAAGCTTAATCTGATAAGAAAAGGTGGGAAATTCACCTATTCTCCAACATGCAGCGACAACGGGCTGCTGCGAGGCCGTGACAAGTGCTGCAAAAGTGCAGAGTGTGGTTGCGTCGGGCTGCTGCCATAGGCAAGGTGCTCGTGCAGCTCCGCTTGGCTGTGATGTGCTAGCTCAGATCCTCTAATATCTATTTGCTAGATATTACCTAAGCCCCTGTTTGATTGCTTTAGTTCCTACTCTGTTTGGATCCAGAAACTAAAGTCCATTAAAGCAGATGAACAAACATGATATTACCCCATGCCGTTCCCGTTCCGGCCGGCATTGGGCGCCGCCTGATCCCTCTCGACAGCACCGTTCCTCCTCATCGCGTCCCCACGCCCACCACCTCCTCCTCCTCCTTCTTCTTTCCTCCCCGCGTTCGGCTCCGCCTCCTCGCGGCCGAAGCCCGGCGGCATCTCGAGCTCGCCGTGGAGGTTGATGCGGCGGCACGGGCCCATGCTCGAGGTCTAGCGATGGAGCGGGATCGAGGTCGTCCTCCGTGTCCAGGTAGGGGTCCTACCGCTGCTCCGTCGGCGGGCGGCGGGGTTGCGGCGCAGCGGAGGAGGAGTTGGACTCCCCCCGAGAAGAAGGCGGAGGAGTGGAACCCTGTGCAGTGCGCCCAGGAGCGCAGCTCCCGCGGGTTGTGGTCGTGGTTGTTGCCCATGAACGGCGGCACCCGCTCGCCGCCCTCGCCCCTGTCTCCCGCTCCCCCACCACCGCGGCCAGTGGTCCGCCGTGAGCTCGGCATCGCCGCCGGGCACGCTCGAGACAGCTGAGCAGCCGGAGGGAGGGTTCGGGATGGGTGGGATGGGCAATAAATGAGGGGTAGGGGTATCTTCCGGGGCTTTTAGTCCACTTTAGTTCACTTACAAAGGACTAGAGGACTAAAAGATTTAGTCCACATTTTAATCTATTTGTTTAGCACTTTAGTGACCTGAGGAGGCTAAAATGGATGAACTAAAGTTTGGTCCACGTAACCTAACATGGCCTAAGCATATCGAATTTCTCCACGTCTCTACAATCGTGGGTTATTGAAGTTTGAGACGATTATTCTACTTTTGAACTTTATATTGCACTTTGAAAAGGAATTTATATGTGCACTTGTGTTTGTAGTAAAACTCACCGTGATGCTTATCACTAATAGTTAAAAAGGAAACGAATGACTAGGATAAGCAGAAACAAAAGCAGCCCAGTGGTCTGATACGTGTTAGGGGCAAAATTAACTTTTCAAGTATCAGTTAACACCGTAAGCAAGCAAAATGGACGGAAGTGGCAAATGAGACATAAAAGTTATACCTTTTGAATGAAAAAATTTCCAGTGCCACGTAGAAAATTCTAGTATCAAATAAGAAATTCTCTCGAAAAAAAAGCTCCCAGTCCCACCCACTGACCCACGGACCCACCGACACCCACGCGTGCCGCGCGGCCAGGGCCAGCCGTTTTTGGAGCTCTTCGTAATTCCTTTTCCGCGCCGCAGGCTCCACCACGCCGCTGTAGCCGCCAGGCTCCGGCCGCCTTCGGACTCTCCGCCCGGCGCTACTTCGGTGTGCCTGTGGGCTGTGGCTCAGGTGAGGCCTATCTCCCATCTGCCTCGGCCGCTGTTAGTGACTAGTGTCTTTGGGGAATTCTGCCGAACACCCTGAGGACACGGACGGTTACGCTCGATGTTTCTCTTGGTTTACTCCTCTGCAACTGCTGGCATAGTGGCAGTCAAGTACTGTCTGTAGATAATGTATGGCCCAGGTCAGTCTAGTGATGATCTTAACACTTTAGTACTCGTTTAGTCTGGAAGTGTAATGTTCTCAGTTTGTCGCTACTCTAGGTAGAGTAAGTATATGGTTGCTTAAATGGTCACTCTGCTTTTCTGAAGATAAATCGGACCAGATGCTGGTTTCTCTTTTCTGAATTCGTTCAAAAAAAGAATTCAAACAACATGCTTTTTAGCATGTTGTTTGAATTCTTTTTTTGAACGAATTCAGAAACACATTTTTCAGATAGTTAAATTGATAATAACTTGATAACTTACGCAACCTAATTCGGACCTTTTAGCGGCCTCTCATGGATGCACTAGGTATGATGAATGGCCTCTCATGGTTGAACAAAGGCTGCCTCTAAAAGGGGATAAACAATACTGACCAAACAATCGGCATTTTTACAGCTTATATTACGCATTAAAAGCTAACTAAGTTGTCCTTATTATTACTAGAAAATAAATTTCTACTCCCTCCGTTCCAAATTGTAGGTCGTTTTGGCATTTCTAGATTCATAAATTTTGCTATGCACCTAGATATAAGTATATGTCTAGGTGGATAGTAAAATCTATGAATTTAGAAATGCCAAAACGACCTACAATTTGGGACGGAGGGAGTAGAAGTTAATGACCAGGAGCTTTATAAACAAACTAACATTTGTAAAATTCCGTTCAAGAAGAAATATTAGTATGATAATATTCACTACCAGTGTGATGTAAAAAAATGCTGCTTTACTGTTCCACGATCAATTATAATTAAAGGAAGCAATCTATCTACATTTCTCTAGGAAGTACTCCTTGCCTAACTTTCAAATATTACTCGAGAATCTGAAATCCTCATTATTGTAGCTCACCATGAGTAGGCAGGGTGATCGTCTTGTTCAGCACATGCCAAAAGAGATACTACAATATCATTCATTGTAGGCCTGCTGTTCCTTTCTTCAAGACAAGCTACAGCAATTTTCAACATTATCATTGCTTGCTCTGGATTAAAATGACCTTGCAGTCTATGATCAACTATATCCTTGACATCTTCACTCTCCACAAATTGTTTCAAGACCTGCACAAACTGTCCAAGCTCGATCTCCCTCCCATCCACTGTTATTCCACTTGAGATCCTACTTCCTGTAACAATCTCAAGAAGGACAACACCATAGCTATAGACATCAACTTTTGCATTGATCGGCAAGTTCAACGCCCACTCTGGTGCCATGTACCCCATGGTTCCTCTCATATGGGTGAGTTTGAAACTAGAACTGTCTCTCTTCGAGAGTTTGGCTAGTCCGAAGTCCGCAATCTTAGCTTCAAAGTCTCGATTCAGGAGTATGTTCTCTGGCTTTACATCACAATGGATCACCCACTCAAGGCACTCATGATGCAGGTAGGCCAAGCCTCTTGCTGTTCCCAATGCTATTTTGAATCGCTGGCTCCATGCAATTAGTCTCTCACTACTTACATTGCCAAATAGATACCTGTCCAGTGATTCATTCTCCACATACTCATAAACCAGTAGTTTGTGTTGACCCTCAGAGCAAAAACCCCACATTCTTACTAAATTCATGTGGTTAATCCTTCCAATTATACTCATTTCTGCCCACAATTCCTCCTCACTGTGTGAGAAATTTGTTAGCTTCTTCACCGCCACTACTCGCTTATCTTCAAGCACTCCTCTGTAAACAATTCCAGAGCTCCCTCTTCCAATCTCTTCTTTGAATTTTCCAGTTGCTTCCCTTAAGTCGCGGTGTGTGAATATCCTGAACTGGCTTGTTACCATCCTGTAGCCTGCCTCCATTGACTTTGGTATGTTTTGCTTGCTGGAAAGAAACCACCAGCTTGTACCAGTAAAGAGCAGTACTAGGGCTCCCAGTATTGCTGCAAACACATAATAAGTTCTCCAATTTTTATCGACACTGTTCATTCCATACATACTTGCAGATCCTTCTACAATCTCTGGAATATCCCGGTTGCATGTTTGATGAGACTTTCTGGAGACTAAGGATGTTGATATGCCCAAATTCTTGGGTAATTTTATATAGTTATCACCAGGAAAGCTTGGGTAGCTGTAGCCATTGAAGAGTACCGCTTTTGTGTAGCAAAGTCCAGGTCCTGCCTTGTACGTGAAAGCGGAGCAGGAGCAGGCATCCAAACAAACCCTCTTGCATTCTTCAAGTGAGATAGACTGGTTGTAGCTCAGATCAAAGCCATAGAAGTCAGTTTGGGGGATCTTGATGAACTCAAACTCTTCTGTGTTGTTGCAGGTTTTCCTGAATTGTGGCTGACAGCCTTTGTTCCAAATCTGTGGATCAATCATCTCATGACCTGGCGGACATGAGCACTGGAAGCTTGGCAAAGACTGGCATATCCCATTTTGTCCACATAACCCATGCACATCACACATTTTTGCTATGGCCTCCCATGAAATTATCCAATTCCCATTAGATGCATTCAAACTGTACATTCTGAGGTTTCCATCATAATCAATCTTTAGCCTTCTCTTGATTTTAGTACCCCAATCAGATGACTTTACGTTCAGCCCATCACTTGAGAGGAAATACCCTTCAGCGTCGAGGACTGCAATCCTGGAGCTATTGTAATTTGTCCGCCCACTTTGGAACACACTGTAGTCTGCACTTGGCCAATAGATGCTTGATATATCTGGTCCATCATACATGAGGCGCAGCACATTGTCGTTGTCAAAGTAGAGGCTGTAGTAACCAGATACTAACCTTGTTGCTTTGGTGAGGGGCTGAAAAGGCAGCAGTGTGTCAGTTGGTGAAGAGAAGCTTTCCCATAAAACTGCACCATTGGAGCCTTTGATGATAAGGTTGCCAGTATCAAGTAGGGCTACTGTCGTGCCCTTCCCAGAGCCCGTCTTGCTGTCCCATGTCACGGTGCCATTAACATCAGTGAGGACCAAATTGCCACCATGGTTCAACAAAACCATGGAGCCATGGCCGTTCACAGGGGACTTGGGGTTTGCAGACCACACGACAGTCTTTTCCATGGTGTTTGTGAACCAGATAGAGAAGGAGAAAGCATTCCCTCCTACTTCATAGAAGCCACAGGAGAAATCGGAATTTGGTGAGGTAAGGAAAGTTTGTTTGTAGTCTTCTACCAATAGGGATGAGCCAGTGCCTAGCATTAGCTTGGGTGAAGCATCTGAGGATGGGAGAATGGTGAGCAATGGAAGAACGATTAGAGAGAGGAACCTGGCCATGTTTAGGTCTTGACTCTTGAGGGCATGGTATGGTGCTTCCATTTATGTGCTCTTGTTTTAGCATCCACTTGCTGGGAAGGCGCTTTTGGGAAGTCAAACTTTAACGGACGCTGCAGCTTCTACGCCTAAGCCATGAACAAACGTATTATCTCACTGTGTCACTTATGGCGGCTTAGATAGAGAAGACAGAGATGAATGTGATGCGATTCCTGAATTTTTTAAGGTTCAAGACAGCTGGATTGACCTGAGGTATGAAAGCAAATAAATCTGTTTCCTTTTGCTTTTAATATAGGAAATTCAACGCATGATTTCGGCGCGTTTTGCTTCATGAAACATCGTGGCCCTTCAATTGTTTCTTTTTTCCACATAACTTTGATATTATTGAGTTATAAGCTAGATGCCAGCCCTTCGAATTGCCAACAGAAGTTTGTTGGTGACAAGCTGCATGTCCTTTCTCAGGATCAACATTTTTCTGTAATGGTTTCCTTATGCGTTTTCTTCACAAACATGAGAAATGAGAATTATTGGATACATTGCGTTTTCTTCACAAACATGAGAAATGAGAATTATTGGATTCATTGACCTATTTATGATGTGCCATTTTTTGGGGGGGAATGAGTTAGCCTGTGGAGGTGGGCAAGCGCTGCTTAGCCGGCTGCCAGTTGCATTGCCCAGATCGTTACGGTGATAGTGATGTTCATCTCTATCATGGACTTCTGACCGGGCAACTTGTGCATATCATGCATGACGCTGCAACTGTCTCCAGATATATATCAATACCATTATGATGGTCTATCTTTTTTCAATTTTTTAGTGCAAAAGTGAACTAAAGTTTTTTTCCCATTACTTTGGGTTCTACTTGATATGGGCCCGCATATGCATATAGGAGTATTCTATACTGAACCATTCCTGGATCGGAGCTGTCGGTGATTCATTTCCCGTTTTTTAAGGGCATTAATATCAGTTCAATGATGGTAAAAAGATAAGCTAGTAAAATGAAGAAATATCAGTGTAGTATTCCATATCAGTGCAGTATCCCAGTTTTCTGTAACATTCAGTCCGTGCAGAGCTCCGGCTCCATGGATAGTCAAATTCTGGATGATACCGGTTTCAACGGTGTGTGGACAAGAGCATAGCCGGCTCTCTCAGGTCAACTTAAACGTCGGCTAGACGCCTAGACCAGTGATGTGTTTCTATTGAGCGTGCCACGTGTGAACGTGTTAGAGCAACTGCAGCCTTGATATTATCTGATAATAATACATCCGAAGCAAGGTTCTGAAAGTCCAGCCTTTATCACATCTGAGCTGAAAAAGGACGTGCTTTGCTCCAATAAAACCAGCTCACCCATGCCGTGCATGATCATCAACCTTGATAGCGTCTTTTACGGATTTATGAAGAATTCGATCCTTCAAGTTTGAATTTGAAGTTTGAAGTGTCAAAAATCGAAGCAACTTCCGGTCTTTTTCACGGAAAAAAAAGAGTATAAATCGACTTGGTTTTTTTATAAGCCGACTTGTTTTGGTTTATGGCAAACGGCGATTGGCCAAATTCGGAACGGAAGGAAGGCAGGAGTACGCGACCTGTTAAGAAAAAGCCAAGCGGCGAATCCGGGGCCTTTCTCGAAAGTAAATTCCGGGCTCAGGGTTAAGAAAGGCCGATCCTTTTGTGGTGCCAGGCCGTAAGAAAAGGCCGATCCTTTTGGGCTGCCAAATTGATTGGCAGTCTCTCGCTCGCTCGGCACGGCGCGCGCGGATCAGGGGAGGGCGGGCCTGAAGCTGGTTGAAATACTTCTGTGACCTTGCTGGGCCCCCAAACCAAAATGTTGTGTGTGTTTTTTTTCGAGGACAAGAGTTTGCTTGAATGGTGTACGCGAATGTGATTAGCGGCTTAGCGCAAGGAACGCCATTAATCACCACATTAGGAATATTCCTAGCCATCGAGCTTTTTTCTCTTCTTTTACTGGGTTTACAACGTGGACGGGAAGTGCTGTAATAGCCAAACTAGCGAGCAAGCAAGCGACGTTTGAAAACATACAGCTTCACCGTACTTGGCCCTTGTTTAGTTGTTAAAATTGGAAGTGCCAAAATTACTGTTCCGGTACTGTAGCACACTGTAGCGTTTCGTTTGTATTTGTGAATTATTGTCCAAATATTGACTAATTAGGCTCGAAAGATTCGTCTCGCAAAGTACAACAAAACTGTGCAATTAGTTTTTAATTTCATCTACATTGAGTACTCCATGCATGTACCGCAAGTTTGATGTGATGGGGAATCTTCTTTTTGCATAGTGATAAAGTTGGGAGTTGGAGGTGAAGTAAACTCGACCTTGGTCTCTTCGCGTGGTCGTGCACAGTAGACCGACTCGCTGACACTGATAACGAGAGGCAAAGCCAAAGCCTTGCTCAGACCGAGCCGGAATCCAATGGATCGTGACTCGTACTGGCGAGACGACGGCAAGCAGGACATGGCCGAACACAGACAGGGGTGATCGGTGATCCGTTCAATGTTTTCAATAAATGCACTGACGTTGTCACATGACATGGAGAAAAAAAGATTACCACTTGCAAGCGATGTGTCGCGTGCGATGGCGATCGACGAGATTTCAACCAGCTTAAAACCAACCGCAGTCCTCCACGCAAACGTCACGAAAGAAGCCGGTAGACTACAATAGCAAAATGTGAAAGTAAGTTGTTGAGCATAAGAGGTAATGTTCCGTTGTTCACGAATCACAGCAGAGATGCTCTTCTCGGGTGATAGAATAACTGAAGGCGCAACAACTGCAATTTTCTTTAAGCCCGCGCTAATCACTCTTAAGAAAGGGACTGGCTCGGTGACAGTGGCATCGCCGTTAAAAAGGTCAGAAGCTCCAACTCATGTCCGTGCCTTGCGATCACACATGGATGTGTATAGGTATAATAGACTAGTAGTGTGACCAAGCAGAGCGAGGACCATTCGATCGCGTGGTTTGCTCCTGCAGGATCAGACCAGGCAGTCAAAATCGTGGCCTATTCTTGCTAAGATGCCCACAGGGTAAAAGATAATGACAAGATGAAGTGGAGAGGAAGAGGAATGGATGCTTTATTTAGGAAAAAATTTAGTGATAAGGAACAGCGATTTGAGATTCTACAAGTCGATCCGTCAAACTAGTAGCTATTTCGTCGTAAAGATATCTTTCAGTCATGGAACCCAAACTACACTTTGACACGGCTTCCAGATGAAGAACTTGCATCTTGACAAAACATTGCCGTGGATTTTGAAATTTCCTCGGGAAAACAAGAAAGTTCAAATTGTCTTTCTACTTTTGCTAACGAAGATACAGCCTTATATATCAAACAGAGATGTTCGTTACAGACGACATATATCACGTTATACAAAGCAGAAATACAGTGATGCATGTGGCTTGCACATTTTGCGCACGACGCCGTCGGCGCGCACGTTTCACGGCCGGGGAACCGGTTGATGTCAAATCCGTCTTTCTTCCAAGATGCTCGATGCTAACCGAGGAAAATGGCTTCGAATAGTGAACGACTTGACTCACGTGATCAACGTAGCATCAAAGGGAAAAAAAATACTTTAGGTTCCCAAGCAATCGTAGGCTCGTAGCATTCTTGTTGGCTACGATAAGTCCATCAATTATCAAATAGTAAACACTTGGCACGGACAAGATCTGGCATGCAGATCTGTTATTACGGCATCAAACATTTGGTAATATATAGTTAGCCACTTAGCTTTGACTCTGATAAAAAAAATGATTTATGCAAGTGTTCGAGCACTCAATTTCACACAAATATCAATTTGAAGGCCATCGTCTGAGCCTCAGAAACACAACCCCACCGGTCTATTAGACAATTATTCAATGTCTTTCCTGCTGTCGCTTATCCTCCTCCACAAATGCAAAACGTCCCCATCAGTAGACATCATCCAAAACCAAAGTGAAACTGCACAGGAATAATATATTGTGTACACACCTGGATCCGCCTGCAGTTTTTGCCCTACTCGGGTCAGTTTCCAACTAGTTCAAGTCAGCATCGAACTCAGTATATGCGCCAATGCGTGTCGTCATCTTAGCTACACTGCGAGGAGCTAAAGCAGAGATAAAGCTACCAACCTGTACCCCTACCGCCCTACGCCTCCACAGCCAAAAGAGCTCCCTGAGACGGAGAAGAATGGCTACGCTGCTCTATCTCCTCGTTCTTCCGTTGCTCTCCTTCCAGATTTGCTCCGGTGCTTCGCCATGGCAGACCATGACCACCGGCTCACACATCAGAGGAGAGGATCATGACAAGGTCTTCCTCATCTCGTCGGACCGCACCTTCTCTTGCGGCTTCCACGAGCTTGGCACAAATGCTCTCACCTTCTCCATCTGGTACACCACAAGCACCACCGATAGAACCGTCGTCTGGACGGCAAACCCCTACTCCGCGGAGAGTGGCTACTCTCCCGTGAACAAATATGGCTCCAGGATATCACTGAACCACGACGGCAACCTGATACTCACAGATACCAACGGTTCCAGGGTGTGGGAGAGCAGGACGTCGTCTGGCAAGCACACGACAATTACCCTCCTCAACAACGGCAACCTTGTGATCAACGACTCTGACAACAAAATCGTGTGGCAGAGTTTCCATTCACCAACTGACACCTTGCTCCCGGGGCAGACCCTGACAAAGGACACAAGGTTAGTCTCTGGTTACCATCACCTCTACTTCGACAACGACAACGTCCTGCGAATGTTGTATGACGGCACAGAGATCACAAGCATCTATTGGCCAAGTCCAGATTACAACGCAGAAAATAATGGGCGCAATAGGTTTAATAGCACCAGGATAGCAGTTCTAGATGATGTGGGTAATTTTGTGTCAAGTGATGGGTTTAAGATAGAGGCTTCAGATTCAGGTCCAGGAATCAAGAGAAGGATCACAATTAATTACGATGGCAATTTCAGAATGTACAGCTTGAATGCATCAACAGGGAAATGGAACGTCACAGGGCAGGCTGTAATACAGATGTGCTATGTGCACGGCCTATGCGGAAAGAATGGGCTCTGTGACTACTCTGGTGGTCTCAGATGTAGATGTCCTCCAGATTATGAGATGGTTGATCCAACAAATTGGAACAAAGGATGCAGACCAATGTTCTCGATTGACAAAAGCCGAGCAACTGAGGATTTTACATTTGTCAAGCAACCTCATGGTGACTACTATGGCTTTGATCTGTCCTCCAACAAATCCATCTCATTTGAAGCATGCTGGAACATCTGCTTGAACACCAGTACCTGCTTATCTTTCACATACAAGGGTGGAGATGGTTGGTGTTACACTAAAGATGTACTTTATAATGGTCAGGTGTACACATACTTCCCTGGAGACAACTATATGAAAATACCAAAAAGTTCAAATAGTTTGATACCCTATATCTCTAAACAGGAAAGCCTCACATGTGGACCACCAGGTTCCGAGATCATGCTAGGATCAGCAAGCATGTATGGAACAAAGAAGGACAACATAAATTGGACATACTTCTATGTCTTTGCTGCAATACTGGGAGCTCTAGAGTTACTTGTTATTGTGACAGGCTGGTACCTTTTCTTCAAGAAGCATAACATACCCAAATCAATGGAGGATGGGTACAAGATGATAACAAACCAGTTCAGGAGGTTTACATACCGAGAATTGAGGGAAGCAACTGGAAAGTTCAAAGAAGAGATTGGAAGAGGAGGCGCGGGAATCGTATACAGAGGAGTGCTTGAAGATAAGAAGATAGTGGCAGTAAAAAGGCTTACAAATGTTCGCCAGGGAGAGGAGGAATTCTGGGCAGAAGTGACCCTTATTGGAAGAATCAATCACATAAATTTAGTCAGAATGTGGGGGTTTTGCTCAGAAGGGACAAACAGGCTATTAGTATATGAGTATGTAGAGAATGAGTCACTGGATAAGTACCTCTTTGGTGAGAGAAGTACTGAAAGTCTGCTTGGTTGGAGCCAAAGGTACAGGATTGCCCTGGGCACTGCAAGAGGCCTTGCTTATCTTCATCATGAATGCCTCGAGTGGATTGTTCACTGTGACGTGAAGCCAGAAAACATACTCCTAACACGAGACTTCGATGCCAAGATAGCAGACTTTGGACTGGCCAAGCTTGCAAAGCGAGATAGCACTAGCTTCAATTTCACCCACATGAGAGGCACAATGGGGTACATGGCACCAGAATGGGCATTGAACTTGCCACTCAATGCAAAGGTTGATGTTTACAGCTATGGGGTCGTGCTTCTGGAGATTTTGACTGGAATTAGGGTTTCAAATGGCATAATGTTAAAGGAAAGACAAATAGATTTTCTGGAGTTTGTCCAGGAGGCTAAACATATTCTATCTTCCGGGAATGTCAGTGATATTGTTGATGATAGGTTGCATGGCCATTTTGATACGGAGCAGGCAATTGCAATGGTGAAAATAGCCTTTTCATGCCTCGAAGAAAGAAGCAAGAGGCCAACAATGGATGAAATTGTCAAGGTGCTCATGTCATGTGATGATGAAGACGACTACCATCCTGCTTATTCATATTAACTTGCAACAGAATCAAAGAATTGAGCTGCAGGCATAACAAGTTTCATGCTAAGTGTACCTTTGATCATGTTAGTATAGGAACAGTGAGACAAGATGAAAAGAGCTGGCTGAATGAATGTACTGTAAAATGTGGAGATTGTAATCTTTGAATGTAGTAATGTCGATACTACTAGAACCCTGGCAGTTACTTTTTTTAATTACATTTGCCAATTAGAGAAAGAGAGGAGAAGCGCATCCCGAGAATTTCATCTCCCTAAACATTTTCACCATCACAAGTTTCAGCACATCATGTTCAGAAAGACTAAAAATTCTTATCACTTCCATCAATAGAAAAATACACTCCTAGGATATTATTGTACAAAAAGACATCAAAGGAAACTGTTTTCTCACCTGAGGATGCAGCATCCACACAATTTATTGGAAACAATTTTTTTTCAGCAGTAAAATGGAGCCACCACCTTGCACAAGCTAATCTGATGGCGAAGCTTGTGGCCTTTAACCCCACCTTGCTACACCAGAATTATTGAATACAGTATTTTGTCCAATAGGTAAACATGTATACCTTTTATGCTTTTCTGAATCAGGACAGATGAATGTTAACTACTGATTAACATTGAACTGCCTCCATAAGAGTATTAACTGCCTCTTTACCATAGCATGATAAATTCAATTCTGGGTTCTGTAGAAACTCATAATAAGTGATTTCCTATCTTTTTATATCAAAACTGGAGAAAATCGAGGTATCCAGAAGCTATTACCAGGCAACTGACACCTTTTATGTCGCCTGAATTCTGAAAACAAGCATAACTTGATTCTAGTTTTCTCCAGAACTGGAACCTATAAGGTATTGAAACAGAGCCAAATCATAACGACACATAACCGCCACCGCAAATTTTCATGGTTGGCCTTTTCGGGGGAAAAGAAACAAATTTATATGGTTGGCATTCTAGGCAGCACGCAGCACTACTGCCGAAAGCCCGAAAGCTCTTTATTGATCAAAAAAGTGCGCAGGGGCTATATTGTTTCGAATGGACCTTATGCTAACGCTCATAGCTCTAATCCACGAACAAGCAATTTCTCCAAGCGCGCACGCCGCCAGCGATGGCCGGAACAGAAACCGGCGAGGCCGATGGGTACCAATAGTTAATGAGGGCAGTGCCAGCAGCAGCCGCGTGCGGCAAGGAAGGTGGAGAGGACGAGAGGGCTTACGCTCATTGCAGAGTGCAGACGCAGCGGGGCCGGTGAGGAGAGGGCGCGGACGCCGGCGGAGGAGCGGCGGCGCGCCGGGCAACGGCCAGGCCATGGCAGGGTGACGTGGGAGTTTTGGGCTGCCATGGTTGGTAGCAAGTGGGCCGACTTGTGAGCCCGATTGGTGTCCATTTCTGCACATCGAAAATGTACGGATGCTACCACCGGTGCTCTTCTCGTAAGGTGGCGTTTGGATAGGGGCTGGGAAAGGGTTAGGGATAAGGATATGTGCTTCAAACTGATGCCCATGTTTGGCATGACATAGGATATGGAATGGAAATAAAATTTCAGATGATCATAATAGCCTTGTACATGACATAAAAATACAAAACTGCAATCTCACTGTTACCCTCAACATGCTCACATATGTGCGCGTAAAAAAATAACTGGGCAAACAGTATTCAGATTAGCAATGACTTTATGCATATGCATACAGAATGCACATTGTACATATTCATAGTTTGTACATGATTCAGTGCACAACACAAATTTCACCATGGCTCCAAGTGATAGGAACTCAAGTTTGTTTCTGACAGTACATGGCAACAAAATAAACAACTGACCCAATGCAAAATGAACTTCACTGTTTCGGTCAACCATGGTTGACGAGTACCTAGCACCTGGGCATCATGGCAATACTTATACTACAGAAAAAAGGAGCACCAGAATTCTACATTTTCTTAGGCCTTTTGAGCACTTGATGAACAAACTCAGATTTCAACTCATCAGGCGTGGTAAACAACAGATTAATCCGTTTCTCATTTTGACCAATCACTAGAACAGCCTTCACGATTTGATCACGGCTAAAGCCAGATAATTTCTTAAGCACACTGAACAATTGCTCCCTCCTTTCATCAGTCCGCTTCTGAGCCTCAAGTTCCTGGGTAAATGCAGACTGCATTGTATTCATAGCAGCTGCGTTTGCTGTTTCAGCTTCCACAAGAGTGTTCAGTGCTTTTGAAATATTTGAAAACTCCGAGGCAAGGACATTATCGTCCAAAATCACCCTCTTACGACCAGCTAAAGATTTAACTCCACTTGATGAGTTGCTACCATGGCATGGTGGTTGTGAATGGGAGTCAACTGCACTGTCGATCTGTTGGGTTTGTTCAGTCACATCTGCAGAGGATAGCTCTTCATGCAAGTCAAATTGATCTCCAGGTCCTTTAGCCTTCGCTCCTTTTGCCAAGTCACTAGCATAAATCTCAAATAACTTATCAAAATTCACAAAGGGCTTCCCATACAAAGCTGCTGCTCCAGGCTGACTCTGCAGACATATTAGATTGTCATTATCAAAAGGACATTAGAACAAAATTACGAATTACGATGAATGTATGCATGACCAACTGTACCTTTGCCCAGCCCATGAATTGGTCTTTGTCTCCAACAACCATTTTTCTCTCATCATCCCAGCCAAAGCCACTACCAGACTGCTGAATATCCAAGATATAAGACAGTAGCTTCTTCAGTGTCTTCACTTTAGATTGAATATGAGGGTCAGCTTTAATATGAGCATTTGGTAGTCTCTTAGCAAGCTCCTTTTCAATGAAGGAAAGGTATCCAGACTTATGGCCTGTGTCCACCTTCCATCCAGAGTCATTCATTTCATACAGTACATCAGTAAGTACCTTTTCCTCTTCTGCAGTCCAGGGCCTCTCGTCTCTCTTCTTCCTTAGCCTTATAGGTTTGTTTCCCTTGTTTGTCTATTTTATACCAATAAATTAAGTAAAATGACAAGATGACATATCAGAAGTTCAGTGTACAGACATTGAAAGTATATAGAACCACTAGAATAAAAGATATATATTGATACAAAAGCCATGACACTCAGTCCATTATCTAAATTTCAAGTTTAGAACAGCATTGGAAAATAATTAAACAAACATAACAAAAGAGACAGCTACAAAAGCCAAGCTACATGTAGATGTAAGCTAAAGCACATCTTTCACCGATGTTTTGCTTTCCATGCATCCCACATCTTACTTGCTACACCCTCTCTAAATTCTGTCCACTCCGTTGATGATTCAGTACGGTCAATCACACCTGCGGTGCTGCCTTCATGTTCCAAGAAGGCATCCACTTGTGCCTCAAATGGATCAGAACTCATTTGTTGTCGTATGAGATTGTGCAGGTAGCAGCAAGCAAGGATTATATCATTTTGGGTATCTATAGGGTAATAGGATCCATTTCTAATTATACCCCAACGTAGTTTTAGTAACCCAAAGGTTCTTTCTATCACATTTCTTGCTGACGAGTGCCTCATGTTAAACAATTCCTCCTTTTTTGTAGGTGGGTTACTCCATTCTTTGAGGTGGTAGTGTTGTCCTCTATATGGAGCAAGAAATCCATCGCAATTCTTGTACCCAGCATCCACGAGATAGTAGCAGCCTACGTTGCACAAAGCACAATTTATTTTCTTATAATCATTCCATGTATATTGACAGTATTGTGCACTTAGTTAATATCGCTCACCACGAGGAACCTTGAGACCATTTGGCCTTGCCAAGGCATCTCGGAGCACCCTTGCATCGGCAGCTGACCCTTCCCAACCAGCTAGTGCATATGTGAATTGCATGTCAGGCGCACAACATGCAGTGCCCTCAAAAGCTTTATTCTACGTCGTTCCATTTCTTGGCATAAGACTAGGATGTCTCTCTTTCTTGGACGACAGGCCATTTCTGTGAAATAATATTTGATAAGTTATATTGACATAAAATTTTGGTTTGGTACAATTAGAACACAAAGGCGCAACTCAAAATCATGGCAGTTGGACGACATACATACACACAATCAAATATTGCTCAAACAATTGTTGAGTAAAACATATTTGACATCTAAAATTAAATGGAGTGAAACATAAGTAATACCTCATCAGTGTTGTCTTGTTGGGCGGCATCACCAACAGTTGGATAGCCGCTAACATCATGTTCGTTACGCTGAATGTAAACCTCTAAAAACTTGGCCCCATTTGCATACTTCATCATTTCAGAAATAGAAGTGTCATCTTTCAGATGGTCTATACCACCTTCATCAAGACTACGACCAGGAATGGCATAGTAGAGATTGTCGCCATCCTTGAAGCCTACAGTTTTGGCCAGCTGTACTAAATGATAGTATGATAATTCGTCCTTGTCAATTTTTTGAAAAAGAGTGATATCACCTCCATCGTAAGTTAGTTCATCTTGTTTCGAAAAAGCACCCCCATGGTGCATCAAGATATTGACACACCCTAGAGCCATCATCTGTGTATTGGTGGAGTTAATGTTAGTAATACATAATTTCTTATTTAACAGAATACTAGATAATGATGCATGCTATTTAAACAAAGGAAGGTAGGTTAGTCAAATTAACTACTGAACTAAGCAAACTAACATGCTTAAATGTGCACGAAACTGAATATATATAATACATGTGTACTATCCATGGTAGGCTAAGACCAAAATAAATTGTTTATCTTATTAAATATTCCTAGGACATAGTAACTAACAAGCATCAGAACTTATTAATTAATCAGGGAGTAATGTAAAATAATTGGGACAGACCAAGCAACATTCAATTTTTGACCCAATGTTCCAGTACACGAGAGCTGCAGATTCGTGCTTAGAAGCAAGGCACAAGAAAGATCAGTTTGGTAGGAAGCAGAATCATTTTCTATTTCTTCAGCACCCAAAAAACATCACGACAAAACAGGGAGACGCAAGAACCACGTGCAGTCAAATATTTTTGAGTTGCGGTAAACGAGATTAGAAATCAGTGAACCATCACATCACGAAGCTGTGGTCATCGCGTGGAGATCCCCACACAAAGATCAATGAAGAAACAAATCGTTCAAGATTTACGTTTTCTAACAAATCTAACAACCTTCCTCGATATAAACCAATTTAACCACTTCATGCAATCAGCGGGACAGTGATAGATACTAGGTTAATAGGTCAGGGTCAATCATTTTCCAACAAACCTCACCTCTTATCGAAGAACAGCACACCTGAGACCTCTGGACACAGAGGAAAGCCACATCAAAGATTAGGCGGAAGGAAAATTCCTTTCCTAGTCAAAAAAAAAGTAAAAGTGAGCATCTGAGGAGGGAATTTCTACAGAACGAATCTCATTCTTTGTGTCCGGACTGCAGAGGAATGAGGAAAAGATAGAAGGTTGCTCGCTAAGTCATGACCCCACAATTAAATAGTACCAGACAAGATCACGAGACGGGATCTGTATAGTGCAGATGCTCATTAAGTGTTTATTGCAGTGCGAGCCACACAAACTCACCTTTTGCTGCCGTCCTTCCAGTCGTAACCAAGGGGTGGGGTAGGTAGCTCGACACATAGCACTGGCAAAAGAGGCAGGAATGATTGAAGGAGCCCCACACGGGCTGCACAGGAGAGCTGGATCTATTTCTTCCCGTCCTTACTCCAACAAGATAAAGATGGCAGCCAATAACCACTGGTTCCTCTACCCAATCTTTCTTTCATTCCTCTCAATTCCGTTGCTCTCCAGTGCATCCCCATGGCTGGCTAGGGGCACAGGCACATCCCTGCGAGTAGACCACGGTGAGATCTTCCTCGTCTCTCCTGACACTACCTTCTCCTGCGGCTTCTACTCATCTGGAGAAGGCACCAACTCCTACTACTTCTCCATCTGGTTCACCCACGCCACCGACAGGACTGTTGTCTGGACAGCTAACCGCGGCAGGGAACCTGCTCCTTACCGATGTCAACAGCTCCACGGTGTGGGAGAGCAAGACGAACTGGGGAAAGCACACCACAGTAGCTCTCCTCAACAACGGCAACCTTGTCATCAGGGCCTCCACCGATCAGGTAGTATGGCAGAGCTTCGATTCGCCCACTGACACCTTGCTTCCTTCACAGAATCTGATGAGAGAGACATTATCATATCCTCTATTTTGACAATGACAACGTCCTGCGGCTCCCGTACAATGGACCGGATATCACGAGCATATACTGGCCAAGTCCGGACTACAATGCACTGCAAAATGGCAGGACTAGATTCAACAGCAGCAAGATTGCAGTTCTGGACAACGAAGGCATATTTCGGTCAAGCGACGGGTTCAAGATGACAGCTTCAGATTCAGGACCTGCAATCAAGAGAAGGATCACTATCAACTATGATGACAACATCAAAATGTACAGCTCGAATGCAGCAAATGGCAACTGGACTATCACAGGGGAGGCTTTACTGCAGATGTGCTATGTGCATGGGTTATGTGGAAAAAACGGAATATGTGAGTACTCACAGGGTTTCAGATGCAACTGTCCTCCAGGATATGAGATGAATGATCCGAAAAACTGGAACAAAGGATGCAGGCCAACATTCAGCGTCAACTGTGGACAACAACGAGAAGATTTTACATTCGTCAAGATACCTCATGGTGACTTCTATGGTTTTGATCTGACTTCAAACAAGTCAATCTCGTTTGAAGAATGCATGCAGATATGCCTGGACAGCTGCTTTTGTTTATCTTTCACATACAAAGCTGGTGAGGGTCTATGTTACACTAAAGATCGACTCTACAATGGCCAGGTTTATCCATATTTTCCCGGAGACAAATACGTCAAACATCCTAAGTCACTTCAAGATCTTCAGCCTCCAGACATTCCAGTCTTACCTGCAGCCCAAAGAATGCTAAGGTTATGCTCATATCCAAAGATGCATACATGAAAAATGCTGATAACATAAACTGGATATACTTCTACGTCTTTGCTGCTATATTAGGGACAATTGAGCTGCTTTTCATCATAACGGGGTGGTACTTTCTTTTCAAAATGCACAACATACCCAAGTCAATGGAGGAAGGTTACAAAATGATAACAAGCCAATTCAGGAGATTCACATACCATGAGATGGTGGAAGCAACAGGTAAATTTAAAGAAGAGCTAGGAAAAGGTGGCAGTGGTACAGTTTACAGAGGAATACTTGGAGACAAGAAAGTAGTGGCAATAAAGAAGCTTTTGCTCAGAGGGCAAACACAGGTTATTAGTGTACGAGTATGTGGAGAACGAGTCATTGGACAGGTACCTTTTCAGTGACAGTCGCACTGAAACATTGCTATCATGGAACCAAAGATTCAAGATTGCCTTGGGAACAGCAGGAGGCCTTGCTTACCTCCATCATGAATGTCTAGAATGGGTTGTCCACTGCGATGTAAAACCAGAAAACATACTGCTGACCCGAGATTTTGAAGCAAAGATAGCAGACTTTGGACTGTCCAAGCTATCAAAGAGAGACAGTCCTAGCTTCAGTTTCACTCATATGAGAGGCACAATGGGCTACATGGCACCAGAATGGGCTCTGAATTTGCCAATCAATGCAAAGGTCAATGTTTACAGCTATGGAGTTGTTCTTCTGGAGATTGTGACTGGGAAAAGGGTTTCAAGTGGGATAATAATAGATCACGAAGAGATGGACTTCATGCAGTTTGTTCAGGAAGTCAAACAGATGCTCGCTAGGAGGGATGAACTTGATATAGTCAATGCTAGACTCAAAGGGCATTTCAAGCATGAGCAAGCAACAGTGATGGTGAAAATAGCTGTTTCATGTCTTGAAGAAAGAGGCAAGAGGCTAACAATGGATCAAATTGTAAAAGACCTCAAGTGTACAATGATGAAGATAATCACCCTGCATATTTTTTATGATCTGTAACCAAATGAAACAGAAGCTAGATTACAGACCAAACAGTATTAGACAAATAGACACACCATGCTTAGCAGAGAACCAACAATTTCGTTTTGTACATTATGTTCTGTGATATATGAAATTGCAGCATTCTCCAGACTTTTGGCTTGCTACATTCTAAAATTGTGTTTGGCATCATGAGGGGCTTGTATTAGAGGCCGGAGGTTAAAAAATAATTTTGTTCAAGGACAAATACTAGAACCTCTTTTTCAATGGAATTTTTTAATAGAATATTTTGAAACTTATGTGAGAAAATCACCAAAACAATTTAACTAAAAAAATACTCCTCCATATTAAAAAATACTGAATGGTGAGCCAAAAACTTAAGGAGACCCAAAAATTTAACTTGGTAGCATGGAAGAAAGTCCAGAGACCCAAAAAGAAAGGTGGTCTAGGAGTAATCAACTTAAGGACACAAAATTATGCACTTTTACTCAAGCATTTGGACAAATTCTACAACAAAAGGGATATTCCATGGGTCAACTTAATCTGGAACACTCATTATAGCAATGGAGGGATCCTACACGCCTCAAGTGACAAGGGCTCTTTCTGGTGGAGGGACATCCTTAAATTATGTGATTTGTTTAGAGGCATAGCTACTTGCACGGTGGGTGGTGGTTCAACTGTCCTCATCTGGTCTGACCTCTGGAATGGCAATCTTCTGCAAGAGAAATTTCCAAGGCTTTATTCTTTTGCCAGAAACAAAAACATCTCTGTGGCCCAATTCCTCCTCAATAATGAAATCGAACAACAATTCTTCCTACCCCTTTCTATGGAAGCATATCAGGAATACACAGAGCTCCAAGGCATAACTCAAGAACTACAAATTCAGGAAGGAACAAGAGACAAATGGTCATACATCTGGGGAACAGATAAATATTCTTCAGCCAAGTTTTACAAATTCCCTTTTCAAAACATCCACCCCCCTGAACCTTTCCTATGGATCTGGAAGTCGAGGTGTTCCAACAAGTTAAGGGTTTACTGCTGGCTTCTTTTCATGAACAGATTGAACACAAGAAACATCTTGAAAAGGAAGAATCATAGGATTGAAGGAAATAACTACAATTGTGCTTTATGTCAGGCAAATACAGAAGAAACTGCCTTCCACCTTTTCTTTGGTTGCACCTTTAGTAAACACTGCTGGCAACTTCTTGGCATTCACTGGAACACGCACCTGAACTTCTTTGGCATGTTGATTTCAGCCAAAATGAACTTCCCAAACTCCTTTTATATGGAAACGTTCATAATTGGGGCATGGAAAATTTGGAAGCAGAGGAATAATCTTATCTTCGAAAGAAATCAGCCTAGCTTGCAAGATTGGAAACAGCATTTCATTGATGAAAGTATACTACAAGCTCATAGACTCAGTGAAGAAAGAAGAGCGGCTCTCCTTAGTTGGATAGACCTCCTGTAGATTATCAGCTCTATCCTCTGGTTTTGATCTTTTGGTTTTTAGTTGTGTGTAGCCCTCTCCCCTCTCTCCGCTCTCTCACTGCTTTGGCAGTTTGTACAGTTTCCTTTTTAGTTATTTTGTTTTTAAAATCCTACACAGCGGGGGCCTCCCTCGCTGTATTTACGTCAAAAAATGGTGAGCCAAAAACGTACTTGCAATTGGAGCACTCTACTTATAGCAACAATGTATCACCAAATACCATTGGTATGGCACTTTCTTTTTTCAAGTTTAATGCAAAAGGGCCCGGCAACTATATAGCTGCATAAGGGCCTGAGCTGCATAGATCTGCCAAAAACTAGAAAATGGTATGGAATTGATCATCTTAGATTCTTTCCTAATACCCCATGTCACATACTGCCTCCATTTCTTTTCATAAGGTGTGCATGCATTTTAATATTCAAACCTTGTAATCTTCAACGAACAATTAGACTCAGATGATATAAATTTTACTATATGGAAACAATATCATTAGATTCACATCTGAACTTATACTTTCTTATGGTTATGATTCTGTAGCCACAAACATTATAATATACAAGGAATTAAGGGTCAAAGTCTAGTTTAGGAGACCATGCTGAGTCAAACCATGTCTTTTATTTTGAAATGGGAAGGAGTATTATATTTTTGGATGCCACCACTTGAGCTCTGTCCCTACTCATACTGTCCAGAAACGAACTAATCATTGTTCTTATGAGGCCTACAATGTAAAAATATACAAAAAGAGGTCAAGTAACTCGAAACTGCCGCATCGCGGTATGAGTAGCTTTACTATGCAACCCACTCTCGCTGGTCGGTGTTGTATCACCCATATGAAAAAGATGAAAGAGGCAAGATGAAAGGGCCATAAGACTATAAGAGGCAGATATAACCTTGAGAGTAGAGTCGACAGTCAAGACATCACAGATTACTTTGCTTCACAATGTGCTTTAAAATCTACAAGCTACCTTAAAGAGATATAAAAGCTATTGCTATACTACACCCTTCGATATCCTAAATGGAAACTGTTTGCTTCATTCACCTTTCATAATCCTCAGTTCATCACTGCCTAAGCAGCACAAGATAAGCTTAAAATTAACTGGCTTAATTAAAAAAGAGTTGGCTGTGTGATGCTCTTCAAGACAAAATGTAAGTACAAATTCCCTACCTAGTGGAAGCTGTAAATGCTGTGGTTTTATGCTTAGCTCCGGTTAATAGCACAATAAACCATGGACAAAAAGAATATTCCACCAGGTAAAATTTCTGGATCTGCCACTGCTAGCCCTAGTCCACCAAAAAAAATACTGTCCTACCTATAAAGTATAAACCATAAACCTTGATCCAATCAATTCTTAGCATGTTTACTAGGAACTCAGTAGGTGCAAATAGTTTACCACTTGGCCTAAGATGTCACCTAGGCCTCCTAACTCTGTTTTAAAAGGCGGGGCTAAGTGGCACCAAAGCAACACAGCACCGTGTCGCTAGTCCCTAGGCGCTGTGGCTAGGCATTTCTCCCAACTAGAGTGGTTTAGGGCTTGGGCCATGTGCAGAAGTGACAAAAATTGGAGATGGAGGAAGAACTATGATCATGGAACTCATGGATGCATGATAATGTCAGATTTTCTCTATTTAACATGCATTAATATAGCTGGCATGGACAAGGTACAACCGCTGGCATGACCAGTATTGAGGTAAAGCCTAAAATGCTATAAGATTCAATCTTGTATCAACTAGATTGCTTAATTGAGCTGTAATGCACCATATAATTAGAAGTGAGAAGGCATCAATCATCAGCTAACCATACGAATTCCAGCAGTCAATGCTACAACAGAACAACTCCATTGAGAAACTGAGGATGAATATCTTAGCTTCTCTTCATATATCCAGGCTGTGAAGCAAATACAACAGTCAGCATTCCGCTACCGACCATAGCAGGTAGAGGCGATTCATTTGCAACAAGGACAAGCTTGGAAGTTGCCTCAAGGGTGAGAAATTCCAGTCAACCAACAGAAGAAATCCAGATGATATTGTGACATGTGCAGAACTGGAGACGGGCCAACTCAGGGTAAAATCAGAACTGTGGCACCTAGAGCATTAAAATACTCTTTGTACTTTTGTATCTGCATCAGATAATCTCATCAACTGGAGAATTGACTAGCATAGAAATTGTTCCTAATATTGAGCAAATGCAGAATCTCCTGAAGCTGCAATGAAGTTCTGTTTCTGCGGTGAGATTTGATGGCATCCATACACCATCCTTAAAGCAAAAACTTAAACTCTGTCCTGATAGGCAATCAGTATTTGCAGTTCCAGTCTCATCATTGTTTTCCGAATGGCATATGCACTCCCTTGAAAGATGATGAAGATCACTCTGACAAGCACAATGCTCTAAGCAGGTTTCTTTATTGTGCGTTGTTTCAAAATTTTCTTCACAGTTCACCTCATCTTGAGAGCTGTAACATTTTCTAACAGTTGCTAAAAGATTCATGCACCACGATGACAGAATGTCATGCATATCATCAACTGTTAAGCAATGCAGATTAGGCATTAGAGAATTTGATAGAGTATCATGAACCATCTTATAAACAGCACGGAAGCATGCAGAGCAACATTTGTAGAGACATAAAGCTTTTGGAACTGAAAGATTATTCATGTCATATTGCAGTTGACCATCAATCAAATGACTTGATTCCACATCATTCAGAGGATTGTTCTTCTTCAACTCATTATCATCACCATAAGCTTCAGAAGAAACAACGTTCCTTGGTATTTCTGTATTGTCAATGCTTGCAGAGGATCCAACAGAATTTCCTGCCTTTTGCAGATCATTCAAGCATTCAGCAGATTCTGTGCGGTTTTCAGATCTTTGAATATCTGGTCTGCAGTTCCCTTCATCATAGGTTAAAATGGACACTTTCCCATCGTTGTTTGCTCCACTGTGTTCTCCATCATTTCTTGCTGTATCTGCATGTGTAAGGTTACGCCTATGCACCTCTGTTGAAGCTGACTGGATAAGATTGTGTTCCACTGCATCCTTGCTGGATATAGATGTGACATCATCATCATCAAGATCACAGACCATAGTATGGGTTCCAAGTTGCTCTGCAGTATACTGAACTGGATTGTCTTGCATCTTGTTAGGACCAGGAACAACTTCACAGTCCTCTGTGTGTTGAGCTGGAATGTCTTCAACCTCAGCAGGGTTGCCAACAGGAGCAACTTGTACATTGGTTTCTGCAGGATGAACTGAATTGTCTTGCTCTGCAGTACACTGAACTGGATTGTCTTGCATCTTATTAGGACCAGGAACAACTTCACAGTCCTCTGTGTGTTGGGCTGGAATGTCTTCAACCTCAGCAGGGTTGCCAACAGGAGCAACTTGTACAATGGTTTCTGCAAGATGTCTAGTACTTTGACACACTTCGGAGCATGAACTCTTTGCGCCTGATATTCCTGTCCTGCTATCAACATGTAATCTGTAGATAGAAGCAAATTAAAAAAAAAGGTTAGCTCAACTTCCGATGATCTACATTAGCAGCATGCAGGCGCCAACAATCTTTTGCTGACTGTAAGCACTAAGAACGAAGTGACAGAATCAGTAGAAACAAAAATATAAAGCTCCGGCCTACCTTTGAAAGGTGTATGCCCAGCTGTTCACAATATCATCCAGATAAGCTACTTGAGTTAGAATATGAAAATACCGAAACCGATTTCTCTTTTCCAAAATTTTAGTTCGGATCTGTCCAACTAACAGCTCCAATACCTTTCTCACCTCAGCACAGACTTCAATAACAGACTCGTAGACACCTCTATAAGATAATAAGCCAACAGCAACCAACCCTCTCACATAGAGAGTCTTTTCCTTGCCCTTAATAACATTGTTTCCTCCATTTACTGACTTATCAGGTGAGGCACTGCTATGCAATAAACAGGAATTAAATGGCCAGCCTTTCCATGGCCCATTTATATCAGTGCAGGGGCCTTCCCGTAGCTTCGAGGTAACCCAACAAAGTTTAGAGAACTGAGGGTGCTGCAGTATCTGAATTCCAAAAGCAGCAATAGCAAGTGTCTCATTGCCTTTTACAATCCTACTAGACGGATATCTTTGCACAGTGTCCTCTAAAGGTTTCTGAACATTTTTTACATTATCTTTCACATTAGATGGTGGTGGCTCTTGTTGAGCTCTGCTTGCAGCCAGCTGAGTTGGATTCTCCCTAGAAGCAACTCCACACATGGGTTGGTCATTCTCACTGGACTTAGGTTCACCTTGTGCACTGATCTCCATGGAAGTAAAGACTTCTTTCTGTTCAGGACGGTTATTCTTATGAGATTTGTCATGCAAAAATTGAACATGATGTTGAATCAAGTCATGAGATAACCGAAAAGCACATGAATCAATCATCTCATCCCAACTAGAGTGGCTGTCAATATTCACAGAAAATCTTGGAATTGTGTGTTCTGAAGAAGCAAGGCATTGATCCACAACATGTGTGCTGAAGAAACCTCTTACTCCACTAGGAAGATCTTGAAACCTCAGGTCACTAGTGGACTATAAAACAGAATGTTAACAAATGTTGTGCATAAATCAATAAAGTAAATCAGGCTGATATAAAATATTACCACCCAATCTTAATTCTTAGAAAATTGTAGGGACAATAGCCAACAGCAATAACCATCATTCACATGGGACAAAATTTCTTTCACAAACAAATGAATCAACTGGCTCAGTATCCTTTGCAAACAGTGATCTATATTAAACTCACAATTAAGCAGATCGGTGTTGCTGCTATTTATGCTGTTGTATGAACATAACACTTCTGAGTTCTAACCTATTTGCAACTCAACTATCGATTTCAATCAGTCTTAGGGGGTTGTTTGGTTAACCACCTACATAAACCTTACCATACTTTGGTATTACCAACAAGAACTGGCTAGCGTTTGGATTGCAACCAACATTTGGCACGCCAAACCACATCTCCCTCTGGGAAATGCAGGTGAGCACAAGGTGTCAAAGCTTAGGTGGCAGTAGCCCATTGGTTGCATGCAACTCAGAATGTTTTAGATTAACAACATTCAAATCAGTTTATTTCATAAAAGCATTAACCTAGCGATCTACCCGTTTATTTCTTGTAATTAAATACATAAAACAGGATCTTGCTTGACCATAGTTTTACCCTAAAAAGTTAATAGCATGTAAGCCCCGCATTCTATACCCAAAGTTTTGGAAGCTTTGGTATGGTTGCAATCCAAACACCATTCTTTTGCCTCCATTTTGGTAACACATGCAATTTGCCATTACCAAGTTTTGGTAAGGCTAACATGATAAGCCAAACAGCCCCTTAATTTTCCATTGCAGGTTCTTCAATGCCACAGTTTATTTTACTGCTTTTGCAAATGTTCACATATTGGTAACTTCTTTTTATGGCAATAAAAGAACTAGTTTACTCTATCAGTATAAACTCTGTTAGCTAACTATTCCACAGCATAGAACAGACCACATTATCAAATTTGTCCTCAGTAAACTTGGCCAGTAACAGTATTTAAAACTTAAACAGGTTCAGACAGTCGGTGCTACTTTGAAATAATTTAGATACCAATGCTTTCATATAGCAGAGAAACAACAAATTGATTAAAAATGAAAATCTACGAAAAGAAAATTATACATTCAAAGTATCCACAAGAAACCAATTAGTAATTACATGATCCTCAGTATTGCAATCGCCAATGGGTACCAGAATATGCCCCGAAACAAGATGGAACCTTGGCAATTGGCATAGATCATTATTTTTTAAAAGATGGAAGAACATTTTTGGCTCTTAAGATAATTATTATATTGTACAGATTAGGTCATTATATTGTGTGGAAAAAATTGCAGCGGCTATTCGATCACTGTTAATTAGTAATTACATCATCAACATGTTAAGAACCTAAAATATCTCAGTATTTTTTGTTATGCGATCAGTTCACCATGCACGATTCCATTGTAACATTTTACAGAAAAAGAAGACTACTGAACCATGCACAAAAACAAACGAAAAAGCATGTGGTGTGGATAGTGCATATAAGCCTTACCATAACACTTATCGATACAGAAGCTAACAGTGAATCCATCTGCTCAACCAATGCATTCCAAACTTCTGAACATTTTCTTATGTGATTGGTAGTTGAGGATGCTAAATTGCTTGTCCCCATATTGAGCATATTATCTTCTATCTGATTATGGACCTTATCAACTGCCCACAAATCAATTCTAGGCATGTAGATGATGCACCTTCCAAGGTTTAGGCATTTTACTGACCAAGAGAAGAAAAACAAACACAAAAGATGTCAATACATACCCATATCCAGTGAAAATAAATGAATTGTACCACAAAGTAGTATACAGAGTCTATTTCTAATCAATTACAAGGAATGCGGACAACACCATTTTCATTTCTAATGATAAAAGACCTTCAGTTCAATGTGTTGCATAAATTTAAATCAGCATTTCACAATTATATCGATTGTGATAGACTGGTTCTCAGGAAATTGCTTGTAAACTCACATAGTGTAGCTGAAATAGGATACTGGTTAAGCTAAACCAAGTCTGTAAATTACATCAAGCCAGATGTAGGTTGGTCTTCCATTCAATCCATAACAAATCATAATTTGTGTGGCACTAATCTTTAGAGCATATGTGTGCCATAGATATTTTGTCATCAATTAAAAGAACATGAAACAACATCATTTTCCATGTTTCTAACAATAAAAAGACAACAGTTCAATTGGTTGATGTGTTTTATGAATTTAAACTAATGCATCACCGTTATATCAACTGTCATACAATGATTGATGGGTCTCACACACGGTGTGTCAAAATTGTAAATTTCTTCCACTAAAGTAAGTACGTCAGTGTTAGGGAAACATATGTGGCCACATGTACCAACACCATTGTCGGCCTAGGGTGCAGGACCAGATATAGGTCATCCTTCAATTAAATCAATAAAGAAACTATAACTTGTGAGCATATGTGATTTTTCGTTAAATTAATAAATGAGGTACACAATTAGTAAACCCAAGTGCATAGAAAAAAGGTAACTAACTCAAGTAATTCATAGTCTGCAACAGACTCTCAAAGAAAAAGATGAAGCTCGACTAGCCAAGAAAGAATTAGCACACATGCGTCTCCAACTTCATCTAACTGTAGATTCTTAAGTAAGCAGCTTTTACAACAATAGAAATATGTGTGTCCAACTTCATCTAAATTAATGCTAGAATAGAGTTGTAGTTGACTCCTGTATGAATATTACTTTTGAGCAGACATTCATTTGACATACGCACCAATCGTCACTTCATCAGTTGGAATCACATGCGTAGATAGTATAAAGTAATAAACATGTACAGGTGAAAAATATTATCACCATCTTTGCTAGAAAAAATACAAATTAAGAGTCAATTGTTGTTCTGTCAGTGAACACTTCAAAAGTAAATGAAAATAAAGGAAATTAGAACTTACAAAGAATTTGTGTCAGTCCACTAAGAATATCACCATTTCCCTCCTGCACCATAGTTGCAAGATCAAGCTTGTGTATTACAATCTGGCCCATAAAACCATGGAGTAGGCAACGAATTAGGTGTTGCTGGCCTGATCTGGGTGCTCCAGCCACTAAAACTCGAAAGCCTGATAATTTATGAGGTAACCCTCCCTTCATATGAGAACCAGTGGAATTTGATCTGTTGCCACAAAAATTCTCCTGTGTTTCAACATGGCTCGGCAACATTGAATCATGACTTCCTAATTGTGCAGATGCTAGACCACAGCTTGACAAGACCATTTTAATTCTATTTGCAATACCTTTCTGTTGGATCAAAGAATTAAGATAAGTAGACCAGAAAGAGCGAGGTACACTATTCTTTTCCATGGATGAGAACACAACTTCCTTAATAGAACCAGATGCCTTAAGAAGAGACAAAGGTAACCATACACGTTCATCCAAATAAAGGGAAATAAGCAGGTGTACCAATGGTTTAAGAAGACTTGGTACAAGACCAGAATCTAGAGGTGAGGAAACTAGATCATTTGCGGCAATTCCTGCTTCTCTTTGTGAACAGGGTGGAGGGGCAGCTGCAAGAGCAGCTAACCAATCTCTTTCCTCCACAAGAACTGATGGTAAAGGAACTCGCCCCTGCTCAACTCCTTTTTCAGCAGATAGCAAAATTTCATGTAACGGGCAGGTTCTTTTCAAAGCATTGATCGCAGCTTGTGTACAGATTGCCTGCAGATCAGCACCAGCATATCCAACAGTTTGGCTAGCAATAAGTGACAGGAATGCACCTGAAATAGGACTTGGCCAGTTTTTCGTATGCAGTGACAGAATAGCAGATCTATCCTCAAAGGTTGGAAGCGGAAAGTATATCTCACGATCAAACCTTCCTGGTCTCCTAAGAGCAGGATCAATAGCATCAGGGCGATTTGTAGCCCCAATCACTATAACCGAGCCTCGTGATTTCAAACCATCAAGCAATGAAAGCAAAGTTGCCACGACTGAATTGTGTGTCTGGTCTTGTTGTCTGGATCTACAAGGTGCTAAACCATCTATCTCATCAAAAAATATGATAGAAGGTTGACATCGTTCAGCTACTTGAAATAGAAGTCTTAACTGTCTCTCGGCGTCACCAACATACTTACCCAAACAATCAGCACCTTTTCGAGCAAAATAAGCAATCCTTCTGTTACCTTGAGAACATGCCCCTATTAGTGCCCTCACAACAAGTGTTTTACCGGTACCAGGGTGGCCATGCAGCAGAACACCTCTCGGAGGTGTAAGACCTAAAGAGCTAAAGAACTCAGGATAGAGAAGAGGTAGTATCACCACCTCCTTCATGCTCTGAATAACATCATTGAGCCCAGCAACAGATTCCCAACCACGATATGACTTTTCATTTTCAGAGGAGCCTCCTATATAAACAGGCGCAATGCGCAAAAGGTCTCTGTTTAGCCTCTTTCCCTCACGTTTCAAGAACTCTTCATCTTCCCCACAGTTCTCTAACCATTTCTCCTCAGCCTCTCTGTCCTTTCTCCATGCATCTTGTGACAGCTTTCTGACATCTGCCTTCATCTTTTTTACCTTCAGTTTTCTGAGTAATTCAACATACTTATCTCCTTGGGGTTGGAAGAGATGACGATGATCGTTGCAAGCTATAAGAAACTTCCGGTGATCAAATATACAGGCTTCCGATCGACTACAAGGCTGCACATGCAAAAATGTTATATGCTAGGGCAATAATAGAATACTGAAGTACTCCCTCCGTTCAAGAATACAAGGCGTTTTTTTTTTTTTTTTGACTCAGCCTTCCATGATAGACATTGACCATTATTTTCTTACGAAACATTTCACTTATAGCTACAAAAACCAATATAGTGTGAAAGCATTTCAAAATATGAATCTAATTGTATATCTTTTAGACACTAAGCATGCATATAATGTGACCAGTTGTCGGTTAAAAATTACAAAGTTTGACTTCAAATGTATATTGTATTTTTGAACGGAGGGGTATGTTTTGAGAACCATTCAATTACCAAATGGTAGGTTTTCGGGCAACGATCGACACGACACCCAATAGTTGCACCAGGTCTGCCACATCGACTGCATTTCAGAAGCCTTCCACGGCAAAGTGCAGCTCTTACATTTCTCAAGCACCCCAAACCAGCAAAGTAAACCTGAAATTTGGAAGAAAAGACTGGATTCTCAAACCCCCAGTACCCTGCATAGGTATCACTAGCATGGAATACAGTAAAGTATTTTTAAATTATTCATCCTGCTACACGTTCTGTTCAAATTCAGTCAGCAGTAATAGCAAGCAATATTGATCCATAAAAATAAAGTGCATCATACATTTTGAGAAATTTAATTCATGACAAACAAGAGCATTGAGAAGAGCATTGCAGCCTGTGTAAAACAGTACCAAACTACAACAATACCGAAGCAACATCGGGTAAATATTCAAATGACACATGAGAAAGTGTATACTGCAGGTACAGACCTCGGGACTCCAAACAGCACAGTTCTGATGAACCCAGACACGTGCAATGCCAAAGCGGTCGTGAATTGGACCCAGCAACCTTCCAAGCCATCCAGGATCATCACCAAATCCGTCCCACATATCATAGTTGGGCTCTTCTGAAGGCAAAGCCCCCTCGTATGCTTCATTCTCACTGTCAACAGAATCATGCAACGCAATCTTAGGTGGTCTCCCATCAGTCCCTCCACCACAGAGCCCACACCTTCTCCCTTCTTTAACCACCTTAACTCCCCGTTTTTCATCTGAAATGGGGGATTTCCGCATCCTCTCCTTTGGACCATCCTCAGCCAATACCACATCTGGGACATGACCCGTCTGTTCATCCTGCTGGACCTCTTCCTCTTGCTCAGCAGGACCAGACGGGTCCAGTTCCATATGCTGCTCAGAAGGAAGGTTGCTCTCTTCTGCAATCTGTTCAGTTTGCATGTCAACCTGCTCAGTTCCGCCTGAATTGCTGGCCCTAACCTCCTCATTACTCTCATCACAAGGTAACTCGTCGCTACCGTTTCCTCCCAATACAGGCAATTCCAACTCTTCAGTTTTCTCCTCCCGCTGCAAACCCTCCTCCGCCACCAATTCCTCTCCCTTGCCTTCCTCTAGATCATTTGTACCACCTACTATTGGTCCTTCCTCCTCTTCCTCTTGCTCTGCCGGCACCACTTCCTCCCCAACCTTCTCTCCTTTTTCTCCATCTTCCTTTTCTACTACATTGACACCCTCCACTGCATCATGTGCGTCTACATTCAAATCGATTGTTAAATTGATCTCTCTATCCGTCAGTTCCCTTCCTTGCGACTGCAAACCTCCACTCTCCTCGCTCGACTCCTCGTCCTCAGCCCTCTCGCGAACGTCCACCACCACCGTCCTGGCCTCCTCTTCCTCATCCTCCGTTTCATCCTCCTCCGCCGCCGCCTCCTCCTCCTCCTCTTCCCCGTACTCTTCATCTTCGAACCACAGGCTCCTCGCCCGCCCCTGCAGCTTGGCCTTCCCCTTAACCCTATCCCTCAGCCGCGAGCGCCACACCACACTCCCCTCGTCGTCGTCCTCTTCCTCCTCCTCCTCCATCTCCCGGGCATCCACCTCGTGCCGCGCCCTGCCCCGGCTCCCCCTCCGCGAGCTCCCGCTCCCGCTCACCCCGCCGCCGCGGCGAGGCCTCTTGCGGCGGGGCGAAGGGAGCGGCGATGTGTCGAGGAGGACCGGCGCGCGGCGCACCCGCGTGCTGCGGCGGATGCCCTCCGCGTCTGAATCGTCGTCGCCGCCGCCGCCGCCCAGGGGCGCCGGGGGAGGTGGCAGCGGCGGCGCGACGTCGCGTATCGCGTCGAGGCGCTTCTGCTTCTTCCGGCCGCGCGAGGAGGCGCCGCCGCGCCGCCGCTTGGGCTTGGACGGAGGCATCACGCGGCTCGCGCAGACGACGACGAGTCGACCTCGATGGCTCGACGGGGGGGTTTAGGTTGGGTCTGGTTGGCTGAGTCGCGTTTCCTTCCCAACGGAGAAGGGGCTGGTGCCGGAGAGGAGAGGGTTTGGGGGTGGTAAACACGGAGGGGAGCAAGGTGTCAGCGACGAGGTTCTCTCGCCGACAGGTGGGTCCCACGGTTTCTGGACCCGCGTAGCAGTGTGATTAATAATAGGGAAGGACGGTGGATGATGCAGACCCTTTTCGAGTGTGAGCTGGGTGCTGCGACAGTGCGACTTCGCTCGAGAAGGGACAGTTTCAAATTTTCTGAATGTTTGTCCGGTTAGCTACGGTTCTCGCGTATAGAAATAAGGCGATTTCCCGCGTATTATCCATCTCTATGCACCTCAACGCAACAAAAGGTGGCAAAGCTACGCTGTAAGGCGATGCGTTACGCACTCGGGTGACGCGTAATCGAATACAGGCATGCGTAATCGTCTCTGTTTCAGCTACGCATTCGGCGTGATGCGTAATCGAATGCACGCATGCGTAAACCATGTCCAATCTGATCTCTTTCCACCCCGTCGCCCATCATCTTCTCCACCCAAATGAATCCATTTTGCTCTAAAATCCGGAACATTCATGTCCAGTCGTGTTTTCACTTGCTTTGTTCTATGGGACAAAACCACGATGTCATCTCATGAAGTTTAGCGATAATTCTACTCAATTTTTATGTTAGCTATATGCCCGTGAAGAATAATGTGCCAGTGCATCAACACGAGGAGTAGATTGGCGATTGAATTAGGAGCTGACATGTAAGGTTCCGTTTGGATCCCTTCATTTTGAAGGAATTGGAATCTACTTAATGGATCAGGCTAATTTATCTTGGAATGTGGCATTCCACAACTTTCCAAAGTTTAGATATAAGCCTATCTTAAATTTATGGGGTGGGAGATGGAAATTGATTCTATAGATTATGATTATTAGAATGGAATTTAATTCTTATAGCACGTTCTTGGACTCGCTTCCCTGTAGCAGAAGTGCAGCACATAAGTATCTCTCCCATATCGTCAATAATAATATACAAATACGTTCCACGTACAATTATATTAGCTTAATTAATTTGTTTCTAAATTATGATCAGTAGAATGGTATTCAATTCCATGGTCCAAACAGGGTCTAAAAGTAATTGAATTGGTGTGTTTTGTTTGAAGAGAGGAATGATACAGTGAAGCATCTCCGTCGCAATATTTGAGCTGATGTTTATGCAAGGACAAGTCGATGTTGACATGACTGATGATCGAATTCGGGTGGATGGATTATATTTCAATGCAATATAGTCGCCTGGAGTAATTGCAGATGTGGGGATGTAACTTCTCGCGCTTTGGAGAGTTCTCGCATTTGCCAATTGCTGTTTACCTCAAAAAGTAAAGCCCCCCAAAAAGGAGCAATTTACTTCCTGAAACAAAAACGAGCAATTGGTTAAATGGGCCGACATTTTTCACGGAACTGCTGTGCCTGTTGTGGGCCCTTTGTTCTTCCTAAGAGGCCCAGACTGGTCTAGCCCGTGTTGTAAATTGGGTCTCAAAAAAAAAGTAAATTGGGTTGTTTCCCTCCTCATGCAAATGCAACCCTTACTCAGGAATTTTCTTTTCTTTTTCGAAAGAGAACTCGCGAATTTTCTCCGTTTATTTCCCCCTCTTTCTGCGCTAGGATCCAGTAGCAGTAGCTTCGTTTTCTGTGCAGTTCCAGCCAACCGATGTTTTTCAATCATTGTGCCCTCATGGACATGGTAATAAATTGGTAATGTCTGCTGTCATTGGCCTGCTGGCTGGTGTACACGACACGTATGCCAGGTTGCGAACCGTACCGAGCGACTCCAATCTACTCCACGGTACACCAAGGGTCATTTCCAACAAACACCGTAGTCCGACGACCAACGCACGGCATCAAAGTTTGAGCAGGCAGGCATGGCTTATCGTTCATGCGACCTTCCTGTTTGGCAGAGCCGAAGAAGCATTGGGCATTTGGGCGCTCGCTGCAAAACAGAAAAAGGCTGGACACAGCATGGAGACATGCACGTCGGCATCATTGTTGTCCCTGCTGGTCGGTGTTTTCTGGCGCGTGCTTGCGCGCGTGTCCATGATGGCTTCCAACGCAGCGAACGGGCTCCAGCTCGTGGAGATGACGAACCAGCCCCGGTTTCTCTTTAATTCGCGAGAGGGAATTCAGAGGTCACAGCAGAGCAGGGAGCAGTAGTGTCCCAGCAGGCAGCAGCAGCATCAGTTTGACACCCCGGCCCGACCCCAAAAATGCCCTAACGAACTTGCATAATCGGACTGAGCATGTGCATGCGTGTGATGCTGCCGCCAGCTTTGTTTTGCATGCTCGGACCCACCGATCCACATCGATCGCTATCTGATCAACTACTGCCTCCCCGTCCGGTGCCGGGATCCTGTCCACCTGACAGATCGGGTCAGTGGCAACCAGCTCGACCGATCGTAAACGCACCCACGGTCCAAAACGTGTGTCTCGCGGTTGGTTGATCGTCTGCGTCCCACGAACGCATGACTACTTTGTTTAGCCTTCAAAACTTGTTAAAGAGTATCCATATAATTTTTAGACAATCCAATAAAAATCCTCATAATACTTTCTAACCCAACTAATGAAGTGATCGTTTACTTCCAACATCGATGGCTTACTTCCACCATCGATGATCGAGCCAGACTCGTTAAATAAGGAAGGCTAATAGTTCCGATAATTACAGCAAGCGTGCATGTATAATTAATTCTACTCAGTAATCCATCCGATTAAGAAGAGTTATTATGGATACTTTGGACTTTTACTACTATCTCATCTAAAATTTTCTAAACGGACAGTCTTTGTGGGACAGAGGGAGTATGGTGTAACCGCACCATCAATGCTCCTAGACGTCAATTTAATCATTTGTTCATCTGTGTTGAACTCCATCTCCAGTCATTGAAATTATGAAATACTTGCATCGACCGTCGAGGACAAATCTTCCTCCTCCTTTCTTTCTATCTAGATCGGTCGAGCTTTGGTTTAGAAGTCGCCGTTTTCAAAAATAACTGATTAACTGTGGTGCTAGCTCGCTCTCGAATCGGGAGCTTGCAGTTTTGGACCTTCGGCAACATACCAAACGCTTAACGCTTTCTCCATCACCGTATCTGATTGCAAAATAAAATGCTACTAACTCGCAACTGGAGCAGCAAAACAATACTCAAAGCCCCCGTACAGTAGCTGTGCCAATCATGTTCCGCGGGTAGCGTGGGAGATTTGTTTATCAATCGGCCAGTTGGTTACGCGGCTGCGTGCCTCCGATCATGTTCTCGCGGTCTCGCCGTATACCATCTATCCGGGTCAGCTTCCAGACCAGCAACGATTTTGCCGCAACGGACAGCCAAATAAACATGTCCGGTGAACCGACGAGGAGCGGTGTGCGTGGAGAGCAGATCCTTTTCGTCTGACAGCTGCACGTTTCTTTTTCCCCCCCGCATATCGAGTACAGTACTTCATCTGATTCTTTAAATAAAAAAATAATCGCTTAATAAGTCTGATGACCGTTACAATCCTTGGTATGCCAAAGTCAACAGATCGTGCCCATCGAGATTTTCATCCAGCTTGCTGGCTGTGCGCGTGCGCAACCGTACTGGCAGCCACTGAGCCACATGCGTGTAATGTACACAGCCTCACTCAAGGAACACAGGGCACGTCCATAATTTTACCCAACCTGTCCTCGTCCGAATTAGCATCAGTTACGACACGACCCCAGCGGGAAACACTTGTCCCGTCATCCCGTGTGCCGCCGCCGTTCACGCGTCGACGTCACATCATCAGCCGCGGAGAATTCGCCGCCGCAACGGCCACCGCCATTAATCATCGTTCACCGCCGCCGTGCAGCGCGCGAACTGACAGACAGTAACACGGCTCCTTCTGCGAGCTCTATCCATTTCCACCAGACCACCACCACCCCTCGCCGCGCGCGGGGCCGAGCCGGAGCCGGGCCCTCTCGTTCGTTCTCGTAGTCTCCATCGGATCGGCGCGCACGCATGTTCCCTTATTCCGCGCGCCCCCGCCGGTCGTAACCACCGGGGCAACCACCGCTCAGTACGCCCCACAACCAGCTCAGCTCCAGCCATGAAGCTCTACCCCACACAGCCCCGCTCCGCCTCCGCCTCCCTATATCAACCTACCCCACCGCTCTAGCCTCTCTACCGATAGCACACTACGCTACTCTACGCTCACCACCAGCTAGTCGACCTTACACCGCCGCGCTCCGCAGCAGCCCACACAACCCATAATGGCGAGGCGCATCGCCGTGGCGGCGGCGGCGTTCCTGGCGCTGGCGGTGGTTCCCGCGGCGCTGGCGCAGGCGCCGGGCCCCGCGGCGGCGCCGAGCGGGCCCCCCAACGTGACGGCGATCCTGGAGAAGGGCGGGCAGTACACGACGTTCATGCGGCTGATGAAGGAGACGCAGCAGGACACGCAGCTCAACAGCCAGCTCAACAGCTCCTTCGGCAACGGCGGCAGCGGCTACACGGTGTTCGCGCCCACCGACAACGCCTTCAACAACCTCAAGCCCGGCACGCTCAACTCCCTCACCCAGCAGCAGCAGGTGTCGCTGGTGCAGGGCCACGTCCTGCCCCAGTTCTACAGCATGGACTCCTTCCAGACCGCCAGCAACCCCGTCCGCACCCAGGCCTCCGGCCGGGACGGGCCCTACACGCTCAACATCACCTCCGACACCAACAACCAGGTCAACGTCTCCTCCGGCGTCGTCGACGTCCGCATCAGCAACGCGCTCTACTCCAACAAGCCGCTCGCCGTCTACTCCGTCGACAAGGTGCTCCTGCCCATGGAGCTCTTCGGGGCCAAGGCCCCTGCCGCCGCGCCCACCGCGTCCGAGGGCAAGCCCAAGAAGGGCGGGTCCTCCGACGCCGCCTCTGGGCCCGCCGGCTCCGACGACTCCGCGCCCACGGGCGCCGCCAGCGCCAGGGCCGTCGGCTGGAGTGTCGCGGGCCTCGCCGCCGTTCTGGGCTACCTGCTGTGAGTCTGAGATGGGAATGCCAAGTCCTCCAATTCCATTGCAAATGGAGTTGTTGGGATTCTTTGCCTGAGACTGTCGGTGGTGGTGTTCCCTTCCCCTTCTTTCTCTCTTCTCGGTTTAAATTTCTTTGATCTTGCTAGTTTCTTCTTTGTAATTCTTGTTCTTGGCGGTCTGTAAGATTGGGTTACGTGATTGAATTCATGTGCTTGAGGCTGTTCATAATGCATTACTGCTTTCGAGTCGTTCTATTTGTTTTGTCCACTTGCTGCCAGTAGAAGTCGCGAAGTCACGTCGAGGTGCGCGTTATTTTCCTTTGCTGCAGAGAAACGTGATGCCCGGCATGAGATTTGTCGGCGCTTTACTCTTGTTAGGTGAGAGACAATGATTAAGCTACCGAACTGACAATTCATTAGCGCAAGATTTGGTCCAAATGTGTTTTCAGCTTGACTGTGGCGCCGCACGTCTAGTTTTCGGTTTTGGATTTATCACGCGATAGATGGGGGCTAGCCGGCTAGGCTGGCTAGCTAAGCAAAGATAGGTTAGTGATGGAGTTGGTGGAGCAGGGTGGAAAAGCAGGGGCCTTTCTTTAGACGATCACGCGGTGCCAGGCTCGGCGGTAACGAGTAGATTCTTCCACTGAACTAGAAACCATAGTATGACTAAGTAAGTAAATATAGGTTGGTTTCCATTCCAGTGGTATCCAAAAGCAAAAGCTCTCACGAAATTCGATGGTTATGGTGCGACATCTTAGAACTTCCCATTTGTAGAATTTCATGTAGACCTCGCCCATGCATGCATCAAAATAAACTCCGACCGTGATTCGATCAGATGGTTTTCCCTTGACATGTCTCGCCATTCAGTTCGCGTTATCTTTGAAAAGGGCACGCCCAACAAGAACTAACGGCTTTGTTACTTATTTAGGAAGAACAGATGGTTTTCAACCCGTCACCGGCCGTCCTGTCCATCACGACACCATTCACAGCATATATTGGAAGCTGGTATAGTCCTGCACCAGGCGTTTCTGCGCTGTCAGGCGGGTATAGACAAGTGGCGACGCAACACTCTCAAGCATCAGCTGCCAGCTAGCACTGTCGGTACGTACAGCCCGTTTTGCTCAGCTCGATCGGATGATTATCCGGCACGCATAGTTGGTAGGAGCCACGCTTTGCCGCCCGGACCACCACTAGTTCTTTTGAATATACAAGTAGTAAACTTTTGCTCGACCGCAAAGAAACGCGACGGCACACAAAGTAAGCAGCGCTGCAAAAGAAAACGCCCAGGGTTCAGCAAAAGCAGCGGGTCAGATTGCTGCGCGCCGCGACATGGCACCGGAAATGTCACCACTCACCAGCCCAGGCTCAGATCGATAGTGTTTGTTGGGAAATTGGGAGGTTGGGATAGCTAGGGAACTCTAGCCGAACCCTCTAGGCTCTAGCACACGAGCGCCGTTTCAGGCAGGAGTGACGGAGGCACACCTGGTCGACGGATTGCAGGTGACGGCAGGGAAAAAAATTGCAAAACGCCACATCCGACGTCGACCTTTCACGGCACCCACCCACGCCACCGCGGCAAGTCGTCTCCAACGCCCGGCTACTGAGCTACAAACCTTACCATGCTCCGTTGATCCGTTCTTTCAGGCTAGTTTATGCAGCATCAGCAATTTTGTTAACTTGGAAAGGTATTTATGAGGAAAGGGATGATGTAGTTTCATAAAATAAGTGAGAAGTTTCGTAACAGGACAGTAAAACTGTACATTGAGACTGATTTCATCTGGACGGGGAGAAAAACAGAATCCTACCGCGCGGCGCGCCTTACCGCACCGCCCACGTACCGCCGCCGCACAACTAAAAAGCGCGGTGCGGATTGGGCCCGAGCTGCTTTCTCGTCGACCTTCTATACGTGGGCCTTGTGCTCACGCACGGTGCGTTAGGATGGATGACAGGCCGAATGGGCCAATTTGCTAGAATTGGCCCGTGGAGACCACAAGGCCACATAATAATACTGGGCTGTTGCTGGCTTTCTATTTTTTGGCTCTCTCGGCAGGACCGGCCCATAGCATTCCAGTCCTAGGGCCAATCATACGCATCCGTGAGGCTGGTCGAAGCTCGAACGTGGCTGTACGTGTGCAGTATAGAATCGGCTCGCAATGGATAGGGACAAGGTCAACAGATTTAATAAATTCGTGGACAAGGTTAGCCGAGCAATCAAGGATAAGATCGCATGTGTGTATACGTGCTCTAGCATTATCATATCATAACTGACGACCGTGTGACATCCATAGAGGCGAGACCACACTTCGATACCAGTCAGTCGTAAAGAAAGTGAGGGATGCTAGCCAGCTAGCTTACGCTCTGCGTTGGACGCCAAACACACCACAAGACGTGGCTCCGCTCACGATCGGGTCCACGCACGACACGACGACCTCGCTACGCTAACAAGTGCGATGCTCGCCGCCTTTTTCCGTGGTGGAAAAAGGGAGGCGCCTGGGTGGTGGTGCGGGGCATATCTGCGCTGCGCGAGAGACTCGCTAGATTTTTATGAGAGAGGCCGACCGAAAGGGTGGTCGCGTTTTTATGCCCGGGCCGGATCTTGAATTGGCGACAATTGGCCACTTCTACTCCCTGGGAAGAAGGGATTGACGGCGCCACCGCACCTAATTCTAAAAATAGTGACGTCTGGCCTTAGCTTTCCGAACACATGCTACGCTTGCAAAAAAAACATGCACCTGCTCGGCATCAGATGACGTACGTGATGACATGCCACGCACCTTTAATTTGCCGAGAAAACTGGAAGTTGCTCCACGTTGTCATTCCTTCCATTTGTGTGCTCCGTCCTTGCAAATTGCAATTAGATCCGTCATCTCCTAACCACAAGTGTGCCGACTGATAAAGCTGGAAGACGTAGTTAGTGTTGTAGCACGATGAGCTTTGTCGCCTGTAATCTGGAGTATGTGCCGCCTACTTTATGGACCAAAGTACTAAACCTTCTTTTTTTTTTGTATGGTATGGTAACTAAGGCGCTATCCGTTCGGGACCTGCGTGTGCTGACTCGTGCCCCGTGGACGGGGACAACCGGAAGCTTTCCGCGGCCTAGCGAGACGAGGAGGGGCACCACTACCAAGTGGATAAAACGGAACGGGGGTGCGCAGGCGCAGCGAACCAAATCCCAGATATGGCGATATCCACGGCACGTCAGCCGGATCCGCAAGCGGGCCCCCGGGGCTGACGCCCGGATGACGCGCCATCAGTGTCGGGTGGAGCCCGCGCGGCGCAACCATGTCCATGTGACAACTGACAGCGTGGGCGGTGGGTCGACGAGCTCGCGAGAGGTCCGTCCGGCGACCGTCGAAGGCGGGTCCCGTTCGCTCCGGCCTCCGGGGCCGGTCGGTCACCTGTACTTTCTGGTATTTCGAGCGACGCCGGCCGGACAACGGGTTCCGGGGTCTATCACGGCCAGAACGTGCCGAACTTCGAACATGGGGCTTTGAGAGTTGAGGGCACGGGTGCGTGGGTGCCTGACCACCGGCCGACTAGTTACACAGCTCAATAGTCTGTATAGACAGTACTGTTTCCACTCCCTTAAATTTTAGGCACCATCCAATTCATATCCGTTGAAGAGCTCTTTCGGATTATTAGCACCGTCCGGGTTGGAGATTCCACAATGACACAAACTGAGTGTGGATGTCGCGTGGTCGTCAAAGAAACATCGCTACTGCTACTGCTGCAATGCTGCGTGCGGAAATAGGAAGATGAACAGCACACTGCATGAGAAGAACCATGATAGTTGGATCCAAATCAGGTGGCTCCGCTTGATGCCTAGTATCACCACATCACCCATGCTATTTTGAGGATCATTCTATTTGCATCACCCGTACCATCTTACATTATGTGGCATAAGCTATTTTTTCTAGCTTGAGCCATAGCTCATCGTTACCTCCCTCCATGTAAAGACGCATGTGCCCATCGATCGGGTCAAAACACATATATTGCCAAAGAGAGAAATCGGAGAGAGAAGAAGGATACCATCCTCTGTAGGACTGCAACATCACCAGAAAGAGAGGGAAAAAAAAGAATGAAGAAGGAATGGGAAGGAGACAGAGAAAAGGAAACGAAAAAACAAAGAAGGAATGGGAATGAGAGAGAAAAGGAAATGGGAACAAAAGAAAATAAAAGAGAAAAGAGATAAGGGTACTATTGATATTTGATCTCTCTATACATTGTCAAATAACAGGAGAAGCCACTCAAATATTTTTCCATCAAGTCAAGCTAGAACTAGGAAAAGCTGCTTCATCAAAAAAAAGTCAAAGCTAGAGCTATTTTTCAGGAATCGGCGCTATGCCAAACAGATCTTAGGAGGAAGCATGGATTATGCTTTCTTGTAAAATGCTGCTACGATTCTATTTCTTCTTTATATTCTTTATATTATAATTTGCTATATTGATTTTAAATTATGACACTTTCAAAATAGAAAAACTTTATAATTTTGCATGTATTTAGATGAGATTATCTGTACCCATAAATTTAAAAGTTGCAGGGGTGCACATTGATAGAGGTATAAAGAGACCTTATATTAAATGACGGAAGCATATAGCTTTGTTATGGTGGCTTTAGATGGCCTGCTAGAAAAGTATATCAATCGCCTAGATCGAGGAGACTTCTCTAGCGTCATTTGAGAAATGGACGATGAATGGCATCACTGCTTAGGTAGGAGGAGATATGATTTAGAACTAAAACCAACAAATTACAGAGTCCAACCTGCCTTCTCCTACTTTTAGTTTTTTGTGTATATTATCCCAGAGGCAAGTCTAAAACCTGAAAATTATCTTGGTTCATATGAGCAGCTAGCTATGGTTACATATGTTCGGTATTATCAATTGCCTAGAGGTGTCTTCGCTAGCGTCATTCGAGGAATGGACGACGAATTAATGCCATCACTGCTTAGGTATAGGAGGATTGGAGGACATAGGATTTAGAATTAGAAATAGCAAACTATAGGGTCCAACCAGCTGCCTTCTCCTACTTTTAGTTTTTGTGTATATTATCCCAAAGGTAAAACTAAAACTTGCGAATTGTCTTGGTTCACATGAGTAACTATGGTTATATATGTGTTGTTTTATACTTTTAGTTGAAAAATATGTATGTTTGCATCCTTTCCAGTAGCATTTACTAGAGTTCCCTGTTTTGATAGTCGTTCCCTAAATCTTACTATGGTCAAAGGTATACCACGAATCTTCATGTAGCAATCTATTTGATTTGAGATGACCTCTCTTTGCTCCCACCCCCTAGTTAAGTTTGTTGGTCATGTTTGGAGATGGCACATCATACTTCGAAACCGGGTATCCTGGATGTATCCCAATCTAGTGTTCTTCCTTTTGCGTATATCCCTTCTAACCCCATTTCATATCATCAGCGATAGCTTTGTCCATACACCATTTCATTGTTTGCCCCGGTATTTAAACTAGAAATATATAACATTTAACTCCATAAACTAGTTTTAAGTCACAGCTAGTTTAAAGTTCAGGATTAACGGATTAGTTTCATTTGGTATATGAGTTTCAAACCATTAACTTGAGGTATAGTAGGTATATATACAAATAATATACATATATAGTCCAGTCCGGTTACTTATATATTTTAAATATAAAAGATGATTGCATATTGAGTTATACAAATGTTTGAATCAACAACAAGAGGTGAAACTTTACTTACAACATCAAGATCAAAACGCGCATAGTTGTTTATATAGTGGAAAGCGCGCGCGCACGTCAAACCCTACTAGTTTAATTAGGACAGTGCGATTAGCATTCTTTCCTCTATGGAGTATTTCTTTGTAGAGTTTAGAAGACTGGCATATGTCTGTGTCGTCGTCCACTTGGCGGAGGAAACCAAGACAAAATATGCCAAGTAGGACTTGAAGCATGGCGTACGTGCTTGCATGTACACGGATCATGTGGCTCCGCAATGACGCAAGCATTTAGCTATGCTTTTTGTCGGGCGGCAATTGTGCCGTCCATCTCCTTGCTGAAACTTTTTGGCAGCACTCCTCTCCAGAAAAATTTGCTCCACTCCACTAACTTCAAAAAAACTCGCAGCCAAACACGTCTAGCTCCACCAACTCCAGCTCCAGAAAAAAGATGGAGCAAGGGGTCAGATCCACGTTTTTTTGTGGAGTACCTCAAGGGATGCTCCAAAAACTCCAGTTTCAGACCTCCTCATGGAGTTGTGGGGTAATTACCCACCATGCCACTGATTACACATGTACCGCTTCGTGAAACAAAACAAAACACCGCTATTCTCCCGTCATCCCCTTCCATCCTCCCGTCGCCTCGAACTAGCGCCGCCACCAGTGGATTGGGCGCCGCCGTCCCCAATCTCCAGTGAAAATGGCTGCGGGCGCCGCCTTCGTGCCCCATGCCATGCCGGCCTGCAGGTTGCGGGGCCTCGTAGGCTGCGGGCCCCAATCTCTAGTGAAAATGGCCGCGATTCACATGCACTCTCTAGGCGCAGGTGCCGGCAGAGCCGGAGTGCCGGACGCGCCCGCTGGCAACAAGGGGCGGGGACTGGTGATGGAGGCGGTCGTGGCGAGCAGGGCGGTGCCCAGCGCGGCCGCCTTCACTCGCCGTTCCGCACTGCCGCTGCCCGCCGGTGGCCTAAATGCCCCGTGCGCCGCTCAGGCGCTCACCATGGCAGCGCCCGTTTGTCCCCCGCGGGGCAGCGCTGTACCACTACCACCGGCTAGGCTGCGCTGCCATGTGTTGGTGGCCTCCCAACCAACAGAGAGGAAGACGGCGGCAGGGATGACGCGCTGCCCATGGCGTGGAGCTCAGGATGATTTCTCGTCCAAAACTGAAAAGGGAAAGAGAGGAAGAGGAAGGGAGTAAAGAGAAGAGACTGACACGTGGGATCATTCGCAAAGGTTAAAATAGACTATTCACAACAAGTCTTTAGGTTTCTGGAGCTGGAACACTGCAACCAGCCAAACACGTACAACAACTCCATATTTTTGCGGAGTTGGTGGAGTAGAGCTGCAAAAGGATGGAGTTAGTAGAGTGGAGCTGTGTTTTCTTTAGTGGAGTGTTACCTAACATCCCCTAAGGTTTGCGTACCACTGGGAGGCCAAATGCTAATCCAACTGCCTTGGTATGCATTGGAATTAATGCTGATGGCCCACTAGATGTTCAAAAACTAAAATGACGTATTTGTGACACAAATTTTCATAAAACCACCGTGAAGTAGCAAGGGTATCTAAACCATGCCGAATTGCCACTTTACATATGTAATACTCCCTCCATCCTAAATTATAAGTCATTTCAAGAATATTGGAGAGTTAAAGCATCTCAAGTTTGACCAAAATTATAGAGAAAATTATAAAGATTTATGACATCAAATAGGTATACTATGAAAATATAATTGATGAAGAATCTAATAATACTTAGATGGCATCATAAATGTTATATATTATCATATAAATTTGGACAAACTTGAGATACTTTAACTCTCCAAGATTCTTGGAATGACTTATAATTTAGGATGGATGAGTACTGTAATTCGAGCAGCAGCAACACAAATTGCAGCCCGCAAAGAGAGTAAGAGACGCGAGCGGAGTGAAGAAACAAGGGCCGCAAGTACAAAATATATCAGATGCCTGTCTCCGGATGCGTCACGCGAGCTGTCCTCTCCTCCCCGAGCCAAGGTCCCCAACCGAAGCAGCGACGCACGGGGCCAACAAAAGGGACGTCATACGTGATCCACATGCGCTGTCCCCGCCACGCAAGAGCGATCGTATTCTTCTCCATCGACCGGCAACACACACGCACGGTCTGACCGGCCGGCTGCCTCCCAATGCAAGTTGGCTCGATCGACCGGCACTAGTTTAATCCGGCTAGCTACCGGGAACACGAGCGGCGCCCGCGATCGACATGTGCTGGTAAAAAACGGGGGGGAATACGAGGACACGGCAAGACAAGTAACGGCGGGTAACGTCCAACCCGCGTGACGTCTCGGATTACGACGACTCCGCTGCTGCTGACGCCACTACACACGCGATCGAAGACGTTGGGCGGCCGACGACGACCAAAAATCTACACAGCTACAATTGTGTGCTCCAATTGCAGCTACCCCGGGTGGCCTGTGCTGACCCGCTCCCCTTCGAAATTGGAGGGGTCATAGTATACGGTTTCGCCGTTGATCCAAACAGCTTGGTTCTTCTAAGACGGCTTGATAGAGAATGGCAACTTTATTATGATTATGTTTGGTTTGCAGTAGGCTTCAACTAGCTCAATATTCCATAGTCTTTTACTCTTTTCAGTAGTGTTGTACTAGCTGCAATTAGTCCACTCGATCCGCATTAGTTGATCCATAATCTAGTTTGGTAATCTTAAGTAGAATTATATCTCACGAGAATAAAAGATGGATCCGATGTATGCTGGTCCTATCATCTAATCCCTCAGCGAAATAACTTGCATTTCTCGCCGTGGATGCGCCGATATGCTACGGAAGAAGACTACGACAGGAACTGGTCCGTCCACTTGGCACACCGGAATACGCAGCCAACCGTCGGCAGCCACCTCGCACCCCCTCGCGAAATAATCGTGCCCGCTGTTCGCGGCCGCCCAGGCTCTCCTCCGCTCCAGTATCAGGATCGGGCCGCCTCCCATCATGAGAGTCCAACCGCAACGCGCGCGCGGGTCCGCGTCTGCCTCAGTAGCAGCTGTCGTCACGGAGCCGGCGTCCCCGAGCCGCGGCTGACGCCCCTCCACGCCAGCGCCGAGCGCGAGCGAGACTCGCGTGTGCCGCAGCAGTCAGTCCGCGCGAACCGTTCGAAAGCTACCCCCGCGTCGCGGCGTGGGTCCCGCGTGACGTCACCCGCCACACCTCACCTGCCCCTGTATATATCCCGCGTCGCCCCGCCATAACACCAGCGCCCCGACCCCAACCATCGCAACCCACACGAACCACGCCCGCGAGGAAGGGGGAAAAAAAGGAAGAGAGAGAGAGGGAGAACGGAAAAGTTAGGGGAGACTCTGCGCGGCGGCCGGGACGTCAAACTCAAAAGCACGTCTCGGGAGGTGGGGAAGTAATGTACCAGGCGATCCCCTACAGCAGCGCCCGGCCGTGGCTCGTGCCGGCGGCTGAGGCGGCGGGCGTCGTCGCCGTGAAGCCGGAGCCTGCGGCGGAGGAGCCCGCCGCTCGGACCGACGCCGCGGGGGACGACGGCGGCGGCAGGGCGGAGGTCGAGAGGGCCGTGGCGGAGAGCCCGGTGCTGGTGGTGGGGCGGCGCGGGTGCTGCCTGAGCCACGTCGTGAAGCGGCTGCTGCAGGGGCTCGGCGTCAACCCGGCGGTGCACGAGGTCGCCGACGAGGCCGCGCTCGCCGGGGTCGTCCCGGCCGGCGCCGGCGCCGAGGCCGCCGCGCTGCCGGCGGTGTTCGTCGGCGGGAAGCTGCTGGGCGGGCTGGACCGGCTTATGGCCGTCCACATCTCCGGCGAGCTCGTGCCCATCCTCAAGAAGGCCGGTGCCCTCTGGCTCTAATTCAATCACCGTATTTCTTCTTTTTTTTCCCCTTTCAGTTTCAGAAATGATGGCGTCGTGAATTTTAGTCCTGGCCGTTGGATCGAGTATTACATCACATCGCGGCGGACGTGTTGCAGTAGGACTTCGATTTTCTTTTATTTAGGGGAAGCGAGAAAAAATATGATAATTCTAATTTTACATAATTTTATCCAGCAATAGCATGTTTGGTAGCGTGTGTGATGAGCGCTCGCCTCTTCTTCCATCATGTGAATACGGAAGACGAGCGAGGAGAGGAGAGAGACAGGGGGACGTCGTCTGCGCCGCATCTGTACAGTCGTTTCCGTTTCAGATTTTAATGAGGATGAGCTGTCCAGTTTCCCATTTTCATGTGGTTTGGACCATTTTGTGTACATCATGTCACCTGGTATACTGCTCCTCCATACGGTCCATTGCCGTCCGTCCGCATACGGCATTTGTCTTGTACTCTACTGGCTCCATCCATGGCCGGTTGCTGAGGTGGCATGGGTGGACGTCACTGCGTTATGATGCCATCAGATGGCATTTCAAAAACGACTCTTTCCCCCTCTCCTTTTCCCCGGTAGTAAAATTCTGAACAAACTTTACTAGTAGGTAGTAATTTAACGAGGACGAAATAAACAGGATGTAGAGATGCAGAGCTTGGATTAACTATGCATACACCGCCTAGTTGATGTATGTAGTATAACCCAACTGTCTCATGCTGCCAGTACTAAGGCCTTGTTTAGTTGGCTAAATTGGGAGATGCAAAATTCCTGTGCCAGCACTGTAGCACACTGTAGCGTTTCGTTTGTATTTATGAATTATTGTCCAAATATTGACTAATTAGGCTCAAAAGATTCGTCTCGCAAAGTACAACAAAACTGTGCAATTAGTTTTTAATTTCGTCTACATTTAGTACTCCATGCATGTACCGTAAGTTTAATGTGATGGGGAATCTTCTTTTTGCATAGTGTCAAAGTTGGGAGTTGGGAGGTAACTAAACATGGCCTAAGGTACTAGCACTTATTTTTGCCATAAAAACAAATTTAGGTCAAGTGTGTGTTACAAGATTTTTGGTGCTGCAACAACCTGTAACCTGTTCAGGGTTGCTCGTGGAAGAGAACCAGTAGCGCCAAACGGAAGACGATGCAACTGAGACCGTGTGATGCTATGCTTGTCTGCCTTTGTATCGGTGCTGCCAAGTGCGTAAGCAGTGATGAGCATGAACTAGAAACAACCGCAGATTTTTGAGCCGCTGGGAGCATAGCAAAGCACGCGGCAGAGAGGAGAAATCAAACTTCTCGTCTCGTGGATTTGCGTGGCGCTGCGGCACGTGTGGTTCGGAAGAAGTTCCACAGGCCACTTGACCGCAACCAATCCCGCAGCCACAGGATCTAGCAGTGCAAAAATCTTCTCCTCCGAAGCGGAGTACAAAGCACAGTACGTGGCCACGTCCTTCCTCGGACTGGGTAAAGGGCTTTCTTGTCAGATTCTTCTCGGCACTGAATCACAATCACTGATGAGAGAGAGAGAGAAAGTGCGGACACCTCGATCTCTTCCAGTGGCAAGCAGAGGGAAATTTCACGGCAGGGTTTACCCAGGCCCCCACACCCTGAACCTGTCGCGCGACAGCGCAGGTGCAGCCGCTCCGCTCTTGAGCCAACTTTGCCTGCCCGTGCCAGCACCTCACCTTCCGTATGGCTCCCGAGCTCGGTTCACCGTGCCTCCTCCCTCCGCCACTCGAAAACAAGAGCGGAAAGAAGCGACAAAACGGCGGGATCGAGCGGCCGCCGCGCGTACGTGGCCACAACAAGGCGCAGTGGCGCACGGAGGCGGAGCCGCGTCCGGCCGGCCACCAAACGCGTCCGTGGCCGCGGCCCACCGCACCAAATACGCCATGTGCGCCGCCGCATCCACCGCGTTTGGCCGCGACCGTAGCGGCGCACAGCGCACCCGGTGCTAGCAGTAGGCAGTAGCTTCGCCTGTGGAGCTGCGGTACTGCGGCGAACAAACAGCGGCCGGCATGCATGCTGCGTAGGTATACTGCCGGTACAGCCGCCGTAGCGTGGCAAGATTCCGCGTGACTTTTTAGCTGTGGTCTCCTGGCATGGCTGCGGCGGAGAGGGGGAGATGCTACTTGCTGTACTTGGACGCATGGCCATTGGTCATCAGGCAGGCCGCCACAGACCACACGCCCACTAGGGATCCGAGTCATCTCCACGTACATAATCTGCGTTTGTTCAGAAATCCGCTCCTTTCCGTTCTCTCTCTCTCTCTCTCTCTCTCTCTCTCTCTCTGGGGGGGATGATGAGTGGTGATTATAGACTTGATGAACACCAGCACTGCACAAAGGTTACTGGTACCGCATTGTGCTTAGGGAAATTAAAAGTCCATTACTTTCATGATGTGTTTTTTTCATTTTTTTTCCTGTAATGATAAACAACTTTCCCCTTTTCATGATTACCATTGGCCGTTGGCCCCCTTGGGACACCGATAGATCACTGGACCTGCCATGACTGATGACAGTACCAGTCTCTTGCATTTTCGGTTACAGGCTTTGCGCTAAGCTCCAACCCGACCTCGCTTTGTCGTCTCTTTGCTCTCAATATGTCGACTCGAGATGCATGCCAATCGAGTATCATGCCATTCTTTTTTCGACTCTTAACATACGTAGTAGGGAGGAACCTTCATGCTGCCCTCATGGCAGAGTATTAGGAGATGATACGTGTCCCCGCCTCCCAGGTAACGTACAAGTCAAAGCCACCCAATCATGGTCGAGCGCACGTTGCTGACGGCCGGGCTGGGGCATCGACGAGATGTGCAGAGCACAGGGACGCACACGCGCCGCTGACGAGGCTGTCGGCGAGCAAGCGGACAACGCCGCACTTCCATGCTGCAGGAGCTAGCTCCGAGTCTCATCAGTTCACCCGGTTATTATACATTATCCCCCCTGCCCCTGCCCCCTGGTCTCCCCTGTCCAGAGAAGACGTCGCCACAGTGTTTACCACGCGGTGCCAACAGCGAGGCCCCGGCGAGCACGAGCTCGCCGGACAGGGTCGTTTTTATTTGGTTTCACTTCACGCGGCTGCCTGCCTGCCTCGCCGGTCGCCGCCGACCCCTCTCTGTTCCGCTCCGACATGCGGCGTGGAGGGGCGCCTCGCTTGCGCCGTTTGTTTATGGGTTGCAATCCGGTCGATCTGCACGCTGATCCCGCGCATCTTCGCAGGCTTCTTCTGATTGGCGGCCTGTCTCCTCCTCCTCTTCTCCTCTTCCCTGCCTGTCCGTCGGTTCTGCGCCTGAAGGGCCGTAGGCGCCAGCACCCGGAGCACGTTCATTGAACCCACGAAACTCCTGTAGGGGGCTGTACCCTACACACATGACAAGTCATCATGCGTGTTGGCGTCGTGTATCTCCTGCCGAATGTGCTTCTCCTTGCGCCACGTAGCTTGAACGCCCACATGGGGCAGGGGCTTTGTATATTTAAGCCCCCTCTTGTTCTCTCTAGCAGTCTAGCTTAGTAATGCACATGGTTTAGCACGGGTAATGATGCACATGCATGCATCCGTGTGCCTTGCTCGGACAGGACGTGCGTGGAGTGTGGTGGCCATTGGTCCCTGTCATATTCTGCAGCTAAAGAGGATTTGGCGACGCTTTAGCGCTTAATTACCGTACTTAAATGGGGGAAAAGGGAGGATGCATTGCAAGTGATAGGTAAGTACTGCGGCTTTGCTCTCAAGAGGAGTGACAAGTAAAGGTTACCTTGCTGTCACACTCTCGAGTCGTCACTTGGGAGATCAAGATTCAGTCATGCTAAGACAGCTTCAACGAGAAAAGCACGAGGAAATGGCTGGCAGAGAGGAACGGGGGACGTACAAGGAGAAAATGACAGCAACCGAATGCAAGTTTCCACAGAGAATTGTCAATTCAGATGTAAACCGGGAAAAAAAAAAGCTGGGCCGGCCAACGCAAGGAAGCGTAAGCCTCCAGGATTGCCGTGCTTGTAAACTCTTTCTAGAAGCCCAGGCATGTGTGTGTGAGTGTGACTGACTACAGTTGATGCTGAATTGACTGAACACCTGGCCTTTTCCTGAATCATTACATCCTGGTAGTAGGTAATTTGCTTCTGATATTTTAGTTTGAACTTAAAGTGCAGCTCTAGAGCCTAGAGGCAAAGAGGACATATGTTTGGTGTATAGTCTTGCATAATGAAACGACAGGTCTCATTTCGGATGCATCTACTATGCACGTTCAGAGAAATGACAAGTGGGCACCAGCTGAGAATAAACTCCTGTAATTGAATGGTCACGGACTCACGGCTCACGGGGACGTAATCTGCTGATGACTACAGCATTTGTTAAATGGTATATGTACAATCCAGTTTGTGTGACGCGACTTAGCATGGCCAGGTGAGATGTAATCGAGGATTGATATCCACATCCCTCGTCAGCGGCGTACGACCCTGCCACTGATATTTTTTCTGATCGTTTCATCTGAAATTCATAAGGAATGATTCCAATCGTTTTCATAAGGAATAATTCCTCACGTGCCACTAGTTAAACTCGAAATCCCTTATATACCACCTTCAGTGACTGTGGGGGGTCCCACATGTCATAGACACAACAATGGCATATAAGGGGTTACAGGTTTTCTCGGTGTCAAACAATTCATAAATAATGCACTCCGGTTCCATCCAAAAATTAGGTAGAATGAAATTCAGGGAGATCTGCACTTTGCAATGAGGTAAAATCTCTGAAAGTGCATGTCGATGTGGTGGACGGCACCACAAATGGATCAACGTTAAGAGGCCAGTATCTGAGATCACACTGTATGTCGCTGTCAGCATGTTTGACAAATTAAGAGTGCTTCTGTTCAGATCACAAAATTCTAATGCTTTGCAAGGCCATTCCATGCTGATGCCCACAATTTGCCACCAAATAGGACCTTATGACGTGCGCTCAGCATTGTTAACGTTTTGATCGGCACACCGAATAAGTCAGAACATGCCGTTTGTTCCACACAAACGTGACGTCTCTCTTGTCGCTGAAACCAGCGGAGTCCGCGACTCCGCGTCACTGAATTCGAAGGTCTGGTGCGCTGTCTGCATGGTTACATCATCCATATGCAAGGCCGAGCGGTGTTGAAACTTGAACGGTTCGCTGAAGATACCTACAGCATACTGCCACCCAAGCTTTCGCATTCTCCTTTTCTGATGATCGTTGTTTTATGATCTACGATGGTTCATCAACTAATCTACGACTGACCTGTTTTGCTAGGCACGTGCATGTAACCATCTATGCCAACCATCTATGCCAATTCATCAGCTGGAATGTTCAGTTCAGACTTAACCTAGTCGCAGTGGCGTATTCTACACCTTAATCTGTCGTCATCGAGCGAGCATCTCGTGGTCCAGCTAGGCAGGGTTAGATCAATGGTGGAGCAGAAATGAAGCATACTATCTACTACCTGAGAACAATATGCATCGCGAGAAAGGTAAATGTGAAAAAGGTAAGTATGCATGTTCTTTTCAATCAGTGTGATCACAGGATCTTCCTAGTTCTTACTACCTTAGAGTGCTTGAGTGGAATTCAAGTCATGAAAACGAGCAGTGCACTTGTCATGTGGTTGGTCGTTGAAAGGAACTAGTTTAGGTGCGACCGGATCAGTTCGAGTGATGCAACAGACGCATCATGTGGAGCCTGCTGATGTCTGGATCGATCGGGATGGGCATGAGAGGTCGGTGGAGTGGAGGTATTATCCTCGACCTCATGCTTGCATATTCTTCGACAAGACACAAGAACAAACGGATGGTGAGAACTGAGAAAGATGCCTTGTTACAAAGCCTGATGAACGGGAAAAAAAATAGATAAGCATTAGCATAGCAAACTGTTCTTGTTAAAGAAAGCGGACCAATAGTCATGCGGACAGTACGGTTCCAGAAGTCTGTTCCTTTCAGTCATCGTTTTGGTAGGAAAAAGGATGGGGCCTCAGATATCATGATACCTTAGAGCACACAAAAAATCTTTCCGTGTTCGACGGAGAAAACATAATCCTACTGTTTCCCGTACTTTCAGTGGGTCTAATTTGGTCCATGAGAAGCGCATGTTTAAGCGTACCAAAACTTTAATGGGGTTGCAGCATCTAAGGGAAAATATCTGAATTAGCTGGCAATATAATGCTGATAAGAGCCCATTTTAGTGGACCAGGTTAGAATGATTCAGAACATTTCAGCTGAAGACATTAATCTGCTGGTCGGAATCCATCTTGCATCATGCACAAGTGTGCTGACGCAGTGACTTGCTGAGCATATTGTGTCGGTAACTAACATCTAAAGCAGAAGCATATAATGAAAAAACTATTTTCACGGCGCACATTATTCACTCGTCTGGACGGTTAAAAGGTAAAAACTCTCCGGTACCATTCCGACTCGCTTGCCCGGACAGTACAAAAAGGATTACAGCGATGATAAGTTCAGAAGTTTGAGACACTTATTCGGGGACCATGAGACAGTGAAGTTGCTAAAAAATTTAGCTGTGCATCCACTTCGACCCAGTTGACATGTCGGCTCACGCTCTCTGAACCAGGGAATCATCCATTCCATCAGCCAGGTCAGTTATCCTAACATGTTCGCTTCAACTTATCAGCCATCAAATAATATTTTTCTCTTACAACAAATCAGCCGTTTTAGCTTTTCAGCCAGCTTGTAAGTTCAGCCGAACAGGATTCCTGCCAGGCACCCACCCTGGGGACTGGGATACTGTACATCCTTCGTACGAATTCAATACCTTCATTCTGTGATTCTGTCCCAGAACCCAGCTGTGGAGCGTCGCTACTCACTAGCCATGCACGACAGGTCACAGGATGTATAGTACTTCTTGATTCAGACTACTGTTCAGCAACGACGAACACTGCGCATCCTTCTTGTCGTGCAGGCCGCGCGGCGGCGGCAGCTGCAGCAGTGGGGAGGGAGCAGAGGTCGCAGACTCGCAGTATCGTCGTCGGCAAGGAAAACCGCTGGGCCGCACGTTCCAAGGTGGACGTGGGCAATGGTCCGATTGTTCGGCCCCCGTTTGGTGGACTGAGATTCTGTTGGACTGAATGCAACGATTTTTTTTAGCCTACTGAATGGAACGATTTAGCCCGTGGTGGAGTGTACATAACCATGAATTTTTTTTTAAAAAAATATGTTGCGAGAACTAAAAAGGAGAGAAGATTGGAGAATTTGAGTGTCAAACGGATATGGAAACATTGATGATTGACTCACAAAGGCAAAAGTACTTTTTTAGAAAAAAAGAAAACAATCAATCCAAAGCCTTGGATTGCGTTTTCAATCTTAGGTCTCTACAAATAGAGTTAAGAGTTGAATTTTGCCATCCGGAAACTCTAATTTGGGTTCAGATGAAAGTTGGTGATTATGTTGAACTGTTATTGATAGAAATTGTGACAACCACATAACTTAGCAAATAGTACGTGTCTTCAAAAAAGCTTGTTTTTTGGCGTAGTCTGTAGATATAGTGACCAATGGCAAACTATAGAACACGTGGTCATGAAATTAGACCTGAGCAAGGAGAGCTACCAGCCCGGAGTTTCCGAGCCGAGCTCTGTCAGCTGTTTTTAACCAGCAAAATCAACACCATGCCCAATCCTAATGCAGCCGCGAGGCAGGCCAGGCTGAATTTGATCCTTGTCTACATGGAACTGCAAAAATACAGGCGGTTGTTTTTGTGCTCTTTCCTTACTATCCTCTGTTAAAAAAAGCAATTTTGTTAGCTTTGAATCGAGTCTCAGAGTAATTGTTATTTCATCGGAGTCTCAATGTAATTGCATTTTCGCTTTTGAGTCGAAAGCTTACTACAGTTTTTGACAATAAACCCCCCGTGATGTTGAAGCAATTGTGAACAACTCCACATACCAACATTTTTCGTCCCTAGCCCCGTAGCCTGACCGACCTACTCTGTCCCCCTTTCGCTTCGCAGGCTCTCTCTACCGTGGCCGCAGCGCCACCAAACGCGCATCCGTCCCTGCAACCACGCATCTCTTCCTCCTCCCGTAGGCATCGTCGTTATCCTCATCTCCCCGCACTGGCGTGGAGTGGGGATCCATTTGAACTCGAAAATTCCTCTCTTGCTGGTAAGCAAACCCTGGCTCGCTTCGACGAATTGTTCGTTATGTTGTGGAGAACTGCAGGCTATTTTATTTGTTGTATTGCCTCAAATCCAAACACTTATTCTCCAATTTATCGCGAATTTATTCTTCTGCGCGTAGTAGTAAGATAGATTTATTTTTTCCAAAACCTAGGGTTTAGGTGAACCTAGCCGCCTTGCTTGCTACTTGTGTGTCTAGCGCTATTTGCGTGCTGATTGATTTGGAAACTAATATTGATTAATGGCATGGGTGTTGTGCTAGTATGTCGGACAGTCCGTGCACGCGAAGCCAAATCATAATAACAAGGGCAGCGGCAGACGCAGAATTTTACAAACGGGTGTACATAAATATTCATATTTTAGTCCTAAATATATAGTTTACTATATGATTTTACAAGCAAAACGTCTTTATTTTAAAATTAAAATAAATCTTTATTAACTGCTCACTAAGAAACTAACAAACCTTTGAGAGCGCTAAGTTCATTGGTTTTGTTGAGCTGTCTTATTTGGGTTAACAATTCTTTAAAAATTAATAATTGATCATAATATAATTGTGCTAACCAAAATACAAAGTATGTTATTGCTCCCATATGGCCATATTTATTTTGAACATATATACTTCCATTTTTATATAGAAATATTAATATTTTTTCTTTATAAAATCTGTTATCTAGAAGCATCTTTACAAGTAATAAGCTTTAAATGATTTCTATATTATTTTTGAAAAATTATATATCTATTTAATTTCAAAGATATTCTAGAAGCATTATTTGTGAGGTAAAGATTTTTGGAGGTGACAACTGGCATGTTATGTAAAAAATCTACATATTTTGATCAAATAAGGAAGGATTACCATTTATAATTTTCATTGGAATAAATGATGTATATATATATGCTGAAATATTTTATAACTTATACCGGTGTAACATACAATGATACATGGGCAAATCATTTTTAATGAAGTTTTAATTTTTATGATTGCTTCTCTTAGGTATTGGTACATGAGTAGTCAGTCTCCATCTTTTGCAGATCAAGGTTCTAAGATCATCCAATGGATGCATGATCAATGGTGTTATTCGCGTAGGCACCTACAGAGGAACCGACAAGGTATATACTTATGGTGTTATGGAGACTTGCTTACAACAACACAGACTTTACTTTTGTGCTCATTGATGGTGCAAATGTATGTGATGTTGTGGCCCATCATATCCGAGCCTAGCATGGCCTCCTTCCTTCATGTACATGCACGTGTCGCGGTGTTGATGAATGACAACATTAGGGTACCCGGCTGCCCGGCTACATGATGGAGCATAGAAAGATAAATAATGTTATATTTGGGGTCATGCAAATAAGGAAATATAAGAGCATGAAAGAATGAATTTATGTGAAATGAATCATGTGTAGTCTACACCGCTTCGTGCACCCTTGTGTGGTGACAAAATCCATCGCCCCTCAAAATTGGATGAAAGAAAATTGGACACCGGCGACGCGCAATGATACAACATGTTTCCAAAAAAAATTGAAAAATCCTCTACCAATAAAATTTGCCAAATTTCTTAAAACCCCAAATCCCAAAGTTGATGGGTTAAGACTGTGAGGATCAATTACCTTTAGGGTCTAGATGCTATCGATGTTATTGATGTGTGCATTATAGCTCCACAACCACTACTCTACTTGACAAGCTCTCTCATATATATGTTCTCTTTAATCAACCTTGCTACTATGTGGCATGCTGCATTGCACAACTACCTTGTGTGCGCTTCCGGTAGACTTTAGGTTATCATCGCTGCATATGGATATGCATCCAATCTCGTTCATTCACTGCCATCCGGCAGCTTACATCGCTCATACACATAGCAAAAATAGACGAGAATCCTAAAATCTAACAAACTTTCCTCTTCCTCCGATCCATTCGGCTCCCCGACATTTGCCAACATCGCAGGCGCATGCATACTCCTTCGATGGGATCTCCCGTGGCACCAAAATGTACGCACACATGGATAATTTGATTTTTAGGTTCAATGATTTTGAATTTTTGAGAATTTCTTAAGTTATAGGGTCTTACGGTTCCTTGAATTCATTTGTGTATTGATCCTCGTGGTTCCTTTTGAAAAGTTCTAAAAATTTAATACATTTTCTAAATACAAATTGTTTTGATTTTGTGCGTTTGCCTTGTGTGCGTGGCTCACGAGGTAAATGAGCTGACTAGAGCTGCTAACAATATGAGCTGAGGTAGTTTTCTTTTCTTATTTTATTAACAAGCCAAGCTGAGACGGCTTGTAAGTCTAGCCATGAACCACTCAAAAAAATACATCTTTGCTGGAAGACACCTAGGGCTAGTTTGGCAAGCTTCTGACTGTGGCTAAAACAGCTCCAGTTGTGACCTCTCTAGTGGAGTCCAAGTCATTTTAAAAAACGTTTGGCAGAATGACCTCTCCTATTTTTCGTTTATAGATATAAGATGTTAAATGCCCAATATGCCCTTACATATTTGACTTGTTTGTACAAATGAGTTTTAATTCTTTTTCTTAATCTGTAATGCAATTTCATATGTAATAAAATGATTAGTAAATAGATTGATGAATATATTATATAACCTTTTGTTTACTTGTTTCCATTTATGTATGATACTTTTTATGGTTTTCTTTTTTCCACCACAATTTTTTTCTTTTTGACGATCCATTCTATTTACATATGATACCTCTCCCGACTTAGACTCCAATCGACTGAATCATAGTTATTAGGATCAGATTGGACCGGCGGTTCGACCAATAAAAAACTGAACCAGACCTCTAGCGATTTGATTCGTTTAAAAGACCGTCCATGCATTCGGACCAGTAAAAACCCGGTTCAACCGGACGGTTTTTAACCAGCCGGCAAACCGGGCGGTTCTGTACGAACCGGGCGGCTTTTGGTTCCTCTCCAGATTTACGCAGGTCTCTCCCACATCGGCCCAACCAAGGCCCAGGCGTCCAGCCCAACCCTTCGGCACATAAAGTCCGCTCTGATCCGCTCAGGTGCCGCAGAAAAGCGACGCCGCCGCCGCAGCAGTCCGTGTTCTCCAACCCCGACCGGCCGAGCCGCCCTCCCTCTCCTCCCTAGCGCCCGCGTGCGTCTCGCAGCTGAGCGCCTGAGCCCCCTCCTCCCCGTCCCCGCGCCTTGACTCCGGCTTTCGTTTCCCAGCGGCCAATTTTCCCTTTCCTTTCCCTTTCTCCGCTCCACCCTCTCGGCCTTATTTCCTAGCGGCGACGACAAGGCGAGCAGCCACTGCCAGGTCTTTTGTCGGCCGACCATCTGGCCTTCGTCGGGCGCCGGCGACGAACATCCGACAGGTACGCCCACCTATTCCCTTCCCTTCCTGCGGTGCGGAATCGAACCCCCAAACCCTGATGTATGCTATTTATATTTGGATCTGACCATGTATTCTTCAAAACTTCGAATTTTTTTCAAGCAATTATCGGGAAATAGTTTTGATGTGTTGCTGTAAACTAATGCTAAGGTGTAATGTATTATGTATCTTGCCAGTTAAGTGGTCTGTGTGCCTTTCATCCTTGCGGCATTAACTTGTTTTCACCTAGCCGATTTGCCTGTATGGCTCTCTTGCACCTTACTTCGATTGGCAAACCATCTTAATCAGTGGCATGGAAATTAAATTTTGATGTGAATATTATTGGGCATTTGGTTAGGACTGTTTCATTGTTTCCAGAAAACCAATGTTGCATGTTTTCGCTGACTAAAACTTATCATTGAAGCAATCACGTAGCTTGTTTCATAACTATGCCAGCATCTTGCAATCAGCAGCTCTTGCTTATGGCTGATTGTCTGTGATAGATATGGTGCAAACACTTTTTTATCTGTGTAATTGGTGATTATGTGCTAGGTTCAGCCTTATGCCTTTTAGAATGTCTTAGCACACAGGATCGTAAGCAACCATGCACTTCAGTTTAATTATATACTCCCTCCATTTTTAAATATATGATGGTTAGAACAAGCTTATTAGTTCAAACGGAGGTAGTATATATTTTTGGATGTGCTGTTTTCTTTTATATCATTATTCTGGGCAGTAATATACTTTATTTCTTTTCCTGGTTGTTTTATTTGATTAGATTTTAATGATCTTATAAATGGTGTGCAGATTAGGTTTTTAAAATGGCTGAAATAAAATTCTTTGCTGGACGGACATAACAAGGCCTACCTGAGAAGGAGGTGCTCTTGTGCAAGGCGAAAAGTTGCATTGCTTTTTGTTTTTTCCTTGTTGGTCTCTTTGCAGTTGCAGGGACAGGGACAATAAACACTTTAGTGTGGGAGACTACCAGTATATCTTCCTTTTGCAGTTGCAGGGGTTGTGCCTTTGGTGTTGACTATTTGAACGATGTGCAGAGTTTAGGCTAAGTAACACGCTACAGATGTTCATTAATGCTCCGCAGTAGGAGAAATATTAAATTCTTCGTTACCATTGTAAAGTTATTATGCTCTTGTTATTCTGATATTAACAATTTGAGTTAGTGTGCAGAGTAGGTCATAAGAAGCGGTTGGAATTAGTTTTGCAAGAACGTGGGACCATATAGAGTTATATTTTGGGATTGCAGGTCTTACTAGCTGCTCCTTTTTTGGGGCAGTTAGCCTGAGTGTTCAAAATGAATGGGTAAATATACTGGGTGCAGTGTTGGTAATATTGTAAAATGAATTCAGTTCATGAATAATGTTAAACTTACTTTCATAATGTTGTTTTTTTTTGTCACCTTTCATGTATGGTGACAGCATCACATGAAATATATCTCATGTAGATGCCATTGATTTCTTGTGTTACCACATTGTCCATCAATACTCTAAATACTTATTAAAGTTTGGAGGCTTTTGTGTATCGGGGAGCACTCTTCTCAATTTAGAGGGTTAATGATCTCTAACATTATCTCTGCAGGAAAGTCAGTTGGACTTATTTTGAATCATGGCGGAGCACTTGGCTTCAATATTTGGTACAGAGAAAGATAGAGTCAACTGCCCATTTTACTTCAAGATTGGGGCTTGTCGTCATGGGGATCGTTGCTCACGCATCCATAACAGGCCAACCATATCACCAACTCTTGTGCTCGTTAACATGTATCAACGCCCTGACATGATCACCCCTGGGGTTGATGCTCAAGGCCAGCCAATTGATCCCCGCAAGATGCAGGAGCATTTTGAAGATTTTTACGAGGATATTTTTGAGGAACTGAGCAAGTTTGGTGAGATTGAGAACCTCAATGTCTGCGATAACCTTGCTGATCACATGATAGGCAATGTCTATGTCCAGTTCAGGGAGGAAGACCAGGCAGCTGCAGCTCATACAGCCCTTCAGGGCCGCTTTTACTCTGGCCGCCCAATTGTTGTTGATTTCTCCCCAGTGACTGATTTTCGTGAAGCGACCTGCAGGCAATATGAGGAGAACAGCTGCAATCGTGGCGGATATTGCAATTTCATGCATGTGAAGCAGATTGGTAGGGATCTGAGGAAAAAGCTCTTTGGGCGTTACAGGAGGCCACATAGAGGAAGGAGCCGCAGCCCTAGCCCAGTTCACAGGAGGGAGCGTCGTGACCGAGATGATTACCGCCGCGGCGGTGGTGGCGGTGGCCGTGGCCATGATGACTACCGTGGTGGTGGTGGCGGTGGCCGTGGCCGCGGGGGTGGAGGCAGCAGGCATGAAAGGTACGATGATGGAGGGAGGCGCAGGCATGGTGGCAGCCCCCCTCCCAGGCGTGCAAGAAGCCCGGTCAGGGAGAACAGCGAGGAACGCAGGGCTAAGATTGAGCAGTGGAACCGCGAAAGGGAGGAAAAGCAAGGGTGAGTCCCTTCAAGGTGGTTAAGGCAGTGGCAGACATTATCAGTTAAGTCGTCAGACTATTTGCTGGTACCGTTTTATGCTGTGTGTTAGAGATTACTATTTTGTCAGAATTGTGTTTTGAGTTGGATGATGTGTAGGGTAAGGATTCTAAATTATTTCACCCCATGGGACTCTGAAACTATCATTTGTGTGTTGGCAAGCATTTTGTCAGGCTGTTGTGCGTTTCAGACCATTGTACAATGCAGCTTTCGATTATGCGTATAATATGTTACATTGCTACTGCTATGGTTGTTGCGATTTTCTTTTTTTTCTTTTTTTTTTGGATTGAGCACATTGCTGGGCTGCACTCTCAGAGACTGAGGTCTTGTTTAGTTCCCAATTTGGGAGTGGTAAAATTGGTATTTTACCATAAATGCGCAACTGTAGCATTTCGTTTGTATTTGTGAATTATTATCCAAACATTGACTAATTAGGCTCAAAAGATTCGTCTCGCAAAGTACAACAAAACTGTGCAATTAGTTTTTGATTTCATCTACATTTAGTACTCCATGCATGTACCGCAAGTTTGATGTGATGGGGAATCTTCTTTTTGCATAGTGTTAAAATTGGGATTTTGGAGGGAAGTAAACAAGGTCTGACTTTATATCTGCGAATGCCCCTGTTTGTTGCGCCATTGCTGAGGTCTGACTTCTGAGTGTTTGTCCGTACGAGGTCGCGGCGGCACGGATTTTCTTCGGAGTCTGGTGGTGTCTGTGACTCTGTGGTGGTCAGGAGCCAAGAAGAATCTGAAGAGAAGATTCCTGCAGCCTGGCCTGAAAATGCGGATTGCGGAATATACCCCAGACCCGAAACTGGAACAAGCCCAGCGAGGCTGAGTGACTCAAATTTATCGTGTCAGATTTATGATCTGTGCTCCTTTAGACCTAAACAACCGCTCAAATTTATCATCCAAAATCAAAATTTATCATCATATATAGAAAACAATAATCGTCTAGTACATTTTTCCGACAACAAAAATTTCATTAGAGGCATATCACCTTTTTTTTTTCGAAATTGCCATAACACCGGACTTCAGATCCGAGTATGGTGTGAAGTCGATTTCAGATGGTTTGGCGGGATTCTTCGGCCCAGCCCCCCGGCACATGGTTACCAGTACCAGATAATTTCGTTTTCTAATAATGATGCACGAGGTCGTTTGGTTTCGCTGTGTCCTTCGACGCCAGTAAAGCTCCTTGCGCTGCCCAACTTTGAAGATGCAAAACCATTGTAGCACTGTACCACACTATAGCGTTTCGTTTGTATTTGTGAATTATTGTTTAAATATTAATTAATTAGGCTCAAAAGATTCGTGTCGCAAAGTACAACAAAACTGTGCAATTAGTTTTTGATTCGTCTACATTTAGTACTCCATACATGTACCGCAAGTTTAATGGGATGGGGAATCTTCTTTTTGCATGGTGTCAAAGTTGGAAGTTTGGGGGAACTAAACAGGCCCTGCATTGCTTTAAAACCTATAAAAGCAGTAACGGAACTACGGAAGCCATGTGACTTCCACCACGAGATTGAGGCCTTATTTAGTTGCCCAACTTTGAAGATGCAAAATCATTGTTGTAGCACTGTAGCACACTGTAGCGTTTCGTTTGTATATATGAATTATTGTCAAAATATTGACTAATTAGGCTCAAAAAATTCGTCTCGCAAAGTACAACAAAACTGTGCAATTAGTTTTTGATTTCGCCTACATTTAGTACTCCATGCATATACCACAAGTTTGATGTGATGAGGAATCTTCTTTTTACATAGTGTTAAAGTTGGAAGTTTGGAGGTAACTAAACATTAAACATGACGTTGCTCCAGCGTTGCCGATGGCTGCTGCGCTCGCGCCTTTTTGTGTCGTGTCACCGCGCGAGACGGGCGGCCATGTGCCGAGACACCGCTGACGAGTGGCTCTTTTTGGACGCTCTTGCTGTAACTCCGACACTCCGTGCTAGGAAAAGAGGTACCACCTGCTCTAATTTTTATTATGCGGTACTAATATACGTTGGTGTATCGTTCTTAATGCTATTATACAGATAAAGTAACCTAATAAGCACAAGCTTCATAAAAAAATATATCATGTACTCTCCGTTTCAAATTATTAGTCGTTTCGATATTTTTCTAAATATATATTATGTCTAAATACATAATAAAAGATATAAACCTAGAAAAGTCAAAATGACTACTCCCTCCGTCCCAAAAATAATGCAATCCTCACCTCCCGAGAAGTTAACCAATTTTAAATTTAGCCAAATTTATACAAAATACTCCCTCCATTCTCTTTTGATAGTCATATTTCACCTTGGCACAATGACCATGGATAAATAATCCTAATTATCATCTATTTAAACATGCCATTAGCTATTCCTCATTAAGATTCACACTTCTTGATGCTTATGTAGCCAATCTCGCGTGGAAGAATGAAGGGTCACGCGTCAAGCCCGAGACAGTCGTTAAGAGGATGGACAATTGGATTGAAACGAGACTATCGAAAGAATTTTTCAAGTTTGGAAATAACTCTATCAAAAGAGAATGGATTGAGTATTACTAATATTTATTGTACAAAATAAATATCAATAGATTAATCATGTCATATATTTTCATACTAAATCTATTTGGAGACGTGAATGTTAGTACTTTTTTTTTATATAATTTTGGTCAATTTTGAAACTGTTTGACTTCTCGAGAAGCGAGGATTGAATTCTTTTTGGGACGGAGGGAGTAATAATTTGAGACGGAGGAAGTAGCACTCTAATGTGAAGCTATCTAGGTATACATACTAGACAAATATTATAAGACTAAGAAATTTTTTTTTACCGACAGTCGTGGAGCATGGAGCCTGACGTAGTGTAAAGGGCAGGCCATTTCACTCGTCAGTCGTCACTCAGACTAGGTGTTATATATTATTGGACACATGTCTTTCCATAAAAATAGTATTGGACACAAAATAGAAAAAATCACAACAAGGGTGACTGGCGGCTCATGCCATTTGTTTGCTCTTCAACTTTATTTCTTTCATGTACTGCTATTTCTAAACGGTTTTGTAACCACACAAAACCACTCACCCGTTGACAAGCATGTGGCACAAATTTGTCCATCTAAGACATATCAATAGAGACGGTAGTTAATGCTATAAACGAAGAGCGCTAGCACTAGGTCTATGTAGGGGTAGGGGTTTTGTGGCTTGAACTATATTCTGCATTTCGCCATATGTGTTCAATTGGATAGGCATCTAAAGTCTACCTATAGCCAATGGAGCAATTTTGATGTGCAAGGATACATAATCAGGCCTGGTATCTTTCAAAAAGAGAGAGAAATAATCAGAATTCCTTAACTTTTAAAGCATTTTCATACACATGGTGGATTATATCTAACCTAGCACCCATGCAAATAAAAACTGAATATTGAACGTAATATGCATACATCAAATTCTATTGACATTGCATAGAAAAATAATAGTTAATTACTGTGAGATCAAATCATTAAAGATTCACACTGAGAAAAAGATTATAACTTACATTTTTATGTTGCTATGGAGAGCCTGGTAGTAGCTTGATTGGTAGAGTCCCTAGTTGCGAGTTGAGACCGCTCACCAGGTGCGTCGCTGGTTTAATACTCACATGGTCGCTGTGGGACTAAATGGTTCGATATTCCGCTTTCTTTTAAGGCAAATCTAAATGTGTATCTTAACTTTATGACCGCGATTGAGTTCTTTTAGCCAGGCGTTACGCTAGAGTAAAGACCACTTCTCTATACTTTTTCATTGTAAAATTGCCTTCCAATGTGACACCAATGCTATGCCATTTTTATCTTCAAGATTACAACAAATCATATCAAATGCAAAAAAAATATCGACTACTCCATCCGTCCAAAAATATAAATATAAGAGATTGTAGGATTTATAGAATGATTAAAGAGAGATGGAAAAATAACAACAAATTAGATCAAATGCATAGGCTTTTTTGATTGGCGCAAGTCACAAGATTAATTGTCCTTTTACGCATACGATTAGTTCATATTGTCACAGGACATATGGAATGATCAAACCCAGGAAAAGCATGAGAGACAATAGATGGAGAAGGAAGGAGACATGTCATGCTAATTGATGAAACGAGTCTTAATTTATCCTCAGTTTTTATATTTGGACATTTTAAGTGCCAGGATATCTTATATTTCAAGATTGATGGGGAATCAGACCTGGATTCTGTGGCATAGGACGACAACTTTTAGGTGAAGTATGGAAGTTTAAACCATGCATGGCTTTCCAGAAAAATGTAGTGTCATTCTCGATTTTCCATGCCATCCATTAAAAATGGTTAGTGTTACCCCTAATTAGGTGGATGCTTTGTTGGTTCAACCTATTAAATGAGATGTGAGGGATAACATAAAACAATAAACTAATAATGAGAGGTAGTCTCTAATCACATGAGCTTGACGAGTGCCAACCTAAAACTACCAAACTGAATCAGACGTGAGGGATATCCTTATACAACAATAGGGTGTTTGGTTTGAGGAATTAGGTAGTCCATCATCTTCTTACTCCTCACTTTCTTGTTTGGCTTGTGGAATGAAATGAGTTGATCCATCACCACTTCATTCCTCACAGACTAAAAATTAGTACTAGTACGAGGAATGAGGTCATTCCACCAAATTTGAGGAATGACTCATGATGCACCACCTCATATAGAATGGAGTGATTTTTCAAACCAAACATCCCCTAACTAACATTGATGATGGGCAGTCACTTATCACATTCTGTCCCTTTCTCTTTAACTATATTTTCAATGTTGGACCATTTTAACCTACAAAGGGTAAATGTAAAAGGAGCTGTTCTGGTTGCAAAAATTAGAGGCTATTGGGGAAAAAGCATGAATGCTGAATGGCATACTAACAACTAAACCTCAC